>NC_089224.1:55094005-55701454 GCF_963924675.1 Phocoena phocoena | reverse complement strand
GAAGACTTTCCTGCCCCGAAATTCAGGACTGACTTCCAAATACTTAGGTTGTCATTATATTATACATTAAACACATCCCATCCTTTCATAACTCTATATAAAGAAGGATGTGATATATTAGGGATTGTCTTTACCTTAATATCTTTCATAATTGGATATCTGACCTGTAACTGAATAGAAGTATTTATGTCAGGAGAGAGGTTATATGTGGAAGGGCAGAGAAGAGCACGATGCTAGTGGGAGGAATGGAAGATATATTCCTATACAATTTTGCTAATGCTGGCTCTAGTATGCAGTAAAGTATAGCTGATCATCAACCTTCTCATCCCCACCTTGTGGGGGATATTTGCATAGTTCATGTAACATGACAATACAGGTAATTATAGTCTGATAATCAGAAATAGACTGAAACCATATAGACCATATTTAAAAATAAGAGATGATGAGGAAAGATTCTGCTGCAGGCTGGGCTGGCACCTTGTCAACTACACACTAAAAGCGATGTAGTGATAAAAGACTAAATGAAAGAGAGTAAAGAAAAAGTATTGAGGCAACAATCATCACAGAGAATATGTATGTTAGTGGTCAGCAGTTAACACTGGCAACGCTTATTCTTAGGCATTTGTAATTTGTTGTCTTTTTTTAAATAGATCATTGAAGTAAAGAAATATTCTGCACATAAAAGAATGGAAATTCCATGAGACTTTTCAGCAATTATAGGACGCTTGCTACAAAATGTTGTCTATGCCCCATCCATTCTAATGTATCATTGACCAATATTATGGTTAAAAGTTTTCCTAGCTTCTCATCATTTTTTTTTTAATGTAGACTCAATATGCCCTGAATGATTGTTGGACAGGCTTTAATAAAAATCTTTTAAGTGTGTGTATACTTACGTATATATTACTCTCTTAAAAACAATTAGTTATTTAAATTTAGCAAACCCTTACCTGCCATATGATGATCACTATGTTAAACATGGGAATGAGAAGAGTCAAATGTATTGAGATGGAAACAAATCCTTTTTATAGCTTGATGTGGAACTGCTCTTAAGAAGATTGTTACCTGTGTTGAAAAAAATTTTGCTAAGTCTACTTGAAGTAGAAGTTAAGACCTCAGCTGATCCATAACACGAATAGCTCAACTATCCTCAAAATAAGTGGAGTGATGTGTTGGTTGATCTAGAGAGAAAATGTGTCTGTGGCGGGGTGGGGGTACCTGAGTAAGAAAAAGAGGACTTGGAACCCCAAACTGTAGCAGGAGGTTTGTAGTAAGTCATGCTTCTTCCTCTTTAGTTTTGAGAGAAGGTGAATGTATTGAGTGTATTCTGTACATGTGAGCCAGGTCCCTTGGGGCCAGAGATCAGACTGTGGTCGGCATCTGCTAAGATGGCCCCCAGTGATTCCTTCCTCCTGCTGTTCATGCCCTGGTGTTTATGCCCTCCTGGTTTCTGTCATTGGCATTCTCTCTCTCTCTTAAGAATTGCTCTAGAGGAGGCCAGCTGCCATGGTCTGGGGACACCCAGGCAACCCAGGAAGAAGTCCATGTGGCAAAGAATTTGATGTCTCTAGCACATGGCTATTGGAGGCTTTCATTGCAGCTGTCTACCAAGGATTGGTCAAGTTGATAAACTGGAACATGGAAG
The DNA here is from genome assembly GCF_963924675.1 of Phocoena phocoena. NCBI lineage: Eukaryota > Metazoa > Chordata > Mammalia > Artiodactyla > Phocoenidae > Phocoena > Phocoena phocoena. Next base: position 55,699,809 of record NC_089224.1, on the reverse strand, counting down.
GTACAGGACAGTTTGGATGGGAGACAGCTGAATCACCAGAGGGACTGGGGTGAACGTCCAGATGACATAGAGAACTGAAAAATCTCTCACAAGTATAAGAAAGACTAAGGAAATGTAAAGAAAGGAAGTTATTGGGAAATTATAGAAAATGCAGCGAACATGGAGTCTGACTCTCACACCTGAAAAACCGAAGTTGTGTCCAATATTTAACTCTGAGGGTCAGAGTATCCCTAACTCACATATGGTTTCAGAAACTTCAAGGCAGGCACATAAATGACTACAGCACAAGAATGAAATATTAAAGAGTACTCATGTACATTATATATCAGTATATGAATATGTAAGTGCATAAATAGTATAGATCACTTAAAATAACATAAACTAATAAAGTATAATACAGCATAAGTAATATGAAATATTATATGGAAATAACTATCATACACCTAACATAACAAAAATAAATGATATATAAGTAGAAATACAAGTAATACATTTACCACAATAAACAGTAACAAAGTTAACTAATATATACCTATTCTTATATATTTATACAGAGAACACAAAATTTCAGAAATATATCTGATACATGCTAAACTAATCTTCAGTTGAAAAATGAGTAATATGGAAAGATTAGTATTTGCGTAATCACTTCAGTTCTTGTAATGTTACCATTATTGCTAGTAAAGGATGTCAAATTTAATTACATTTTCCTATACATTCCAGGAAAGTATAAAAGAGGGGTGTTGCTATATTTTATATATATACACATACATATATATTTTTTTTCACTTAGGTAATGTTTTGTCAAATCTTGTATATAGTGTAGCAATACCTAAAAGTGTTACACTGTTGAATTCTAAGGTTGTTTAAGACATTGGGACATTTTTTTATGCTATGTCCTCCCTGTATAATTAACCCACAATCTTTAAAAAGTGTTCCAATATTTTCACAAATTCTCTTTTTAACCAATCTGATTTAAGAATCTCTTTGCAATATTTAACCCAGTTAGGTCAGTGTGGTCATTTTAAACTATGTTCAAACTTTCCTTGATACTCCTCCCTTCAAAAAGAGAAGACTGATCCCCGATTTTACTACCCAGAAATGTAGGCTGGAGTTAGTCTCTAAATCTAATAAATAGAATGCAGCAGAGGTGTTACTATATGAATTTTGAAAATAAGCATATACACACACATAGAGTATCTCTTTTGGACTTACCCTGAGGGAAGACAACAGCCAGATCATGAGCACAGGAATACGTGTGAGGAGAGACACCGGGGAGGAACTGAGGCCTTCCCCCAACTAGCACCAACTTCCCAGCCCTGTGAATGAGACACCTTGAAATTACAACTCTACACCTTCTGAAAAGCCTGCAGGATGACAACTGACTGCAAACTCTTGAGAGACTCTGAGGAAGAATCACTCACTTAAGCCATGCCTTAATCTTGACCCACAGAATCTCTGAGGATAATAATTATTGTTGTGTTAAGCCACTGTGTTTTGGGGCTTTGTAATACAGCAATTAATCTAATACAATCACTTCATTATTTTATATTCCATCTTCAATAAAGATGTATTAGGAAAAAGAGATCACCTTTTATGTAGGACAAAAACTGCAATTTAAAATGCACACAATCAATATTACTGCATTAGTCTTGTTTTTAATAGTGCATATGTTAATTTCTGAATCTGTGAATAGATGTGCCATTATTATGAGCTTCCATTGGTGACTGTTACATGTCCGTGTTTAAACTTAATTCCAGATTAAGAAAGCACATTTGTAAATCCAGTTACTTAGCTGAAATCTCACAGAAGAATATTTGTAACTGGAATATGACATTTTATTCTTGCTCAAAATACTTACTTATATACTTTGAATGAAATCATTACAGTTATAAAATTGTGTCTTATTTTTGTGGTACATTCTGCCATTTTTCAAAATAATAAAAACAATAAACTACTGCTAGCTTACTTAGAAATAGGAAACTAAGTTTTATGTGAGAATTATTTCATTAAATTCATACTGTAAGTTAATTAATTGACATAGTGGAGTAACAAAATTCATTTTTTAATTTAAAAAGTGAGCATTTATGGTTTGGTATGAGGTAAGCACTTGCTTTAAATGCCTTTTATGTATATGTTAATTATTGCTGCTGTTCTACCAATTAGGAAAACAAAGCAAAGACAAGTCAAATCACTTTGAAAGGGTCACATATTTAGTAAGTGGTAAACTGGGCTTGAACTCAGGGCTTCTAATGTGTACATTCTTAAGCATACTGATGTCCCAATCTGGAATCCAGTTTTCCCACTAACACATAACAAAAGATCTGCAACAAAAGCTCATAAAAATGACACATACATCTACGGGTTCAAAATTAACATATGCCTTATTAAAGGCCAGACTAATCTAGCCATATTGATTGTGCACGTCCTAAAATGCGTCTGCCTTTAAATACAAATTAGTATATGATCAAATTGCAGTGTAATTTTTAACAGTTTTAAAATCTCCTCAAGACAATATACCTAACTCTATCAGAATAGATACATTAAAAAAAAAAAAAATCAAACCAACATGCATTCCCTACAAGCTACTTGGAACTCCAAGGAAAAAAAGCAACAAGGTCACAAAACAGGTCATCTTAATGGGGTACAATCTGGGGTTGCATTTATCTTAAACAAAGGATAATGGTAACCTCCAAAATGTAAGGAAGAAAATAGTAAAAAATTTCTAAGCAAAGACAAAGAATTGGTGACACTAAGGTAGACTTAGGGGCTGATCAAATTTGAGCTGCTTTCATTCCTGCTTTTTCTATTTCAGGACTCAAGAACTTGCTGCATTCTCCCCGCTATTAGGAAGGACGAATATAAAAGGCAACCTACATTGTCTAAAAATAGACCTCAGTCCACTTTGACAAAGCACTCCATCCAGCAGCACTCTGCTGCCACACTTTCACTAAACCAATGGAGATGTCAGCTTCATCTATTTCGTTTTTACTGGAGAGCACAGGAAATCTTCGATATTTTGACCTGTCTCCACTGGAGAGGAAGAATTTGATTTGTAAAAAGACATGGGCCTAATTTTGCTAGATATTAATGAATCAGTTAAGGAAGTCTCTATATGGCTGCAGGAGCAGTCTGCCAGCAACCCCATGACAAATCTCTTTCTCTAACAGATTACAGTATGCTCACAAAAAATTCACTTCAGGGTGAAATTTGGCATGTGGTTATACATTTCTGGGATAATCATAATTTTTTCCCCTTCATTAGCAAGAAAAAAAAATCAGTGTCTTAACCTATAGCACTTTGTTACAACTAAAATAACAAGAAAAATACATAATAAGACTAGTTAGTCCATCTCTGATAAAAACAGAAAAATAGAAATACCCTCCTTGATCAAAAGAGAGTAGAAAAATAGACACACATTTTAATAATATTTATTTTCTACCCTACATACATTTTATCTTCCAAAAAAAAATGTCTACAGATTTTACCCTATCACAAGAAACATTAAAGGGCTTAAGTCATATTTTGAAAACTGTTATATTAAGACATTGTCAGTGATTAACATTTTCACTTCCAGAGGAATTCATTTAGGATCACTTCGATTTCTTGATGAAAGCTCATTAAAGTAAAAGAGTATATCCATATTTATAATAAAATATGTTTTGCTTTTTTTCTGTTATACTTAAAATATGATCATGGTAAGAAAATCTGTAAAGTGGATATAAACTTAATGATCAAATAAAAATTATTCAAAATCCCACCAGATATAATTATTATAATATTTTTGTTATATCCCCCAATACAATTTTATTTAGCAAATAAAATACACAGAGATGATATTTTTGGTATATGCATTCTATTCCATTTCATTTTCTCCTTATATCATGTGTTCTTAGATTCCTCTCAGTCCAAAGCTGAAAAGTTAATTAATGAATTCATCCATATATACAGTTATACAGCAATCTATACACACATGCAGACATACAGTCACCCACCCATCCTTCTAGCCACCTATCCATACATACATACATAAACTCAAAAAATAGTTTAATGATACTGTCTATTGCAAAAAATCACTCTTCTATGTAATTGTTTACTAAAACCAAAAAAAATCTGTCCTATTTTAACTTATAATTTGTGGGGGAGAGAAACAACTAATAAATAGAGAAACATATGAAATGATTTCAGACAATGATATTTACTCTGATACTGGCCATTCCTGGAAGAGGTTGGCATTAGGACCTCAGAGAAGGATAAGTCAAGTCTTTCCCAGAAGTTAATGATCACAGATAAATTTTGTACCTCTAGAAAATAAGTAGTCTCAAAGTTAGATTTTTATGAGGTGTAAGGGGGAGGATTTCTAAAGTCTATTAGTGTAGAATATCTAGAGCTAGACCAATTTAGCCCTGATTAAGTGGGTAGAGAAAAGTCAGGATAAGAAGTTAAGCATTAAAAATCCTTCACCCTCCAAGCTTAGTTATACTGTGGGAGGAAAAGGACAGACTTATGAAGTTGAATGTTTGAGACTCTAGTGTTATAGTTACCATCCTCCTCCCCATAACCATCTTGGAGCAAGGCTTTGAGAGGGTTGGGAAGTCTTGACAAGTATCTAGTATATTTGGGGAAGCCCAAGAGCATTGGTAGTATGAAGGTGCTGCTGACAGAGCCACTTGCAAGCAGAGATCCGGGTTCAAAGATGTGGGTGGTGACTTTGAGTCTGAAAACAAATGACTGGAACCACAGCCAAGGGAATTTTTGTACTCAGTGGCAAAATGGGACCATAAACATTGTCACAGTCACAAATATAGGAGCATACTAGACTACTTACAGCCAATGCCAGGAAGGATCCAAAAGATTCCAGGTGGAGGTGTACCTTTTCTATCCTTCTGCCATGGTGTGCAGGAAGTAGAATGCACACTGCCTATATACTCAGAAGCCACCTCAAAGAGGAACATAGGAGGAGGAGAATATCTAACTAATAAAAATTTAATTCTAAGAGACTGAGCTACGTAGTGAAATGCTTAGGTTTATAAAAGTAAGACACAGCTTTATTTATAAGTTCTGTTAGCCTAACTTTAATTTTTCTCTGTCAAAAGAAAGGTCTAGGGCTTCCCTGGTAGTGCAGTGGTTGAGAATCTGCCTGCCAATGCAGGGGACACGGGTTCGAGCCCTTGTCTGGGAAGATCCCACATGCCACGGAGCAACTGGGCCCGTGAGCCACAACTACTGAGCGTGCGCATCTGGAGCCTGTGCTCTGCAACAAGAGAGGCCACGATAGCGAGAGGCCCGCGCACTGCCATGAAGAGTGGCCCCCGCTTGCCGCAAGTAGAGAAAGCCCTCGCAAAGAAACGAAGACCCAACACAGCTAGAAATAGATATAAAAATAAATCAATTAATTAAAAAAAAAATGGTCCACATCAAAAAAAAATCTTAAAAAAAAAGAATTAAAAAAAAAGAAAGGTCTAGGAGGAAGATGAGTTTTAGAGATTTAAAAGCTACATTTTACTTTGCATATTTTAATATAGTGTTAGTAAGTCCTGAGCTCATTATAAATATTAAAGTGTATGGTCAAAGGTTTTGACCCAAAATTTCTTCAGAGATACCTGAAATCAAGAGACAGACAGTAGTTCCTAGAACTAAAGTTAATCTATCCCTCCCCAATCACTTGCCTTTATTTTTAACTCTGAAGAGAAAGGGATATGCATAAATATGAGACAACTGTACAATGTGGAAAAAAAGTCAAAGTCAAAGATGGTATTGCTTATATTCCTGCTCCTGCTCCCCTAGTTCTCAGTAACTTACAGGAAAAGAATGACACATTCACAGGTTGTTTCTGTCTACTGTACATCTCGTTTACTTTTCTTACTTATGAGAAATACATAGATCTACTCATTTGTTCAACATAATCTGTATCTGGCATGATGCTTGCTAAGTGTTGAGGACACAGGGACACAGTTCCTTTCTTCAAGGAGATTATTGTCTAGAAAATGAGTGTGCGAATGGACACAGAACTTCAACTCTTTGGTCTGATTAGGCAGCTCTCAGATTTCATATTTCAATTAAAAAATGGCATCACTGTATTCTGTGTATCACATCACAGAAAGATTGGGAAAAGAAAGAATAGCATAGGATATTGATTAAATGGAGAGATCAAAATACTGTTGTTAATAATAATCACAATAAATAGGCATTATTTAATGAGCTTATTATTTATCAAATACTGTGTTGTAAAATATGCATTAGTCTAGTGGTCTCAACCTTGGCTGCACTCTAGGATCACCAGAGGAGCTTTTAATACCTCTGATGCCCAGGCCACACCCAGGTCAATTTAATCACAACCTCTAGGGTGGGAACCAGTCTTCAGTAGTATATTTTAAATATCCTCAGGTATTTCCAATGTGCAGCCAGGTTTGAGCACCACTACATTAGTTACAATAAAATATACATTCTTGGCCTTCCCTGGTGGCGCAGTGGTTGAGAGTCCGCCTGCCGATGCAGGGGACACAGGTTCATGCCCCAGTCCGGGAAGATCCCACATGCCGCAGAGCGGCTGGGCCTGTGAGCCATGGCTGCTGAGCCTGCACGTCCGGAGCCTGTGCTCCGCAACGGGAGAGGCCACAACAGTGAGAGGTCTGCGTACCGCAAAGAAACAAAACAAAACAAACAAAAAAAACACTTTCTTTATTGAATATACCCTTGTGAAAATCAGGACTACGTTTAGTTTTTCAATAAACCACTAAGGCTCGTTTAGTTTTTCAATAAACCACTAAGGCTGAATAGTAACAGAGATTGTGGGGTATGTGAGGACAGATGTATGGTTTCACAATAAATTAATGGGATTTCAGTGTGCTTCCCACAGCTGGCTCAGTAAAATATTTCATTCATAGAAGGGAATGAGAATATGTGAATTACATTCAAACGAATCAGAGCTATCCCTACCTATGACTATGTAGCGAGTGCAAGTAAGGAGCAATATCTGTATTATTATTTAGAGACACCAAAGGGAAATTAGATATTACTGCCATGAAGCTATCTATCCTAGGATAGTCACATTGCAACACAAATTTCACTTGCCATTTTTTCCTCCTTATAGCGTTTAGAAATAGGGAAATTCAAGATGATAAGATGCTATACATAGAAAATCCTAAAGACACTACCAGAAAGCTACTAGAGTTCATCAATGAATTCAATAAGATTGCTGGATATAAAATTAATGTTCAGAAATCTGTGGCATTTCTATACACTAACAATGAACTATCAGAAAAAGAAATTAAGGAAACAATCCCAATTATCATTCCATCATAAAGAATAAAATACCTAGGAATAAAACCTACCTAAGGAGGCAAAAAACCTGTATTTTGAAAACTATAAGATGCTGATGAAAGAAATTGAAGACAACACAAAGAGATGGAAAGATATACCTTACTCTTGGATTGGAAGAACCAATATTGTTAAAATGACCATACTACCCAATGAAATCTACAGATTCAATGCAATCCCTATCAAATTACCAATGGCATTTTTTCACAGAACTAGAACAATTTTAAAACACAAAAGATCCCAAATACTCAAAGCAATCTTGAGAAAGAAAAAAAGGAGCTGGATGAATCAGGCTCCCTGACTTCAGACTATATTACAAAGCTATAGTCATCAAAACAGTATGGCACAAAAACTGCTATATAGATCAATGGAACAGGATAGAAAGCCCAGAAATAAACCCACAAGTTTATGGTCAATTAATCTATGATAAAGGAGGCAATAATATATTATGGAGAAAAGACAGTCTCTTCAATAAGTGGTGCTGGGAAAACTATAGACAGCTACACATAAAGGAATGAAATTAGAACATTTTCCCATACCATATACAAAAATAAACTCAAAATGGATTAAAGACCTAAATGTAAGACACTATTAAACTCCTAGAGGAAAACATAAGCAGAACACTCTTTGACATAAGTCACAGCAATAATTTTGGGGGTCTGTCTCCTAGAGTAATAGAAATAAAACCAAAAATAAACAAACAGGACTGAATTAAAATTAAAACCTTTGCACAGCAAAGGAAACGATAAACAAAATGAAAAGACAACATATGGTCTGGGAGAAAATAATGGCAAACAATGCTACTGGCAAGGGATTAGTTTCCAAAATATACAAACAGTTCATACAGCTTAATGTCAAAAAACAGACAAACAACCCAATCAAAAAATGAACAGAAGACTTCAATAGACACTCCTCCAAAGAAGACATACAGATGGCCAACAGGCACATGAAAAGATGCTCAATATCACAAATTTCAAGGGAAATGAAAATCAAAACTACAATAAAGTATCACCTCACACCAGTCAGAATGGCCATCATTAAAAAGCCTACAAATAATAAACACTGGAGAGGGTGTGGTGAAAAGGGAACCCTCCTACACTGTTGGTGGAAATGTAAATTCGTACAGCCACTGTGGAGAACAGTATGGAGGTTCCGTAAAAAAATTAAAAACAGAGTTACCATATGATCCAGCAATCCCACTCCTGGGCATAGACCTGAAGAAAACTCTAATTCAAAAAGATACATGGACCCCAATATTCATAGCAGCACTATTTACAATAGCCAAGACATGGAAACAACCTAAATGTCCATCGACGGATGAATGGATAAAGATGTGGTATATATACACAATGGAATACTACTCAGTCGTACAAAAGAATGAAATAGTGTCATTTGCAGCAACATGGATGGACCTAGAGATTATTACACTAAGTAAATTAGAGAAAGACAAATATCATACAATATCACTTATACGTGGAATCTTAAAAAAAATGATACAAATGAACGTATTTACAAAACAGAAATAGATTCACAGACATAGAAAACAAATTTACAGTTACCAAAGGGGATAGTGGGATTAGGGGAAGTTAGATAAATTAGAAGTTTGAGATTAATATACATACTACTATGTATAAATAGATAACCTACAAGAACTTACTGTATAGCACAGTGAACTATACATATCTTATAATAACCTATAATGAAAAATAATCCAAAAAAAGATTATTTTCAGATAATTGCTGTACACTTGAAACTAATACAATGTTGTAAATTAACTATACTTCAATTAAAAAAAAGAAATTCACAAATCTGTGCTCAAATACATTCTCACAAATTATTTGTAATACTAAGGAACTGAAAACCAACATAAATGTTTACCCATAGAAAATGGTTAAATAAATCTTGATAAATCAACATAATGGAATATAAGGTATTCATTAGAAAACATGATTTGGGTTCCCTCTGAACATTGACTGTGGGTGGTCGGATAATTTGTTTAAAAGAAAAGTCAGTCAACATATTCATAAAGTCTAATAAAAATTTTATTGGACTACATTATTGGCCTACATTTTCTTCCAAGTTTTAAGTTTGCTTTTTTTTCTATGTGTTTTAACTAGCTAACAACAAAATAAATGATATGCAAATATGGTATATACATATGTATCATTAACTATAATGATCAAAGAAATTACAGCTCTTTCTCAGTTTCCAATGGGGTTATATCCTGATAAATCCATTGTAAATTGAAAATGTCATTAAGTCGAAAATGCATTTAAATATACGTAACCTACCAAACATCATAGCTTAGCCTAGCCTACCTTAAATGTGGTCAGAGAACCCTTACATTAGCCTACAGTAGGGCAAAGTCATCTAATACAAAGCTTATTTTATAATAAAGTATTGAATTTGTGTAATGTACTGAATACTGTACTGAAAGTAAAAAAACACAATGGTTGTAGTGGTACAGAATGGTGTAAGTCTATAGCTTGTTTACACTTGTGATCAAGGGGCTAACTGGGAGCTGCAGCTCCCTGCCACTGCCCAGCCTCATGAGAGAGTATCTCCCACATATCTCTAGTCTGAGAAAAGATCAAAATCAAAATATGAAGTACAGTTTCTACTGAATGTGTATCACTTTTGCACCATCATAAATTCGAAAAATTATAAGTCAGACCATCGTAACCTGTTGACTATCTGTACTTAAAACAATATTTTTTAAAATTTGCTTCTGAACACAGGAAGTGATCAGTTTAAAAGCTTAATTTGATGTCACTCACTCATCAATATTATGTTATCTGAAGTGGGCTGTGGCTGTAAACTTATCCAATTAATCAAACTTGGCTGTGCAAATGTAATATTTGTGTATATATGTATAATTTATGAACCTTTTGGGTAACTTTTCTTTATTTCTTATTGAAATTAAGGTTTAATTTAAATAAAGTTCACCATTTTTAATGTAAAATATTGACAGTTTTGATAAATTCACCACCACCATCAAGATATAAACTGCACCAACACTCCCAAAATTTACCTCTGAAGTTGTTTGTAGTCAACTCCTCTTCTCATCCCTAGGCCCAGGCAACCACTAGTCCATTTTCTGTCACTATGGTTTTACCTCTTCCAGAGTCTTACAATATACAGCCTTCTTTCACTTAACACAATGCATTTGAAATCCACCTCTGCTGTTGTGTCTATCAGTACCTTGTAGTATTCTGTTCTATAGATATATCACAGTTTACTTATCCAGATACCAGCAAAAGGATGTTTGGGTTGTTTCCAATTTGGGACATTTATGACTAAAGCTGCTATAAAATTTGCATATATGTTTTTGTGAATATATTTTTATTTCCCTCAGAAAAACACCTAGGACTGGGATTTTTGTATGGTATGGTAAGTTTATGTTCAACTTAGAAAAGAACTCCCCAACTACTCCCCAAAGTGGCTATAAATTTTTGCATTTCCACTAGTAGAGTATGAGAATTCCTATTGGCAGCATTTGATGATAACCCTTTTTTTTTTTTTTTTAATATAGCCATTCTTCTAATTATGTGTAGCTATCTCATTGAGGTTTTACTTTGCATTTGCCTAATGATCTGGTGCATCATTTTTTAAAATGAGTTTATATGTCATTTGTATAACTTTATTGCCTGTTCAAACATTTTGCCCATGTTTAATTGGATCATTTTTTCTTATTAAGTTTTGAGAGTTTTTCCATATATATTGTTTACAAGCCATTTATCATATATGTAATTTCCAAATATATTTTAGTTTTGTCCTTGCATTCTCTTAACAGTGTTTTTCAAATAGCAAAAGTTCTTTATTTTGATGAAGTCCAATTTATTTATTTTTCTTTACTGGGCCATTCTTTTGGTGTACTACTTAAGAAATCTTCACTTAACCCAAGGACACTAAGACCTTCCCCTATATTTTCTTCCAGAAGTTTAATAAAAATTGAGGCTTTCCATTTAGGTATATGATCCATGTTATTTTTTTTTTCTTTTTATCTGTTATGAGATATAAATTGGGGGGGGCATTTGACATATAGATATTCAAGAGTTTGGTACCATTTCTTGAAAAAAATTCTTTACGGGAGTTTTGTCACCTTTGTCAAAATTAAATGACCATATGCCTGTGGGTCTATTTCTGGATGGCCCATTCTGTTCAATTGTCCTATATGTCTATATCTTTTTGTTAATACCACACTGACTTGATTTGTGCTGCATCATACTAAGTCTTGAAATCAGGTAGTGTAATTCCTCAAATTATTCTTTCTTTTCCCCAACATTGTTAAGGTTATTTTAATATATTTGTGTTTCCATATGAATTTTAAAATTCATTTGTTGATTTAAAAAAAACTGCTAGAATTATCATCAGAATTGCATTGAATTTATAGATCAATTTAGGAAGAAGTGACATCTCAATTATATCGGTTATTTCAATCCCTGAATATAGTATGTTTCTCCGTTTATTTAGGTGTATTTTGATTTCAAGATAAAATTTTAGCGTCTTGATCTTGGACATAATTTATTAAGTTTATACCCGAGGATTTCATGTGTTTCTAATATGTTTTAATCACTAATGTAATTGACACTGTTTTAAAATTTTATTTTCAGTGGTTAATTGCTAGTATGTAAAGATACAATTAATTTTCGTATACTGACCTTGTATCCTGTGACATTGCTAAACTTACCTATTAGACCTAATAGCTTTTTTGGGTATTTTTTCGGGGGAGGGGATTTTCTAAGTAGAACATTATGTAACCTGCAAATAAAAAGTCTTATTTCTCCTTTTCCAATTTGTTTTCTTTCTATTTATTTATCTTCTTGCCTTATTGCACTGGGTAGGATCTCATTTTCAGCTATGAATAAGAGTGGTAAGAAAAGACATCTTTGCTTTAATTTGAATCTTAGGTTGAAAGTATACAGTCTTTCAGCTTTAAGTGTGATGGCAGTAAGTTTTTATAGATGACTTTTATCAGTTTCAGGAAGTTCTCTTCTCCTAATGCGCTGAGAGTTTTTATCAGGACTAGATATTGAATTTTGTCAAAAAAATGTCTGCATCTTTTGAGATGATAATACATATTTTATTTCAGTTTTTTGATATGATAAATTAGAATGATTGACTTTAAATATTTAAAGTCTTGCATTATTGAGATAAACCTCACTTGGTCATAAAGTACTGCCATTTTTATACACTGTTGGGCTTGGTTTGCTAAAATTTTGTTAAGAACTTTTGCATTTATATTCACTAGGAATATTGTAAAGAATATTAGTAAAGACTTGGTATTATTTCTTCCTTTAAATGTTTGATATAATTAATCAGTGAAGCCATTTAGGTCTGAGGTTTTCTTTACCAGAGCTGGCACTATTCCGGTTATCAATTTTTTCTTTAGTGAGCTTTAGGTAGCTTTTACCTTTCAAGGAATTTGCACAGTCCAAATAAGCTATGGAATTTATTAGCCTAACATTATTTATAATACCATTTAATATCCTTTTAATGTCTGTAGGATCTGTAGTGGTGTCCTTTATTCCTGATATTGGTAATTTGTGTCTTCTGTTAATTTTTCCTGATCATTCTGGCTAGAAATTAGGCATTTTACTGATATTCTCCTTGCTCTGCTTTATTTATTTTTTTTTTTGTGGTACGCTGGCCTCTCACTGTTGTGGCCTCTCCCGTTGTGGAGCACAGGCTCCGGATGCTCCTTGCTCTGCTTTTTATTCATCCAGTTACTCTTCCAACTATTCATTAAGCCATTCAAAAAGCTTGTACTCAGTATCTCCTATGTGTCAAACATTTTGATAGATACTCTTGATACAACACAAAAAAGACATAATTTATGGGCTAGGAATAAAAAATCCAGTGAGGAAGAAGAAAAGTGTACATATGATTGAGTTATTCACAAAGTGCTATCTCTTTTGTCCAATGTTCATTTTAAACAAGGATTTAGATTGGATTTAGATGAGATCATTATTAGGCACCCCCAAGGAATAAAGAGGGAAAGGAGGAAGACAAGAGTTATCAGCATATATTGCAAAGCTTTTTCTAACAAGATGGGTTAGGACGATCCATTGAATTCCTAGAACTGCTACTGACTTCATGGCTACCCATTGTCCTTTTCTTATTAGAAACATAAAATCTTTATATATTTAATAAAGGCAATGCTAAATTCATGGGGCTTCTTTGCCCACATATAAAATCTGAAAATGCAGTCAATTTTTATATAGTCCATTCTCTCTGCATTTATGAAATTATTAACTGCAATAATAAAAATAAAGTGATATGTGCTATATTCTAAGAACAATTCATTTAATTAAAATCCTAATTCAACATATCATAATTCAACTCACAAACCTGGGCAGTGAAATGATTTTGATATTGCTGAATAACTTTACTAATCAAACTGTACAGTAATCCAAAATGCAACGTAAAGACTTACAATAAAAATCCATATTTATAAGTAAGTTGATTTTTAAAATTTGCATAAATTATTTACTAAGAATTCACTATTACCTGTCTACTTATGCAAATATGCATATATCAGGTAACTGATTTCTCTTGGTTAACCAATCCAGGAGTAAGTCATTGGAAAACAAACAAACAAAATATTCTATTTCACTGCTTATTAATTTCCCTTCCTGCTGCTAAAAAATTGTGAATGTTTCAGCAGTCTCCATATGCGCCTCATAAATCTTCAATCTTTATGCTGATTGATATGAGTAAAGAGACCATTCCACTGCTAGGTTATGAGATCAGTTTGCTTATATTCTAAGAACTACCATTACCACTTCAAATTCCAATATGTTAGCTCTCTTGATCCCATTTTCTCTGTCTGCTGGAAACCCTATTTTGAGTCTTTTTCTTTCCATATCTCTCACTCTTAATTGCACTGTCCTTTGAACTTTTTTTTTTTTTTGCTGTACGCGGACCTCTCACTGTTGTGGCCTCTCCCATTGCAGAGCACAGGCTCCGGATGTGCAGGCTCAGCGGCCATGGCTCACGGGCCCAGCCTCTCCGCGGCATGTGGGATCTTCCCAGACCGGGGCATGAACCCGTGTCCCCTGCATCAGCAGGCGGACTCTCAACCACTGCGCCACCAGGGAAGCCCTGTCCTTTGAACTTTTCCCCATCTATTTTGAAGAAGATATCATTCTACTCATCTGCTCTTTTCACCTCCTATTCAGTCTTACTCCTTTATTTTTAACTTCCAGAAATAGCTCTTTTCCTATTGAACTGCTTTCAGCAATTTCTGTGGGCAGTTTCTATCCTCTCTATTTATAATAATAATGAGGACAACCAAATAAAAATAATAAGGAAGAAGAAGGAAGATGAGAGGGGAAGAGGAGAAGAAAAGAAATAAGTAAAACTATTTGAAAACATTATATAATCAGCTACCTACCTATAATTTTTATGAAATAGGTACTGATCTGAGTTTAAAATAGATATTGATGTTCAGAAGATAAAATTCTTTTCCCAAGATTACTTAATTCATGTTCATCATTTAAAACTAGGTCTAACTGCTAATAGCTACAACTTATTGAGTACTTCCTATATATTAGACCAAATATGTGCATTATCTCATTGAATAAAATAACCCCTGAAGAAAGTACTATAATAATAATCATATCACTAACTACTGAAGCTTCATAGGTAGACGAAATGGTTTGCTCAAGGTCACATATTGAGTGAGAATGTTGTTATTCAAACCCAAGTAGTCTGGCACTGGAACCGGGGACATTAATCTCCCCTTAATACTGAATATTTTTACTTTATTAAGCTATGCTACATATAAAAAATTTGGTTGTTTGTTATTTTTGTATTTTTCTTTTCTTAATTAGCCATTACTTCAGAAAGTAATATAAGCACAATATATTACTCAATGTTAAAAACTAGGTTGGGGCTTCCCTGGTGGCACAGTGGTTGAGAGTCCGCCTGCCAATGCAGGGTACACGGGTTCGTGCCCCAGTCCGGGGAGATCCCACATGCCGTGGAGCGGCTGGGCCTGTGAGCCATGGCCGCTGAGCCTGCGCGTCCGGAGCCTGTGCTCCACAACGGGAGAGGCCACAACAGTGAGAGGCCCGCGTACCGCAAAAAAACCCAAAAAACCTAGGTTGATTCCAAAGTGAATATATAGTACAAATATATATCAATATTTATCTATCTAGACAAGAGAGAAAATATCAAAGAATAAAGGAATAAAATTTAAATTTTTATTATTTTTATTGTTTTAAAAAATCATCCTTATTTTACTGAATGCATTTTTAAATTCCAACTTTTCTAATTAAAAAATGATTTAAATTTTATTCCTCTCAAATTGACCCACCAAATATGTAAACTTCTCATCTGGGCCAGTTTTCACCACCATTGCTATACTCTTCCTAGACCATAAATCCATCCCTCATTTTAACTTGATTTTAAATACAATCGTCAAACATGTATATTACATATTACTTAGAAAACATTATGTCATCCTTTGAGATAACTGTAAAACAGAGACAACCTTTAACTATGATACAACTTAAAATATTTGCATTCAAACGTATTCTTATGTGAATACATTCACTTTTATAAAGTGAGTTTCTAAACTGACTGGAATAAATATGGTACAATCATTACAATTCCATTAAAATTGCTGTTTTTTTATACCCTGAAACATATGTTTCATTTCATATTCCATTTCCAAATTCAAGGTATATAGTTTATTTTTCATTTACAGAGTAAAAGACAAGATTGAAAGTCAACTCAGTATACTTCAAATGGTGGGCAAGTTAGACAAACAATTTTTTTCTTGAGCTAACGAAGGTCAACATCTCAAACACAACATATTCTTGAAGAATATTCTTCAAAGTAATCCTTTTCAAAAGTACATCTAAAATCAAGAATGTCTGCAGACTGTTATTTTGAAGTAAGCTAATGCCAAAATATTCCAGTCATCAGCACACTCAATCATAAGACAGAGAAAATCTATTGACATTCTTCTTCAAAGGGTTACTGAGGGTATTATCATATTTGTAACTGAAACAGTCCTTTTTTTATTTCATTTTTTGCAGATTATTTTCATAATATTAGCCTTCAGTAAATACATATTGCAACTCATATGGCAATTAACTATTTTTAACACAAAAGGACACAAAATTTTAAAAGATGGGTTGGCCTGAAACACAGAATGGAACAACACTATCATTATCCTTTCAAGTGGGAAATACAGTTTAAAAGCAATAATCAAATGATATCTAGCCTTCAGTGCATAAAAATGACCAGACTATCATTTAAGAACCTTAAGGGGCTATAAAATACAGAACAGAGGACAGTTATAATCACATTCCTTCATTTTCATTTCTACAAAATCTACAAATCTACTTTAGCACTTAAATGGCTTCAAGAGGCCCATGAGATTAAATACCTTAAGTATGAAAATGACTGCCATTTAGTGGACCAATCAATTAGCTTGACCATATACTTTTATGGTTCTTCACCTGAACTTATTTATTGCTTCTAGCCAAGTGTTTTCCAAATGGGTTGTTTTGTGTCCCATCATACTAGGTTTGTCATCAATGCATTATATTTAATGTGCTTCCACTGAGATTGTTCAAGTCTACCTGAAAAACCTCATTTTACAAAGAACTATTATGGAATGTCTATTTGAGTATGTTCTAGGACCACCGTATAAATCTGAATTCATATTACTGTTTTGATGTTCTTCATGTGGCTTGTATAAAATACAAAGGAAAACAATATGTGTGATTTGTGTTGTCCTAATAAATCTAGAAGTAATTGTACAGTTAGCTGGATGGGTCACAGATAAAGGAATCATAGAATCAGGTTTACTTGAAAGATGATATTCAAATAGAAGTACTCAAAATAATATGTAATATATTATTACATATATTATGTATACACACACAACACACACACACACACACACACACACACACACACACACATGCACATACTCATCTTCAGACCATTCCTGATGATTTAAAGGTTTTAGGAATGTAAAGGGTAACAGAAAACCTGGTAAAGTACACTGAGCTTGGAAGGGACCATGGGATTAGGTTGAATAAGAAAGAATACATACGTATTAACATGCATCTGAATTATGAATTTACACTACTGGATCTACAATTTAAGCTGAATTGGTTAAAACTGACAAAGGATAAGAAAAGAAGGAATAAAATCCTCTCATCTTTGAAGGTCTGAATAACATGTACAGCTAGAAGCCATGGTAAATATCACAGCGCTAAAAGGATTCTCAGGGTCTGGTACCTACAGAAATAGAAACTCAGTTTGGGAATCTCAATGGCAGAGCCCACAGTCCTGACCTGGAGGCTTTAGTTACACAGCTCAAAAGATTATCACACTGTGACTGGGCTATTATGTCTTGTATTTGCTTGAGAGTAACATTAAGTTAATCCTTTCAATTTAAGATTCTACTTTTATTTGCCAAGAGTCATCTTCAAGAGTTTTAAATCAATTTTTGTCTTCAATGAGGGCCTGACATCATGGATTTTAGTAATTATAAAAACCATAACTTAAAAATCACTAACACATGATAACTTGTAAGATTTCTATGTTAAAATAGAATTAAATATGGGAAAATAATTAATAAACTGTCAAATATAGAAAACACTTTGCCCTGTGTGGAAAGTAAATAAATATAAAACATTATATATGGCTTTGTTTTATAATGATCTCCTATTTTTATACATAGAAGTGTGGCTAGTAAAATGTTTTGTTTAGTTGCCAAACAGTAAAAAATTGAAGTCTTAAAAGATTCAGTGTTTTCAAATTAATAATATATTATTGCCAAATTTAGTGTCACAATAATAAAGCCTTAGTATAATGAATAGTAAATAAATATAATTTTAAAAATAGAAGATAAATTCAAATGTTTGTAACAGATACAGATTTTCTATAAAGTTTGGGACACTTATAGAAATATTTTCTCTAAAGGAGAATTAAAACACCCTAAATAATTACCCCTACCTAAATATAATATCATGCTTACATAGTTGTAGAAAACTGAAACTTTTAAAAAGATGAGCTCTATAAAAAGTGGAGGACATTTAAACATATACATATACATACATATATACAGAAAGAGAGAATCTCTGAGTTTTTCATTTTAATTGTTAGAGATATTTAGTAATTAAGGCACTTAAAAAGCAAAAAAGGAAAACACATAATGAGAAAAAATGTTTGACAGCTTACATCTGTCTTTAACATCATGTCAGTCTGCATATTAATTGAACAAAACATTTGCTCTTTTTGATGCTGACGCTTTTATTTGTTTACTTGAAACAATCATTTTCATAGATACTCTGAAAAAAAGCTTTAGTGTCTTGTTCATTAATAATTTTATTAATTCAATGAGTAATCAGGTGCAATTCATCAACTGCACAACACTTTGTGTTCCATTTTTGCTAAATGCTTTTTCTCTGGAATTTAAATTATAAAGAAAGAGTGGCTGACTAATCTGAATTTCTCAATTTATTCATGTTCAATGAAAAGCTATTCATTAGCGTAAACTCTGCTGTGAGTTCAAATCAAATTCAAGCCACCTGGGAGTAAACAAAATTGCTCTTCTTCCCTAACACTTGGAAGGAGATAAAAATAACACATTTTCAAAAAACTCTGGATACTAATATGTTTAACTGAAATAAAACAGACATGGCAAAGCATCAGGCATTTCCACTATATCAGATGTTTTTTCCATGCACTACCCACTTCTAAAATAGGTTTTTATTAGTTTTATTTTCATCATATAATGTTGATTTCTTTTACACCTCTCAGGTATAAAAAAATCAGTTATGTTCAGTACCCCAAGATATGCAAAAAATCTACAAGATTATTAATGTATTCCTTTTCTTTTAAAACATTTTACATATAAATGGAATTTGTGATTAAAATATCCACTTTCAGAAGTGTTGTTAAGTATTCAAATCTCACAGGCCTATAAATCTATAGTTCAGTATCTACCTGTTTGGATTTTATAGATGCTTATTCTTTTAAAATCAGACATTTTTCATAATAAACATATGACTAAAAGTGGTCTGTGGAGTAGAATTGAGGCTTACGTGATTTTGAGGGAAGATCTCAGAGACAGTCCTTTAGAGACTCTGCTCTACCTAATAATGGAACTAAATTTCATCTATTTTTGTGCACCATGCCGATATAAGGTTATATCTGTAGCTGGAGAGTTTTGGGTCCATGTATATTTGTGTAAATAAATTATCAGTCAATTAAAAAGCAAATGAACTACTGAAATGGTAAAGCTCCCATTCCCTTTTATTTATTCTTCTTGATGACTCAGGGATATTTGGATTTAGCCTATAAAAATCCACACATCACAGGTGATCCTCAATTCTTAAACTTCCTGAACCTACATCCATTTCATCAACAAAGGAAATAACCAATGGATACATGGGCTAGTGCTGCCCAGCATACAACAGCTATGCATTGGCAGTCATTACCTTTAAGCAGAGGTGTCTGAAATTTTTGAATATTTTATGGCAATTATCGTTTACTTCTTCACCTAGGTCAAAATGTTAATTCAAAATTATGGTTACTAGGGATCAAAAGTAGAGGAATCATAAAAATAAAAGACTTGAAACAAGGGTGGAATCTTCTGACATGCTGAAAGCAGCAAATCTTAACCTCAACGGGACACACAGTTGGATTGTATATTCAATTATGAAGGAAAAGAATATTCAAGGATATATAAAAAATGTGAGAAATATATAGTTGGAGATTTTGTCTATGAGGTGGGACCTAATAAAGATCTTTTATCTGTTTAGCTATTAGGAAATGGAATCTTCTTTGTGAATTTTAACATTTAGGAAAGTATTATTCATAAAGTATGGGATATCCTATAGTTAGAAGTGAATGCACTGGGTTTTAAAAAGATGGATTAATGAAATTTTCTACTTAGTTCTTATCTTCAGCCTACCTCCAAAACATCATCTTTGCTTCAGGGGGAGATATATAAAGTCCAAGCTTACTTCTCCCAAAGCAGCTGTAAGAGTTGCTGCTGTGTAAGTGATGGAGGAGACTAGGATGCATGGAGCTATAACCCTGTGAGGAGCCTGTAGAAGGTGCATTGTGACTTGAGCATCAATCTGATCTGGATGAGCAGAGCTCCTGGTACTTCAGTGGCCATTAGCCTTGAAAGGGAGGGTGAGGATCTGAAGGAGGAAATTCATTTTGTTTCTCTTTGAAACTATATTTTTAAAAATTGGTACAACACTTTGATGGTCTGAGAAATATTTGTGTTTATATGAAGTGGTCTCCTCTAAAATATTATTACAAAACATATGAAAATAAGCATTGTTTTTGTTAAAATAAACTTAAATCTCACATAATGATGTAAGAAAATCTGCATGTAAAATCTGCATTTTACAATCATATTTTTATTCAATCACTTAATTCCCATTGAGGTATTTACTGAATCATGAAGTGTATTTACTGAATCATGAGATTTAAAAAATCTTTTATTATTAATTTATTGTTTTTGAAAAATCTAATGGTCATTTTAATAGGCAGTGCTGTTTCAGACGTAATGATCTACACTGTTATCTGCAGCAGAAATGATGTTTGCACAGCTGGTGTACACTTGGAGACAGCCATGCCCTTTATGGTACCTTGTCTCTGCGTGGCTCTTATCCCTAACATTCGCCTTTTAACATCTCTATAGAGATCTAACAGAAAAAATCACAAGAACAGCATCTTTTGTGCTTCTCTTTCTCTGGAAAAACCAAAGCAGCAGTGTATCTTCCCGTATTTAAAAAAGAAAGAAAGAAAAATGTTTTAATCTTTCATTTTCCAATATAAAGTTTTTAGCCAAAAGGGTATTTATTAAAAGAAAATAGATCTGTCACTCACTAATTCAGTGACTAACTACAAAAGTTTAAAACTTACTTTTTCTATGAGTATCAGAAAAAAGTAAAACAGACTAGAAATTTCAACTCTC
This sequence comes from Phocoena phocoena, assembly GCF_963924675.1. Classification (NCBI taxonomy): domain Eukaryota; kingdom Metazoa; phylum Chordata; class Mammalia; order Artiodactyla; family Phocoenidae; genus Phocoena; species Phocoena phocoena. The sequence goes on along the minus strand of NC_089224.1, from coordinate 55,678,523 downwards.
TTTCAGAAAGAAAGAAAGGGAGAAAGAAAGAAAGATTCTACTGGCCTAGCAATTAAATCTAAAAAAGTTTCCCTTATCTAGGCTTAAGGGAAGGTAGATATGAAAACACAGTAGACTACCTACATTTTGTTTTCCTCTAAGGCTTGCTATTTCTAATAGACTGGAAGAAGCCAACCAACCTGTCAGGAGTTTATTGCAGAGGAACAGTGGTGACTTCTGGGAAATAATTCATCAAAAAAATAGTGGGGAGGGGTTTCCCTGGTGGTGCAGTGGTTGAGAATCTGCCTGCCAATGCAGGGCACACGGGTTTGAGCCCTGGTCTGGGAAGATCCCACATGCTGCGGAGCACCTGGACCCGTGAGCCACAACTACTGAGCCTGCGCGTCTGGAGCCTGTGCTCCGCAACAAGAGAGACCGAGATAGTGAGAGGCCTGCGCACCACGATGAAGAGTGGCCCCCGCTCGCCACAACTAGAGAAAGCCCTCGTACAGAAACGAAGACCCAACACAGCCAAAAATAAATAAATAAATAAATAAATTTACTTTTAAAAAAAGAAAAAAAAAATAGTGGGGAACAGGTCTGGTTCTAATATACAGATAACCTTCAGAATGCAGGGACAATTCTGAAAATAGTAGTTACCAATAGTTGACCTTTTATATTTTCATTCCAAACAATGCATTCATGTCTGAGTCCTAATAGTGAAAAACCTATGAATACAAATAAAAGAGCAGGGATATTTATTGTAATGGCAGAAGAGTGAGCTGTTGTGACTTCCACAAATAACAATTATAAACCGACTAAAAATTTTTAAAGCAACTCAACTATTTAAAGGTACTGTGAAATGTCCTAAGCAGAGAGAATCCAGAAGAAATTCTAATCTGATTGTGTCTTTCTGGCCTAAGGGCACTGTCCAATCTCCCCGGCTGTAGCTGCAGAAGATACCAGAACAAAACTCCACAGCCTGGCTTGCCAGTAAAAATGTGCCACAGATCAGAATTCAAGTTGGAAATCTCCAAAATGTGTTATTTATAATGCTCAGTTTTCAACTAAAATTTAGTAGATATACAAAGAGATAAGAAAGTATGATCCATATTCAGAATACAGAACAGATATTCCAAGTTGATCTTGATATTGGATTTAGCTGACAAAGTATTCAAAGCAGCTATTATAATAAATACATTCAAATAAGTAAGGAAAATATGTCAAAGGGTTAGAGAAAAATATGTTTTCCATATTATACTCTTCTACCACAAAACACAAGAGAGCTATTCTTCAAATCTGGCCTGAAAACAGAATTCAGTTGGGACTTTGCGGATCGACAGTTTGAAAGAATGACAGGGAAATCTTGGAGGATCCCATATACCAATGTATTTATCCTAAGCAGGCAGCAGTGGTCACAGCTTCTAGAAGTAGTGGCAGTGATAGTTCCCAGAATCTGATCCTCAGCTGCTGCTGGAAGCATCATTGAGCATATGGATAACTAGCTCCCTGGTCAAAGAACTCTTACTTCTCAAAGTGGTCACTGAAAGCAAGTGGTGAGATGCCTTCAAATAAACATATTTTACTGTGAAAACTATTCAGGTACTTTGAAGTACTCTCACCTACAACTAAGTTACTCTTTGAGAGAAGAACTAAAATCATGTTTTGGAAATCATGGAAATTGTATTGTTCAACAACATAGCTAGAATCACACATTTATTATTCCAAAGAAAAACACTGCCACTTTCAACCCCATGTTATCTTTAAGTTTCCTTTTTATGCTTCTTTTCCAATATCAATAGTATATCTATACCCTAATAGAAATTGTGGATGTGAAAATATTCATAACAATAACTTTAAAAAGACAAGGACTGGACACGAATTCAAGGATTCATCCTCACATTGAGTAAAATTCCCATAAAGTTCACTTCTTTGATTTCACTGAGATGCAGTCAATACTTGTGTCCTCTAGTACCATTACATCTCAGTGCCTGCCACACAGTAAGTAGTACTTATGTATTTGTTGAACAGATACAGGGTAAAGTTCCCTAAACTATGTATAAAGCCTTCCATTACAAAAGTGGGTAAGTCCTTAAGGAATTTTATCCAAACCTAAAGAATGTATTGCCCTACCTCTTAAACATGCATTTTACCCCTCAAGCTATTTTTCCAATCTGGATCACTAGACAGTGGACAGGGCAGGGGCATTTTTTTATTTAGATGTGACAAGGTACTGTGTTATATTTTTCTTGGGCAATATTACAAGGGACAAATAATATTACTCTGGCCTTGTAAGAATGTGTTTCAAGTTCCAAAGACTGGTCGCTAAATTATTTCAACACTGGAGTGGTAAAAATATTTTTATCTTGGATACCAAATACGTATATGGTGGTCTTATTATGGAGTCAAAGTCCCAAAGATGACATATTGAAAAAAAAAATTATTTGGTTCTAGTGGTGCATTTTTCTTTATATGGAGTGGTATTAACTAGCATCTAGCTGCTGGTAGTCTGTCAATACTTAAAATCTAACTTCAAGGACAAGTCACAATCTCTTGTAGCCTAGATGTTCATATATTTACATCACGACCTAGTTTGCAGAGACCTCTAAGGGTAAAATGGTGTTTCAGTCTTCTGAAAGGTGGTTAAAATTAAAACATTACTATTGTTATTAATAATACAAATGTATAAAATATATAAATAAATAGTTGAAATCTTACCTATTGGATTACTTAAAAGTAACCTTGTTACTTGAATCCTTTCTAACACCATCCATAATTCTCAGAGCCACCAAATCATACCCTGGTGGGACTTGCCATTCTAGTTCTGGTCACTTTTTTTTTTTTTTTTTTTTTTTTTGCAGTACTTGGGCCTGCTCCCTGCTGTGGCCTCTCCCGTTGCGGAGTACAGGCTCTGGACGCGCAGGCTCAGTGGCCATGGCTCACGGGCCTAGCCGCTCCGCGGCATGTGGGATCTTCCCGGACCGGGGCACGAACCCGTGTCCCCTGCATCGGTAGGTGGACTCTCAACCACTGCGCCACCAGGGAAGCCCTTCTGGTCACCTTTGATGAGGCTGGTTAGCCTGTTTATAGCCGACTCTCCTTCAGCCTCATTTAGTGCTGAACTAAACTGGGGAGATGAGAGCAGAAAGTGGCTATGGCAGATGTTGGAATCTTTTCCAAGAAAGTGCATAATAAAGAGATGCAACTGTATCACAATTAATTACAGTAATAGGCCTGCTAGTGAATGCTGGGTCAAACAGCATTTAATGGTGAATTCTGGGGTATATGTGAGAAGAAATGAAGTACTATTTACACAGGATCAAAGACAACCTTATCAGGTGGCAAGGAATTACTGTATCTTAGGGAGGAGATACTGGTACATACTTATAAGTAAAGATATAAATTTAAATGCAACAAATTGGGAAAGGGTCAAGTTTCTGGTATCACATAAATATGACTAGAGTCCCTTTTTTTTCCCTTATAAATGTGAAGCCACTGATCAGTAAGTCTTTATTACCTGCCAAATAATTCACATTATACGATAGAGTAAGGCCATTTTTCTATCTTTATTTCTAATATCCCATTAGAGTATGATTCCAGATGGCAGAGTTTTACATTAACATTTTATTATGATTAGATACATTTGTGTTGGGGAAATTTAATGTGAAGTGTGGGATCTTGCTCTTTAGCATATTCTGGATATATTTTTTTTACCTTGTTAAGAATAAGACCTTCGAGATTCTTAGAAAAGAAATTAGAAAAAGTTAAAATATTATAAATCACTAAAACTTACAAAACACTTGAAAAATATGCAAGAATTTTGTTTTGTTTTGTTTTTAATTAAAGAGCAAGGAACTGAGTTAAGGAAAGTTTAAGTGACTTGCCTAGGGTCATTCACAGCTAGTAAGATACAGGGTCAGACATCCCTGACAGTTTATCACATACAGTTCTTTTATGATCTTATCAAAACTAAAGTCATGCATATTCCAAAAGGATAATGTCTCCAAACTTTCCCACATTCTTAAATTTACAAACGTTTGTCATTTATGGAGGAATGTTCCCCTTTATATTAATATTCCCAAATAAAGATCAGCTTTAAAAATGTTCAATGGCATTTCTTCATGCACAAAAAGATTTTTATCCTTCACAGGAGAATACCTCACACCAAAGGGTAAGTAGAAAACAAGAAAGACTCATAGAGATGCCTGTGCTTGTGGCATGCAAGCTGTCTTTTCTCATCCTTTAGGTAAATTCCTGGCTCGTGCCTAACACTCTCTCAGAGAACTAGATTGAAAGCTGAGTCTCAGGAAATTGCAAATAATTACATGTCCCGAGCCTTATGGTCTCACACGAACAGTTAAACACTGAATGTTAACTTTAAGATTACCGAGGTTCAATTTGGCCCTATAATAGTGTCGATAGCACTTACTATACTCAATTTTGGGGAAAATTTTTTTCTACCGGTAGCAAAAATAACTGTCAGCCATATGTGTATGCATACAAAATTAAGTACTCTATCTAGAACTGTATGCCTTAGCAGTAATTTGCTCTTGTTGGGCAACTTTTACTAAATTAAGACAATTTTCCTAATGTGGCAGAGGTGGGGTTAAAAATTTCACTAACAGAAAGATTTATTTTGGCTATAATACATCAACACAAATATTTTTGTCTAGTTTTCTTTTCAATGGCTTGAAATTTAAAGAATCAGATAAATTATTTTACAACTTTTATTTTTATTTATATTCAGGAGGTTATTTTCATTTTTTAATTGAAGTACAGTATACTAATTTCCAAAAAGAAGCGTAAGCAACTATTCATAAACACACATTTATAAGGGTACCCATGGTAACAACAAATATTGACAGAAATATCATAATTGAGGTATAATTTATCAAGAACGAGCAATAAAATAAGTACTAAAAGCTACATTTATCTTTATTTAACATGAAAGAAACTTTCATGTTAAATTTATTGTACTCTTTCTTTCGGATTAGGAGCTTTTCTGAAATACAGGAATGCTTAGTGATGATCAGTAAAATTATTTAGATCAGTAAAAGAAATTTTTGAAATTACTTGGGAAAATATATACTATATACTTTGAGATTATTTACCCTCATTATTTTTATTTCTTAAAACAAGTCAACAGTAAAGCTAAGACTCCTTTGTTCAGTTAGTGATGAAGAACAGCTCTTCTTCTTTTGACAATAAATCCTTGATCAAAATGTTGTCCCTGCCACACCACTACCACTTATTAGCTGTGTTAATCTGATATGGTCACTTAACCTCACCAAAACGTCAGTCTCTTTCTTTGAAGAGCTAGCATTCTATTACTATTAGAAGAAAAATGTAAGATTTAGAAATTATGTTGAATAAAGCATCTGATCTACCCATGGCTCTCAATGAATGGCAGCTCTTATTATATGAGTTCATATCCTATCAGAGAACAAAGCAATAATTTATATAAATTTAAAAACCTAAGAAAAAATGAAATGTATATATAATCTATCATCAAGCACCTTAAGATAAAATAATTTAGAATTCCACATTACTTTCTATAATAGGAATATAAACACAACTAGTGATGGCTAAAAAGAATTTTAACCACTTTATCAAGGTATGGTTGACGTACAAATAGCTGTACAAATTTAACGTATACAACTTGATGAGTTTGTAGATAAATATACATATGTGAAACCATTATCACATTCTGTTCTGTAAACATGTGCATCAGTTCCAAAAGTTTCCATCCACCCTCAATGTTTTTGAAGATGATGATGATAATTTGTGATAAGAACACAACAAAAATCTACCACCCTAGTGAATTTTTAAGTATAAGATATAGTATTACTAGCTATAGGCACTATGCTGTATGGTATAAGCTTAACATTTTTGTTTCTTTTCTTTGAATGTAGTGGAAAACCTTACAATTCTTTATATCCAGGTCGTATGTGCACTAAGAAACTAATGCCACAGTAGGATAAAATCCTACATATTTCATTTAAATATACTTTTTGTTGATTTACTTTCAATTTTTTGCAAAACTTTCTTTAAAAGCAATCCACTGAATTAAAGTATGGGGCAAAGTACGATGATGTAAGTTGTTGATGTAAAGTGATTGTCATAAATCATGTTACACTCAACACGTTAACACAACTTCATCTGTAATTAGAAGAAAAAAAAGAAGATAAAGAAAAAAAATCTCTGCATGGATAATGTGAAACATAAAGAGGAGGTTATTTTTAATAGCATTTTGCAATATCTTTTTATTCTTTTGGCTACAAAGTAGAGCAATAATACACATAAAACTAAACTGCAAATGGCTTGTTATTGTTCCAACTATTCCTTTGAAATGCAGTGCACTACAAACAATATTTGCTAGGGACATTTTCTTTTATTTGGTGGAAAATGGCCATAAAAGCAAAGATGTTTCCTTTGAGGAGCATGAATTATTATACTACTTTAAATAGTTCCTACCTGAGATAGCAAAACAGCTTAATCTTTGAATATTATGTGTAGACACAGTGTTTTATTCAAGCATCGTTTGTTCATATAAACAGCTATTTTTATGTAAAAATTTTTAAGCACAAGGTTAAAAGACTGTTAATTTCTTTTTCTTCTATTGAAAATTTGGTGGAAGTCTAAACTACATTTTAAGAATGTTAACAGCCTAGTCATTTTAAAAACGAAAAAGTTTAGGGATTTTACCTTTCAAAAACCCAAACCAAACCAGTCAGATTACCCGTAAAATTGTTTAGAACCAAGGGAAGAAAAAAGGCAACACTTTGACCTCTATATAAAATATCAAATCAATTATCACACCTGTAAATAAACCAAAGAGGATCCATGAAAGCAGATAAAGATTCCAAATCTCAAGGTACTGTAACAACTACATAATAAATGTGATCGGAAAAGGTTATCTTGAACAAAGGCTCCTTGGAAGCACATAAATCATAGAAATAATTATCTCTGTATGGTGACAGGGGCTTAGGAAGTGAACTACTTCAGGAGTATCCTCCAGAGATCCTCAACCATTTATGAGCAGCACCATCATTCCTACAAAAGACGAGGTGGTTACTCTAGTTGAGTCAACCATACAAGCGCTGTATTCAAAAGAAGAAACGAACTGTGCACAAAAAGGCTAATATAATGTAGTACTGACATGAAATAAATACTTAATATCTAGGTTTTTATAAAGAAATTGCTTGGGACCCTTTTTTTCTGATTTATTCACTAAAGCACATTCTTACAAAGAAAAATAAGCAGGCAAGCACAGAATGTTTATTGGATGGTAGCACTCTTCTGAAGTTTTGTTGTTGGTTTCATTTTTTTCAGGTTGGAGCTCAAGGCAGGCTACCCCAGAATATGACACAATGGCATATTGATTATTTTGAATTACAGTTACTCAAGAAGTGGCCAATGCATGGAGGACACTCTGACCCTCCTTTATGTTTCCCTGAAGGCAAGAAATAAATCTCCCATGTGAAAGGTGCACTCCCTGCATCTGACAGTCGAAGCACACCCCTATCGCCAGAGATCAGGAATTCAGGCCAAGAAGCCACTATAAACAACCTTGTTACTTCTTTAATTTACTACCCCAAGCTCAAACTCTGTTTAGATTCTTCACTAATTGAGCACCCAAAACTTAAGTTTCTTTGTCCTGTCAATTCCTCACAAGTTTATTGTTTCTTTGTCTAAAAAGCATAAAAGCTGTCTGCTTTGGCCACTTAGTTCCCTCCCATTTTTATGAGATCTCTGTGTGCACAAATTCATTTTTTCCTTTTTTTTTTCTCCTGCTAATCTGTCTTGTGTCAATTTTATTATTATTCCAGCCACAAGAACTCAAGAGGGGTCATGGGGAAAGTTTCCCTTCCCCAACATTCACATAACCTAGCTACATTGTGGCCACCATGCTAGGTGCTTAATAATAAGATTGAGTCCCTGTCTTCACAAATTGTATATTCTAAGAGGGGACAGAGAAAAATAATTGGAAATAGAAAGTTGCCTCACACTGTAATGAATATTATAAAGGTTCTCATTATGGAGTGCTTCCTGCATTTAAACTAAGACCTGAGGGATGAGTAAGAAATTACCAGGGGAGGTGAGCGAGAAGCAAAGTGTTTAAGGAAAAGAAGATAAAATGAGAGTCCAGGGAAGAAACAGAGAAAATGAAAAACTGGGGAAGCCTAATAAATCCATATTGGCAAGGGAGAAGAGGGCAAAGAGAGGTAAAAGAGGCAGAAAAGCAAAGGACTCTAACAAGTGACATTGCATGCTGGAACTATGAGTTTGTACTACAGGACAAAGAAAAGCTATTACAAGTTTTTTAAAAAGAAAGTGATATGATGAAACGTGCAAATTTGAAAGATCTCACTGGTAGCTGTGTGGAAAATAATTGGAAAGGCCAGAGTAAAAAAGATAATTTAGGAGGCCATCCCATATTTCAGGTAAAATATAATAGTGGGCCTAAATTAACCCAATGTTAATGGAAGTGGAAATATATGAATGGGCCCGAGATATATTTTAAAGGTTGGAATTAACAGGACTTCATAATTGATTGTTAACTTTTTTTAAGATTGTGCTGTGATTTTGCTGACCATGATTCTTTCTTCCCTTAACTCTGCCAGTTGTACTGAGGGTCAAATTTAAATGTGGTTCACTGTAAATTTCAAGTGGGTAGATCTAATTGGTGAACATTTTGAAAGTAGTTATTGTCTACTATCCAGTTTATTTTATGCTTAAGAAAATTATTATCTCTCTTACAGCTGAGGTACCAGAAATGCCAATACTGCAAATAAAAATGGGAAAGGAGCAGAGCTAGGTGAATATTATGAGCTGAAATGGAGACCTTTCCAGTTTCTAGTGATAGTTTTCTTTCCACTCCAGTGCATCATTTCTCATCCTTTAGCCATCTGTCTAGCCCCTAACTGTTCCCTCCTCATACTTCCCCTATTTTGTTCTTTGATTCCATTAGTGAACAATTATAGTAAAGACTGGCTAGTCCTCAGATAAGTGCCTGGGATGGAGATATTGTGAGTTTCCAAAGTGCAAGAGACACTTGCCTTGGAGTGGGGGTGGGGTATGAGGAAGGATTGTGTCAGCAAAAGAAGGCTAGAGTAATCTCCAAGCCTCCACACTCACGTGGAGGAATAGAAGCTAGGTGCCTGGACTTTGTCTCTCTCCCACCTTCCTCAATTACATACTGCTAAGTCAGATATCTGATATTCTTAAGGTGATAAAAGATGAAATCGCAGAGAAGAAATATGAAGCATCTGAGGGGTGTGAGAACTTTGGTTAAGTAAAAAAAAAAAAGAAAAAAATGTATATGAGGGCAGCCACAATTAATAGGGTAGAACAAAAAATTTTAAAGGCACAGTAAATTCCATCAGGGAGATAAAAAGAAAACTGGATATGAAAAATGTAATTTATGAAGTACAGATTTCAATAGTTGGATAGATGGAAGAATGTACTCAGTATAAAAACAAACTGTTAAGTTGGAAGATCAAATTTAGATCTCTCACAGAATGAGATCAAAGGATGGAAATAATAAGTGAAGAGCTAAGACATCATAATTTCTCAACTTTGGTACTATGTACATTTGTACTGGATAATGTTTTTGCTGTGAGGGGCTTTCTTGTGCATTATAGGATGTTTACCAACATCCTTGGTCTCTCCTCACTAGATGCCAATAATCCTCATGTTCCAACAACCAAAAATCTTCAGACATTTCCAAATGTCCCCGAGTGACAAAATGCTCTAATGGAGAACCACTGAAATATTTGGATAATAGAAGTACAAGTGGACATAACTGTCTCTTATGAGTCTCAAGCAGAGAAAAAAATAGAGGTGAGGAAGTAAAGAGTTAAAAAAAGTTATAAACATTATAGAAATTGTTCGTGGACTACCAAATAATAGTGATTTAAAAAAAATACATACATACATTATATTGATACTATGGTTAAAATTTTAAATATCAAATCAAAATTTAAATTATAATAGCTTTCCAAAAGTAAAAGCAGATCACCTAAAAATTAGCAAGTGTTAGGTATCATTCATATCAAGAAGCAGAAGAAGACAATAAAATAATACTTTCAGTGTTAAAGGAAAAGAACGTTGAGCTAGGGATGCTATTTTCAGCTGAAAAACAATAAATCTGAGGCCAAAACATATGTGTGCTCTGGTATAAAAAGTCGTAGGGGCCTCCATGGTGGCGCAGTGGTTGAGAATCTGCCTGCCAATGCAGGGGACACGAGTTTGAGCCCTGGTCTGGGAAAATCCCACATGCCGCAGAGCAACTAGGCCCGTGAGCCACAACTACTGAGCCCGCACGTCTGGAGCTTGTCCTCCGCAACAAGAGAGGCCGCAACAGTGAGAGGCCCACGCACCGCAATGAAGAGTGGCCCCCGCTCGCCGCAACTAGAGAAAGCCCTCGCACAGAAACGAAGACCCAACACAGCCAAAAATAAATTAATTAATTAAAAAAAAAAAAGTCTTAGAAGGCACACACAATAGAGATCCTTTTGAAATAACATTTAGTAGATATTTGCCAGCATCAAGAGCAATAAATCCAAGACTTAGAAATCAAATATGGGAAGTAAGGGAATAAAGCTGTTACCAAGTTTGCTACGTCTAAGTGAGCAAGACTGAAATAAAGTATATCCCTAAAAAGCCAGAGTGAAGATTTCAAAACCTACCAATCTGGTATGTGTATACTGCATGGAGAGAGGTACATTTTGAGGAAGAGGGGTTAGTGAGGTAGGTTCTTACTTTGTTTGGGATAAAATGGATTTCTGTCTAGATAATTTTACTGATAAATGCCAAAAAACCTTTCAAGATAATATTTCAAGTTGTTCTAGAAGTTTGAAAGAAGAGAATCACTTAAAAAAAAAAAATAACAATAGTACAAAATTGACACTCAAACTAGATGAAGTAGAAGAAGTAAACCACAGACCAATTTAATTTATGGGCTGAGATGTTAAAATTCAAAAAAACTAAGAAGAGAACTACCATATGATCCAGGAATTCCACTCCTAGGTATATATCTGCAAAACATGAAAACACAAATTTGAAAAGACACATGCACCCCAATGTTCACAGCAGCGCTATTTACAATAGCCAAGGCGTGGAAGCAACCCACGTGTCCATCAATAGACTAATGGATAGAGAAGATGTGGGACACACACACACACACACACACACACACACACACACGGAATATTACTCAGTCGTAAAAAGAATGAAATTCTGCCATTTGTAGCAACACGGATAGACCTAGAGAATATTATGCTAAGTGAAATAAGTCTGAGAGAGAAAGACAAATACTATATGATAACACTTGTACGTGGAATCTAAAAAATAATACAAACAAATGTATATAGCAAAACAGAAACAGACTGACAGAATATAGAAACAAACTAGTGGTTATTGGGGGGGAGGGGCAAGTTAGGGGTATGGGATTAAAAGGTGGAAACTACTATTATAAAATAGATAAGAGACAAGGATATCTTGTGTAGAAAAGGGAATTATAGCCATTATTTTGTAATAACTTTTAATGAAGCATATTTTGTAAAAACACTGAATAATTATGCTGGACACCTGAAACTAATATAATACTGTAAATCAACTATACTTCAATTAAAATCCTATCAGAATAGCTGAAATAAAAAATACCGACAACACACACACACACACACACACACACACATAAATAAAAACTCTAAATGAAAGATTGACTAATTGATACCATCGTGCAATTTTAAAAACTACACTATAGTGTGATGTATATTTTATGCCAGAAATGCAAGGATAACTCAAACTTATTATAAGTACAAATATTTACATCAGAGTCAAAGGACAGAAATCACATGATTTCTGTGATATGATATATAAATGATATATAAAATATATTCATTATTTTAAAAGAAAATTACAAACAAGCGTTAGAATTAGACTTTCATAACTTGATAAATATTGCTGCTAAAAAGCTAAGTATATATCACATTCAATGGATAAACTTTAGAGGGAGTCTTTCTAAAATCAACAACAGCATAAGGATTGCCCTCTATCATTACTACTGTTTAGCACAGAACTAAAAGTCCTAGATAATGAACATAAGTCAAGAAAAATAATGCAGCATATATTTGGGGAACTAAGAGATATAACTGCAGCTTTCACTAGTTAATATGTTTATTTATATAGACAATTCAAGATAACCACCTAATCATTATACCTAAATAGAGGAGGTTACTTAACATTGATATCATTCTTTATATGAGCAATTAATAACCAAAAAATGGAAGATACCATTTACGGTACAAAGAGAAACTACAACCAACCTTTTTTTTTAATATATTAACCTAATAAAGAATATGAATTGCATATATTGAAGTTTAAAACTCTACTAAATGACATAAAAACACTCACCAAATATAGAGAAATTCTATGTTGATATATAAAATGATCTAACATTATAAAGATCTCAGTTCTCCCTATATTTATTTATACATTTAGGCAATTCCAATCTAAACCTCAAGAATTTTTAGGAAACCTCACAATCATTATCAATTCAAATTAATTAATTAATTAAATATTATGAATAGGTAAACAGCTATGAAGTGGAAGAGCAAAAACAGGGAAAACTACTGACCTTGCCAGATACTAAAGCACATTAAAAAGCCATAGTAATTAATAAAGCCTGTACTCTTGCACTTACTATTAGAGTAGAGTAGCATAAATGATGGCTTAGAAACATACAATCTATAATGCAAAAAAAAAAATGAACTGTTTAATAAATGGTGTCAGAAAAAGTCTCATTACATGGAAGAAAATTCCTTCCTAGGCCATACATAAAAATTAACTCCTAGTGGGTGAAATATCAAAATATGAAAAGGAAAACTTATAATGATAGGAAATAATATAAGACAATATTATTGGAACTCTGAGGTAGGAAAGCTTTCTAAAATATGACTGTATATCATAAATACTAAAAAGAAAAATAGATATTTACTGCAACAAAATTACAGATATTTTAATCAAAGGGCATCATGGGAAAAATAATGGACTGGTGAAAGATTAGGAGAATATATTTGTAATGTCTTAAAATTATAGAGAATTGGCGACTCTTTCAAATCTTCTGGAAAATATAGAAAATCATAAAGAAAATATGATAGATAGAGTATAATAATATCAAACACAATAACAGATGCCAGGACCTTACTACTTATCAGTAATGCCTGTAAGTGTTTTATATTTATTTACTTATTCAGTAACATTAATAGAAAATTCACAGAGGGGGAAACCAAAGTGACTAATATGTATTTTGAAGAGATATTCAAACACATTAGAAAATAGATAAATGCAAGTTAAAACTATTGATTTCTACTTTATACACATCAGTTTGGCAAAAAAGTGCCAAGTAGGAAAATACTAAGTTCTGGGTATGAATATGATGAGGACTCATACATTGCAAAGGGGACTATAAATTTGTATAGCCAGCCTAGAAACAACCTGGTAATACTTCTTGACAGTATATATGTATGTATATCACCCAGCAATTCCATTCTTGGGGCTGTTACACAGTGAAATATGAAGAAGATACAACATAATTGGTTAAAAACACAGGCTCTCAACCAAATGATTTGGGCTCATATGCTGTATCTTCCATATGTTAGCCTTTGAGCTTGGCCAAAATTTTTAAACTCTTGGTATCAGTATTAAAATTGGTAAATGGAAATAACAGCAATGACAAAAATAATAACTATAATATTTGCCTGTTAGGGTTGTTATGGGTTTTAGCCATGACAACTTCTCAGGTCAGATCCTAGCATACAGCAAGTGCACAATTCATGGTTGCCATTTTATTGTTAAAATAACTCATATTTTATCAACCCTGACACAGAGAGGACATGTACTAAATACACTAGAGTGGGTATCTGTGAGGTACAAGATTGAGAGTAAAGGAAAAATAAGGGAAAAAGGGAAGAGGAAAAACAAACAACTATAATAACAAGAACTGTCATGCATGGATGGCTAATGACAATGTTTCATGAATCAAGATTATGATCAATTCATATTTATAATCTTTGTGTAACTGAAGTATTTCAGTAAAAAAAAGAAAAGAAAATGAGGATTGTTTATCTTTGAATGATCACAGTGCTGAGTAACTACAGGTACTCTGAAGGTTTTAAAAATGTATCCTATATAGTGTTCAAGATAAAATGACTAAATCAGCATTAGGAATTATTTAAAAGAGAGAGGGTTAATATAAGCAAAGAAAATGTTGTTGTAGCTGTTTTAGTGTATTCATTTGTTTCTAGGCCTGTCCTCAAGGACTCACAGCAGCCAGCATTTGGGGCTCCCACGAAAAGACAAAAGGTAAAGAGGAGAGATGAAAAATGAAAAAGTGAAGAGGATAAAGGAAGGACATAGGAAACAACTGTGAAGTTATTTTTTTAAGAAAAAGTAAATGTCAGAGAAAAAGCTCCAAGAAAACCAAAATCTTGTTTTACTGTAAATAAACTAGCCAGTAAACAACGAACTGCACAATATATTAAAAAGTAGATAAACTGTAAACAGCCAAGGAGAGATAACTATTATAACTGTGCTCCCACTGAGTGTTCATAAGGAAACAGTCACACTTTAAACAATTTAACACATCTAGTTACATTCAGGTGTACACCTCTTTCAAACCTCTCTCTTTTTTAAATATGTAGAAAGATAGATTTTTAAAGTATCGAGAGTTTCTGCAGGTACTCAGCACTGTGCCTAGACCATAGAGTAGGCTTCGTGAATGTTTGCTAAACTTTGACAGCAACACAAGTATTTAAATGAAAGGTGCTGGGTCCTATGGTGTAATTATGTCCATCTCTTTTTCTGGAGAATACTCTCAGTTTCTCTCCCCATTCTCCTCACTTCTTTTCTGCTTTATCAAAGAAATGATATACAGGGGGCAAGGCCAGGTATCTCTCTTCAATCAGTCAAAGTGAAAAATGGGAGGTTTTCAGAGGATCAAATAAGAGATTGTCTGCGAGACCCTTGGAATCCTATGTGACCTAAGAGTACATGCTTTGTAATTTGAAATAGCTCTTTTCATTCCTTTCTAGGTAACACACCTGAAGGGTAGTAAGGTTTCAAGTGTATATAAAAAAAGTGTCCAACCACAGCAGCAATTTTGAAAGTGGTTTCTTCATTCATAACTTTTAAGATTGTAAAAATAGAGACCATATTTCCTAAACAAGGAGACTCATGTTATACACATTGAAAGTGGTAAAATATTTCATTTTGCATCTCTACTAGCTCTTTTGTAACACTACTACCAGGCAGCATTAAAGATGATCTCACTGTTAATCTTTACAGAATTGAAAAAGGTTTCTATATGAGGTCCTAGCTGTCTGTGAACTTTTTTTTTTTCTTTACATATTAATTGGAGTATAATTGCTTTACAATGGTGTGTTAGTTTCTGCTTTATAACAAAATGAGTCAGTTATACATATACATATGTTCCCATATCTCTTCCCTCTTGCGTCTCCCTCCCTCCCACCCTCCCTATCCCACCCCTCTAGGTGGTCACAAAGCACTGAGCTATCTCCCTGTGCTATGCGGCTGCTTCCCACTAGCTATCTATTTTACGTTTGGTACTGTATATATGTTCATGCCACTCTCTCACTTTATCACAGCTTATCCTTCCCCCTCCCCATATCCTCAAGTCCATTCTCTAGCAGGTCTGTGTCTTTATTCCTGTCTTACTCCTAGGTTGTTCGTGATATGTTTTTCCCCTTAAATTCCATATATATATGTGTTAGCATACGGTATTTATCTTTCTCTTTCTGATTTACTTCACTCTATATGACAGACTCTAGGTCCATCCACCTCATTACAAAGAGCTCAATTTCGTTTCTTTCTATGGTTCAGTAATATTCCATTGTATATATGTGCCACATCTTTACCCATTCATCCGCTGAGGGACACTTAGGTTGTTTCCATCTTCGGGCTATTGTAAATAGAGCTGCAATGAACATTTTGGTACATGACTCTTTTTGAATTATGGTTTTCTCAGGGTATATGCCCAGTAGTGGGATTGCTGGGTTATATGGAAGTTCTATTTGTAGTTTTTTAAGGAACCTCCATACTGTTCTCCATAGTGGCTGTACCAATTCACATTCCCACCAGCAGTGCAAGAGTGTTCCCTTTTCTCCACACCCTCTCCAGCATTTACTGTTTCTAGATTTTTTGATGATGGCCATTCTGACTGGTGTGAGATGATATCTCATTGTAGTTTTAATTTGCATTTCTCTAATGATTAATGATGCTGAGCATTCTTTCATGTGTTTCTTGGCAGACTGTATATCTTCTTTGGAAACATGTCTATTTAGGTCTTCCGCCCATTTTTGGATTGGGTTTTTTTTTGTTATTGAGCTGCATGAGCTGTTATAAGTGTTGGAGATTAATCATTTGTCAGGTGCTTCATTTGCAAATATTTTCTCCCATTCTGAGGGTTGTCTTTTGGTCTTTTTTTTTTTTTAACATCTCTATTGGGGTACAATTGCTTTACAATGGTGTGTTAGTCTCTGCTTTATAACAAAGTTAATCAGTTATACATATACATATGTTCTCATATCTCTTCCCTCTTCCATCTCCCTCCCTCCCATCCTCCGTATCCCACTCCTCCAGGCAGTCAAAAAGCACCGAGCTGATATCCCTGTTCTATGCGGCTGCTTCCCACTAGCTATCTACCTTACGTTTGGTAGTGTATATATGTCCATGCCTCACTCTTGCTTTGTCACAGCTCACCCTTCCCCCTCCCCATATCCTCAAGTACGTTCTCCAGTAGGTCTGTGTCTTTATTCCTGTCTTACCCCTAGGTTCTTCATAACATTTTTTATCTTAAATTCCATATATATGTGTTAGCATACGGTATTTGTCCTTCTCTTTCTGACTGACTTCACTCTGTATGACAGATTCTAGTTCCATCCACCTCATTACAAATAGCTCAATTTCGTTTCTTTTCATGGCTGAGTAATATTCCATTGTATATATGTGCCACATCTTCTTTATCCATTCATCTGATGATGGACACTTAGGTTGTCCCCATCTCCAGGCTATCGGAAATAGAGCTAAAATGAACATTTTGGTACATGACTCTTTTGAATTATGGTTTTCTCAGGGTATATGCCCAGTAGTGGGATTGCTGGGTCATATGGTAGCTCTATTTGTAGGTTTTTAAGGAACCTCCATGCTGTTCTCCATAGTGGCTGTACCAATTCACATTCCCACCAGCAGTGCAGGAGTGTTCCCTTTTTCTCCACACCCTCCCCAGCATTTATTGTTTCTAGATTTTTTGATGATGTCCTTTCTGACTGGTGTGAGATGATATCTCATTGTAGTTTTGATTTGCATTTCTCTAATGATTAATGATGTTGAGCATTCTTTCATGTGTTTCTTGGCAGTCTGTATATCTTCTTTGGAGAAATGTCTGTTTAGGTCTTCTGCCCATTTTTGGATTGGGTTGTTTGTTTTTTTGTTATTGAGCTGCATGAGCTGCTTGTAAATTTTGGAGATTAATCCTTTGTCAGTTGCTTCATTTGCAAATATTTTCTCCCATTCTGAGGGTTGTATTTGGTCTTGTTTATGGTTTCCTTTGCTGTGCAAAAGCTTTGAAGTTTCATTAGGTCCCATTTGTTTATTTTTGTTTTTATTCCCATTTCTCTAGGAGGTGGGTCAAAAAGGATCTTGACTATGTCATAGAGTGCTTCTGACTATGTTTTCCTCTAAGAGTTTTATAGTGTCTGGCCTTACATATATGTCTTTAATCCATTTTGAGCTTATTTTTGTGTATGGTGTTAGGGAGTGATTTAACCTCATACTTTTACATGTAGCTGTCCAGTTTTCCCAGCACCACTTATTGAAGAAGCTGTCCTTTCTCCACTGTACATTCCTGCCTCCTTTATCAAAGATAAGGTGACCATATGTGTGTGGATTTATCTCTGGGCTTTCTATCCTGTACCATTGATCCATCTTTATGTTTTTGTGCCAGTATCATACTGTCTTGATTACTGTAGCTTTGTAGTATAGTCTGAAGTAAGGAAGCCGATTCCTCCAACTCCGTTTTTCATTCTCAAGATTGCTTTGGTTATTCGGGGTCTTTTGTGTTTCCTTACAAATTGTGAAATTTTTTGTTCTAGTTCTGTGAAAAATGCCAGTGGTAGTTTGATAGGCATTGCATTGAATCTGTAGATTGCTTTGGGTACTGTAGTCATTTTCACAATGTTGATTCTTCCAATCCAAGAACATGATATATCTCTCCATCTATTTGTGTCATCTTTAATTACTTTCATCAGTGTCTTATAATTTTCTGCATACAGGTATTTTGTCTCCTTAGGTAGGTTTATTCCTAGATATTTTATTCTTTTTGTTGCAATGGTAAATGGGAGTGTTTTCTTGATTTCACTTTCAGATTTTTCATCACTAGTGTATAGGAATGCCAGAGATTTCTGTGCATTAATTTTGTATCCTGCTACTTGACCAAATTCATTGTTTAGCTCTAGTAGTTTTCTGGTAGCATCTTTAGGATACTCTATGTATACTATCATGTCATCTGCAAACAGTGACAGCTTTACTTCTTCTTCTCCGATTTGGATTCCTTTTATTTCCTTTTCTTCTCTGATTGCTGTGGCTAAAACAACTTCCAAAACTATGTCGAATAAGAGTGGTGAGAGTGGGCAACCTTGTCTTGTTCCTGATCTTATTGGAAATGGTTTCAGTTTTTCACCATTGAGGATGATGTTGGCTGTGGGTTTGTCATATATGGCCTTTATTATGTTGAGAAAAGTTCCCTCTATGCCTACTTTCTGCAGGGTTTTTATCATAAATGGGTGTTGAATTTTGTCAAAAGCTTTCTCTGCATCTATTGAGATGATCATATGGTTTTTCTCCTTCAATTTGTTAATATGGTGTATCACGTTGATTGACTTGCATATATTGAAGAATCCTTGCATTCCTGGAATAAACCCCACTTGATCATGGTGTATGATTCGTTTAACGTGCTGTTGGATTCTGTTTGCTAGTATTTTGTTGAGGATTTTTGCATCTATGTTCATCAGTGATATTGGCCTGTAGTTTTCTTTCTTTGTGACATCCTTGTCTGGTTTTGGTATCAGGGTGATGGTGGCCTCGTAGAATGAGTTTGGGAGTGTTCCTCCCTCTGCTATATTTTGGAAGAGTTTGAGAAGGATAGGTGTTAGCTCTTCTCTACATGTTTGATAGAATTCGCCTGTGAAGCCATCTGGTCCTGGGCTTTTGTGTGTTGGAAGGTTTTTAATCACAGTTTCAACTTCAGTGCTTGTGATTGGTCTGTTCATATTTTTTATTTCTTCGTGATTCAGTCTTGGCAGGTTGTACATTTCTAAGAATTTGTCCATTTCTTCCAGGTTGTCCATTTTATTGGCATAGAGTTGCTTGTAGTAATCTCTCATGATCTTTTGTATTTCTGCAGTGTCAGTTGTTCTCCTTTTTCATTTCTAATTCTGTTGATTTGAGTCTTCTCCCTTTTTTTCTTGATGAGTCTGGCTAATGGTTTATCAATTTTGTTTATCTTCTCAAAAACCAGCTTTTAGTTTTATTAATCTTTGCTGTCGTTTTCTTCATTTCTTTTTCATTTATTTCTGATCTGATTTTTATGATTTCTTTCCTTCTGCTAACTTTGGGGTTTTTTTTCTTCTTTCTCTAATTGCTTTAGGTGCAAGGTTAGGTTGTTTATTCGCGATGTTTCCTGTTTCATAAGGTAGGATTTTATTGCTATAAACTTCCCTCTTAGAACTGCTTTTGCTGCGTCCCATAGGTTTTAGTCGTCGTGTCTCCATTGTCATTTGTTTCTAGGTATTTTCTGATTTCCTCTTTGACTTCTTCAGTGATCACTTCATTATTAAGTAGTGTATTGTTTAGCCTCCATGTGTTTGTATTTTTTACAGATCTTTTCCTGTAATTGATATCTAGTCTCATTGCGTTGTGGTCAGAAAAGATACTTGATACAATTTCAATTTTCTTAAATTTACCAAGCCTTGATTTGTGACCCAAGATATGATGTATCCTGGAGAATGTTCCATGAGCACTTGAGAAAAATGTGTATTCTGTTGTTTATGGATGGAATGTCCTATAAATGTCAATTAAGTCCATCTTGTTTAATGTATCATTTAAAGCTTGTGTTTCCTTATTTATTTTCATTTTGGATGATCTGTCCATTGGTGAAAGTGGGGTGTTAAAGTCTCCTACTATGAATGTGTTATGTCGATTTCCCCTTTTATGGCTGTTAGTATTTGCCTTATGTATTGAGGTGCTCCTATGTTGGGTCCATAAATAATTACAATTGTTATATCTTCTTCTTGGATCGATCCCTTGATCATTATGTAGTGTCCTCTTTGTCTCTTCTAATAGTCTTTATTTTAAAGTCTAATTTGTCTGATATGAGAATTGCTACTCCAGCTTTCTTTTGGTTTCCATTTGCATGGAATATCTTTTTCCGTCCCATTACTTTCAGTCTGTATGTGTCTCTAGGTCTGAAGTGGGTCTCTTGTAGACAGCATATATATGGGTCTTGTTTTTGTATCTGTTCAGCCAATCTGTGCCTTTTGGTGGGAGCATTTGGTCCTTTTACATTTAAGGTAATAATTGATATGTACGTTCCTATTCCCATGTCTGTGAACTCTTGATTTACTACAATTTACTCCATTTAATGAAAGAGTACACAAAATGGTTTTCAATTGTCAGGATATACTTCAGACCAAAAGAAGAAAAAAAAAGTCATTGAACATGTAAAGCAGTAATTTTAATGATATTTCCCAGTTTGAAACATAGTGCATAATTTTTCATCACTATAGGAAATTTACTTTCTGCTTTGAGAAATCTTGTGATGCATTTTGAAGGAAAGGGAGAGAGAAACAGAATTAGCATTTTCATCTTCCCTCCTTTGTGTAAACTGCATGCTAGGTACTGCATATATATTAATTATCTCAGTTAATACTATTATAAACCTTGTGAAATGGCAGTTATTTGAGTTTTACAAACACCTCAGGGTAATTTGATAACTTGCCTAAGGTTATATGGCTAATATGTTCAAGACGTCAGTTAGAAAACAGGCTAATTTGACTCTAAAACTCATGCTTTTTAAATGTCAGTTCTCATCTTTTCTTATCTGCATTGCAGATTCTAATTAATGTTTTAAAATGAATTCATCGTAGAACCGGTTTGTTGCTGCTTGTGGAATCTACATATGTGGGTTATGACCTAATTCATTCCTTGTGAAGCATCACAACTTCTTATCAGGATACAATGCAAGAGTAGATAATAAAACCTGCCATATCTGTTCCCTGTAGGGAAGGCAAGTGTTTAATAAAATGGCTTAGTATGAGGGTGAGAATTTCCAGAGGAATTTCTACTAGATCTTTTTGTCAACATTTGAAGACGGCTTCCCCAAACTGATGGCTCAGGTTTTCAAGGTAGTAATAACTACTGCATTTGTATACCAGATCATATACGATGTACCAGAAGTAAGCCCTTGTTAATGATTAAGGTGTGGGAGTGAGACCCAAACCTCAATCTGCTTATCATACAGGCTAGACATTCAGAAATGTTCAGCATAACTAAATTCAGCCTAAGAGTCAATTATTCTCTTGCACTTGACCTAGATGCAAGGTAGCATTAGTATTCTCTGCATAATTTGTGATTTCAATGATATATAATCAATCCTTTTGCTTTTAATTTATTGGTCTATAGATTAAACATTTTGCAATCTTGTTTACTCAGGTCCAATTTTCTCATTTGACCTCAGTCTTAACTGACTAAAAGAAAATGTAAGCAGAAAGCATTTTATCACATTAATGCAACACTGCAATTTGATTTAACAATATGATAGATGAAAGGATGAGGTTATTACATCACAATGTATTTATCATCTTTTACGAATCCTCGCCTAAACAAAATTAACACTGAACCATTTCCAGTGAGGTTTCTAAAATGACTAGCCTTGCCAAGATAGGTTTTTGGCTCATAAATAACATTGGTAGAAAAAAATATAATCACTAAATGCTATAAAAATGCAGTAGCAGGAATCACTGGAGTGTGGACATTAAGTACACTGCTCAAAATGGTATGCTCAAGTGTGCAAATCATTTGTCTCTATGACAGTACGCAGACTATTGCCACAAGACAAAGACAATTAACTTTTTAGATTATTTTGATATCTGGCAAAAACTACTGCTCAAGAAAACTCAAAGCTACTCACAACCATGTTAAATAATTCTATCATTAGAAAATGCACTGACTTCTTGCTATATTCAGGAATCTCCACTGTTAACGTGCCTGAGAGCAGTAATAATCCTACTATCCCTATCTCATACCAGGAAAGAAGAGATACTGTTTGTTTAGTGATCAATACAAAGAAAATTCTAAAATGTTTGATTAAATTGATACATTTTTTTAACCTCTGTTTCATGGTAGAAAATGTATTTTTCTACATCTTCTTCTCTCCCATAGAATACAGCACAGCACCATGTGTGGAATAAGATATATATTTATATAAATATCTATCTATATATATATAAATACCTATATAGATATATAGAGATATATAGATATATATAGATATATAGATATATATATCTACTCATTGAATATGAGTCAGTTCTATCACTCTTCTTTCAATCTAATAATATAACATAGCTTTTAATTTCTACATAGTTTATCAAGGATTCAGATTTAAGCAATATTACTTAATTTTCTGATCAATGCCTGAATATCTTTAAGATCCTGATTTTGTATTCTATTGGGAGTTTCAAAAATATCATCAATGAGGCATTTGCACAAAGACTTAACAAAAAGTAAATTGAAAAAAAATGAAAAAAAAAAAAAGAAAAAAAAAAAGTAGAGGCTTCCGGGAAGATGGTGGAAGAGTAAAACGCAGAGATCACCTTCCTCCCCATAGACACACAAGAAATACAGCTACACATGGAACAACTCCTACAGAACACCTAGTGAATGCTGGCAGAAGACCTCAGACCTCCCAAAAGGCAACAAACCCCCCACGTATCTGGGTAGGGCAAAAGTATAAAGAATAAACACAGACAAAAGAATACGGACGGGACCTGCACCAGTGGGAGGGAGCTGTGAAGGAGGAAAGGTTTCCACACACTAGGAAGCCCCTTCGCGGGCGGAGATTGTGGGTGGTGAATGGGCTGCGGGGGAGAGCGCAGCCACAGGGGTGCGGAGGACAAAGAGGATACATTCCCGCACAGAGGATCAGGGCCGACTGGCACTCACCAGCCCGAGAGGCTTTTCTGCTCACCCGCCAGGGAGGGCGGGGCTGGGAGTTGAGGCTCGGGCTTCGGTCGGATCCCAGGGAGAGCACTGGGGTTGGTGGCGTGAACACAGCCTGCCGGGGGTTAGTGCACCACGGCTAGCCTAGCCAGGAGGGAGTCCAGGGAAAAGTCTGGACCTGCCGAAGAGGCAAGAGACTTTCTCTTACCTCTTTGTTTCCTGGTACGCGAGGAGAGGGGATTAAGAGCACTGCTTAAAGGAGCTCCGGAGACGGGCGCAAGCCACGGCTAAAAGCGCGGACCCCAGAGACAGGCATGAGACGCTAAGGCTGCTGCTGCCACCACCAAGAAGCCTGTGTGTGAGCACAGGTCACTATCCACACCACCCTTCTGGGGAGCCTGTGCAGCCTACCACTGCCAGGGTCCCGGGATCCAGGGTCAACTCCTCCGGGAGAACGCATGGCGCGTCTCAGGCTGGTGCAACGTCACGCTGGCCTGTGCCACCGCAGGCTCACCCCGCACTCTGTGCCCCAACCTCCCCCCGGCCTGAGTGAGCCAGAGCCCCTGAATCAGCGGCTGCTTTAACCCCGTCCTGTCTGAGCGAAGAACAGACGCCCTCCGGCGACCTACACGCAGAGGCAGGGCCAAATCCAAAGCTGAGCCCCTGGGAGCTGTGAGAACAAAGAAGAGAAAGGGAAATCTCTCCCAGCAGCCTCAGAAGCAGTGGATTAAAGCTCCACAATCAACTTGATGTACCCTGCATCTGTGGAATACATGAATAGACAACGAATCATCCCAAATTAAGGAGGTGGACTTTGAGAGCAAGATTTATGATTTTTTCCCCTTTTCCTCTTTTTGTGAGTGTGTATGTGTATTCTTCTGTGTGAGATTTTGTCTGTATAGCTTTGCTTCCACCATTTGTCCTAGGGTTCTATCCGTCTCTTTTTTTTGTTGTTTTTTAAATTTTTTTTTCTTTCTCTTAATAATTATTTTTTATTTTAATAACTTTATTATATTTTATCTTACTTTATTTTATTTTACTTTATCTCCTTTCTTTTTTTCCTTCCTTCCTCCCTCCCTCCCTCCCTCCTTCCTTTCTTTCTTTCTTTCTTTCTCTTTCTACTTCTACTAATTCTTTCTTTCTACATTTTCTCCATTTTATTCTGAGCCATGTGGATGAAAGGCTCTTGGTGCTCCAGGCAGGAGTCAGTGCTGTGCCGCTGAGGAGGGAGAGACAACTTCAGGACACTGGTCCACAAGACACCTCCCAGCTCCACATAATATCATATGGCGAAAATCTCCCAGAGATCTCCATCTCAACACCAGCACCCAGCTTCACTCAACGACCAGCAAGCTACAGTGCTGGACATCCTATGCCAAACAACTAGCAAGACAGGAACACAACTCCACCCATTAGCAGAGAGGCTGCCTAAAATCATAATAAGTCCACAGACACCTGAAAACACACCACAAGACGTGGACCTGCCCACCAGAAAGACAAGATCCAGCCTCATCCACCAGAACACAGCCACTAGTCCTCTCCACCAGGAAGCCTACACAACCCACTGAACCAACCTTAGCCGCTGGGGACAGACACCAAAAACTACAGGAACTACGAACTTGCAGCCTGCAAAAAGGAGACCCCGAACACAGTGAGATAAGCAAAATGAGAAGACAGAAAAACACAGCAGATGAAGGAGCAAGATAAAAACCCACCGGACCTAAAAAATGATGAGGAAATAGGCAGTCAACCTGAAAAAAATTCAGATTAATTATAGTAAATATGATCCAAAATCTTGGAAACAGAATAGACAAAATGCAAGAAACATTTAACAAGGACCTAGAAGAACTAAAGAGGAAACAAACAATGATGAACAACACAATAAATTATATTAAAAATACTCTAGATGGGATCAACAGCAGAATAACTGAAGCAGAAGAACGGATAACTGACCTGGAAGATAAAATAGTGGAAATAACTACTGCAGAGCAGAATAAAGAAAAAAGAATGAAAAGAACTGAGGACAGTCTCAGAGACCTCTGGGACAACATCAAACACACCAACATTCGAATTATAGGGGTTCCAGAAGAAGAAGAGAAAAAGAAAGGGACTGAGAAAATATTTGAAGAGATTATAGTTGAAAACTTCCCTAATATGGGAAAGGAAATAGTTAATCAAGTCCAGAAAGCACAGAGAGTCCCATACAGGATAAAGCCAAGGAGAAATACGCCAAGACATATATTAATCAAACTGTCAAAAATTTAATACAAAGAAAACATATTAAAAGCAGCAAGGGAAAAACAACAAATAACACACAAGGGAATCCCCATAAGGTTAACAGCTGATCTTTCAGCAGAAACTCTGCAAGCCAGAAGGGACTGGCAGGACATATATAAAGTGATGAAGGAGAAAAACCTGCAACCAAGATTACTCTACCCAGCAAGGATCTCATTCAGATTTGATGGAGAAATTAAAACCTGTACAGACAAGCAAAAGCTAAGAGAGTTCAGCACCACCAAACCATCTCTATAACAACTGCTAAAGGAAGTACGCTAGGCAAGAAACACAAGAGAAAGAAAAGACCTACAATAATGAACCCCAAACAATTAAGAAAATGGGAATACGAACATACATATCGATAATTACCTTAAATGTAAATGGACTAAATTCTCCCACCAAAAGACACAGATTGGATAAATGGATACAAAAACAAGACCCATATATTTGCTGTCTACAAGAGACCCACTTCAGACCTAGAGACACATACAGACAGAAAGTGAGGGGATGGAAAAAGATATTTCATGCAAATGGAAACCAAAAGAAAGCTGGAGTAGCAATTCTCATATCAGACAAAATAGACTTTAAAATATAGACTATTAGAAGAGACAAAGAAGGACACTACATAATGATCAAGGGATCGATCCAAGAAGCAGATATAACAATTGTAAATATTTATGCACCCAACATAGGAGCACCTCAGTACATAAGGCAAATACTAACAGCCATAAAAGCGGAAATCAACAGTAACACATTCATACTAGGGGACTTTAACACCCCACTTTCCCCAATGGACAGATCATCCAAAATGAAAATAAATAAGGAGACACAAGCTTTAAACGATACATTAAACAAGATGGACTTAATCGATATTTATAGGACATTCCATCCAAAAACAACAGAATACACATTTTTCTCAAGTGCTCATGGAACATTCTCCAGGATAGATCATATCTTGGGTCACAAGTCAAGGCTTGGTAAATTAAAGAAAACTGAAATTGTTTCAAGTATCTTTTCCGATGACAACGCTATGACACTACATATCAATTACAGGAAAACATCTGTAAAAAATACAAACACATGGAAGTTAAACAATACACTACTTAATAATGAAGTGATCACTGAAGAAATCAAAGAGAAAATAAAAAAAATACCTAGAAACAAATGACAATGGAGACACGATGACCCAAAATCTATGGGATGCAGCAAAAGCAGTTCTAAGACGGAAGTTTATAGCAATATAATCCTACCTTATGAAACGGGAAACATCTCGAATAAACAACCTAACCTTGCACCTAAAGCAATTAGAGAAAGTTGAACAAAATAAACCCAAAGTTGGCAGAAGGAAAGAAATCATAAAGATTAGATCAGAAATAAATGAAAAAGAAATGAAGAAAACGATAGCAAAGATCCATACAACTGAAAGCTGCTTCTTGAGAAGATAAACAAAATTGATAAACCATTAGCCAGACTCATCAAGAAAAAAAGGGAGAAGACTCAAATCAATAGAATTAGAAATGAAAAAAAGAGAAGTAACAACTGACACTGTAGAAATACAAAAGATCATGAGAGATTACTACAAGCAACTCTATGCCAATAAAATGGACAACCTGGAAGAAATGCACAAATTCTTAGAAATGCACAACCTGCCAAGACTGAATCACGAAGAAATAGAAAATATGAACAGACCAAACACAAGCACTGAAATTGAAACTGTGATTAAAAACCTTCCAACACACAAAAGCCCAGGACCAGATGGCTTCACAGGCGAATTCTATCAAACATGTAGAGAAGAGCTAACACCTATCCTTCTCAAACTCTTCCAAAATATAGCAGAGGGAGGAACACTCCCAAACTCATTCTACGAGGCCACCATCACCCTGATACCAAAACCAGACAAGGATGTCACAAAGAAAGAAAACTACAGGCCAATATCACTGATGAACATAGATGCAAAAATCCTCAACAAAATACTAGCAAACAGAATCCAACAGCACGTTAAACGGATCATACACCATGATCAAGTGGGGTTTATTCCAGGAATGCAAGGATTCTTCAATATACGCAAGTCAATCAACGTGATACACCATATTAATAAATTGAAGGAGAAAAACCATATGATCATCTCAATAGATGCAGAGAAAGCTTTTGACAAAATTCAACACCCATTTATGATAAAAACCCTGCAGAAAGTAGGCATAGAGGGAACTTTTCTCAACATAATAAAGGCCATATATGACAAACCCACAGCCAACATCGTCCTCAATGGTGAAAAACTGAAACCATTTCCACTAAGGTCAGGAACAAGACAAGGTTGCCCACTCTCACTACTCTTATTCGACATAGTTTTGGAAGTTGTTTTAGCCATAGCAATCAGAGAAGAAAAGGAAATAAAAGGAATTCAAATCGGAGAAGAAGAAGTAAAGCTGTTACTGTTTGCAGATGACATGATACTATACATAGAGAATCCTAAAGGTGCTACCAGAAAACTACTAGAGCTAATCAATGAATTTGCTAAAGTAGCAGGATACAAAATTAATGCACAGAAATCTCTGGCATTCCTATACACTAATGATGAAATATCTGAAAGTGAAATCAAGAAAATACTCCCATTTACCATTGCAACAAAAAGAATAAAATATCTAGGAATAAACCTACCTAAGGAGACAAAATACCTGTATGCAGAAAATTATAAGAAACTGATGAATGAAATTAAAGATGATACAAATAGATGGAGAGATATACCATGTTCTTGGATGGGAAGAATCAACATTGTGAAAATGACCCTACTACCCAAAGCAATCTACAGATTCAATGCAATCCCTATCAAACTACCACTGGCATTTTTCACAGAACTAGAACAAAAAAATTCACAATTTGTATGGAAACACAAAAGCCCCGAATAGCCAAAGCAATCTTGAGAATGAAAAACGGAGTTGGAGGAATCAGGCTCCCTGACTTCAGACTATACTACAAAGCTACAGTAATCAAAACAGTATGGTACTGGCAGAAAAACATAAAGATAGATCAATGGAACAGGATAGAAAGCCCAGAGATAAACCCACACACATATGGTCACCTTATCTTTGATAAAGGAGGCAGGAATGTACAGTGGAGAAAGGACAGCCTCTTCAGTAAGTGGTGCTGGGAAAACTGGACAGCTACATGTAAAAGTATGAGATTAGATCACTCCCTAACACCATACATAAAAATAAGCTCATAATGGATTAAAGACCTAAATGTAAGGCCAGAAACTATCAAACTCTTAGAGGAAAACATAGGCAGAACACTCTATGACATAAATCACAGCAGGACCCTTTTTGACCCACCTCCTAGAGAAATGGGAATAAAAAGAAAAATAAACAAATGGGACCTAATGAAACTTCAAAGCTTTTGCACAGCAAAGGAAACCATAAACAAGACCAAATACAACTCTCAGAATGGGAGAAAGTATTTGCAAATGAAGCAACTGATAAAGGATTAATCTCCAAAATTTATAAGCAGCTCATGCAGCTCAATAACAAAAAAACAAACCACCCTATCCAAAAATGGGCAGACCTAAACAGACATTTCTCGAAAGAAGATATACAGACTGCCAACAAACACATGAAAGAATGCTCAACATCATTAATCATTAGAGAAATGCAAATCAAAACTACAATGAGATATCATCTCACACCAGTCAGAATGGCCATCATCAAAAAATCTAGAAACAATAAATGCTGGAGAGGGTGTGGAGAAAAGGACACACTCCTGCACTGCTGGTGGGAATGTGAATTGGTACAGCCACTATGGAGAACAGTATGGAGGTTCCTTAAAAAACTACAAATAGAACTACCATATGACCCAGCAATCCCACTACTGGGCATATACCCTGAGAAAACCATAATTCAAAAAGAGTCATGTACCAAGATGTTCATTGCAGCTCTATTTACAATAGCCCAGAGATGGAAACAATCTAAGTGTCCATCATCAGATGAATGGATAAAGAAGATGTGGCACATATATACAATGGAATATTACTCAGCCATGAAAAGAAACGAAATTGAGCTATTTGTAATAAGGTGGATAGAACTAGAGTCTGTCATACAGAGTGAAGTAAGTCAGAAAGAGAGAGACAAATACCATATGCTAACACATATATATGGAATTTAAGAAAAAAAAAAATGTCATGAAGAACCTAGGGGTAAGACAGGAATAAAGACACAGACCTACTAGAGAATGGACGTGAGGATATGGGGAGGGGGAAGGGTAAGCTGTGACAAAGCGAGAGAGAGGCATGGACATATATACACTACCAAACGTAAGGTAGATAGCTAGTGGGAAGCAGCCGCATGGCATAGGGAGATCAACTCGGTGCTTTGTGACCGCCTGGAGGGGTGGGATAGGGAGAGTGGGAGGGAGGGAGATGCAAGAGGGAAGAGATATGGGAACATACGTATATGTATAACTGATTCACTTTGTTATAAAGCAGAAACTAACACACCATTGTAAAGCAATTATACTCCAATTAAGATGTAAAAAATAAAGATGTTAAAAAAATTAAATTAAAGATTTTAAAGGAAAAAAAAAAGTAAATTGAAAGTCATGGGTTTGATCCTTCAAATCCCCTCCAGTTTTATCTTTCAGTGAGTCTCCAATTTTGCAGTGCTGCTAACTTCAGATTTCCAAAAGATATAGTAAAAGCAGCCGTTACACTTCTATCCAGTATTGAAGTTTTTCTCCTGTGTTTTGAGCCAGGGGCAACTTTAGAAAGATGTTTCTTCATTATCATGGATCATCTGATACATTTGTGGAAACAGTTATCTGTAGAGGACCCCAGGACCTCGTCATCTCTCTCTTCTATTATAGCAAAAGTCTCCAAACTGGTCTCTCATGACTCTCCTGTTTGTCCTCTACAATATCACTAAACTTATCTTCCTAGAATGCAGTTGGGTCATTTTGGTCTTCTTCTCAAAAATCAGCAAAGACTTTCGATTTCTAGGCAATCAATATCAAACTCCTTAGTTTGACCTTGAGAGGTCTCTGAAGTAGAGTTCCAATATATCTTCCCCACAATACTTCATTACTCTATTTATCCTCATCTTCTATATTCCTGCTGACCAACATTATTTACCATCACTCGGGACTCCCATGGCATTTCTGTTAATGTTTATTCATTTATGCAGTTTTTCCCAACCAGCAATGCTTATTCCTCCCTTCTTGATCATCTCTACCTATGTTCATTCATTTTATGAATATGTATTAAGTCAAGTATCTTAGATGATATGATTAGGATTGTAATTGTTGATTAATTGGAAATTTTTATTAAAGTAGAACTCATAAATGCATGATGCTAGCATAACAAACATTTTGTTTAATTTTAAAGTCTATACATCTACATTCACTTTAGAATATTTTCATGTAAGGCCAAACTTCTTTTTGTTTTTGTTTGTTTTTGTTTTTGTTTTTTGCGGTATGGGGGCCTCTCACTGCTGTGGCCTCTCCTGTTACGGAGCACAGGCTCCGGACGCGCAGGCTCAGTGGCCAGGACTCACAGGCCCATCGGCTCCGCGGCATGTGGGATCTTCCCGGACCGGGACACAAACCCGTGTCCCCTGCATCGGCAGGCAGACTCTCAACCACTGTGCCAACAGGGAAGCCCCAAACTTCTTTTTGAATAAGGCTTTTGAGTTGTTTTTCTCACATAAACACCAACCAATAATGTATCTACTAAAAGTTCCATTTTAAAGAGTAGTGGGAACTTGTAAAATAATCTGAATGTAGAATCCTTCACAATTTTGGTGATTTTCTCCCAATCCTTTGTAGTTGTCTG
This sequence comes from Phocoena phocoena, assembly GCF_963924675.1. NCBI lineage: Eukaryota > Metazoa > Chordata > Mammalia > Artiodactyla > Phocoenidae > Phocoena > Phocoena phocoena. The sequence goes on along the minus strand of NC_089224.1, from coordinate 55,647,151 downwards.
TCCACACCTAATTAATAGCATCTTTAAAATATTTTACCTTTTGTTTTTACTTTTCAAATCATTCAACATAGTTTTTTTAGAAATAACTAGTTCTTTCACACTTAAGTTTTTTTCATTTTATATAATATACAGAGATATCATATGTTTTCAGAAGTAAAATTGCCATCTACAAATTTGAGAACATTACAGCTGATTTTGGAAAGCGTATATCTCATTAGATGTAACGCCTTTGTCATTGCTGCTATGATTATTAAGAGAATGAAGACAGAAAGTGCATCATAAGTAAACAACAGGTTGATTAATTTTTATACTACTATATGCCAGGAAACTGTGACAGACACTATTAATACAACAGTTGTATCAGTTATCTATTGATTCAAAACAAATAACCCAGCAACTTAGAAGCTTAAAATAGCAATAATTGTATTTATGCATTCTGTTGTTCAGCAATTTGAACTCAGGCTGTTGTAATTACTGGGCAGCTAGATGGTGGCTGAATAGTCTTAGAGGGTCTCATTCACATTCTTATTTACATACATGTGGAGTTTCTGCTGCCTGAGTCTCTCTCTCCATGCGTCTTTCATCCTCAAGGAAGCTAACCCAGGTTTTTTGACATGAGGCCTCCGAGTAGAAAGAGTCAAGACTGGATGCTCTTAAGGCTTATGGCTATAATCTCTGCAGTATTTTATAAGTTAAATCAAGTCATAAGTCCAGCCCAGATTCATGGAGTGAAGACATAGATTTCAACTATTGAGGCAGGAGGTATAATGTCACTTTGAAAGGGAGTTTATACAGGAGAGAGGTGTAGCATGTTTTGCAACCTTCCAAAACAAGTAACAAAGCAAATAGAATCTTCAGAGAAAGCAGTGAGAAAAAAGGCAAGCAAAGAAGCAACTGCTATTAAAAAAAAAATCTAAGAAGGGGGCAATTATATAGGAAACTGTAGGAATATATAACAGGAATACGTCTCTAGACCAGTGGAAAATCAGTAAATAGAAATATAAAATGTAAACTGAGACTCCAGGAATGAGTAGGAGTTATTAGGTAAAAAAATGAGGGAATGGGCATGAGAGACTTTTGAGGTAAAGGAATAGCAGGGCAGGCACAAAGGCCTGGAAGCAAAGGAGAGAGTGGAGGAGAGGCGAGAATGTTCACTGCGACGAGGGTCACAAAATGTAGGTAGGGAAAATAAGGAGGACGCCAGAATCTCAAGGGCAATGACAATTATGTTAGAGTTTACTTCCGAGTATAGTGAGAAGCTACAGACAGATTAGAAAAATCCAAGTGGTATTCAGATCAGCTCTTCAGGAAAACCACTCAGGGTTTAGTATGGAGCAGAGAGTGAAGTTTACGGGTCTAGAGGCGACATAAGAAGACTCCTTAAGTAACGCAGAGGGCATAGGCTTACCTGTGGCCAGCAGCCTGCCATTGAGTAGGCACTGAGTAAATATTGGTCTAATTAAGGAACCAGCTCACTTTTATCACTGGGAATGGGAAAAGCAGTAACACAGTATCAGATTCCTTTATTTAGTTGACAGAAAAGTTAAGTAAAGATCCATGTTAGAGAAATGTGTCAAAGGAGATTGGACCATTTGAGTAATAACTGACCTCTCGAATTTTGGGGTGCTGGTAATATTAAGAAAATCTAGGACTCAGATTATTAAGAACACCAGGCTGATGATTTACGTGACTATTTTTCATAAGCTATGCTCATTTGGAGAGTGGGAGACGTTTCACTCATTTGGGGAATTGATACAAAAGGAGAAGTCAGGGGGTGAATGAAAATGTGCTTTTTATCTAATGACTACTCTTTCATAACTCTTTGAATATTAGAAAATCTGTAGTCTTAAAAACAAAGGAAAAAACATATCTTATTATTCTTTCTTAGAAAACAATTATTATAATACTTTGATACAAACAATAGAGATCATTTTGAGTATTAATGACTACCACCGTAGCTACTAATAAACATGTAGAGCTTAAATGGTTCTTAGAGAAACAAATGCTATTTTATACATTTAAAACTTGAAAGAAGTAATTATAAAGGTAATTGAGCTCAGTGAAACAAACCAAAAACCAAAACCCCTGCAACTTCCAATCTTCCTTACATTTTTGCTATACACTCTTTAAGATCTAGTTTTCCAGGAAAAGAAAACAATTCCCTAAACAATGCCAACTTTCACAAATCTTTGTACCTTGCCCAAGGTACTCTCTCTCCCTGAAACGCCCATAACAATGTGCTTGATGGGAGGGATGCTTAGTCACCCTTCCAATTCTACCTCCAATGGAACTTCCTCTTAGAGTCCTTCTCTGATTTCCCCAGGCCCTTAGTAGCTTCCTCAGTGTGCCCATAGCATTTTTATATACAACTGCAGTAACATTTTTCACATTGTTTTATAACTATTTGCTTACTTTTCTTTTTCACTTAACGTGACTTCCTCAAGACTTTTAAATTCTTTCTTGTAATTGTTTTCTAGTAAAAATATCCAAGTGCAAGTCAACCAAGATACAGTAAACTGTGTCCACAGTGCTGATGGTGGCGGTTAGGCTAGTCAGTTCTTTGTTGAGTTAGTATAAATTATTTTGAGGGTAACAAAATGAATACTAGAAGCAAGAGTGTTTAAACAACTTAAACCATTATCTTACCTAGGTGAGGTCTTGTAATACATATTTCATCATAACTGTAACTTTTGTGGATTTAAGAAGAAAGACAGTTGCTTGCTAAAGATAGGCTTTGTGAAAAGTATCAAGAGTAATGATGACCCTTAGGTTAAGTCCGTTTTTGTCTTTGTTTTCTAATAGGTAGGTATATATTCTGAAAGGAATTGAAGATTTGTGGACTGTCTCATTGAATAAACACAGCTCATGTAATTGCCTGTAATGTTACTATATACACGCTCTGTATTAGTTTATTATGGCTGCTGAAACAATTTACCACAATCTAGATGGCTTAGTACAAAAGAAATTTATTCTTCCACAGTTCTGGGGGCTAGAACTTAATCAGTATCACTGGGATGAAATAAAGGTGTTGGCAAGGTCATGATTTAGAAAAAAATGTTTAAAAAAAATTATCACAGGGCTACCCTGGTGGCGCAGTGGTTGAGAGTCCGCCTGCCAATGCGGGGGACACGGGTTCGTGCCCCGGTCCGGGAAGATCCCACATGCCGCGGGGCGGCTGGGCCCGTGAGCCATGGCCGCTGAGCCTGCGCGTCCGGAGCCTGTGCTCCGCAACGGGAGGGGCCACAACAGTGAGAGACCCGCGTACCGCAAAAAACAAACAAAAAAGTAAATAAATAAATACAAAATTATCACATAAGCAATGTTTCTTCCCCATATAATGATACAAAACCAACAAAGGCACAGACCAACAACTTAATGGTTTCAGTAGGAAGAAAGTAATACTGCTTAGAGCAAAATATTTTCTGTATTATTAAAATGACATGTGCTCTCAAACTGGGTAAGATTTACCTAAAACAACCTGAGACATTGAACTTGGTATTCTTAACTTCTCACCAGCTTCCAAATCTTAACCTTGCTCTCAGATCATGAAAATACATGCTTGGGAAGAAACAGCTAAGCTACAGGGAGATAACCACTTTCTATGGATCCCTGTAGGCAGAAATAAGCTTGGCCTGAAAGCAATGTTATAGAGGATTTCAGAATCACGAGAGCAAAATGGTACACTTACGATTGCAGGAAGAATAAGAGCCTAAACCTTCCTAAGCGGAGAGATGTCTACATTATTTCTCAAGAACTCCATGGAATTGGACTCCAAAAGCATCATGAAAACCCTTTTCTAGTATCACTTTCCCTTTTCCTTATATAAAATCCAAATTCCTCTTATTACAAGTATAGGTCAGTTTTTGTTTCTTATTCAGAAGTTATATTCCACCAAAAATAGCTTTGGCTATTTTTTAGAAATATTCTTTAACCTCTCACTCCCTCCTCTGCTAAGCCCCTCCACTGGAAATGATCTACATTTTCCAGAGACTCTATTTTTTTTTTTTTTTAAAACTCTGACATAATTTAAATGATTTGGGTGGCCAGATTTTTAATTTCACTTACTCCTTTTAAAATTTGATCTGGGGGAAAAAATCCACTCAAACATCCCACCTAGATTATTTCTAAAATATAAGAGCTATGTATGTATTGGGGTTGGGAAGAGGGATGTAGGGTAGGATCTGTATACTTGGAGATTACCAAAAAGAGGTAGAAAATTAAAGTACTACCATGTGAACATAATAATTATCGTAAAGCAAACGAATGTAAAGCAGGGGAAAATATTGACACATTTGATTATTGGCAGTATTTTGTAAAAGGATACAGGAATGGGGGTTGTTATCAGCTTTAAAATGTCAAGAAACTGTGTTTATGAATACATTTGAAAAGAGTCCTTCTCAGGATGCCAAAAATCTCATATAGGATTGCTTTTTAAAATTCTATTAGTATTTCTTCTTGTAGCAGAGAGTCTCTTATTTTAGATAATACACAAGGTATCTGAAGAAATTTGGGGAAAAATTTATAGAAATGTTTTAGACAAAAAAAAAAATCTTTTTCTACTACTTTAAAATAATCAATAGTTTGGCACTATTATAAGCACTATAGAAGAAAAGAAAGCTAAATGAAAAACATTAAACCAAAAAGTCATAGAATCACATGCTTAATCAGATGCTCCAGAATATGTCTCATTATTATTGTTAAAGTGATCAATTATTGCTGTGCCCAAATTTAGAAGAAAGGCAAACAGCTGAATATTCTCCTATCCACCTAATTTTTAATTGTTTTTCTTCTTTCTCCAAAACACCTCTAAAACAAAATGTCAACACACAATCAGTATTCAAAGCAAGAGCTTAGCCAATATATAATTTTGGAGGCATAAAAGCACTATTGATATCATTTCTCCACACTTTTATTGTCATTGTTGCCTCTTCCTAGTGCTCTCAATTTATCCTCTTTATTCTGGATTGCTATAAAATTTTCCCTAGTTAACTATCTACATTATTTTTCAAAATATCAAATAAATCAATACACAGCAACAAGATTAACTACCAGTTAATGAGATACAAGTGTATATGTGTGTTTGTATGTATGTGTATATATATATATATATATATATATATATATATAAAATATTTATGTAATTTTTAATAGCACCATTGCAAAATGAGAATTGTTTATTGATCAGGAAACTAAGGCTGAGAGATACTAGATTCTTTGTCAGAATCGTGCAGCTGGTATATCCTTGGACTAATTTATTCTGGTTCAATCTGTTAACATGTGAGTCAACTCATATCCACTTCAGCCACATCACATATCCTAAAAGAAGCATTATAAATCATTTATCCTATGTAAATCTGGTTCTAAAAATACTCTCTACACCATTATATTTTATATTGACTATTACGTTCAAAATAATTTGAACATTAAAGAGAACATTAAAGTATTCTATATTTTAATTTTTTCCAGTTCCATTGATAATAATACCTGACACTTATTAAGGGCTTACAGTACAGCAGCCATTCTTTTACACATTATATGTACCATTTCCCTCAACAGCCACAACTCTAATGAGGTGTCATATTAGTTAGCCTTAAGTTCAGTAGCGAGTGACTGAAAGAATGGAAATAACAGGCTTTTATGATGTGGAAATTATTTCTCTTTTAAGTAAATATATGGGTAGGTGATCTAGGAATGGTATGATGTCAAAGACCCAAGCTCCCAGAAGCTGGCATATGATACTCCTCACATTTCATTGGCCATAAAATAGTCACATGGACAAATGCAGCAGCAAAGGACTGGGAAATACAATCTGCATTATGGAAGGCCATTTAACTGATTAAAATTGGGGGCTCTATCAAAAAGGGAGAAGACAAAGGATATTAAGAAAAACTACAAGCATTCTATAAATAAGTAGCCATAATTATTATTCTTCTTCTCCAAATGAGGAAAGTAAGGCATAGAGATGTTAAGTAACATGCCTAAGGTCACACAATAACTTGTCCCCTTCAGTTTTTATTCATCGTGTTGCAAATGCTTGTTACAAGGTCAATTTTATTATAAGTTCTCATTTATCCCTCCATCACTGAACATCTATGCTTTGCCTTGCACCAAAAACCATTCTGTCATTTGCAAAGATAGATACGGTACAAAAGAGATAAAAGATAAAGCAGTGAAAAAGCCAAGGGGAAAGAGGAAAAAAAGATGAAGCCAAGAATAATTATTTATCAAAATTAAAGTAGATTCTACACAAAAAATTATCCTTAGAAATGAAAAGGGACAAACTACTGATGCATGCAGTAACATGAATGAATCTTAAAAGCACTCTGTTAAATAAAAGTAGCCAGACACAAAAGGCTCCCTACCATATGCTTTTTATGACACTTTTGAAAAGGCATGTCAGTGATAGAAATCAGATCAGTGGTTGCCAAAGGCTGGGAGTGGAGCAAGGAGACTGACTGCAGAACGGCAAGAAAGAACTCTATGGGGAGACAAAAATATCTTTATATTGTAGTAGTTTTTTCATGACTGTAAACATTCATCAAAAATAATTGAAATATATAGCTAAAAAGGATCAGTTTTACTATATATAAATGATACTTCAATAATCATGACTCGTACAAATACATAAGCTATATAAGCTATTGGGTAGCCTTAGTTAGCTGAGGATTTGTAAACCCAGTGTAGAGATTAAAATATAATCAGTTATAAAATCATCAGTGTCTTTAAAAATAATATTAAGATAAATAATCTGGGCAAGGATGAAATGGGGTGGTAAAACTACTTTTTTTTTTTTTTTTTTTTGCTTAAATACAGTTTGTTTTCATACATTGCAGGTTGGCAATTTTGCAATTAAAAAATATTTCATAATACCAGTATATAGATTATAAATTTCAGGTACAGCATTCAAGCAGGATTAACTCATGCCTGTGTAGTCTACTCATTAACACTCAGAGTCTAAAATTACATACTTAGATGTACTCAGAATTCTAGAGACCTTCATCCTTTGTTTGAGCACACAAGAAAATACATATAAACTAATCTATTCAAGGGCCATTCAAAGTTCTTACTGCCAGCTAGGTCTTGTCAACATGAATTTTGTCAGGAACCACTTTGTAAATTCATTCTAGTTTCTATGTACTTTTTTTTGTCAAATCATTTTTTCACAAGCTAATACCTTACTTAGTCCTTCTGTAGAGAACTTATGCTATTTATCATTTCTTCTAGTAACAATTTTGAAAAAAAATCCACATATTAGAATCACATTATTTTGTTCAAGATTCTGGAAAACATTCGTTTTAGAAACATTCACTCACCCTGGTTCCCTGATTTACAGCCTGGAACCTTGGAAAAGGCAATTTAACCCCTCTGTGCCTCAATGACCTCACAGGGAAGTGGAGCTAATAAGAATAGCTCACTCATAAAGTTCTATGTTGAGAGTTAAATTAGTTAGTATATGTAAAATGCTTAGAGCATGCCTGACACAAAGCAAGCATTATTTTAGTTGCTGCTACTATCACTCTTAAATCCTACATGACCTGAACATTCCTCAAAATACAACATTTTATTTAGTACCTCTTTGTATAGATTCTGTGTAACCTTTTAATGTCTTATCATCTCCCATTAGAAAAGAATAAAAATGTCAAGCCCATGGTAATATTGTGACATATTAGTATTAACCCTGTACTACATGCAAACTAAATCCCTTAGGGGAAAATACATTTAAAAAATTAGAAAATTAAACCCAACAATCTGAATATAACACATTATGGGAGGCATGTTTACATTATGGTTAAAATGTAAGAAAGCACACACACACGCACACACACACACACACACAGGAACAGAAACAAAACCTGTGTTGTGTTGCCAAACAGCCAAGAGTTTAAAGTTGAAAGACTGCCACTCTTTCCCCTATCCCATAACCACCATTTGGTCTAGGCTGACCTTATTTCCTTTGGTACATTCCACCTTGGGTGACTTATTTTTACTTTGGATAAAACAAGGGATCTAATTACAAATCTAGTCATTGAAAAAACTGAGTGGGAATCAAATTAGGTTTAAGACATGATAGCAGCCATGTAAACTGAGGATATGAATGGATTCTGACAGAAAAGAACCATGAGATTATTCCCGGAACAGAATTGCATCCCTCTCCCTTAGAAGACATTAAAAACTTGGTTTGAACAATTATTTCCATAGGAGGCATTACTTTCTCCATAATTTCATCCTAGTTTTCCTCTAGACAAGTTCATTTTCCACTTCTTAAAGGGGCATTTATCTCTGTAAGAAAAAGGGATATGTTATGGCTTTGTTGTTACACTGAATATATCAGCCCCTTGAAAGGGTTAATCATCTTTCTGTATGACACAATTAGACACAGACAAATACAGGGATCTAAGAATGCATTTCACCAGTAGATAGTCTTTGCTTTGGGAGAAGCTTCAGAAGGAGTAGAGTTCTAAATGTTTGTGGGGTAGACCAAGTAGTAAGCTGAGACATGGAGAATAACTTTTCATCAGAGTCCTAATGGGCCATGGTAGGAATGGGTCTGTAAAGAAGGCATAGAAAAGAAAGTGGATAGAGAAGCAATAGAGAGGAGAGAAGAACACAGATAAGCAAAGGTCAAAAAAAAAGACATACAGAGAAGCTTTAAGACATCTCAGAGTATCAATAAAATAGGACTTAAGGGCTTCCCTGGTGGCGCAGTGGTTGAAAGTCCGCCTACCGATGCACGGGGCATGGGTTCGTGCCCCGGTCCAGGAGGATCCCACATGCCGCAGAGCGGCTGGGCCCGTGAGCCGTGGCCACTGGGCCTGCGCGCCCGGAGCCTGTGGCCCACAACGGGAGAGGCCACAACAGTGAGAGGCCCATGTACCGCAAAAAAAAAAAAAAAAAAAAAAAAAAAAATAGGACTTAACATTTCTATGAAATATAAGCCATGCTTCATAACCTCAAAAAACGTTGAAGATTGGAATTTTTTTATTCCCCACCTATAGATAATTAATCATTTGAAATTATTTGTAACCTCTATCCATACTTTAAAAAAATTAGTCTATTAAATAGAAGAAATGATCTTACTTTTAATGAATACCTTATGTTAAAATTATCACATACCCTCATATTGTCTTGATATATATCTTAAAAATTAAAATATTTAAAAGAATTAACTTTATGTAAATAAAACCAATAAAATGAACTAATGAAAGTAAGAAAGCATCTTCTAGGGATGTATTACTGTATAGCTGAGCGAAAGAATAGGTATAGTATAATTTTGAGCATGGTAATGCTGATTGATCGGATTACATGCTGTGAACAAAAGGAACAAGTGGTCAGGCATGAATGATAGTGCCTGAAAGGAAGACAGAGTTAAACAGACCCTTACAACCCATGGCCAAGTTTGATCGGCTCTTACAAATGGAGTACAATAATAGCAGCTGAAAGTTGTAATGACTGCCTGAAGACGTGGGTCAAAAAAAATTCCAGGACATTTGATGCCTAAAGGCATTAACATTATGGGCATAACTGGAAAAAACGACAGGCAGGATCCATTACAGGACTGTTAGAGGCAAGGACAAAGGAAACACTGAAAAGATAAAATGAAATTTCACTTTCACTGATGGTGCTTAATCAAAACTTTGCAACACGTAAACAACTGGAGAGGCCTACTTAACAATACATCTATTCTCCAGTAGATTAACATGCCTCTTTAGTTCTCAAAAGTAGAAAAATGGATGTTGAGATAGCAAATTATATGAATTCATTATGTCCATGACAACTCCTTCTATCCTATGACAATATGTCTCTTTCCATAATTGGCTTGGATGTTATAATTGTAAATGCAACATGCAATGTGAGATTTATGTTCAATTGATTATTGTACATAAGTTGGAAATAAAAAGATGAATGTTGCAGAAGCTTAAGGGTCACTATTCTTCCCATGTGTCACTCTGAAATTTGATTGGTTCAAATTTAGCTAAATAAAGTTCACAGAGTCAAGAGAAGACAATCCATTATGTTGAAAAAAGATACCTACGCAGACTTCCTTTTTTCCATTATTTTCAATTTCTTCTTTTCCTTTTCCTTTAGCCTTTCAAATCTTCCATTTTATAGCAGAGGTCAGGTTCTGGAACTTCTTAAGGGCAGACGCACTGCTCACTGTATGCTATATTTGAACTGGTTCTTATTTATCCTATATTAAATACATATCTCCACATATATTTGTTAAAACGCACATACAGTCTCAGGCACTCTATTTCTTACCATAATGTATTTAGTATATAATTAGTTGCTTCAAACATAAAATATATTTATCACCTGTAAGTCAGATTTTTAATATGCTCACCCCTCACAATCAATCTATACATAATGATAGCAAAACCTTATAAACAATCAACATTGAGAAATGAATGTTTAAGGAAGGTCTGACATTACTCATGATCCTGCCCACCTCTGTTCTCTGTTCTGTCAGGAAAGTTTTAGACACCAATCGTTATTATTTTATCTTTTAGTCACGGACAGGATGCAGGGGATAGAAATAGTGAGAGCCTCTAAGTATCAGGCAATAGGTAGCATCTTTTCACAGGTCATCTCATTTGATTCTCACAACCACCTTAGAAGATAAATATGGTATTCTCCTCCCTGTTCAGATGTGGATAATACACTATTTAATACTTAATCATGGAGAGTAAATAGCTTTCCTTCAGTGTGGAAGCCAGTAAGAAGCAATACTGAAATTCATTTTCTGGGCAGCACGTTTTCTGACAGATTTTGACCAAAAGATAAGCACCCAGATGAGAGAAACCAAGACAGTGAGGATAGTAGATGTTCTTCCAAATAAAGGAAGAATGCTTAGACTTGGAAAGAGAATATGCATGGGGAAAATAATAATGTCTTCAAATTTCTGCAGTGTTGTTTTTTGTTCTTTGTGGGTTTTTTTTTTGCGGTATGCAGGCCTCTCACTGTTGTGGCCTCTCCCGTTGCGGAGCACAGGCTCCGGAAGCGCAGGCTCAGCGGCCATGGCTCACAGGCCCAGCCACTGCACGGCATGTGGGATCTTCCCGGACCGGGGCACGAACCCATGTCCCCTGCATTGGCAGGCGGACTCTCAACCACTGCACCACCAGGGAAACCCTCTGCAGTGTTTTTATATGCAAAGGAATTTCGTGAAATATATGCCTCTTCTGAGGACAAGACCACAGCCTCCAAATGCAGAGTTCACACAAAGAGCTTTGGTTTACTATAAAAAGAATGTTCTAGTAATCTAGCCACATAAACTTCAACTTCCTTAGAAAGCAGCAGCCTCCTTACCACCAGAAGTTCCAAACAGATGCTGCTGACTATATATGAATCATGTTATTAAACAGATTCCAGCTTTTGGTGGGAGTTGAATCTAGGTAACCTCAAAGGTCCCCTTTCCACTTCCAGTGCTGACTTTAGAAATGAAGCTAAGTAGCAATTTTAAAAAGAAGAGACAATTCAGTATCTTTTTATTTTTTTAATTAATTAATTTATTTATTTTTTTGCGGTACGCAGGCCTCTCACTGTTGTGGCCTCTCCTGTTGCAGAGCACTCCGGACGCGCAGGCTCAGCGGCCATGGCTCACGGGCCCAGCCGCTCCGCGGCATGTGGGATCTTCCCGGACCGGGGCACGAACCCGTGTCCCCTGCATCGGCAGGCGGACTCTCAAGCACGGCGCCACCAGGGAAGCCCAGTATCTTTTTATTTAGCTCCTAAGATGTTATACTTCTTTTTACAACATGTACACTTTTTCAACTTATCCTTTGATTACATGATTCAAATTGTTATTTAGGGAGTTAAAGTGGCTACACTGAGGGGTGTTTCAAATCCTATAGCACCCGGCTGTCTACTTATAAGAATTAATATGGATATATGTACACTCCAGTGAAGTTACTATGTGTTAATTATATGTTAATATATGACACATTTTAATCTTCCACAGGCAATCTAACCTAAAACCTAAAAGAGAGAGAAACAACCTCGTGAAATGAAATCTGTACATTTATCTCTCTATATATATTTCATATTTTGGATGGTGACTTATAATTTGCTTAATATACCAGGGTAGAAGGATGCTGTTTATTCAGATCCAAATGAGTTCCTGAGAAATCTAGTTCCTATTTATAATCTTCCATTTTTCTATATGTGGATTGTGAGCTTTGGAAAGAAGAGTCTGTGTACTGATAGTTTTTGACTAATAGCTTGGTGGCCAGCACAAAAGGAAGTACTCAATAAATCACTCATGAATAAATTGAAAGCTGCTTAAAAGTAATTACTTTCCTGGAATTCACAAAGAAATGAACCCAACATCAGCTAATGCCAGTTTTATAGGTATTTCATGCTATGGCTGTCAACTCTGGCTATATACCAGGACACTTGGTAAAGTTTTCGGTAAAGTATCAATGATGAAAAGGCCACAACTACATTCTGAAACAGAAATTCCAATGTAGAGGTTAAGGCATCCATATTTTTAAATACTTTATCAATGATTCTTATAATTTTGCAATTTGAGAACCACTTTTATTGATAACCATTTGTTCCTAGACAAGGAGCTAGACACGCCCTATGAATATGACTCTATCATTTATTCTATTATGTTAAAAATACATATCCCTAATTGGGGACAGATTCTGCCTCTTAGGATCAACAATTACCTCTAGTGTATGTACATACTTAAAATGGAAAAAAAATGCTTCAGTGTATGTCTATGACATTACAGAACCGCTCCATATTATAAATGTCTCAGCCTAGTCTGGTAATAACACATAATTAAAATAGATATTTTCACCTTAAGTTATTAGATCACACTGCTATTTTGCTAACTCATAAATTATAAAGAGCACAGAAAACAAATTTACGGGGGCGAAGTTGAAGTGAATCCCATCATTTCTATCCCTGCCTACGTTGTGAATTTGGTGGCAAAATTTGTGAAACCAAATGCATACCCTTCCTTCCCCAACCCCCAATAAAATAGTGAAGAAACAAAAACATTTTCTAGGTTAGGGGAGGCATATTTACAATTTGGCAGCTTGTGCCATTGCTGCTGAATCTCTTCCCATGTCTTGATTTTGCAAGATTTGATCTCTATGACATTGGAATGCTCTTCCCTGCTTTCCTGAATCTCCCCTTCTTTTCCAGTATATACAACAGCTACGTAGTGATTTCTCCTTCTATGTGAACATCTGTTTGGGTTTACTGCTTGTCCCACTGCATATGTTCTACAGAACCAACCCAGTCCTGGTCAACTCAGTCTCAGAGTATCCCAACCTGCCCATGACACTTAAAAATACTAGCAAAAAGCCAGATATTACAAACTGAGTTTTATCATTTCCATTCGAGAAAGGATCTCATTCCCTGCTCTTTCTAGGGCCTCAACTGGAGTCTGTCATCTAGCTAGCTAACATTAAGTATTTGTTTAATAAGCAGATAAATCGAGATGATACTTTTGGTACAATAAATACAGAGAATATATCATTTGTTCTGATTCATAAGTTTAGACTCATTTTTTTTTCCCCAACCAAGTAATCTTGTGCATGACTATGACAAAGGCAAGATTGAGGATATCCTAAAAGAGATGACTGTTCAAGACTGTCTTACTGGAGGAAGAATTGGCTGCAAAAATTTCTGCAACCTAAGAAAGAACAAAGTGTATATTCAGCAAAATTAACATTTAATACATTTTATCAGAAAATCTATCATCAAATTATAAGCAAGTCTATAGATACCAAATAAACTATTTTCTCTCCCCAAAGTAGTGAATGCATATAATTACTTGACAAATCCAGGACTTGTCTTCAAATTTATTTGTTACTAAAGCTGGAATTTGTGAAATACCAGCCCTAATATTGGATGATGTTTTTAATAAGGGACAGTTGGGTATAAATCATTATTTTGAATGACACAATTATGTTTCTTCTAAAAAGCTCTGCAAAGCTTTGCATTATTGTCAAGAAGTTTTGTACTTGTTTAACAGAGCCCATTACCCACATGCTATATTTAATTATTCATGTTTTATGGTACTTATTTATACACCCTCTGTAACTGTAACTACAAGTTTTATCAAGTTTATAGCATTTTTAATATTAAATTTTGCTCCTCTATGGCCTAGGAATTATCTTTAAAGTTTTTTTGTTTTTTTTCAAAAAAGTTATTTTCTAAAATTGCAAAATGTAAGAACTTTAAGTAGTATAAGTGAACACTGCGAATTATAAAGTTCAGATAGTTTACTCTTGTGAAACATTACTCTCGGTGGTCACATTTTGGCTTCATTTTTAAAAGTGAAACAAAACTCATGCTTCAGCACAAATTATGATTATGTATAATCATTGGTGTTTATTTTGAAGCAGTACATATGTAGAATTTTTAAAACAAACTATTTTATAATACTCTGAAATAACATGTATTTATTTAATTTATTAAAAAACGGTTAATTGCATTATTAACCTTTTAATAAGGTTAAAAGGGAGGGCATCACAGGGCATACAAAGCTTTAACTGTGGCTTAAAGAGAAAGTAAATGTTTGTAAGCAGACAGGAGAGAGCAGCACTCCTGGGAGGAGAAATAGCATATGTGAGGTCAAAGAGGAATGAAATACCACAGCATGTTTGGGAAACTGGAAGGGGTTTGTTTTTTTCTAAGGTTCAAGTTTCACGGAAGCCAAGTAATAAGAAAGGGCACAGGAGATATTAGTAAATGCCAGACATAAAATGTTGGTCTCATATCACATGTCAAGAAATCTGCCTTTTTTATCCTGAAGTCACTGGGTAGTCATCTGTAATTCTCAAGCAATCCACCTCACAGTAGACTTACCTTTTAGAAAACTACACTATTGGTAACACATACAGCAGATTAGAGGGAAGTAGGACCAGATCTATGTTTGAGGCTACAGAAATAAACTTCATGAGAATGACAGAATAGTAAGAAAAGAATGAAGACAACATGTTTTCAAAGTTAAAAATTAATAGAATTTGGAAAACCACTGGATGTATCAGGTAAGGAAGTGAAGCTATAGGAATGGCTCTAAATTTTCTTGTTCAGGGCCATGGAGAATTATAAACCAATTAACCAGGGCAGAGACAAAAGTAAATTTTATAAGGCAAAAATAATGATCCAAGTTTTAGGTGCACAGGTTTAAGTATAGTGTGCAATATCCATAGAGTATTATCTACTAGGTAGTTTGGTATGTTCAGATCCTGGTCACAGTAGAGAGTTATAGTTGGATACACAGACTTTGACGTCATTAGTTGATATATAGATGTTGAATGAGATTATGGAGATAGAAAAGGTAGTGAGATTGAAGGTAATATAGACTAGAAACTCAGGAAACTCCCACAAGTACAGACTGGAACATGTCATTACATTTTAAGAATGTAAAATTTTATCAGACTTTCATATTATTCAGCTATAAGCAATATCATAACGGTTCATTTTGTAACTAAATAGTACTGGTGCTCTAATAAAAGTATTAGCTCAATTAAAACACTACTGGATAATGTATGTTTGCACTAGTTTTAAAATACCATTTTACATATTCAGTTTTTGATAAAGAACAACCATCTTATCATTTATATCTTTTTTTTTTTTGCTCTGTAATAACAATAATTTGTACTTAAGTTAATGACTGACAATTACTTGAATCCACTGTAGAAGAGTGGGTACAAATTTTAAAATACTCCAAAAATAGGAAACATTAACAAAAAGGAATATGTAATTTCTAGTATGGAGGCAAAAAACTCATTTAAAAAATAATAATTTACCTACGTTGCTATAATCAACACTACATCAATCTCCACCCATTTGGAATTGTTTCCTTGGAGCAACTCTGTATTATTAACATTTTCCCTATTGGACCTGCACATACACAACATAAATAAAGAATCAGAAGTTATCAATCATTAACTTAAATATAGCTCTAGGCTGTCAAGTCTCTGGTTCCCAGGAGTAACAACCACAAAACCTATTTAGCGGGGGCTTTTGCTATTAAAGTCTTCTCTGGGAAACAACTGTGTTATCTTATAATTTACCACAGATATATATTGCATCTATTAGTGTAATAAAAAAAAAAAAACTAAACCACTTACTTGAACAGGAGCAGAAACTGTGAACAGCTAAAACGCAACTCATATAACTTATTTTATCTACAAGTTATTTCATATTTTAATTTCGAGAACTGCAAATCTCTTTAGCATTGTCTGTTTCCCCATATTGGTTTAACAAACATGCCTTGAATTTTTGTCAGTATAAGCTGTTTGGAGAGGAATAGGAAAGAAAAAATATTCCTTTATTACCAGAAATAAGTAGAAAATCAAGAATACAAAATTAAGCTACTATCTTGAGTAAATATAAAAATGAAACAGATGGGGCTTCCCTGGTGGTGCAGTGGTTGAGAGTCCGCCTGCCGATGCAGGGGACATGGGTTCATGCCCTAGTCCGGGAAGATCCCACATGCTGCGGAGCGGCTAGGCCTGTGACCCTGCACGTCCAGAGCCTGTGCTCCGCAACGGGAGAGGCCACAACAGTGAGAGGTCTGCGTACCGCAAAAAAAAAAAAAGAAAAAAAAATGAAAGAGACGCTTATTAATCAGTGTGGGCAGGTGATGACAAGGCTCCATGGCACATCGCACCAGCTGCAAAGAATGTAGACAGCCTTTTTCTTATCAGACCATTTATTTACTATGCAACAGACACCTCGTGCACTAGAAGTCAAAACAAAACAATACGAAGAGCTAAGATTTCAGCTTTCCAAACTTTGAACATTACTTGGTTTTACCTACTTGTCTAAGGGATAATCTGACTTTCATGTTCAAAAGTTTTAAGGACGCTCCCGTTCATAGTATTTCCTTCCACTAGAAACTGTATGACTAAAACATTATTTATGACATTCTGTTGTATACAATATGCCAAGAAGAGAGGCAGCACTGCTTTAAGTATGGAGTCTACTTTTCAAAGAGTCCAGAATAATAGGCAGTATTTAGAAAAAAAGTAAAAGATCTAGACAGAGGAAACTATGAAAATACAGATCCACTTATCAGCTGTTTATACTCAATTTACATAAAATTAAATTTTTGAAAATAAAATTTAAAAGGCTTCTTGTGAGACACTGTGATGACCAATCCATTCAATTTCCAATTCTGCTCAGATTAGCGGCAATCAAATTTCATTTCAGCAATTTGATAATGGGCCATTAAGGTAGTCTAATCAATTGAATCTTTTTTTCCCTTGTGCCCCTGCACTCTCACATAGAAATGAATTTAGTAACATTGACGGTTGACCCTTAGCTTTTTTTTAGTTATTTAAGCTGTGATAACTTTTGTATTTTTTTGTACTATGTGATTTTATTTGGATTTAATTTTGCAGTAGTACACAGAGTACTTGATCGAATATCTTTCAATTATTTTACTTACTTAAAAGAAAATTAAAAAACAAAATAAATGTCCTTCAAAAGCAATTGACAACAACAAAAAATGCAGAAATGCAATTAGGAACTAAATGAAAAAGAATGTTTTCTACCTAAGTGATAAAAATATCAATAAAATATGATCTGTAAGTTTGTCACTTCCAAATTAAAGAATATTAAAGATCAGAAATTCTGAGGTAAATCTGGCACTTTTGGTTTCTTTAGGACAAATAAGTACAGTTTCTCTGGAAAGCAATGCAACCATCAGTATCAAGAATCAATGTACCATTCAAATCCTTAGTAAATGTGTACCAAAAGAAAAAATCACAAAACATGAAAAAGTATGCAAAACCTAGAGTAAAGAATTAGGAACAGTATCAGTGTCTAAACATTTAAATAAATTTCAAATAAATTACCAGTTCAGATGATTTTTACATCAGCCATTAAAAATATAATTGTGGACACTATGGAATATCCTTTACAACTTACATTATTGGGAATTTGTTAATTGCCATTTAAGAAAGTAATACCCATTGGTAAAGCCATTGGTTAAGCCCGTCTATATAGGTTGCTTCCCAAAGGTATACAGAGAAGAGGGAAAAAATAGTTGAAGAGCTCAGATAAAAGTGAGAAAAGACAGAAAGACAATATACAAATATGGGTGATGCAGTTTAGTAGGAATCCAGAATATCTGGAAACAAACTACTGATTATCTGTAAATTAATAATTAAGGTAGCATTTTATAGACACTCTATCAACCAGCTAGAAGATGAAATCAATACTGTCCAGTTCTTGGAGAATGGGGAAAAAATGCCAAGGAGGGCTTACTGTATTTTTTTCATTCATTTTCAAAATCTAAGGAGTATCAGTGGAGCTACTCATGTAACAATAAGGTGATATTTAGAGACTCCAAATCTTAACAGGTAATCTAAACTTTTATATATATATATATATATATATATATATATATATATATATATACATACATATATATAAATATATATGTATATATATATGAACCGTTCAACTGTTGTTGTGATACATTTTCCATATATACAAGTTCAGAGCTAATGCTAAACAAAGCAGATGATTCCATAAAACTGATCTCTATGTCCACAGCAAACAGAAAAATGGCAAAATTTAATGGTATAAATGAAAGACGCAGAAGACAATTTTGTAGTTACTATGTGAATATAATTATCTTTATACTTAATATACCTAAGGAAAATGCTAGAACACTAAAAGTGAAAACAGGAAACAGCTCATGCCTTGGGGTAAGTAATTTCTTTATTTCCTTTATTTTTATTATACTGTTGTCTGTGGAAGAAATAGAAGTCCATAGTAACAGAAATAACAGCCTTTGATTAAGTGCCTGAAGAGTGCTTTGACGGCAAAAACATAAACTTCCCAAACAAAGAAAAATAATGCATCTTCAAGGGCAAATGCATCTGAGGACAAATCTATAATGATGAAAAATTTCATGCATGACTTAGACTAAACCCGTCTTTCAAAGATGGTTTTCTAAATTCAAAACATGCAGTTGGTCATGTAGAGCTGACCTGGGCCTGAATTTCTTGAGCAGAGGATCCTGGACGAAGCAGTGAGGCATCACATAGTCAATGTCAAAAGTGTCAATAAATAAGTTGAAAGGAAAAACTCCATCAGATCTTCGGTTGCTCTCTCTCTACTGATAGAGATGATGCAGAACATACCAGATCAACTCATTAAAGATGCAGCAGGCCACCTTTGGTATGTACTTTTGCATCTTAGGATAAAATTTAAGGAGTAGATGTTGCTAAGCAAGGCTAAATACAATTTAAAGGACAGTAACCAGTGGCATGACCTTTTCTATTCAACATAGTAGCCAGTGTGCAATCTGTACCTGGTACTATTCACTCAGTGATAACTTCAGAGGTTTTGACAGCCCTGATGCTCGCTTAACATGGTCATAGCGATTGATCAAGTAGCCTCTGTAGATTAATATAACAGTTAACTTGTCTGCATAGGCAAAAGCAACAGTAGGCTGGGGAAAGAGACCATGAAAGAATAGAACACATGGAAATTGATATCAAGGTATCTCAATTTATCAGTTGGTAACAGCTGAGCATAAATGTATGGCCAAAGTCTAATATGAGAAGTAAATGATGATGAAAAAACTGGCCATTAGACCAAAAAAAGCAAAATATATACATTCCATATGAGCAGGCTGATATTAAGACAATAATAAAAATAAAATTTAAACTGATTGTGCTATTTATTTTTTATAGGGAGTCTCTAATTCCACCAGGAGAGTTTTACTACTCATGATAATAAAAATAATTTTCTTTAGCTTAAACGCTTCAAATCTTTAATCAAAAACAATAATTAGACATACTAGTATTCATTATTGCATGCAAAATAAGTATTTGTAATCCCTTAATCATGCTCTGGATATGTATTGTAGTCCTTTCCCTATAATCTGGGTCACCACTGATACCCTCTGTTCAAAGCATTTTACAATTTTGTTCTTGTCAAGAGGCAGACAGTACTTTCACAGCTGAACTTGCCATAGTCCTATGAGGCTTCACCCACAGCATCACCAAGCCTACTTTTGTAACCTACACTTCCTTTCCCACATGGCTTGAGTGACTGCATGTCTGAGAATATTAAGGAATGCCAACAGATGTGTATGACAGAGCTATTTATCTCAGACAGCTCTCTCAGGAAGGCAATGAAGTTATTATTAAAATTTTGCACAAAGTGTTAGCTCAACCGCCATTTTACAATAGTACCGTTTATATTGTTGTTTGGCTTTTAAAAATCTATTAAATACATAATAAAGAAAGGCTTGTTAAAGCTACATGTATTTCCAAGTGATAATACACCTTTGGTGCCATAGAGAAGTAAATTCTCAACATCATGAAATATGCTACTGTACATTTTTAACAAAACAAATTTATTTTTACTTGAATTTCTGTATTGTATTCACTAGATGGCACTATCAAAGTACTTCTAAATCCATAAGCTTCTCAACAATACTTTCTGATATTAAAAAATAGAATTTAGGTTTCTATGTACTTAGAAAAATACATAACGCTAAAATTGTCTTTGAAAGCAGACTTTAAAAATGTCATCAAAACAACCAAGATGTCCCAAATTAGCTTCTGAAACTGCAAATCCTGAGACTGAGTATGGTATCTTTTAAAACAGTCATTCTTTCCTTCTTCAGCTTTTAAAGACAATCTTTTAAAGAATTTCAAATACACCTTCAATGGGCAAAGCTATATGCATACATCTTGTAAGGTTAACAACACCATCAGAGAAGGGAGATTCAAAATAGTGTTGCTGATGCTGACTGCTTCTTTCCTAACAGGTTAAGGTAGCTTAGTGAGAGGTGAGTGAGAATAGAGAGGCTTAGGGGGACAGAAGTAATACTTTAGAAAATATATAATATATAATTTTGAGGCTTCAATCGATTAATTTGGGATAAAACAGAGTTTAGTGTCTACTGACTTCAAATTTAATCTCCACTACTAATAAAATTTGAACGGTATTTATAATCTTTTATAACTTCATTTCCTCTTTGTTAAAATGTATATAGTCAAAACTTTATCTTCAAGTGTTTTTAATCTGAAGAAATTTTGTTAGCATACTTTGCCTTTATTTCTATTTTAACTTATGTAATTATATTTAAGTTAATTATACTGTTAAAGGCTAGAACTATACAGAAAGTCCCATCAACAGTTATCAGTGACATACTGCTACCCCCCTCATTTAGAACTAATAGTCCCTATTAGTTCTTATTGGAAAATTTGCTTCCATTAGGGAAATTGTCTGTAGGTGTGGCTCTCCAATAACACACTGCTCCCTAACACAAAGCCAGCCTATAAAAAAAAAAACATAGTTCAGTCCTACTGCAACAAAGCAGCTTTTATGAAGAATCACAAATCAGATGGAGCTGCCAAAATGCAGTATTTCTGTACCAAGACTTCCCTCCTTATCCTTTTCCAATTAGTCTCTTTGCCAACATTGAGCTAAGAAATTAAATTGAGTCTTTTGCTGCTGGGGCAAGACCAGTGTAGATATTCGTACACTGAACATGAAAGGTCCTTGGTCAGAGGACTCCCTCTAAGAGGACTCCCATTTGGTTATTTAACCCCAGGAATGTCTGTGGATGTTTCAGCTTTCAGCCACTGTAAGAAAATGGCCAAGTGCTGGATGAGATATTTTGGACAGGCAGGTGGAATCTTAAGTTGTACCATGTCAGAAGAAGCTGATTTCATACTCTTGGGTTAAGGAATGCCCTGCCCTTTCTCCAAATGGTTTATTGCCTCTGAAAACAACAATCTTTTCTTCCTCAGAATTTCAATGTAGATCTGCATTAAAGGTTTAGATGTAAACAGTGCATGTACCATAAATTAAAATTACTTCTAAAAACATCCCCTTATGTATGAAATTTTTATACTTTAACCTCACGTCTTCTTCAGAAACTTTAATCAGATATTTGTCAATGTCATATAAATAAATAAAAGGTAATTTGTATTCATTAAACAGAGAATAAATCCAGTGAAAAATTATACAAATGAGATTTCTAGAAATCTGTACAATATAGACATTTTTAAATGTCTTAAGTATATATGTACAATATTCATGATAGAAAGCCTATGTGTTTTTTTTGTTTTTTTGTTTTTTTGCGGTACGCGGGCCTCTCACCGCTGCGCCTCTCCCGTTGCGGAGCACAGGCTCCGGACGCGCAGGCTCAGCGGCCGTGGCTCACGGGCCCAGCGGCTCCGCGGTAAGTGGGATCCTCCCAGACCGGGACACGAACCCATGTCCCCTGTATCAGCAGGCGGACTCTCAACCACTGCACCACCAGGGAAGCCCAGAAAGCCTATGATTTTGAGGTAGTATTGAGGAAGCTGGATGGAAGGAGAGCATCTACTATGTAAATGTAGTGTCATCATCTATACATAAAGCATCTCGTTTTATCCTAAGAGAGTTAGTATTATCATCAAAAATCACAAAACAGTTGAGGAAATAGAGTACCACAAATAAGAGTCAGGAGAAAAAGCAAAACAAAATAAAACTACAGAATCAAACCAACCCAGTCAGAATATATGATAAAAGAACAGGAAACCATAAAAATTGACAAGGTGTATTTTTTTTTTAAAGCCAAAAATCTTAATGAAAAAATAATTAAACGACAAACTCAATAAATGGGTTAAACATTTAGCACATTAGATAGTTCACAGAAAAAGAAACTGGGATGGGCACTAAAATATGAAAAGATATTCAACCTCATTAGATATCACAGAAATGTAAATTTAATCCACTGAGAGCCATTTTAAAATCCACCAGATTGGCACACTTTTGCAAAGTCTGACAACATTAAGTCAAGAATACAGAATAAGTGATTCATATAGTGCTGGTGAGAATGAAAACTGCAATAACAGCTTTGGAAAATAACTTGTTATTATTTGCTATTTACAACATGGACTCATACTATTACCCAGGAACTACACACCTAGGTATAAACCCTAGAGAGGTTTTGCATATATGCATCAAGAGGCATGTAAGAATGTTCAAAGTAGCCTTGTTTATAGTATACACTGGAGACAATCTAATTGCACATCAATATTAGAGGGCCTCATTAAATTGAGGTATATATGTTTTATACTGCACATATCAACAGCATGACTTTAAAAAGTATCATTTGAAGTAATAAAGAGAAAATTGAAAAAATATACATATACTGTGGTCCTATTTATGTAAGATTAAAAAGCAATAGAGGTCAGGGATGCTGATAAACATCCTACAATGCACAAGCCCCTACCACAAAGAATTTTCCAGCCAAAAAGTCAATAGTACCAACACTGAGAATCCTCTAAAGAAAAGCATAATTAATACAAATTTCAGGAAAACTTGTAAGTAAAGGATCAGCATTACAATTTTTCCTTTTTAATTTTCTTTTTTATGGATACTGTCTTTAAACTCCTGGTATCTATTTCATCTCGGATATTTTTTCATCAATTTTTATTAATTTAAAATACTGCATTAAAAATTATTTATCTTGATTACTGAATTTTTTTGGTGCCTCCTTAAATTTTAGGCCTGAAGAACGTGCCTCATTTCCTTCACATTAGTCCCAGCCCTGGGGAGGGGTGCAGGTAGAAGGATGGGCATATAGAGCTTCAAAAATATTGATATTCTATTTCTCAAGCTGAGTCATAGTTACAGGGTTTGTTTTATTATTTTTCTTTGAACTATACACAGGCTCACATTCATTATTTTTCATGCATAATTAAAATTAAAACAAATTTAAAAGATTCGGTTATGCTATAAAGACAAATCTTTATTATCTATATATCAATTGTTAGAAATATGCTATTTATTATGTATACATTAACTAGTATAAACTATTATTTAACAAATCAAATATACATTTATTTGGGTCAATATTAAGGGTACACTAAAATAAAGGCATATGATGTTTCCCCTTTAAATGCACAACTGTTATAAATGCTTATAAAATATATTCAAATACTCAACTTCTGCACACAACAGAGCTTTCTTGATTTTTTTCTTATAATTAGAAATATAAGGGAGGCATTTACTCCAACTGTGGTTTATTAATTCCTAAATGCTAGAAAGCAGTGACTTGACATGCAAATGTAACATTTCTATCTCTTCCTCTATTTCATTATCAGAATTCTCCAACTACCTTGTTCATTAGAGAGATAGAATTGTTTCATTAACCCATTTCTGACTTCCATGAGGATGTTCACTCACGCAATTGCTTTCCATTCTTTCCCCGACTAGGTAAAAAATGAAAATCAAGTACATATTCATTACATGATTATTTCTTCTTTACAATTAACGGCCATGAACTTGTAATCTTACAATTAGAAAAACAACTGTTACAACAAAGTATAACCTTTTTCCTTCTCATTTACTTGACTGTCTTGTTTCTTATTTCCATTAAATGCTCAAGTGGCATTGAAAGAGTTTTCATTACTAAAACTGGCTTTCCACCAGATTTTTCTTTGCTTTATCCCAAATGTCAATACAAATTGTTTTTCCTTTTAAAAAATGCAGACAAGCTGGATTTAAGTTATACTCTGCTATTGACATGTCTGGTGTTGGCACTGTATTTCACTGTTCTGTTCCAGGCCATTATATATACGTGAACACACGTGTGCCCGCACATACATACACACACTCCACAAAAGTTAACTTCTGAGATCTGAAGGCTAATTAGAAACTCAACCCAATCTCATCCTCCAAACCTCAAAACAGATTAGTGAGTGTTGTGTGAGCCTCCCAAACCTGAGGATGTGGAAGAGGGATGTAAACAGAGGTCACGTAAATATATATCAGTTAACCTTTTTTCAGCAAAGCAGACATTGTGAATTGGTCACAGCAGCCTTTCCATTTAATCACAAACATAAATCAGAATATTTCTTAAAAAAAAAACAAAAAACAAGAGGAGGTCACCACCGATTCATCTGAATTGGTATTTGATATACGAGTCTAATTGTCTTCTCTGACCAATGAGAAAAGTGGCAACATCCTAAGGCTCCCTGTCAGATCAAGTCAAATCTTCCTAAGTAGTCATAATGTGGGAAATCAAACCACAGGCATATAATCATGATCTATTATATGTCCAGGCCGTTGGTGGTTAGACAACATAGATCTTCATTTAAGAAAGAAATGCAAGGGAAATATTGATAGTACAAAAATGCTATGACTAAGAAAGTGGGGCAGTTTAAAGAACTTCTAAGATGGCCCTTTGGAAACTTTCTTAGCAGAGATGGTTCCCTAGCAGTACTCAAGTGGTTTGAAACACCAACTCTATTCACAGACACTCATGTTTATAAGGTTTATTGTTTCTTGGTTTGGTTACTCATATTTTTTGATACTGTAACATAAATTTAGTGATTGAGGTATTACAGTTATTAAGGAGCTTCTATTGTGGCCAGAATTTTTTTTTTTTTTTCCATTAAACAAGAAGGAAAACAGAGAGCTAGTGCTTCTGAAAGTAACCTTTACATATTTCTGGACACTTGTTTATATATAAGACCTTCATAAAAATTGACTTTTAAAAATACTAACAATTTAATAGATATTTAAAAGAAATGAATAAATAAACAAAATCCCAAACAGTAAGCTATGTCTTCTCTGTACCTCCCTATCTTAACCTGTACCTACTGTTCTCTTAGTTGTCATTACTCAAGAATTTTGAAAGAAGTAGTTGTTACATCTATTTTTTTAAAACATTTTGGTTATACGATAAAATATTTTAAAATGGGGTATGTGTCTTGGGGGAGCTATTTAATTTCTCACTGTTAAATTTCTAGCCTTTATTTTTTTAATTAGGCAGTGAATTTGATAAACTTTATTCACTATAAATGCCAAGATCTAAGGGGCTTCATAAACAAGTTCACTCAATCACCTTTCAATGTTAGAGATATAGTTTATACAACCTGGGATTGAAGTGAATCACTAGAAACACACGAGAGTATTTAATCTGAATCCATTTACATAATAATTAGAGTATCTATTATTAATCTATCTATATGCATATAGGATTTTCTGGAATAATATTCATCAAACATGAAGGTTATATATGGATAAAGATTCTTGGAGATTTATAACATTTTTCTTGTTCTTTTCTACATCGCTTGAATTGCTTAACAATAATCATATATTCATTATTAAAACATTGATTATTACTTGAATCAAAATAAAATGTGTTAACAGACAAATCTTGAAGTTAAATAATATAGTAAGAATACTGCATTTGACAGTTAATTATATATGGGGAGAACATTAAAAGTAAAACAAGATCATGGCTGCATTTCATTTTCCCAGTAACCTTGTGCTGAATAACAAACTGGTGCACCAGATGAAAGATTAAAGCCCAAATTAAAAGCTGTACCAGGAGTCAAACTACTTAATCAAAGATGTTTCCAAATAATGATATATTAGAAAGAAGTGAAGGAAGGTCCAATAGGCATCTTCATTTATCTCTCAGGTGAAAAAAATGGACTGAGATGTAAGAAAACTCAATTTATGCTGTCCAAGTGAATTCTCCAACAAATAAAACTCTTAATATTGTGTAAAGATCCACTGTTAAGGTAATTTAAGAAGAAAAGTTATTTCAAATAGTCTATCTCCAAATGTTGCAGCACATTTTTTTTTTACCATTAGCATTATGAGTTCGTGTATGTAAATATTTCTCAGTGCCTGCTCTTGCAGGAATATTCCTTAAACACGAGTCTGTCTGAAGACTTTTCCCAGCCTCAGATTTGCTAGCTAATTTGTATTTATGCTGAAATCATTGGCATTAATTGGGTTTAGCCTCCTTCTGATTTCTGTGCCAGCAAAGGAATATAACTTAAATTCTAGGAGGAATGAGAGGCCTATTTGTCTAGAGTTAATTCCTTCAGGGTAAATAGTTGGGAGAAAAGGTGTCTGTAAATTGTATAGCAAGTTTTAGTAAAGATTTAGAACCTAAATCAGTTCTAGATTTCTTATTAATCAGATGAATTTTTAAAACTTTAATTAAAAAATAATATATGATATTGCTTATACGTGAAATCTAAAAAAAAATTGGTACAAATGAATCTATTTACAAAACAGAAATAGAGTAACTGATGTAGAAAACAAACTTACAGTTACCACGGGGGAGAGTGGGGGGAGGGATAAATTGGGAGATTGACATTGATATATACACAGTACTATATATAAAATAGATACCTAATAAGAACCCACTGTATAGCATATGGAACTCTACTCAATACTCTGTAATGATCTATATGGGAATAGAATCTAAAAAAGGGTGGATGTACGTATATGTATAACTGATTCATTGTGCTGTAGCAGAAACTAACACAACATTGTAAATCAACTATACTCCAATAAAAATTAATTTAAAAATCTAGTTTTTCCATATATAAAAATCACAAGTAATTCTAAACCTCTATCTAGTAGTAGTTTAATGTCCTTAATACACTTTTTAGAGAACTTTTATTAAATTGACTTTTAAAAAATTACACTTCACTTCTCTTGTTTTATCCTTTTGTGACTAATAATTATCTGCCACCCAGGAGTGACAAAATGGTAAGCAAAACCAGAAAGCTCTTTTTTCATTAAAAAGAAAATGAGACATTTGAATGTGGTAAAATAACATTATCTTAATATGAAATCTGGGTAGAAGTATGCCCCACGAGCCTTGTGACTAAGGCTTCTGGGCAAATGCTGCATGTCTCCCAGCACTGTGGATGCCATTCCTGAACCGTGTTTTGATCTTTGTGATCAGTGTAATTTGTCCGTTATGTAAAGGGGGCTCTGGCATGCCTCAGGCAAGGAAGTAGAAACACCTTTTTTCTCTCATGTAAAGCACCCTTTCCTTTGAGACACATTCCAGCATGCAAGAAAAGACTAGCAGAACATTGTATTTAGGCATCTTGGAGGCTACGAGGATTCTTCGTTCAACTAGGGAATTACTACGCTTCTCATAAGGTCCCAGTATCGAAGGTGAACCCAGCCCACGTACGTGTAGTTTCTCAAGAACCAAAAGAGACACAAGAAGCACTGTGGTACCTTCTCAGAATAATTTTTTAGGCAGGGAGATTTGCACTGTGCGAATCACATAAGCGATTAAAGGTGCTAGGTAGATCTAGGTGTCCTTGAACCTGCCAAAAGACCAGCAGGGTTCTGGAGGAAACTCTTCATTTTTCAGGCTGCATCTAAAGTCGAGGTTCTGCTTGGCAGAGAGAGACGGCAGGTATGTAAATCGAGAATGAACACTAAGCACAGAGTTGTTTCATTGCAGCTCAGGGTCAGACCTGAGAACCACTGGCATTACACTGAAGACTTTCTAGAACTCTGTTTGGGGCACATTTGAAAGATTTGTCGATCTACCTATCCAAGGAAGAAAAAAGTGTGCTGCCTTTCACACTGCATTCAAAGAGATGATCCGGAGTACCTAGGTAGCGGAACGGTGCTCAACCGGCCAACAAGAGTCATTGAGTACACAGTGTTCTTCCAAGGGACATGGTGAGGCAGCGTGAGTCCTAGGAAAAGCATACTAGCGTTAATGCACTACTTTCCCTAAGGGTTCATGGAAATCGTTTGTACACGTCAACTTGTGGATGGAAACCCGGACATTACTTGCGCCTGGGGGTCAGGTCTGGTTTTCCCGTTGTGTGAAGAGGGCTGCTTGGAGGCCTCCTGCAATGAACAGGAAACAATCTGTTAACCTAGGAAACCTGCCTTTCCCTCAATCGGCATTGCCACTGTGAAGAGATGACGGGCAACGACATTGTTTTTCCCTTAAATTTGAGGCCGCAAGTGTCCTGCTTTCCTGTTGGGAAAATAATGCTTTTCTCATTAGGTCCCTATGTCAGACTTGACACAGCACATGTACGTGTAGCTTCTGACCAACGAAAAGAGACTCAAGCAGCACCCTGGACCTTCCCTGATAAAACTTTTGCACAAAGGGAGTTCTGCTTGGGCTGAATGGCGTGACCGACATAATTCCTTAGGTTAGGCCAAAGTGTCCTTTTATCTTACAAAAGCTTAGGCAGTGTTGCAGGGGCAACAAGTCCGTTTGTCAGGCTGCATCTAAAGTCGACTGTCTGCTTGGCAAGCGAGGGCAGCTTGGTGTTCCCAGTATGAACACTAAGCGGAGGGTTTTTTCATTACAGTTCTGGCTCAGCAGTGGGGACCACTTGCAGTCCACCTAAGACCTGCTAGACCTGTGTTCGGGAGGACTTTTGAAAGAGTGGCAATCCAACTGTGCAACAAAGAGAGCAGTGTTTTGCCTTTCACTCTTCATTCCAAGAGATGATCCGAAGGGCCTAGGTCCCTGTATGTTGGTAGGTCGCCTAAGAAGTGACATCCGGTACACATTGTGTTTCCATGAGACGTGGTGAGGACGCGGGAGTCCCAGGAGTCCTGAAAAGCACACTAGCGTTTAGCCACTGCTTTGAGTAAGGCTTCCTGGGAAATGCTGCATGCCTGCCTGGCATTGTAGATGCAATTCTGGGACCTTGCCTTCAGCTTGGCGCTTAGTGTAGTTTTCCTTATATGTAAAGGCGGCTCTGGGATGCCTCAGGAATGGAAGTGGAAACACACTATTTCTCTCAAGAAAATTCCACTTTCCTTCAAAAGACATTCCAGCATGCAAGAATGGACTGACAGAGCACTGTATTTCAGGCAGCTTACACGTTGAACGATCCTTCCTTCCAGTTGGGAGGTACTACATTTCTCTTAAGGTTCCAATCTCAAAGTTGAACACAGCCCACGTATATATATATATACCTGATATATATATATACACATACATATATATATACATACCTGATATATACACACATATGCATTTATACATATACACAATATACACACATATATACACATATATATACATATACATATATATACACATACACACACATACACATACACACACACACACACACACACACACACACATGACTCTAGAGTCCAGTTCTTATCCATTGTGATTGTGAATTGTGAATCCCTTGAGGGATTCAGTCCTTTTTATTATAGGTTCCTAGCAGTTTGTCCTATTTTATGTTTTGTACTGACTATATTTTGTTGAAATAAAATTAATAAATGGGAAAATCCCCAAAAGATGACCCAAAAAGTTATAATAACACAAATCACCTCATATTCTCGTTTTTTAAGGTAAGCTAATTAAAAATTGTATGACATAAGATTTACTGAAATTGTATTGAAAGCCATATTTAAGTTTATTCTTATTGCAGGGAAAAATTTCAACTCCAGTCGTTCTCTAAAGATGATTTTTCTATCTATGGTCAGATGATTTCTATGGAAGCTTTAATTCACTTAAATTTGAGAGACATTTGGGACTTAGGCATCAATGATAAAGTTTACATTTAAAACTTCATCATTTTTACATGCACCCCAGTGTTCACAGCAGCACTTATTTCCAATAGCCAAGACATGGAAGCAACCTAAGTGTCCATGGACAGAGGAATGGATAAACAAGATGAGGTGTGTATATATATATATATACACACACACATATATATATATATATGTACACACACACACACACACACACACACACACACACTGGAATATTACTTAGCCATAAAAATGAAATGATGACATTGCCAGCAACATGGAGGGACCTAGAGATTATCATACTAAATGAAGTAAGTCAGATAAAGACAAATACCATATGAGAGCACTTATTTGTGGAATCTAAAAATATGATACAAATGAACTTATTTACAAAACAGAAACAGACTCACAGACATAGAGAACAATCTTATGGTTACTAAAGGGAAAAGGGGCTGGGGAGAGATAAATTAGGAGTCTGGTATTAACAGATACACACTACTATACATAAAACAGATGAACAACAACCACCTACTGTATATATCACAGGGAACTATATTCAATATCCTGTAATAACCTATAATGGAAAAGAATCTGAAATACATATATCTGAAATATATATACCTGAATCACTTTGCTGTATACCTGAAACTAATATAACATTGTAAATCAACTGTACTTCGATAAAAAAAATAATAATTAATGGAAAAAATATCACTTTGATAATATAGCTTATTGGAAATTTTAATAATAATTTTTCCTTTTAAGAGAGTTGATAGTAAGATTTGAAACTTCTATATTTACTGCTTTTAAAGCAATCTTAGCCATATGAGGATTCTATATTTATTTGCATTGTGCTTCTTGTCTCTTCGATTTTAGTCTCCATTACTTCTGTTTCTTGTACTCAAGTAGAATAATTTATTTCTTCCTAGTAAACCCATACTATATGCATGACCCATGAATATAAATAACACAAATATTCAAAGAAAAGGAAGGAATTGTACTGTATACTCAATATCATTTTTATATTGTAGAAAAAAGTATTAAGACTAGAAATCTATAAAACATGGATTCTAGAACTATCCTTTCCTCTAGGGAATTATTTAAGCTCCTGGTTTTCATTCTCAGTGTCAGTAAAAATGAATACATTGAACACAATGTTTGAAAGGTTCTCTACAGTTCTGAAATAGTAATAAAAATTTATTTATAATCCACTATTCCTTAGGGTCCTTGAGCCCACAAGTATATATTTATTTTTATGAATGCATTAAGACTAATACTGCATACAATTTCTTTATATAAGCGTTAAGGGATTGTTTCCTTCTGGTATGTTTATGTAGATGTATTTTTAAGAAGCATTAAGTACACCTATAGTCCTTTTTAATAGATTTGTCTAATATTTATAAAGCAACTAAGTTATTAGACCAGTATTCATGGTCACTATACAGTTATTTTCCTCTCACTTCCCACCTGGTATATTAGTATTATAAAACAAGTTATTTTGAAAGCAAATATTGAGCTGTAAGACCATAAATGCTTTGTATTATCTTGATGTATAAATGTTCTTCTTATAATTATTAAACTTGGAAAAATCTTATAATAAACACAATTAGAGATGCTAACAACAATGTTCTCTAATGGACCAAACTTATTACTTATAGCAGAGACAGAAAATTGTGAGGAAAGAAATACCTGCTAAACTTTCAGGTTACAGAAGTGTAAATTACCCATTATCACAATGCATAAAACCACAGCCTGCAAAATTGTCCACTTTTCACTTATTATTGATATTTAATATTTTGAGAGTTAAGTAGATGAGATAATAATTTTATGAAGTCATTTTTAACTCAGACCTTTTCCTCTCATTTTTGATAACTTATTCTGCTATGAAAAGTTCAGATATCATACAGGATTACTCTTGTATAAAGGCATTTGCTAATACAAGGCTAATATGCTTTTTTATTGTATTAGCCTTTTTTATTATGAAAATGCAGTAATCTTAATCTGTGTGAAACAGAACATTACTAGAAATTCCCCACATATTTGTAAAACAAAAACAAACCAAACAATATTTTTGGCCAACTTTACCTAAGTTTTCTTAGCGTTCTATGTATTTGTTATCAGTCTTTTCATTTCAATAAACCTGGCTGTCAAGCCAGTTTAATGTAGTGAAACGATACCAGTGGACATTTGAAAACATCTTACGATTTAGAATATATTTTTCCTATTCACTATGGCATATCATCCTTTCCAAAACTGTATCAATACGTCTAATTTGTTTTGTAGTAACCCAAGGCACAGAAACCACAAGTGATTTGCCTAAAGGGCTCACTGAGGCAAAAAGAGGCATAAAAGAGACATGAGTTGGAAAAAAAAAAAAGTAAAATTACTTCATTCAGTTCCTAGTAGGTGTACTTCTGAAATATATAAAATAGTTGGTAATTTTGCACTCTGTAATGACAATAAAGCAGTTTAAGTAAAAATGAAAAGAAAAAAAACAAAAAAACAAGGAAGGGCACTTAATTCCATTAGATTCCTATTCACCAAATTTTGCAAAAGCACCAAGAAAGGTGAAAAGGTGTTGTTCCATCCTGGTGCCAGGGCTGTGAGGGGGAGGGAGGCAAGGAGTGTTGAAAAGGAAGTGTCAGGGTTGTATGCCTGGCCAGAGGGAAAGAAGTAAAAGCCTGGTTGCATTGAGACTTGATTCAATTCTTTGCTTATCCCTTTTATAAAAGATATTTAAAATGGGAGTCTAAAAGCAGTGAAAAACATGGTCTGAGAGTAACACCATCCCATCCATTAACTGTCACATTAATACTGAGGATAAATGCTTCTTTGGCAAGAACATTTCCTAAGTATTAACTAAATCCAATAAATAATGTAATGTCCCTTTTAAGAGCTAGTATTCATGGTTTTCAATTTAGGTAGCACCTGGAAATAAGTTTGGGTAGACTGGAACAAGAGATGTATGCCTATTTAACACAGATCTGGCTAATGCATTTAATGAAAGCAAATAAGAAAAGGAATGAGTCATTGGGAAGAACAAATTCACTGAGAACCTCTTTTATGCCAGGTATTATGCTAGGTACTGTGCATGTATCTCACTCAATTCCTACCACAGTTTAAGTTTTGCATCATTTCCATTCAGGGTCTGCTATATAATTTGTGGGTTCTAGTGCAAAATGAAGATGCAGGTCCCCAACTGGGATGGGAAAGTCAATGTCCCCTTCCCACTGGCTTGCCACTCCAATCCATAATGGACTGATGACTCAAGGGGATTGCAACCTTCTCATTGGAATGACTCACTACCTGGATGAGGGTGGGAGAGAGGTCCCTGTTAAAGCATCTGCTGATTGTGGAGTGTTTCTGCCAGCCTAGGTGTGGTACGGCCACCGCTCTACCTGCTCCATGTAGCACATGTTCAATCCCTCCCACCCTGCATCTGTACCTAGATCCCCAATGAGAAAAGAGGGCAGTAGTGGAACAGGGACCTCCCTGCAATGGTCACCCCCGGTGGAAGGTGACAGCAGTCATATAGCAGGGTGCATAGAAGGAAAAGGTGAGTCAAGAGGAAGCAGATGAAAAGCCATGCAGATCCCAGGGAGACATGAAGTGGGAGGTGGAACAGTGCCTGGGTGAGGCTCTAAGCACCCAGAGAATGCTTTGCTTCCCTTAAGACTTCACTTACTAAACAAATTCAAAGATAAAATTATTATGAATATCAAGATCACAACCACAAATCATTAAATCCTAAATGCTAAGCACAGGACCTTGTGTGACTACACTGTTCACATGCCCATGTAGTCAGCCCAGTTTCCATTGTGCAGATGGAAAAAGTGCCCAAAGTCCTGTTTGTCAGCATGAGATAAAATGTGTGCGTGTGTGTGTGCACGTGTGTGTGTGTGGGGGGGGGGGTTGTGTATGAACAAGGGTGGAATCAGTACTAATTTTAGTTTTTTCCACTATGTCTAATTGCTCCTATATATTTACCACTCCTAAAATTAATGAAGATATTTTACAGTATACTCCTTATATTTCATCTTTTTGGAGTAAATATAAAGGAGTTAGGAAAAGAAATAGATATAAAGAATACAGAGTTTATTTTGGAAGACTGATAAAATATAAATATCTTTGCCCTACCTAACAAAACTCTCTTCTATCAGCAAATAGGCAATGGTAAATCTATATAAATATATATATTTTTTCTCAAGCTATCAAGCTCAATGTTGACTACCATACGAAGTTCACAGGAAAAGTAATAAAGTGGAAGCTAATATTTTAACTTGTCAAAAAGATTTTTCATCATACCTGCATATATGTTTTCATGTGGAAATCACTTATTCAGACTTAGTTTACTATTATCACAATCTCTGGTCTAGTATGATTCAAAAAGAAGTGAAATCACATGTCTAGAAGCACTCCACAGAAAATAGTATGATAAGTAGAGAATTACAGCTTCTACAAAGCCACTGAAATAAAGAAAGCTCAAAAATGATGTTGGATTAAAAACAGGTTGAAAGGCATTAAATAAATACACAAATCAATGGTCAAATATTCCTCAGAAGAGCATGACAGAAATAATTTAAATAATTTCTATGTTCGATTTCACATTTATATGAAAATTATTTTAATCTTACGATTTAAAAAATACGTTTACCCAATAAACTTTTAACTTTCCTATGCAACCTCTCAGTGGTAAAGCTATATGAGACTTGGCTCATATATCACTTTCTCGTATTTACATTGGCTAACCACCTTTCTCCACATGCAGACTACGTAAGGTGCCGCTTCCCAGTGCTTCCTGGGAGTCCTTTACACAGCCTTCATTTAGCATTCCGGTGTTAAATGATCTTCAACCTCTCTCCTCCACTTAGCTCTCAACAATTTCTGGAAAAAGATGAATCTGTGTTCTTTGTTTGCTTGCTAGTTTCTGTATCATCTGTGCTTATTAATATGTCTAATACATACTAGAATTTCAACAACTGTAATTAGCTCTAACCGTGAAGCTAACCATGTTTGATAGAAAGTGACTTTTTCAATGTAAGACAATCTATCAGAGCTACTCCCAGAGCACAGTAAATATTTGCCATTCCATACCTACTCTTCACAATTTTAGTAAAGGTAGAATTTCTCATCTGCCATGTAATCAATTCTGTTTTCTTTTTGATAAAAAGGGGGCAATTTTTTAACAATTAAAAGCAAATGAAACTAAAGAGAATATGTATTATCTCTATATAATTTTTTTAAAAAAATTAAAAGCAAATAAATCTAAAGAGAATATATATTATCTCTATACAAATTATATACTTTCATAAAATTATAATATAAATATAACTATATTATATATATTATGTATCATATATATTCATATATTATACATTATAAATTTTATATATTGTATGTATAAATATGTTATATATAAAGAGATATAATAGATATATTTTCTATATATAAACATATATCGAACTATATGTATATATACATACATAATATACATATATTACACAGATGTGTATATTATATTATATATCAAACTTACCCTCAAATATACATATTTTTACATTCAAATGAACTTTATATTTTCATCAGAGTACTTTCAACTTGTAATTACAAAAGAGGGACTAACTGGGAATGTGAACACTAACAGAGACATTGTTTCTTAGAGTTCCTCAGTAGTTGATATTTCAGGACTAAGAACAAAGCTTGATATTTTGCAGATACATGAGATCACTACTAACCAGTCTCCAGCAATGATTGTGATATCAGAAAAAACAAAGATAATTCCTAATTGCACTCCACAAGCTTTAATATTGTCTAATTAATTTACTGATGTACGTTTTGAGTTTGCCCGTGGCTCGTGACCCATTTTGTACCTGAATAATGCATTTTATTTCTCAAATTATGCTCTTGATACTAATACCTTTCATTTACAAACTGAAGCATTAGTCAAAGACCTGATGAATCATACTTTCCAGGTGAGAATAGTCAGTGTTTTCAGCTACAGATATAAGCCCTTAGCTTCCTTCACTCTCCGCTAAGGGATTAAGTCTTCAGTGTTACTCAAGCCTACCATGATGGATTTTCTAATGATTGTAGGGGGATCTATGTGTGTCATGGTTTGAATTATGTCCTCCAAAATTCATATGGTGAAGTCCTAACCATTAGCACCTCAGGATGTGTGACCTTATTTGAAATTGAATTGCTGTGGACGTAATTAGTTAAGTTGAAATCATCCAATATGACTGATACTTTAAAAAGGGAAATATGGACATAGGTATGCACACAGAGAGGACCCCTTGTGAAGATGAAGGCGGAAATCAAGGTAATGCCAAGGAACGTGAAAGATGCTAGCAAACCACCAGAGCTAGGAGGTAAGAATGGAGCAGATTCTCCCTCACAGTACTGAGAAGGAAGCAGTCCTGCCAACACCTTGATCTCAGACTTCTAGCTTCCAGAATTATGTGACAATAAATTTCCTATTGTTTACAACACTCAGTTTGTGATACTTGGTAATGGCAGACCCAGCAAACTAATATGATGTGTAACTTTGAGAACTCCCTGATCTTGGCCCTTCCTGACGGTAACATGGTTCTACTCATCTAAACCTTCATGAAGCGTTGGGATCTGAGAGAGATATGTAGCTCCTTGGGGCTTGAGGTTTAAACTTTTCTACATTACTAGTATGTCCTAAACATCGAGTTAAGCCAGATTATTTTCATTTTTGAAATCAAAATTAATTGTTTTGGTTGTTCTTTAAAGGTTCATCTTAGTTTTTGTTTTATTTTGTTTAAGAATATGATATAAAACTAATATTCAATATGTATATCAAAATGTAACAGACACTTTCAGTTTTCTATCATTGTTACTTATTTGAGTCAGTGTGGAAAGGACTGTGTAGCCTGGAGTGATTCTAGTATTAAAGCTTACTTTACATATTTATGATAATAACTCTAGGCTATCATAAATCTTGGTAGATCATCAAGAGATCTTATCTGCTGGAGGTGCCCTTGATTCCCTAGGCTGATTATGAGGAGGCATCGGGGCTGCTGGTCATGTACCTTACACGATGCCCATGGAAGACACAGGACACTACCTGAGACAGAGAAGCTTCAAAAGCTAAATCTGGTAAGTTCCAGAGTCCCTGATGAAGAGAAATTACAAACCAAAAGAGTAGTTGACTCTAAACTGAATTTTGGATTTCCTACAAGTGTGACTTACAAATGAATGGTCTCACATAAGATGAGAAAGGAAAAAATATAAAGTTGAGGTAAGAAGGGATAAAGGAAAAGAAAACAGGAAAGGAAGCAAGATTAATAGCAAGTAGACTAGAGACAGCCTGTGAAGGAACAAACACTCAGTGAAGAAAGAAAAGAATGGAAGAGTTCATAGGAAGGGGTAATTGTTGAATAAATGGAGGTTGAGTAAGGTAGAAAAAGCAAAATCCAATTACTTAAAAAACCAAGCTAAGTATATAAAAGGAATCCTGTTATCACTCTTATACAGTTCAAGTATTATCACTCTTGTACATATCACTCTTGTACATTTAGAGAATTATATACTCTCTATTAAGCTAGGTAGTGAGTTCTTCTTGGAGAGCAGAATTGGTGTGTGCGTGTGGATGGGAGCGCATGCAGATGTGTACATTTACGCATGTGTGCCTATTTTCCTCTTTGTAGCCTCAGCCTTTAGGCAAATTGCCTGACATACAGAAGTGCTTAATAAATTCTTGTTGAATGAGTCATCTTTGGTTAGCAATTCATAGTTATTTATTTTGTTCTGATTTGCAAATCATTAGAAGAAATGTTCTTAATGAGGTATCTGGAAGGATCCACTAATCCAGAAATAATACTCTGCTCTAGAGCATTAGCAAAAAGAGAATATGACAGTGGGGGCTGGATGAAATCAAATCTCTTTCTAGATGTCTCCCATTTCCCTTTTAGTTTCTTAGAAACAGAGCTCCTGGGCCACCAAAGAAAAAGTCTGGCACTTGAGTAAAACAGTACAACAAAGCATCACTTTTACTAAATCTGTCTCATATTCAAGCCCTGAAGGTTTGCAAAATATGCTTCCAGCAGATGGCGTTTTGCAGAGTTAATAAAGATGTTCACATCTCCAGTGTCTTGTAATTACCTTAAGAATTAGGAAAAGGAAAATAGAAAAAAAAAGGAATAAATTCCTTCTGTTTCCCCTCCTTTTTAGTTTCATTATCATAATCTGTATCCCATTTCAATTTCCATTACTTTCAGAAAAGTACAACAGGACAATAGGCAATGAGAGAAGTCTGTATTGGAGAGACAATTTAATTGCTCTGTTAAGAAAGAAGTTCAGTTCACACAGAACAGGGCCAACCTTTTCCATTTGATCTTACAGCTCAAATGTCAGCTATGCCATACGTTTTATGTTATTCGAAAGAGCATAAATGGAAACAAAGACTTTAAACATTCCATTCTGCCTCACTATCATTTTATCCATTAAAAAAAAAAATCCTCAGTGACATTTAACAAACTTAAAACAAAACAGTCCTCAGAAATATGTCAAGGTCTCTACAGACTACTCTAGTGTATGTGAAGCTGGTTGACTGTTTTTAGTCAAATTCATTGAAGGTGTTGTGTATTAAATTGTTGGAAGCTTTTCAGAATTCTGGCTCACAAAGCACATGGAAAATGAATAGTGTGGCTACTGTCGGTGCCTTCATTTGCATATCAATGCTGAGAATTCTGTTGGTTTCATAGAAATGATAGTGATTGAGGTCTAGGAATG
This sequence comes from Phocoena phocoena, assembly GCF_963924675.1. Lineage (NCBI taxonomy): Eukaryota > Metazoa > Chordata > Mammalia > Artiodactyla > Phocoenidae > Phocoena > Phocoena phocoena. Next base: position 55,608,103 of record NC_089224.1, on the reverse strand, counting down.
AAAGTGAGTGGTTTGGATATACACAGTGGTCAACAGAATTCTCTCTGCTTGCATGCCAACATTTCAAATGATTTTCCCAGTAGGATAAGATGGGTCCTTCACTGTTTTGTGTCCTCTGAGGCAGCATTATGGGTGTCTGAATAGGGCTAAAGAGGAGGATGTTTTGAATTCTCAGCCAATGATTTTTTTCAGAGAAAATAATTCTCTGCCAAAATTTCAAAGCCCAACAGCTTGAAATCTCTGTCTCTTTTCCTTTTTGGTTTCACTTCTTTAAAAAAAAAATCAAATTAAATAAAATATGAACATTTTTGTTCAAGAAAGCCAAGTTATGAGCAATAGTTTACCAAGAAATGGACAGATTTCTTTCTTATTATATTTCACTTGCCAAAAAGAATTTTGCTATCCATAAAAATCTACAGTTCAGTATAGACATTATTAGTTCTGTCATAAGTGTGAAAGAACATTGGGAAACCTTATGATAACTTTTCAGATGATATCATAATTCAGTCTGGGAATCAGTGTGGTAGAAAACCTAATACATGGGCTATTTTTAAATCCTTAAAATTAAGGAAGGGCACAATTTGAATCAATATCTCATGGGTGATATTGGCAATACCATGGGTGATAAAATGGGTGGTACTAGAAAAAGGTCTCAGGGACAAATCAAATGTGTTACCTTTAACTGAAATAAGGCCTATATGCATTCTTCAAATTTTCCTTTATTCATTAATAACCATCTCGAATGTAAGCACCATGAAGGCAGGATGTAATGTTCTCTTCACTGCTGTATCAGCAGTGACTAGAATAGTATCCGGCATATAGTGGGAACTTAATAAATAGTTGTTGAATATAGGAATAGGTTAATTATTAAAAGCCGACCTGGAAAGACATTCCATTTTTGAACACACAGCATTAATGGACACCAAGGAGGTGGTTCCCATACGTCCTTTAGCTTTAACCATTCTCCCAAGTTCCAGTTACACTTTGTCAGCTGCACCAGACTTGCTAGTCCCTCTAACAAAGTCACATCAGTATGTCTCCAAATAAATTCATCATCTCTCCTACCCTGAACATTGTCCTTCTATCACTTAATAGAGACACTCTTCCTTCATTATTTTTTGATGCTCTGAATATTTGCCTTAACTTTGAAGGCTACCTCAGTGACTTTCAGGCATGCTGTCCTCCATGTCCCCTTACCCAGGCTCCTTCCTTCTCCTGCTCAGAGTTTAATTTCTTCTTCCTTAGACCAGGATTAAACACAATTTCTAAGAATCTTACCTACCTCAAACTTTCTTCTCTTCCAATCCCTTCTATATAAGAAGAATGGATGTTTGTGTGAGTGTGTGTGTATTTACACATTTAATTGTCTTACTTGCTTTCCCTCTCAAAACTCTCAAGAGTACATACATTTCTACTGTATTCCTTAGTATGCTATCTAAGGCCTCAAGGCAAGTGTTGAGGCATATATCCAACTGTTTTAAGGCATATATTTCTATTTGTAATGAGCCTCATTCCTTGATACTCCCCAAACACAAGATGCTAGGCTTTCTTCTCTCTCTTCCTTTGCTTATGCCCTTTCCTCTTCCTGAAAACCCTTCTCCACTCTGTTATTCCTCTGAAAATATAATTCAGTCTTTAGGCTTAATGACCTTAGTTCAAATGGCTCCTTCACCATAAAGCATCTCAGAAGGTCCTGATTAGACATTTCTTCTGCCTTTGAATTAGCATCATTTATATAATTCCCTTATGAAATTTACCATATCCTGCCCCACATTATAGAACTTTGCTTGTATATTTCATATCTGTTACTATACTCAAAATTCTTGAGGACACTAATGATGCCGTACACTCAACTTTCCAGGCTCTTGCATATAGACCTGCTTATCACAGGGACTTAATTATTGAATTATTAAATTAATCTAACCACTTATCTTCCATAGAATGAAGCTCAATGCTTATATCAGGCATTAAAATATTTAATTAAAATATGATCTATTTTTACGTTGTCATTTTGTACTTAAAGGTTACCTATTAATGTCAGTGAATATAGCAAGAGTTTTGCCACTTACAAATTTTAGATTATTTAAGCTAAGCTTGCTGGGAGTGAACTTACCACTTTCTCTGTACCTAAGGCATGAGAGGTACTGGTTAATATCACATGATTTTGTTGATGCAATCAGTGCAGCAAAAATAATGTAGACAGCAGCATAATTTCTTCATTGGAATGAAAGTGTTCTAGAGCTTCAAGACTCAATTGATTGGAGAATTATGAAATATCCACTGTGATAATTAGCATTCATTATACACTGTGGTCAAGACAATGTTAATAGTTAGTATAGACTAGTGGTTATCAAACTTTAGCATTCATCAGAATCATTTGTCTTGGAAGACTGTTAACACCCAGATTACGAGGCCCCACCTCCAGGTTTCTGATTCAATAGGTCTATAACGCGACCTCAAATTTTTTAATGTTTTGCAAATCCCCAGTTGATGTTGATGCTGCAGGGACTTCACTTGGAGAAGCACTAGTCTAGACTAAGCAATAAAGATGTGTGTTAATCAAGGCTGATGAAGTAGACTGGACCTATAAGGTAAAACCAGCATCAAATGGGCAAATATAACTGAGGTGTCCCACCTAGCACCCTTTGACATAAGGTTCCCTCAGCTTCCACTTGCACCAAATATTTGAAACCTAGAGGTTAGCCCAGGACAAAAAAGCAAAATCACTGTAGCATAATGGTCTTTTCCATCTTGCTAAGTACTATACTCCAGTGTAGCTCTGAGACACAGAAGGTTCTCAATATTTATATATACAAGAATGGATGAAATCAAAAGTAAATATGGTGAATTATTTGATAGTAATAATCATACTAATTAAGAGAAGCTGAATGAAAGTATGCACCATTATGTTAAAAGACCTAAGCAAGAGTAACTCCCTTGAGGAAAAAGACTGCAAGTAAAGCTGCAGCTTTTCCCTTGCTAGGAATCTTCACTGAATATCTGCAGTGGGATGTGTCTTGCTAGTAAAGTACCAAATGGTAACTTCTAAATGCTAACATCTGGCTCTGCATGTCTTTGTTAAAGACAATACATGTTTCCATTAAGAACAGGTATTAACTCTAAAATACATGAAGATCCCCCTCAATCTTAGAATAATTATCTTACACAACCACTTTTTCAAAGAATCTATAAAGATCACATTAAGGGATATCAAGAACATATTGTAAGAATAATCTGATAGCATTTGCTGGTCCCAAAACGTACAAGTTTGATTTCTTTTTCTTGACATATATATCTTCTCCCACCTTCCAGATTATAAGTGACATATATTTTTAGTTCATCGATCTCAAGAATTAAGTCCTTAGAAGGCAGGGATTGTTTATATTGTTTAGAAGGCAGGAAAAATTAATATTTAATACACTCAAGAAATTTAAGTGAAGACATGCAAACTGCTGGAAATGCACCACTGAATTTCAAACCTGTATTTGCTGTTAAATAATAGTTCTTCTGAACATTTTGATAAATGTTTTAATATGTGCTTAACTATTGTTTAAGATCAAAACCTTTTATTTCTTGGATCAAGATGTGGTTGAGTGGAGAAAGGAGTGAATACTAATGTTTATATCACAGCAATAATAAGAGTCAAACTGAAATACATTTTAATTATCACAACAGATTTCTTAGTTTGGAAGATCAATAACTTACTATTGAAAGTCAGAAAGTTTCATTATATAGGATCTTTACTGTGTTTTTCTAATTTGTGAAAACAAGATTATAATAGTTGAGTTAGTTCATTAAGACTATTTTAAGGCAACATACATTATTATGTGTGTATATAGATATAGATATGTGGGTACATATATAAGTATAGAAACATTTAAATTAATAATTAAACTATTTTAAATATGTCTTTTATATTATCAGTGACTTTAATATTCTATCTATCCCTTGCTTTCTCTCTCTTTTCTTTATTTAACAATGAACATGTGTTACTTCAATGGGAAACAGTTTAAATATGTGTGATAATTGATTTAATTGTAGATTATTATTAAGCATTTTACTTCACTAGATTGCATTTTTCTTTTAAAAAGCCTCTAAATTTCCATGACCTTACTTTAATAATGCAGTGTACAAGGCAACAAGAAGTCCTGCATGAACTAATTTGGGTGAGCCAAAATGTACTAGGACTACTTATAAACAATCATCACTAGACTCCATTTCCTAACAAAAACCCCCATGTTGCACAGCAGAAAGATTCAGTGCATTAATGAGTACAGCTTGCTGCTCATTGCAAAATGGGTGGTTATGGAAACCCATTTGACCATTAAGCAGTACATGTGGAGAAAACTAAAATTAGAAGACACTTGGTGATATCACTTAAGCCTATTTCTGGATTCCTGCAGGAAAACAAATGCAGGCACAATACAGAACTGCCAAATGAGGCAAACACCAGCTGGTCTGAAAGCCAACATTCATGAGCTCTTAGTTTCATAACATGTCTTACATGGGAGAAAAATAAATTGTCATTAAACTCTCATATCCACAGGTGACTTCACTTTGTAGATTATATAAAAATAAATGCTTTCCAACAATATATGCATACCTAAGTAATTAATGAGTTACTGCTCTTGAAAATTTAATATGAAAATGACCCACAGCAAGGCCACTTAAAAGATAAGTAGATTAAAACTCATGTTAGTAGACTGACATATATCTTTGATATTATTCTAGTATGTTTATTATTCTAGTGCATTCCAGTCTCTCGGAGTCTATATTTGTTCTCAAGCATAATGGCTGCAGCAAATAGCCTACCTGGAACTGGAAAAGGAGTGTTGTAATTAAATGTGAGTTTCTACTAAACGATCACAAAAACTTTCTTACCACCAATACTGCCTTGGAAGTCATTTTTAAAACAGAGCATTTTCAAAACTCCGAGGTTTCTTTCTGCAACCCATTTTATGTCCTCACCTCTACCTAGGAGATAGATATGTCTGCACTCTACAAAGAATTCCAGGAAATTAAGTCATTGCCAAGGCCATTTGAGAGGCTGAATTGGCTCGAGTTGGATGCAGGTTTAATGTAACAAATCAGCCCGACTGTATTCTAGTTCTTGGTATATCTTTTGGGCTTGGTAAGTCATTCAGACCTGGGAAAGATTCTGACTTACTAAGAATTTTTAGAAGGGGTCCCTATCTTCACAGCTAGACTTAAAATGTATGGCTTCTGACAGGAATGCCTGGAAAATAATCATTCACTTCTCTCCATCAATTCCATGTTATCCCAAGGGTTTGTTCAACAGATGGACATAATTTGCATATGTGACTACCACAGTTTTCTTAATTGTATTTTCCCAGCATACTCTATTATATTTGCAGTTTATTAGGTTTCCCTTAGAATTTCACTTTGAAAATCATACACAACATATATTAAGTTATCATATTTCCTACATAGTACACCTCCCTGCAAAATCTAGCTCTTAGAAGATTTAGGCATTTAGGATACACTGAAAATCTATTACCATACTTTAAGCTCAACTGTAACAAATCTCAAAATTATTTATATGTCTATTTTGTTATAAGCCTTCACATTTTAGTTAAAAATATGTCCAAATATATTTTAATGTCAGAATATTACATAATTCAGTAGCTGTGTACAGTATTTCAATTTTTAATGTTAATTTTGTCTTAAAGTCTATTGTCAATCTCTAACAAATGCCTAGACCATTCATCATTAGAAACTTAATTCTTTTTCAACCCGGAAATTAAAAAAAAAAGATCCAAAAGAGAGCCAAGAAAAGTCATACTGCCATTAAGGGGGGAAGCGAAATGGTATGTCATTACCATTATGATTTTAGTTTGCATGTGGGACCAGTCTTGTAAGTACAAAATGCTTCTAAATAAATAAAAATCTTACCTTAAACAAGACATTTCTGAAGAGGGCTCACCATATTAAAAAAGCTTGGTTTTTAAAATATATTTTAAAAATATGCACTTACAACATTGTTGTATATTAATTATAGGGAAGAAACCAAGTACTCTTTTGCTATTTTTAAGATCTAGTCTCTGATTCTCAAATAAAAACAAATGGCAGTGGAGCAATTTTGTATTACTTCACATGAGACACAGAGCTGTTTTAACATTAAGTATCAAAAATGTGTACTTTTCTTTAAATGTATAAAAATTCATCAGGATCCCCAAAGAGGCCAACTCACTTACAGTTATGGGATTAATATGAAGGTAGAAAAAAAATTCTTATCTAAAAATAGTGGATAACAATATATAGCCAACTATCTTACATCTAGAAATACTCTTCTAACTTACTGTGTTAACTGTGAGCTTTGAAGGAACAATCAAATGGGATAATTCAGTAGTGTAGGTTCAAATGTAATTATTCTTTAAACTTTACTCTGGTGACTATCCACAGAAGCAGTACATCCTCCTACAGAGGATTTTGAAAATCTGGGTGGCAGTGTGTTTTTGTTTTTGCTTTTGTTTTGTCAGAATGATTTAGGGCAATACAGGAACTTTAGTAGGGAGAGCCAGGGAGTCTTGCAATGTGTGGGACAGTCCTGCACTACAAAGAAGGCTGTCACATCCTGTATGGTTTTTAACGTCTGGCCTGGCATCAAGAGGAAGAAAATATATATAGTTACTTGAGCCTAAACCTTAACACTCTTTGGCATATAAGCATAAAGAACTTTTGCACACTGAGTCTCCACAAGGTAATCTCTATCTAAATCAAGGAAAGATTAAACTTAGGAAAGCTTTCTTTGAACCAATATTTCAACTATTAGACATAATCACATTACCTACATGGGAATCCGCTCATGATGTTTGAATTGCAATAAAATAAATCTGTATTTATTAAAGACATTCTACACATAGATGTAGGCATCTTATTATTTTATTAGGTTGTCATACTAGCATAACCCAAATATTAATAAAATAAAATTAATGTAATTATTTTATTATAAATTTCTCACCCTTTATTTCTCCTTCATGTTATCATTGTAGAATTCTATTCATGTAGTAATTTTATGTTTCATTTCCAGATAGTGAAAGAGAATTATAAACTACATGCTAAAAAATAAAATGCAATCTAAAAAAAAAAAAATCATTATGAAGAACCTAGGGACAGGACAGGAATAAAGATGCAGATGTAGAGAATGGACTTGAGGACACGGGGAGGGGGAAGGGTAAGCTGGGATGAAGTGAGAGAGTAGCACGGACTTATATATACACTACCAACTGTAAAACAGACAGCTAGTAGGAAGCAGCCGCATAGCACAGGGAGATCTGCTGGGTGCTTTGTGACCACCTAGAGGGGTGGGATAGGGAGGGTGGGAGGGAGACGCAAGAGGGAGGAGATATGGGGATATAGGTATATGTATAGCTGATTCACTTTGTTATAAAGCAGAAACTAACACACCATTGTAAAGCAATTATACTCCAATAAAGATGTTAAAAAAAAAAAAAGAAAATGCATCAGTTCTAGTAGGGTTGAGAATAGCTGTTATAGCAGAATAATAATAAAAGTTTGGACACCTTATTATGCATTATCATGGCTGAGACTTTAGTGGCGTGAGTCCATAGGAAATAGGATGACTTTTGAGTCCAGAGAATGTTGAAAATAACTGTTAAAATGCTATGAAAACAAGAGCTCCAGGAAAGAAATGTGAGAGTAAATATGTAAAAGTGTAGAAGAAGAGAATAAAAGCTGTGACAGAAGAGCACATAATAAAAGATTATCTATGGTGTTAAGTAGGTAAGAAATTAGCTTCTCTATGATACAAGAAAAGTAAACTACAGATCTACATCCCTCATGAGAATAGACATAAAATTAACAATATCATTTAAGAATGCTATAACAGTACAAAAAATATGAAAAAGATAATAAAACATGACCTGGTGGGTTTATGGTTTATGGAATTTAAGATAGGATTGGCATGCAAAAATCTACCAATATAATTCATCATGTTAACAGAAAAAAAAAAGAAAAATGAAATATGACTGTCTCAAAAGATGCATTAAAAGTATAACAAAAATTCAAAATCCATTCATGATAAAAACTCTCAGCAAAATATAAACAAAGAAACTCAAACTCAAAAAGGAATCTATGAAAAAACTTTACTTAACAGCATACTTAACAAAGAAAGACAAATGTTTACACTCTAAGGTCAAAAACAAACGAAGGATGCCTGTTCTCACTACTTATACTAAACATTGTACTAGTGTCCCAGACAAAATAATAAGGCAAAAGAAAGTAGAAGACACACAAATTGAAAAGGAACACATAAAACTGTCTTTATGTGCAGACAATATGATCATCTACATAAAAAAAAAAAAACCTAAAGAATACAGAAGAAAGCTAGATCTAGGAAGTGAGTTTAGAAAGGTTTCAGGATATGAGACTGATATACAAAAATCAATTTTATTTCTCTATGCTAGCAATGAACAATCAGAATTGAAACTACAAAACAATATAATTAAAGAAAGAATGAAAAATGAAATGCCCAGAGATAACTAACAAAAATTATGCACATTATAGTATGCCTATACAATGGACTACTACTCAAAAATAAAAAGTACCAGACTCTTCTATACACAACAACACAGAAGACCTCAGAATGATGATGAGCAAAAGTAGCTATGCAAAAATGCAGTGCATACTGCATATTCTGATTCACATAAAATTCTAGAAAATGCAACTACTTTATAGTGAGAGAAGGCAGATCAGTGTTTGCCTGATAACCACAGTTTGGGAGGAAGTAAGATTATAAGAGAGCACAAAGGAATTTTGGGGGATGATGGGTATATTCATTATTTTAATGTGCATCGTTCACAGATGAATACATATGTTAAAACTTAACCAAACTGTACACTTTAAATAGAGGCATTTTATTGTGTGTCAAGTATACTACAATAAAGCTATAAAATTGTTTATCTATGAAGGTAAATTGGTAATAGGTCAGCTATTTATCCTAACTAATGGTGAATGAAACAATGGCTGTATTTCTCGTTGCGAATTGACTCACCTTGTTGAAAGTTTATTTAAACACTAAGACTGTTTTCACGTTGGCACTGAACTATAAGACTAAAGAAACTAATGAGAGAGGAAAAATGAGGCTCTGGACTTGAGACTACGATCTGTAAAGGAGAAAATCTGAAAACATGAGCCAGTTTAAAAATAATATGATTGATTTATGATAAATATTGTTCTATCATGAGCTTTCAAATTGCTTTATTTATTTCATTTATTTATTTATTTATTTTGTGGTACGCGGGCCTCTCACTGTTGTGGCCTCTCCCTTTGCGGAGCACAGGAGCTGGACATGCAGGCCTAGCGGCCATGGCTCATGGGCCCAGCCGCTCCGCGGCATGTGGGATCTTCCCGGACCGGGACACGAACCTGTGTCCCCTGCATCGGCAGGCGGACTCTCAACCACTGCTCCATCAGGGAAGCCTGGAGCAGGATTATTTTTGATTCTCTATCCTCTTTTCAAAAACAAAAGTGTTGCTCTTCATTTGCTCTATTTCTTTTAACTCCCATAAAAAATTTCAGCTTGTCTCAAAAACGTTAGGTTGAAATGCTGAAGCCATTTGACTATATACTAGGCCTTATCTCATTTGAGATACATTTCTGTATAACTAATCAATTCTCACAATAGCTTACGATATCGTGATTTAGATGGATCAAATCTAGAAAAAAATATTCATTTATTCATGCAACAGAAATATATGAGTTCCTACTATGTGCCAGGCACTATGCTAGATACAAGGATATTATGATGAGTGCAGTTTTATTTGAGTGTTAGCGATAGGAATTGAATCAAAATTTATCTTTGGGGCTTCCCTGGTGGTGCAGTGGTTAAGAGTCCGCCTGCCGATGCAGGAGACACGGGCTCGTGCCCCGGTCCGGGAAGATCCCACATGCCACGGAGCGGCTGGGCCCGTGAGCCATGGCCGCTGAGCCTGCGTGTCCGGAGCCTGTGCTCCGCAACAGGAGACGCCACAACAGTGAGAGGCCCACGTACAGCAAAAAAAAAAAAAAAAAAAAATTATCTTTGTATTGCTGATTATAACATCCTGCTTCTTTAGTATTATGTACAATCAATCAGCTTGAGGACTTGCCTGATTTAAAAGAAGAATTCTACGGCTTGGATAGAATCAATGGATACTTTTCTCTCTGGTATTGAAGAAACAGTACAATTTACCTCAATTAGGTGAGCTGATGACTACATGTTTTATAAAGTTGCTACTTCTCTCTAGATGTGATCAACAGACTGACATAACATTTCTCCAGCAGAAAATAGACAGAGTATGCAAAATGTCACCATGTCTATGCTGGGTTAAAAAAAAATAGAGAGTCAGAAAATGGTTATGTTTCCAAAATGTAAAGTTTAATAGTTGATACAAGTCTCTGACTCTAAACTAGGGCTTCTGTTTTCACAGCCTGAGGCAATTCAGTTTCCACTGTCCCTTTACACTTTATGAACAGTTTTGCCTGATACCTTTCAAAAACCCAAGGATATTCACTCTTGGGAAGGAAGTTATTCAAAGAAAATCTTCTTTAACGTCATGCTTATTTCTCCCTGAAGTTACTGCTTTGAGGATAATAGTTTTCTTTGACTATGAAAACTGAATGGTTTCCACATTTATATTCTGCCTTGTATAAGCATTTGGCCACAGCTGTAATGGCTAGTGCTTTTGAGACAAGTTTAATTTTCTTTTCATGTTAAATGGTAATGTTTTTATGTTTATTACTTTGTTTACTTAGTGTATCACAAAATTTACTCTTGGCTGTGGAGGTTTGATCATAATATGCATTTTATTAGTCAGATCTCGTATTCCATAATAGCCCAGACTTACGTTTACTGTTTTAATTTGAGTCCTCATCAATATCCTCCCACCTGTACAATTTCAATAGCTCCACTTAACTGATTTTCAACCAACACTCTCTACTCTCTTCCCTGTAAGATCTACCCTTCAGACTGCTGCCACCACAGTTCCCTTCAGAAATCCCATGAGATACCAAAAAAAAAAAGATATATATCTTTTCTTCATCCATGCACATACACATAGTAGTAGTAATAACTACAAATACCTGGCATATAAACCCTTCACAATCTGGTCCCCACCTCTAATTTCTGACATACAGAGAGCCCTCATTTACTACTAACGACTTTTTTTCATTGTTGCGATCTTGGTATCCCATTCACACTGAGCTCTCGATGAAGAGCAACCTCTGTGAATCACTACTTGGCCCTCCTTAGAGGGTTAGTCATTCTATTCTTGCATTCTCAAAGTACATCAATCTTTCATATCCACTGTGCCTTCAATGAGCTCTAATATTTGTTTCAAAGCATCCTCATTAAGCTGTGATCTCCCTCAGAGCAGAGATATTGATTAATGCAATTCTGCACCCCTGTGCCCATCACCATGCCCTGTACACAGTAACTAGTTAATAAATGTTGTTTAGATACAGGATTCTGGATGCATCTTTACAAATGCAGTGATGTGCATGGCAAGAGAGGACAGCCGAGCAAGTTTCTGTGGACGTTAAAGAGATATGAACACAGAGATCTGAGTTTATGGTCAATATAGATTTTCTTTTTCAAACCAAAGCTGGTTATGAGATTGAACAGGAATAAAAATCCCTCTTGAATTCTGGATATGAATAACGAATCATCCCATCAAAAGGAAAAATTAAAAGTTTGTTTCAAACTAGTTCAAACTGTAGAGCCTCTGTTGAAAATGCAGTGGTCCATATGGATAAGGTTAGTGGAAGTGATAGAAGTTCAAACAATGTTTAAAACAGGGAGAAAAACTATGTTTGCTGCTTCTAAATTGAACAATGATTTTAGAATGCTTTCCCCTCTTATCAGGGCTCTACTTTTATAAGCATTCTGCTTTCTAGGTGATTCTATATTGACTTGTCTAAGCCCAAGGCATAATCTTTCAGACTCCAGACATGTGCTATAAGTCTGCTTGACAGTTCATTACACAATTTGTTTTGATTATCAGTATACTGGGAAACTCTTCTCATCCTCCTATTTCTTAAAAATTAATTATAAAAATGAAACAATTTATCAATGAAAGCCTGTTAGAACATTAACACAGTATACCTGACTGTCCAAAGAAATGTTATTTATAATTATGTCCTAATTTAAGGTTTGACATTTTCCACTTTATTGAAAAACATACTACCCTAAACATAGTGAAAAATAAAATGGGATTCCATCATAACCCAGCTGAGAAAAAAATAGAATCCTATAAATTCTGGACCAGTTTTCCTCCTAGGATACATTAGTTGTATGTTGTAGAACCCTGTGTACAGCAGAGATATCATTAATGATAATAAATATATATCCCTTTAAGTACAGATAACTTGAGGTTTTGATGTAAAGTCATATGGTTCATATTTAATAGGATAATCAAAATAATTAATAATTTGAAATATTTAAACAATCATGTTACCTATGATTTCCTAAATATAATCATAATACTTTCAGTAAAATTATTGCTTACAAAGAGCATAACTGCCTGCTCAGTTAATATTCACTAATAGCCTAGTATGTGTAAGATAAGCTAGGTGACCCCAAAGACACTGAACTATATATATATATATATATATATATATATATATATACACACTAGCTCTTTTCTTGCATTACACACTTTGATAGAAAAAGGAATGGCTTGTTTTTTAAAGGTATGTGGTTAGTACAGTTTTGTTAGATGTGTGAATGAATCCATGAACAATGAAATAGACAAAACATAGAGTAAGAGATAGTCCTTCTAAATGAACTTATTTACAAAACAGAAACAGACTCACAGACTCAGAGAACGAACTTATGGTTATGAAGCGAGGGGAAGAGTTGGGGGAAGGGATACTTAGGGAGTTTGGGATTGAGGTGTACACACTGCCATATTTAAAATGGATAACCAACAAGGACCTACTGTATAGCACAGAGACTCTTCTCAATGTTATGTGGCAGCCTGGATGGGATGGGAGTTTGGGGGAGAATGGATACATGTATATGTATGGCTGAGTCCCTGTGCTGTCCACCTGAAACTATCAGAACATTGTTAATCGGCTATACTCCAATATAAAATAAAAAGTAAAAAAAAAGAAAAGAAATAGTCCTTCTACCAAGGCATTTAATCTGGTGGTGTGTGTGTGTGTGTGTGTGTGTGTGTGTGTGTGTGTTTGTGTGTGTGTGTTGAGGAGGGATGCGGGGTGTGGCAGGGACTTGGATGAACCCGTGAGATTGATCAAGTAGATGAGGCAGTATATAAAGGGTCCAAAGTTAAATGAACTCAAATAAGGCAGAGACAAGATCAAGTCAGAAAATCAAAAAAGGCTTCAAGAATGAGATATTTTGAAGAATTAAATTTTAACAGATATTACAAGCCAATTCAGTGATACAACACTTTCTATCAAAAAGCAAGCGCTGAACACTAAAGCAATATGAACCGCGTTAGAAAATGGATACTCCCTATTTTATATTTCCTTTGGTCTAGTGAGCGTCCTTCTCATGGATCCTGTCTTCTAAATCTATGAACAATCATGTGGCCACAGTAGTAGTTAAAAGAATAACCTAAGTTTGAAATACAACTATGCAAATCACTAGGTATATACGCTTTGGAAGTTTATTTAGTCTTTCTAAGCATAAGTCTCCTTATCTATAAAGTGGAAGATTAACATTTAAACTGACTTGATTGTTTAAAGGATCTTCTGCAAAATGCATAAACAATAACAGACACAGACTTAAACCTCAAGAAAGTGTAGCTACTTTTCATTTTCTTCTTCGTCTCTATCATCATCATTTAACAATATTTCTGCTGTAGGTTATTTAGTTGCACTCTGAAAGAGTTAGAGGTTTTTTTTTTGTTGTTGTTGTTGTAAATTTTTTTGGCAGCACAGTGCAGCATGCGGGATCTTAGCTCCCCAACCAGGGATCAAACCTGCACCCCCTGCAGTGGAAGTGTGGAGTCTTAATCACTGGACCACCAGGGAATTCCAAGAGCTATTTAAGATATATACCTTTAGGCAGTTAATACTGGTAGATGTACTGTGAGCACAAAATAAATACTCATTAACTTAAGGAATACTCTGTAGACACATAAAACTGTACTAAGGGGAAAGATTTTTTTGCATGCATAAAATGTAACTGAAACTTTATTAGAAAATTAAACATTTTTCATCTTTGATTAAAAGGTGTTACAGAAATTAAAAGTAGTTTCACTAGTCATTATTGTTAATTGGTCTTATTAATGAGAAACCTATATACCTAGAGGGACAATAGCATCTCAAATTTCCATGCCTAAATGGTATTTTCTGAGGTAGACTTCATAAAGTTGCAACTTGAACTTAATCATTTCTGATTAAGATCCATGCTTTAGAAAATTGAAAGGAATGCCATGCATATTTTCCTCCTAGATAAATTAAAATAATAAGATCCCTATTAAAACTCTATTAATTCCCTGAAAAGTTAATCCCCAAACAGTAATAAGTTGGGCACAAAATCTATTTCTACAGAGTAACTTTTAAGCAATGTTTTAGCAAAATGTTTATTTTCATAATTTACACACACATTACCATATACTGTGAACACTTTATGAGGCAACATTTCATGGATTTAGCATTATTCCCAGTTATAGTTGCTGTCACATTTGTGTCATTTCCACAGATATTTCCCCCTAAATGACCTAACATTATTTGTGCATTTAATGTTGGTTTATAGGCTTGTAGAAGTAAAAAAAAAATTCACATATCTCACTGTTTTTCATATTTATTTGTATTCTGTCTTGGAAGTCAGAGGAGAGGGAGAATAGGGCAAGAGAAAGACGAGGATTGTGTTCCAGACAACAGAGGAAGGAATACAGCAACCACATAAGACTCTAGGAGGTGATGGGGAGTGGTAGAGAGTGGAGACAAACAGTAAGAGTTAATAGTGTCAAGAGGAGGCAGAGAGGGGACTGAGGTTCCGAGTCAGTGTTTTTTGGGGTGGTCCTAGGTAATTTTTAAACAATTCTGTCCCACACTTAGGAACATAGATAAAAAATTAAGCTCATAACCTACCACAGCCTCTGGCATGAAGTTGGGATACTACTAACCCTAAGCTGGGCAGACAAAGCACAGATTGAAGAACTCCTTGGGAAAAAATGTAGGGAATTGTGCAAAAATGAGCTGCTCACCAAAGCAAGAAATTCTATTTTTCCAATGTGGATCACGATAATCATTAGTTTTATATAGCTTCGAAGAGAAGCTTATAGAAAAAAAAACAAAAGGAACAAAAAGAAAAAAAGAGACTGCCATAACAAATCAGACTGAAGAGCATCATTTTCTGATAAGAATTTAGGCAGTCTAAATCTCCATGGGATTTCCTGAGGGGCCTGAGTTCTCTGGAACATGCTCTTAGACATTTCATTCAACTAAGGGCATGTACTTCTCCCATGGAGTGAGATGGTTTTGGAGAGTTTGGGTTAGGTCAGAAATCTTATGTCAGGGGATAAAAAGGATGACTAAAATGTGACCTTTATTCATGCGAAGTGTATGATCTTCTTTAGCAATACTGACAATTTCCACTCAAATTCAATTTTGTAGTCTATTACAGGGAATTTATACTCCTAAGGGGGTAGTAATGTGTGGTAGCCTAGAAACTTGGTCCACTGAATCATGTAATGGCATCCCTACTGCTTTTGTGTGCCTTCTTTTTCAAGTCAAGATGTTACTTCTGTAAATCTTACAAATCTCAACTCAGCAAATTCAACCTGCATTTAAAACTATTCACCACCAGACGCAGTGGTTGGGAGACCGCCTGCCGGTGCAGGGGACGCGGGTTCGTGCCCCGGTCTGGGAGGATCCCGCGTGCCGCGGAGCGGCTGGGCCCGTGGGCCATGGCCGCTGAGCCTGCGCGTTCGGAGCCTGTGCTCCGCAACGGGAGAGGCCGTGGCAGTGAGAGGCCCGCATACAGGAAAAAAAAAAAAAATCACCACCAGGTAAGTGATTAAAGGCTATTTCAAGACATCTCTACTTTTATCTCTCTTGCAATGTTTGCACTGTGAGTAGCATGGGGAAACTTTACAGCTATTAGTCCCTGAAGAAAAGATCAAGCGATTGTCCCCCTTGTGAAAAGTAAACTAGTTCTCTTTTCCTGTTTTGTTCAGCATGCTCTTTACAACAAAAAAGACATTATCATGCTCGATTTTTTTCTGTGACTAACACTTATGGTAACTCTCAGATTTTCTTTTGTTCCAAGACCGGCAGGCGCCATGAGAAAGAGCGGAAATTTTGACCTGGTGATAGCCAAGACTGGACCTCAAAATGTCCTTTTCTTGTGGCTGGTTTGACACCATTAGGGAAGAACAAGCTGTCTAGGTAATTACTCCGTCTGTCAAGAGAAAAGGCCTCTTGAAAGTTGGACATTTGGCCACCTACAAAGTAGGTAGAGGAACTCAACTAAAATCTAATTCATGACCAGATGTAGAAATTAACATTTTATTTTTAAATTTTCATCACATTATTTCAAACATAGTTTCCCATTTGTTTGTTTTATAAGTACTAATATGAAGAACTTCTGTTTCTACAATTAGGCAATATTTAAATAGTGCTACCATAAACGCTATTTTCCTGTATTTTACAGACTGGTAACAAATATTATAGTTAGTTACTTACAGATTCATGTAAGTTTAGGTATTAGCAGCAAAATCTATAGATGATATGGCCTACAATAAACTATGGAAATTGGCTGCCACACTTGATAAAAATAAATGCTTAAATATTTCCCTTTAAACACAATTAGACATAGGTTTACATTTGGAAATTCAGAAAAAAATGTTTATTTTGATTATTAATGTGTATTGTCAGAAAAAATGGCCATATCTAAATATTTCATATATTTGTCTAAAAAGAATATTGCTGGGGAAAAAAAAAACAACTAGGCTTTTATTCTAGTTACTGCACTTGTCAAACTCTATTTGAAGGAAAGTACATAGTATGTATTACCTGAGGATTATGATAGCTTTGGCACAGCATAAAGTGAAACTTTATTGTTCTAAAGCATTTACACCAAGAGATGGGAAATGAAGATTCTGACTCTACAAAGATTCTACGAAGATTCTGAGACTATAAAAAGGTGAAAAAGCAAGTAATTTCCTTCAAGTTTCAAATTTTAGATAATAAAATATATGCCATGTATGTTCTATGACCCCTCATTCATTTATATAACCAAATTTTAAATTAACCTCAATAATTTTATAAGTCATCTGAACAGTTTTTATATTTTTGGGCTCCTGCCAAGACAAGATGTTCTGGAACCAAATTCTGTAATGTCAAAGGGCCTAGAAAGTCTTTATAAGGTTTAGATTAGATTATCATCAGGTCAAAATTGGAGCCTCAAATGGAGCTTGGTTACTTTCAAGCTTTTCTCCAAATGATATTTAGCAAGAGAAAATTAAGACATAATCCTTCTTTAAACTTAATCTCAGTCCTAAAATCCTTTGATCCATCAACAGTTACTGAACATACAACATTCTAGTTACACAGGAGAAAACAAAATCTAAGTCAAAGGGAAAAGAATTCTTCATCTTCATGTCACTTAGAGCCTGCCAGGCAACCATAAGCTATATGCTGGTTTACTTCCCTTGAGCATATGTTCCAAGAATTTAAAAAGAGTCAAAGAAGAAATTGCTTATGTGCACATTATGTGTGTGTCTCTATGTAAATATATCATACACAATTATTACACATAATTATCATTATATATTAAAATATTTAATTATATATAGTATTTAAAGAGACAAAAAATGTTTGACCATTTATAAACTCATACCCTTCCTGAAAAAAATATCAGATTATAAAACAATATACTGCAATTTAGTGCTAAAAAACATTTTTTATTTGTCAGAAATGTAAATGTTTATATAATTATATGATATCTATCAATAAAACAGCAATTCAATCAGTAGGACTACATAGGAGACCTTGAACAAGATGAAGAGTTTAGTACTGTTCATATATTTGTATCAAATGACTTGAAACTCAAAGAAAAACATTTAAAAAATAACTAAGTAAAAAAAAATGTTGAAATAATGTTCAAAACATGCTATTTTGGGTAACAGTTATGTGGTTAACAAAATGCTAGGCACTTTTTCCAGCACACTATAAATTAACCTTGACAATCATACTAAAACTACAGCATTTCTAATTTGAATTTTTAGACGTGAGTCTCTAAGGTGCACAGATGTAAAGTAAGTAAATCAGGATCATGTGGTTAAAGAGTAGGTCCTCTAAATTAATATATTATACTTCTCCCAATCTATTTCTGCTGTCTATTGAGAAGCAGTATAGGATAGAGGTTAAGAACCTAGTGTCTTCTGTATCTTCAGTTCAAGCTGTGTGACCTTGAACAAGTTATTTAACTCTGTTCCCTAACCTTTAAAATGGGGCAAAAATAGTATCCATATTAAATGAATAGATGTTGTGAGATCTGAATGGCAATACATGTACACCATGTAGAACATCACAGAGCACACGGTAAATTTACAATAAATGTTATCTAATATTACTAGGGATTCACTCTTTGACCCTTAGGGGGTTACTCTGGCAGATTACATTTTCCTACAACGGCCGTTACAATAAACCACTAGCTCATCTCACAACGTGACCTTGCGCTACTCCATCAAGAGGTTGAGTCCATGTCTTCTTTTCTTGAAGCTGGGTGAAACTTTGTGACAGTCACAACCAATAGAACTTGATGGAAATGAAGTTATATGACTTCCAAAGTTAGATCATAAAAGGATGATCGTGTGTCTGCCTGTTTCCGTGTCACTCTGATTCCGTCCCTGACTTTGTCTTCCTCTGTCTCTGTCTCTCTCTCTCTCTTTCTACCCTTGCTGTTAGAATCCAGTCACCAGGTTGTAAGAAAGGACCAGTCATATATATGTAGAGTATGTGCACACATTCCAGCCAAAATCTCCAGCTAAATTCTAGTCAAGAGCCACCATCAACTGCCTGACATGTGAGTGATAAAGACTCTGAAATAACACCAGTCCATTTTCATGAGATAACCTGAGCAAGAACCATCAAGCTGAGTCCAGTCACCCCCATGATGATGAGAGATACAAATGAGCAATCATTATTGTTTTAAGCCACCGTTTGGCGGGTGCTTTGTTATACAGAAATAACCAGCACAGTCACCAGGTTTTCTTTTGAAAAAATAAATGACTAAAAATAGGATGACTGAATACATTCCTGAATTTGATTTTTTAAAAAATCTAGTTACTGAGCTGAAGCATCTTTTTCTCCTAAATGTATAGATCTTATGTAGATATAGAGAGTCACAGCTAGATTTAATGAAATTTTTCATTTTCTGCTACCCAGAAAGAAAGGGATGATCTATCCTTACTTTGAGCAAGGTTGGCATATGATGGCGAGCAAAAACAGCAAACACACATATGAAGGGTCTTTCTCCTAAGGTCAAGAGAAGAGTATTTCCATCAGCAACTACCACAGTGCCAGTACTTTGGGGTCCTTCTTATGGGATCAAATGCAAAGAGTTCTGATTCTTGATAAAGAAAACAAGGCAGATAGCAGCTAACTTGCCCAGACACATTGAGGATAACCATGACGTGCTCTGATGCTCAGGGAAATGCAACCAACAAACTCTTTCAACACATAAAATGAAAAACCAATCATTGTCTTCCAATTTAAACATAATACTGGTATCTGAATTCAAAGTGTTGAATTTTAATTCAGTTGCATCACCCAGCTTTACATATCAAGTCTAGAGGCTTTGACTGTTTCAAGAACAATCTGTTAGACAAAGAAAGAAAAATCTCTCAGAGAGTGCCATTTGCTTGGGTAGTATCAGGCCCCGTAAGCGGACTTATATAAACAGAGAAGCTCACTGAATTAATACACTGAAGAGAAAAAGAAGGGTAAATATTCCTTGAGTATAGGGCTATACATATATATTAAAAGGCAAACCCTGTAATTTTCACAAGGAATGAAACAGGCTCATTATTCTCTCACTTTGAGAAACCGTTCTTCATTCAGGAAAGAAGCCCACGATAACTCTATAAAACAGAATATCACCTCTGCCAGCAATCTGGCTTTTTTCCAAAGAAAAATGCCGAAGGAAAAAAACTAAAACATTAAATAAGGGAAATTAATCCTAATTACATAGCTATAGAAATGTAATTATGTTGAAGATAATACAATGTTGCCATCTGACTTTAATGTTAAAGAAAGCATTTTGTCTCAGCAAAAACAAAACAAAAAATGTCCTAAGTAATCATAATAATGTCTGCTGAGGACAAGTCTAACTCACAGTCATACACTCCACATCCCCACCTCATTCTAAATAGTCAATTATTTATATTATATCATTTATAAATTGATACATGCTATAAGCTGGTAAATCATTTGTGGGTTATATAAATGTAAAAATAAGTAACCAAATATAAAATCAGTTATTTAAAATCCAAAAGTAATAACTGTAAGGCTTTGATTTACCAAAATGTGCTTAATAGTGTTTTGAATCTTTCCCCTGGTGATAAACAATATGAATTACATAATGAGATATATTTGTTTAATAGTTGGGCTAACTTATTCCAGCTTGTCAAATAGCCAAGATTTTATTTTTTTTTTACTGCTGCCAGGCTAACGGCCATCTCTGTGTATATGGTTTTTTTCTGTTTTGTTTTGTTTTGTTTTGCTGTACGCGGGCCCCTCACTGTTGTGGCCTCTCCCGTTGCGGAGCAACAGGCTCCGGACGCGCAGGCTTGGTGGCCATGGCTCACGGGCGCAGCCGCTCCGCGGCACATGGGATCCTCCCGGACCGGGACACGAATCCGAGTCCCCTGCATCGGCAGGCGGACTCTCAACCAGTGCGCCACCAGGGAAGCCCTGTGTGTATGTTTTAAAATCTTCACTGGATGGCAAAAGAATAAAGCATAAAAACAATTTAGCCCTAGATGGCTTTCTGTTTCAAGAAAGTTTGTGCTTGGTAACAATTAGGATTACTGAGGACTTTTAATTATATCTGTGGTCCTTGCATTACAAACAGACTAAAAGGTTCCCAGAAGAATGGGGATCCTTTGACTGCCAGACATCGGAAGGAAAGACTGAGGTTAGAGACATTCCCCTGAACACAAACCCTGACACCATTTTTTCTCCTGCTCTGAGGTCACAAGGACCCACATGTACAGAATTTCTGTATGCTACAGTTTACATGTGTTTACTCTGGCTGTGCCTGTCTCCCAGGAGACTCCTGATAAGCAACAAGAAATGTAGTCTCTGGTGATCAAAAGGACGAAGTCTTTGTCCTCCTCAGAAAACTTTTTTTTTAAAATATGCATTACAGTGTTTTTACTTTCCCTTTATATGCTCTATAAAATTCCTTATTTATTAAAATCTTAGTAGTTATACTTTGTCTTGAGAAAACATGGCTTTGCAGATATGATATAAAGAAAAGGAAGAGGAAAATAATGACACCACCACCAATAATTAGTAAGAATCTTTAATTTGCCAGGCACAGTACAAAATACTTTTCCATCTGGCCCTGCTAACTTTAAACTGTTGCTATTTAAAATGAAGTGATCTTTTTAATGTTACTTTGTCAAGTGTTTCTTATTATTTCCTTTGGGCTATCTTTGCTATACACTTTGTGTCAATGATATGAGAAATTCAACTAATCAGTTAGGTATCTAATCAAGTCTTCTTTTCACTAAAAATAATTAGTGGCCACCAATGCCCCTATCACACAGGACAGCTCCCTAACATGTTCTACCTATTTCTCCAGGATTTACTATTCATCATACCCCTCTTGAAAATGCCAAGTTTCCTCTTGCCACAGAGCTTTGCACATGGTGTTTCCTTCTCCAGTAATTTCCATCCTTAATCCCTTTTGCCTGCAAATACTCCACTACACTTAACCCGAACTCCTTCCTCACATATCAGCTTAATCACCTCCTCAACTATTTCTTCCTTGATATGTTCACATTATGATAAATACATATCATATACATCATTATACACTCTCATATCAATGAACTCCATACATTAGACCATCCATATTAAAGTGAATTTTGGTTAATATTTGCCTTCTCAAGACTAAAAGCTCCAGGAGGGTGGGAAAAAATATACATTTTTTTTTCTAATTAGTAGAGCAGCTGGCATAATGCTCAGTAAATGTTATTTAAAATAAAATAAATTAATTAATGAGTGAAGTTAAACTGGTTTTAGACAGGTTTTGGCTTCTCAACTGATTTCCTGAGACACAAAAAGTATCTTATTTCTCACACCTTGCCTATAGCACATTAGTACAAAGCACAAGTGCTACTTCCTGGTTCCACCCAAATCTTTATATAATTAAGTATTAAGCCACCAACTAGGGAGGAAGTACTGATGAAGAAGGGCTCCAGGGGAGCTACAGCAAACCAGGAGCATCCTACAGGGCAAAATTGTCAAGGCAAAGAGTTCGGATCACCATCAGAGAGATGAGTTCATAGCCAGCAGGAAAACAGCATGGATCACATCCAGTTGGTTAGGCAAACATAGGAATATAAGGAAGAAAAATGATAGGAATATCCCAGAGAATTACAGGCGGTACCATCTGGGCTGACTGCTTAGTTCAAAATGATTGCCATGATGCCATAATACTTTTCCTCTTCACATACTCCTCTCTGCTAGAATAGCTGAGGGATCCACAGGGCAGACTTATCTAGACCAGTCATTGGTTTCCAAGCTCCTAACCACCTCTCCTGGTTAATGGATGAGTAGGTTACTCAAGCCAGTCCAATATGAATTCTCCATCGGGAATTTTAAAACTCAGAATGAGATTAACTGTTCAATTGATTAAAAACCAATTAAAATGTTAAGATGCTAACAGTCATGTGCATCCATGGTATAAAAAGAAGACCGTCACTTCTGTAGTAAAAAATAATGAAACAGGCATGCACAGAGAAGGTGTGTGTGTGTGTGTCTGTGTGTCTGTGTGTGTGTGTGTAACGAAGCAAAAGAAGGGAAGATGGGAGAAAAGAAGGGGGAGTGAGGTGAGGGAGAAGATGGAAAAAGAAAGGGAGAAGGAGAGAGAGGAAGAGAGAAGGAGAGTGAAATATGACAGATTTCAAGTCCCCTTAATACTAGCCATGCTTCAGCCACTTCCACTCCTGACCCTCCCAAGGACTGGATATGTGAACCCAAAGTGTCTCCTTTCTTGTTTAAACTAGTTGTAGTTGGTTTAAGAGAGCACAGAAATACCAGGGTGAGATACAAATATTAACTGAGAGGTGTGATGCAGAAGTCAGGTTCTGATGAATTTCTTTTTAGGCAGTACTTCTACTTGGTTCCCTGTGCATGGTCGTGGGGACTGAGGGGTTGCTAGAGGGGGGGGAAATGTCACAGTAATGTGATGTGGTTTCACCAGGATGAACCATTAGAAAGCCTGAAGGCATAATATCATAATGTCAAAGAACAGAGGAACATAAAGTTATAAGACGCTGTCTTGCTATAATACCTCATAGATTACTGACCACTATTAATGTGCTTAGATCGTCATGAAACTAGGCAATTTATGTAAGCAATCCAGGTATTTTTATGTACACACTTTCATTTAGTAGTGCTTACAAAATAATAAAGTAAGCAATAATTTTTTTACATAATATTGGCAAACCAACAAACATTCATCTGGATACTCACTTCAGAATGTTTACCTGCACTTCCATCTTTTTATATACTAAATTTGTATAATGTATGCAAATTAGCAATTGAGTGTGATTTAAGTTTTGTAAAGTGTTGACTTTTTCTTTCACTTTCTCTCTCTCTTTCCTACCCTTAAGAAAAACAATTTATGTTTAAGAATTCAAAGAGTAGGGAAAACAACTGAATACACCCCAGTTTTTATGTTTCATGCTAATTTATTCATTCATTAAAACCATTTACTGTATGATGGGGAATGGATTACTAAACATAAAAAGATGAAAAATTCAACTTTAAAACAGTATTGTTGAGCTTATTTGTTTAGAATGTTGAAAGTATCTGCTTCCTATCTGTAGGAGCACATAGTAGGACTGGCATCCTAGCTCCTCCTCACAGGTGTATAGTAACCATTTGATTGCTGACTTCAAAATATCCTTAATATGGACCCCAGGGATTATGCCTTATTCGCCCTCAAAGTCCTCTGCTCCAATCTTGACTCCCTAGACCTTGCAAATCCTCCAAGTGGGAGCTTCAGCTGTTTTCTACCTTTACAACCAGCCCCATTCAGTTCCTGAGCCAATCTAAGTGCAAACCATGTCAGAAGTTCACAATATATCTGGCAATGATTTTTATTTCAATCAATTAATTCCAGCCTTTCTCTATAATGCTCCTTTAAATTATAATAATATTGGCTTAACTAATAAAAAGTATGGGTCTAGTTTAGTTTCCCCCAACAAATACTCTTGTTCGTTCAGTTATTAAACTGCCCAGAAATTCAGCTTTGTAGCCTGGGTCTTGATCACCTGTTTGGTTCCTTTTAGCTCCCTTTACGAGACTCTCAGGCTAACATATTTCAAGGCTACCTGCTATAATATGACAAATATTGGGACATATTTATACTAAAACCATGTTTATCTGAAATTCAAATTTAACCAGATACCCTGTTTTTATTTTTTACTTCTGGCAATGGCCATTTGGGTCCAGAATGTGAACCAGTACCAAATAAACAGAATCTCTTGGGCAGTATCAAAAAACGGGAATAAAGGTGCAGACCTACTACAGAATGGACTTGAGGACACGGGGAGGGGGAAGGGTAGGCTGGGACAAAGTGAGAGAGTGGCATGGACATATATACACTACCAAATGTAACATAGATAGCTAGTGGGAAGCAACCACATAGCACAGGGAGATCAGCTCGGTGCTTTGTGTCCACCCAGAGGGGTGGGATAGGGAGGGTGGGAGAGAGGGAGATGCAAGAGGGAAGAGATATGGGGATATATGTATATGCATAGCTGATTCACTTTGTTATAAAGCAGAAACTAACACACCACTGTAAAGCAATTATACTCCAATAAAGATGTTTAAAAAAAAAAAAAAACACCTTATCTAGCCCAAGAAAATACTTTGGTATGATGTTAGATCTCACTGTCCCGTTAGTCCTGAGTCCCTCTTTTTCTAGTAGGTACCCCTGATGTTTTGTGGGAGACCTTACTCAAGATCTCAATTTTTTATTTTTAATCCACAAGTTTCAACTAGGTAGTTTCAAAGGTCTCTTCCAAGTCTAAACTTTATAGTCTCAAACTAAGAGTTATTTCTCCCTCAAATCCTAGCACTCCTAAATATAAATCCAGGTTTTACCATATGAGCCTAACTCCTTGGATCTCTTACTCCCATGTCATCAAGAGTTAAGCACTTGAAGAACGCCAAAGTCTGGAGTTACACTATATCTGTGAATGTCACCACAAGGTGACAGCTACCCTGGGAATATGAAAATATTCTATATTCCTCCAGATTTTCATAACAGAGAGCATTCAAGTTCCTATTAAGATAATTAACAAAAGTGAGGTTATACTTAAAATTTCCTTTAAGGGTAGCATTATCCTGCACATCATTACAAGTCTATACTAATAGCCTTGTTTGTCCCTTGCCAGGAGTTTAGAAGAGAAACTAAAATTTTAAGTGTGATTTTCTTGCTGCTCTTTTTAATTCTTAGGTATTCAAGAGAATTATATTACTTAGGGCATACATATGGTCATTTTTCTAAATAAGCCATAGTCTCTTATTAAAGTGAAACTAACCTTTAAAGACCTGTTCAAGTAGATCAAAACAACTGGGGGTAAAAAAAAAATCCTAGAGGATCCTAGAAAATAGACATGTCCTTGCAAATAAATTAATTTTGTACCTCACATGACACATGCTTTTTCAAATGAGGAAAGAAAAAACTAATACCAAATGTCATTTGAAATAATATGTCAGTTATCTCAATGACTAGTATTACTAATTTTATGAACGCCTGAAACTGAGTTTCCCTGGTGGAGTATTGAAATTAGAGCACTGGAATCAGATATAGACTCAAATATAGAGAAAGAACATTACAGCATAAATTTGCAAAACTAAAATAATATAGATGCTCAGTAAAATAACTGGGAAAAATTCAAAGAATGTTGTTTGTAGATAGCTGTCATTTATCCAATCCAAACTAAGCTATCATGAAGATATTACTAGTATATTTATTTATTACTCAACTAAAATGATGGTAGCTGTTATTTCTAAACTTTAACAAATCAAATCAGAGAATCTAAAATAATTATGCTAATTATATGGTTTAAAATTGTAAGAAAGAAATGAGATTCATTTCTTGAACTCAATTCTCCTTTATAAAAAGTAATAATGACAATAAAGCAAAAGTGGATGTACAAGAGCAACAAAGCAGAACTTTTTCTATTCCAGGTATCAAAGCTGATGGGGAACCATGAGGTACACTGGCCTACTGGGAATAAAGAAATAAGCTGTACCTTCTAGAACCCAGTAATATGAGTAGTTGCCTTGGAATATGTTGAGGTTAAATATGTAAGTCTATAGAATGTATCTATCCAACAAATAAGGTCTCCGCTACAGAAAACAGGCCCTGATCAAACAAAGTGTTCAAAGACCAAAAATGCCACTTAATATGACAAGGTCATCTGTCACATACATACTAAGGCATTTAGTCAGCAAACCAGGCCCTAAATATAACAACTGATTTTACTTGAAAATCAGTGGTCCAGAAAGGTGAAAGTGAAGAGAAACCAATTTTGGAGTTTGAAAGAAATGATGAAAAAATTTAAAGAACAAACAATATATTTGATACAAAAAAGAAACAATCAAATATGAAGTAGAAAGATAACACTAAAGTAACTAGCATCTTCTGAGTACACTGATTTGGTACTTTGGAAATACCTTACAGAGTTATCTCACTTACTCATCAACCTTGCTTATGAGTCAGGGTCTATCATCCTTATATGCTGAGGAGAAATACACCCAGATTTAGTCACTTGTTCAAAATCACCTACAAAGTAATGAAGCCAAGATTTAAAGTGAGTTCTGAAATCTAAATCAGTGTTGTTTGCTGCTATACTATACCATCCCTGTGTGCTACATAAGCATTTACTGATGATGAGTTGAAGGGCATTAAAAATGAATAAAAGAAATGGGTGTATAGCTACTGGAAATCAGAAGAGTCTGAGTCAAGAACAGGCTTAGACAATGACTAGCTACATGAGCACAGGCAAGTCACTTTACTTCTCTGGGCCTCAATTTCCTCATCTGTAAAATTAGGAAATCCACTGTGGTAGGTTTTGGCAGTGACAGCTCCCAATCTGTTCGCATCTTCCTGGATCCACACCTTCGGCTAGATGCTTTGCACACTGATGCTTGGCCTGCCATTGCAACTTGCTTTGGCAGAAGGGACAGTGGGAAATGTGATACAAACGGAGGCTAGAAAACTCCTTGCTCACTAGAACTTACCCTCCCTTACCGCTTCTGGGAGTCCTGGAACAGCAAGTATATGAATAACCCAGCATAGCCTATTAGAAACATGTAACTGAGTCACTCCCACCGCCTCAGCTGACAGCACCAACCATCAGACATGTAAAAGAGGCCAGTGGACTGAAGGCACAGGAGTGAGTCCTGGAAAAGCCATCAAAAGAACTGCTTGGCTGAGCTCAGCCCAAATTGCTGACTGATAAAACTGTAAGCTAACAAATGATTGCTGCTTTCAGCCAGGGGTCAGCAAACGTCCTGTATAAGGCCAGATAGTAAATGTTTTAGGCTATGTGGTCCATAAGATCTCTATCACAGCTACTCAGCTCCGTTGTTATAGCACAAAGGCAGCCATAGCCAATGAGCACATAAGTGGGTATGACCTTGTTCCAATAAAATTTTATTTACAAAAATAAGTCAGCCAAAAAAAAAAAAAAAAAAAGGACAGGACGTGGATTTGACCCTCGGGCAGCAGTTTGCTGACCCTTGTTTTAAGCCAGTAAATTTCGGCTTCGTTTGTTAAACAGCCAAAGCTAACGGATACCTTGATTAAGATGAGCTTATTATTATTAAGAAAATCAATTCTGTAATTAGAATTTGCATTATAGGTGAAATGAGCATTACATTATTCCAATCAAAATCTGCCCCCAAAATACCAAGTTTTTGTTTGTTTGTGTTAATTAATTAATTAATTTTTGGCTGTGTTGGGTCTTTGCTGCGCGCGGGCTTTCTCTAGTTGTGGCAAGAGGGGGGCTACTCTTCCTTGCATTGCGCGGGCTTCTCATTGCGGTGGCTTCTCTTGTTGGGGAGCACGGGCTCTAGGCGCACGGGCTTCTTGTGGCATGCGGGCTCAGTAGTTGTGGCTCACGGGTTCTAGAGTGCAGGCGCAGTAGTTGTGGCACACAGGCTTAGTTGCTCTGCGGCATATGGGATCTTCCCAGACCAGGGATCGAACCCATGTCCCTTGCATTGGCAGGCAGATTCTTAACCACTGCACCACGAGGGAAGTCCCCCAAAATACCAAGTTTTCATCAGTGAATAGAAAAGAAAATGCTTTTTACATATTTAGCCTCAATTGGTTTTCTCCAATTCAAATTTATTTTTGGTGAAAGTGACTGCTTTAAAACTTTGGGTATGTTACTAAAAGTATATGAACTAGAGCAATATAAATATAACTGAAATTTCACCCAATACTTCTTCCTTGGCCCTATGAGAACAACACACTCTCTCTCACATGCAGGTACACACACACACACACACACACACACACACACAGTAAGAATAAAACTTTAAAAATCACTAGTTAAGTGTGCTTTAAAAAGCATGGTTGGGGACTTCCCTGGTGGCGCAGTGGTTGGGAATCTGCCTGCCAATGCAGGGGACACGGGTTCCAGCCCTGGTCCGGGAAGATCCCACATGCCGCAGAGCAACTAAGCCCGTGCGCCACAGCTACTGAGCCTGCGCTCTAGAGCCTGTGAGCCACAAATACTGAGCCCCCATGCCACAAGCACTGAAGCCCACGTGCCTAGAGCCCACGCTCCACAACAAGAGAGGCCACTGCAATGAGAAGCCCGCGCACTGCAACGGAGAGTAGCGCACTGCAACGGAGAGTAGCCCCCTGCTCGCCGCAACTAGAGAAAGCCCGCGTGCAGCAACAGAGACCCAACACAGCCAAAAATAAATAAAATAAATAAATTTATTTAAAAAAAGCATGGTTGCTAAGCAAAATTATAAACCCACTGATCTAAGGAATGCTAAGGAGAATTAAAATAAAGAAATAAAAAGCTGCAAATATCTTGCTATGTATAGGATATATATTATTCAATACATAGTGTCAAATGTGGTCCCCCCTGTGATGTGCCACTTGTAAATGCAACTCTAAAATATAATAGTGAAGAGAATGAATGATGCTGAGGAACATGGTAGTCCTGAAAGACCTGTGTGTCCTTGAATGCTGAATGAGGGTAATTTTGACCCAAATGTGTCACTTTTAATTTATGCAAAATATATCTCCAAAGAAAGTCAGTCAATATTATTAAGTGAGGGAAGCATTTTAGTGTAAAAGTGAACTGATAACATCAAAAGTGCATATGTATGTATGGATGGAGTGGAGGGTGAGGGCGGGATGGGGGTAAGAGAGTCAAAAAAGAAAGAACAATTAGCAAAGAGTACAGTTCCAATTGGGCTTGAGAGGAAAGTACAGTTTAAAGTAGAGTGAGAACAGTTCTGAGTTGAAGGCTAATTTTAGGGAAAAAAAAAAAAAAGCCACGTCTAACCTAGAAACCTATCTGGGTTAAAAAAAGTTCAGAGTATTAAGACCATTAAGAACACTCTAGAAGCTGTCAAACTATGTTAGGAGAATTCATGAAGAAACTAGGGAATGCCCTTATGAGTAGTCAAGGATCAGGCAGATGGATTCAGACCAATATTTTTGGAAGTAGGTTGAATATAAATAGAAAATAGTTGTACAAATGATAGGACCTTAGTATCTCAAAAACACATATCTTAACACCAGGTGTTAAGATCAAAATTATGTAAAGGTAACTACAACTTAAGCAATGAACAATTTGTAGATTAATGCTTTATTAGAAACATGTTTTATGAATAAATAGATTCATAATTTATTTTTCATTAATGTATAAGTTGCTTAGTCACAGCAAATGACTGGAATTTATTAGCAAAATATAGGAAAGGAAGAAAATGTTTACTCAGGGTATGGCTTAGTTAAGAATTACCTTAAATTTTAAGAATTACTAGGAGTCATTTCTGTAAACTGCAGAAAGGAATATAAATTGGTACATAGTTCCTTAAAATATTTTGGCATTAAGCATCAAGATTCTAAATGTTTATATATTTCATTTAATTCTACTCATAACAATAAGTATAATAAATTTTTATGCATAAAGATGTTCATTACAGTCCTATTTAAATTTTTTTATAAACTGGTAACAGCAGGGAGGCCTACAGTTTTAAAAATAGTTAAATAAAAAATGAATTAATACATTTTATATGGCCATTGAAATTTTTGAAGAGTTCCAACAATCTGAGAAACTTATTAGGTAAATAGGATAAAAGCAAAATAAAAATCACATGTACATATTGATCTTGTCTATGTAAAACATTTGTCAAGAAAAATCTGTCAGAAAATATGCTAAATTAATAATAGTAATTATACGTGAATAGTAGCATTTATTCCTTTACACTTCTAAAATTTTCTAAATTTGCAACTATGAACTAATACTGTTTTTATAGAAATTTAAAAATAAAATGTCAGAAAATACTATTCCTTCTAGCTGAAAAAATCTTAAATGTTTCTTCATTTGACATTCAATGCTGGTCACAATCTGTTACAAAACATCTTTTTTATCCAACTTCACTCTTCCTTCCCACATAATGCAGATAGACTGATGGTACTTTCTTATTCTTAGGTTTGCATTTCTCTGGACCAGTGCCTTTGCCCAGTTCCGTTTACCTACAACATTTCACCTGTTTCTCTCAATCTGTCTCCTTTCTGTCTTGAAATGCTCTTCCAGGTATCCTCACATCCCAGAAGCCCCATAGAACCACTGTGATGAACAGTTCTCTCAACTCCTTTTGACAATTATATGCCACCTGTATAATTTTAAGTGAAAGAAACCCAATTAAACCCGTTTTTACCAAAGAGGAAAAAAAGAGGGGGAGGTTAATAAATTTGCTCATTCCAGGAAGGGTTTTTCAACCTCAGCATTATTTACATCCTTTGTCCTGGGGGCTTTGCACCCTGGGCATTGTAAGATGATTAACAGTATCCCTGGCCTCTGCCCATTGAATGCCAGTAGCGCCCTCCAGTGTCACAAGCAAAAATGCTTCCAGACACTCCCAAATATCTCCCTGGGGGCAAAGTCACGAAAGCTGATAACCACTGGTTTAGGAATAGAAAGGCCTGCCTAGTCCTAAAAATTAAAATCACCTTCTCAAAGCTCTTCTCCCTCCATCACAAAGACTCTCACTCCACTAACCGACCACTGTTAATCCCAGACTTCAAACCTATCAGATTAAATTATTCAGGGAAAAAAAAATACACTGTCCAAAATAATAACTCTGATAAGAAATCTGATGCAGTCTCTAATTGCCCTACCCGTGAACTAATTTCATCCTTGGTCAGTGCGATAGACTACTGGAGAGAAAAGAGCTGGATCAGGTATTCACACTAACCTGCAGGACTGCTGTTGGCACCACTCAACCCCTTGAGGAAAGAAGATGCTTTGATTCTAAGAAGGGCGAGAGTTCAGTTGTTCTTTAGAGTCTCTTCTCTGCTTACAAAGACTGTAAGCTACTTAAAGGTAAGTAATGCCTTTCCAACACCTTTTCTCCACCCCACAGTTCCCAGAATGCCACCTTGAAAAAGTTCAATATATAGTCCCTTATTAACTGAAACATTTTAAAGGATAACATAAGTTACTGAAATTTTTAAAATCCCAGAGAATAAACTGTTCTCCTTTTTATTGTTTCACAAAGGTATCTTTACAATCTCTATAACAATCTTCTGAAAAAATATGAATTATTTTTCAATTTGTCCTGTAAAATTAAAATTCTTTCTTAATCTTTTAAAAAGAAAAAATCTGCTTTAGTCTTAATTAATTTAGTATCAGTGAACATTAAACTTGCCATCTAGATCCACCTATGCATAGGATGACAGAAGTATAAGACAGAATTAGAAAAATATAGAATAAAAGACTAAATATATAAACTTTTTGAGAGGAGGAATTAGATGTTACACTTACGCTACTTTGCTGGCAATATGATAAAAATATTATTTCTAATGAGTAGTATTTATGTTTGTATTTGTGCATATGTGTGCGTGTGAGTATGATTTAAACAATGATGTGTCTGGCAACAAACATAAATCTATGAAGAATTTTATAATTATATATTTTTAAAGTTTTTAATTTATCTTCCTTAATCGAACTATCCATAAGGCTTATTACATTAAAATGTTTTTTAAAAATGTTCACAACACTTGTTTGGAAATAAACATTTATAATACTGACCTAGCTCTCATATTACATCATACTTTTAAAAATAGAATGTGATAAAGCAATGAATTTCAGGTTAAGAATATGAGTCTCAAGTCAAGAAAACACAATTTCAAATTGAATTTTAAAGAGTTTGAAAGAAAACTAAATGAGCCTTGTTGTATATATTTTTTGCTTCCTATAATTTTACAAAGCAATTTTTTATCCATCAGAGAGGGCTGTGCCAGATATTTAGAAAACCTAATTTGAATAAGATGGAAAATTCAGAACTGCCATGCAAAAACCAAATAAAAACCTGACTTCCATACAGAAATATTAATTGATCTTCAACTACTTGGGAAACGTTTTGGTCTCCATAATGACAATTTACTTTAAATGGAAGTATTTTTGAGCATAAAAATATGGTATTTGATGCATATTGAATCTGTCTTGGATGCATTCTCATTACAAATACGTTGCTAGAATGTAGACTATTTTATACTCTTATGAGAAATTACCTGAAATTTACAATTCAAAGATTTTTCCTAAAGTTGCTCAAATTCTTGGGCCTAATATTTTAATAGATTATGCAAATGGTAGCAATACTTGAGTCATATTTTTTTACACTTACATTAAACTCTAAATATTAGCTATCTTTCATTCATCTAAAATATAATTTTGAACAGTTCATATATGTTTTTAGAAGGAAAATGTCTTAAGTTGAATTGGTACTTTTAAGCTCTCACAAATACTTGACACTAGTAAAAGCATCCAGAAGGTACATTTAATCTACTGTTGATTGTAGAGTAATTAAAATATTAAGAGCAACTCACTAAGAATATCTTGACAACTTCTGAGAATCTAATATTTCTAAGACTATTAAACTGCACAAAAATAACAGTGAAAAATTATTTATAAAATATAACCTCAAATGTTTTCTCATAAATAAATTAGACTGCAATCACTACCCAATATTGATAAACTCAAATGTTTCTTATGATATGAAATACTTCTTTGGTTTGTTTCGTCATTGGTACTTTGCTTGATTTCTTTTGTTTTTTTTTGCCTCCAGTGTGTTGTCTAGGCATTTTTTATAACAGTTTTATTGAGATATAATTCACATACCATAAAATTCAACCATTTAAAGCATACAATTCAATGCCTTTTACTACATTCACAGAGTTATGCAACTGTAACCACAATCAATATTAGAACATTTCATATCCCCCAAAGAAAATGTCTTACTCTTTAGCCTTCAACCACTATTACTGCTTAAACCTCTTCCAGCCATAGGTAACCTCTAATACATTTTCTCTCTGTATTCACTTGCCTATTCTGGACATTTGATAGAAAAGAAATCATATAATATGCGGTCTTTTGTGACTGACATCTTTTTTTTTTTTGCGGTACGCAGGCCTCTCACTGTCGTGGCCTCTCCCGTTTTGGGGCACAGGCTCCAGACGCGCAGGCTCAGCGGCCATGGCTCACGGGCCCACCCGCTCCGCGGCATGTGGGATCTTCCCGGACCGGGGCACGAACCCGTGTCCCCTGCATAGGCAGGCGGACTCTCAACCACCGTGCCACCAGGGAAGCCCATGACTGACCTCTTTTACTCAGCATAATATTTTCATGGTTCATCCATGCTGTAGCATGTATCAATACTTCATTTTGTATTATTCTATTTTATGAATATACCACATTTTATTTATCCATTCACGTGCTGATGGATATTTGAATTGTTTTGACTTTTTGGCTATTGTGAATAGTCCTGCTGTGAACATTTATGTACAAATTTTTGTGTAGACATAATTTTTTCATATCTCTTTGGTATATACCCAGCAGTGGACTACTTTGTTTTTTGTAAACAGAAGAATGCACTGCTGAACACATTGTTTTTTATCCTATATTCTTCATGTAATTTCCATTTTCTTAACAGCTGAGGGAAAAAATAACTTTTTTAAGAGACAACATCTTGTTTTTGTGACATTTCTA
Source organism: Phocoena phocoena (assembly GCF_963924675.1). Lineage (NCBI taxonomy): Eukaryota > Metazoa > Chordata > Mammalia > Artiodactyla > Phocoenidae > Phocoena > Phocoena phocoena. The sequence goes on along the minus strand of NC_089224.1, from coordinate 55,573,610 downwards.
AGACATAATTTCAGGTGACAACTTTTGCTTTGTTTTATAAACCCCACTAGCATTTGAATTCACAGAAGTAGTGGTTTACCTACTATTTTCATTTGAGACCCTGTTTAAAAAGTCAGTAAGTTAAGTAAGCTGCCATTCAAACTGATTTTTTTCTCTAAACAGAAATAGGTGGCTATTTAAAATTTTAATAAATGGTTAAGAAATGGAGAGAATATCACACGCCGTGTGAGAATTCTTTGAAGTCTTCCTATCTTAACTTGTAATAAAATGTCTTTCTTCTGTGGGGTGAGCAATTGAAATGTTATCCATCAGTATTCTGTTTCAACTCAGTAGAAATGAAAAATGCCTGATGTCACTGTCAAACATACTCAGGAAGATTTGATGAGCAAGCCCATAGGAAAATTGTCTTCTCTAAGAAATGCTCTGATGATTGGCACAATTTGTGTGCAGATGTTTTCCTTTAATTTACAATTCTAATACCGAGAGAAGAAGGTACCTTTTCAGATGGCTTACCCGTAATATAATGATACAGAATTCCACAAGGGAATTATCACTAAGGAATTGTGACATACATGACCTTGTGAGTGCACTTCTGAGACCAAATATAGGTCTATAACCAGTGTCCCTCTTTGTTTTATCAATTTATAGATCCCCAGATTTCATACTGTCACACCATAGTGTACATACTAGATTTTAAATAAACATCTAATGAATGAATATTGTTAAGAATACATTTCTTACAATCCTATAAGAAAACTGTATCTTAACACAATAGTAGAAATTGAGATGTGACATATTAGAAGTAGATAAAAATTATAAGAGAAAAAAAGCAGATGAGCACCAATTAATGTTTATGAAGTCCAGACCAAAAATTCTGATTCAGTAGAAATGTTTTTATTTTGTCAGAACATCTCAGTGTGGCTCCTAGGTGGAAATCAGAATTTTACCAAGGTCATATACAATCCACAATTCCCAGTCCATTACAAAGTTGCTTTAATGAGCTGATCAAAATGCAGATGGCTCCTCTACCCAGAGAACCACTAAGAAGAGAATGATGTAATCAGCTGCCACAGAAATGCTGCAGATTTGTAGTGTGGAATTGAGTTACTGTGATCAAGATTAAATTCCTGGGTAGCATCAATGATGACTACTAGTTAGCGTCCTATGAAGGGCTAAACACAATCAAGTTAGTTATGTTGATATACTTCACTAAGGTAATAGAGTATTATTGGAGCTACCACTATTTATTTAGGAATAGGTCATGCTTTTTTTAGAAATTCAAAAATGTTTCTAGATGACTCAGTATAACAATAGCTAAGTAAAGTCATTTAAAAAACCCTTATGCTTTAACTCGTGAGACAAATGCTCTACTTCTGGTTGTGTCTCCCTAAATGAACTTCAGCCTTGAGAAATTTATCTAACGTCTGTGGGTTTCTGTTCCTTCAACTCTACAATGAAAGCTCTCGCTACCAGTTGACCTCTAAAGTTCTATCCAACTCTGACTCGCTCGCATCACAGTGAAGAGCATGGACTAAAAATGGATGGCATGTATGTTGCATTAAGATTTGATCATTTCAGAGAGAAATGCATTTGAACTGTTTATTAATAACTTTTGCATATGGAGTTGGGGGAAATGAAAATGAACTGACTTGCTAGGAATCTCCACTGAGGACAAGGGTCACAGTTAGAATGTTTGGTGGTTGTAGTCACTAAATATAGTGCCTCAAAAGCAACATTCTCCAAAGTAGTTTCCTGTGACCATCAGTCCACATATATACTTCAAGTTAAAAAAAAAAAACAGAAAACAATTTGGTGAGCTAGTATGACCTAAATTGATAGTCAAATTAGCTAACAAGTGTGGCTCTGGCAGAAGCACAAACAAATCAAACACCAGACTGACTGAGTATTGGACCTATATTCAACCCCTTTATGGGAACTTTCTGTCTTCAAATGCTATGGCTCATAGTTACAAGTGTCCAGTAGCTTAAGAAACAATGGAGCCTGATTTTTTCTTTTCTCCTGTTTTGTGCTGAGTTCCAAAAAATGTGTTCCATTTAACGTTTTTAAAATAATTTAGAATCCATCGAGATCTTCATTTTGCCACAACTCCATTTACCCTGTCAACTCTTTGTCTGAAATTCCTTCTGTCCTCAGGATATTCAGGAACTAGAAAAACAACAATGGAAACGTGTCCCCAGGAGTAATTACGGTGGACTAGGATACAGGTGTGATTATAGTGACAGGGGATGGAGGCAAAAAAGCACCGAAGAGTTTTAACTAGATAATTTACATGTACAATGTGACTATGTCTTGATTAGATATTTCTGAGTTTATAGCACAGTTAATCAGAGGCTGTGAACTCAGAGAACTTGTCTTCATATTCCAAAAGAGCTGCCATGCACGTTTGTACAGATTCTTGACATTACAAGGACAACACATCTAAGAAGACACCACTTAAACTGTAGCTGTCACAGATGTATAGATAACAACACTTTCCTGCAGGTGGCAGTAAAGCATCTTTCTTTTTAAACATATTTTCATATTTTGCTAATTTTTTTTGAAAGATGGAAATATCTTGAGTATAGGGAGTTATTTTTCTTTTTTCTTAATTGTACAAAGTTACCATATGGACTAGAAGTGGCCCTGCTCTGAGATATACTATTTTCAAGCAACAAATCTTCAGACAATTTAACTTCTTTGAAACTTACTTTTATCCTTGGTTAAAAAGAGAACTAATATACTTATAGGTTTATTTGAAGATTAAATCCCATTGCCTAAACACATTAAGTACTCAATAAATGGTATTATAAACTGCTGTTGATAATACATAGTATTATGTTTGGTGTTATTTTGGTAGAATGAGTGAAGGCAAGATTCTACTCCAATATTGGAATAGACTGCCAAAGAGGAAGGCAGCATCCCCTCCCTCTCCTTCAAGGTCACATGGAGGTAGTAACATATGCCAGCATCTAGTCAAGGTTGCCTGTCCCGGAATTGCACACAATGATTGGTAGAAGCATTAAAATGTACCTTTAACAAATCAAAGAGATGCGAATTGGAGCCAGGAAATGATAACGTCAGTGGTAGAACATGACTTAGGAATATGTTTGAGATAGCCCAAGTGGAGAAAATCTCTGAAGAATATTACAACGAAAGAAGAGAACCTAAAACTTAATATGCATGTGGGGCTTTGAAGCCACTGTAATTGGGGTACTTTTGATTAAGTGAATAAGTGGCTCATTTTGTCTCATGCTGTAGAGTTGAGAATGTTTGCCAACATTTGACTAATTTGTAGTTATATTGCCCCTTTCTCCCTTCAGTTGGACCCTAGTAACCCTATACTAATGCTTAGCACAGACTTGCTGGGGATGGATAAAATTCTGAATAATAATTTACAGCAATGACATTTGGATTAATGACAACCTAGAAAAATTAATATTACAAAATAGTAATTAAAAATATAATTTCTATATAGCACAGGGAACTGTACTCAATATTTTGTAATAACCTATAAAGGAAAAGAATCTGAAAAAGAATACACCTGAAACTAACACAACATGGTAAACCAACTATACTTCAATAAAAATATAAATATATGTAATTTCTACAGAGGATCTCAGGTTAAACACATGGAAAGGCCTTAATTCAGCCATTGCTTTCATTTGCATATTTAATTTTCCTTGGGAAATGTCATGGGTTCAGCTCATTAACAACTACATGACCCAAATGCACAATCCTGCACTTTCCTTCCTTCCTTTGATGTCTCTTCCACTTACCCCCCAAGGACAAGGTAAGAAAAGAGTAGCTAATTTTCTCATTAAAAGAGAACATAGGTGAAAACGATAACTAATGCCAGCCATTTGAGAAACAATCAGATCTCAGCATGCAGAGTATCTTGGTAAATCAAGACAAAGTCATTAAAATTATTGTAAATAATTCATTTGGGCAACAAATCTTTAGACACATTCATTGCATTAGCCTCTGGGTACATCTACAATCTAATATAAAAAGTTGTAGCAGATAAAAGTTTGAATTTTAAGCCTATAAAATTCACTCTTGTATATCATATACCTACTGAATTGATTAAAAAGCACCTATATTGTATCTGGCATATGCCTAGAAAGAAGGCGTGGGGCAGGGGGGGCACAAGTTAGAGCTGTTGGCCAGATCACCACGTCTTTCCTTTTCATTGAGTGCACGAACTATACAAGGTTCAGTCAAATCAGAATTTAAATGTAATATAAGAATATATCAGTGAGAAATGGTAGAATCAAAAGTAACCAAATTATATTGTCCTTGATTCTTTCAGTATGATACATCCCAGGGATGGGCAGAGGTAAAGGATAGAAAAAGAAAGGAACTAGTAGAGGGACACCCATCAACCAGGTGCCTTTCAAAGGCTTCAGTTTCACCGTGTTCCTACACCTTTTATAACTGACCTAGAGTTCACTATCTCATGCGATGCCACTCTTCAGTTTTATAAACCTGACCTCTTGGAGTTGTTTATTTTAATCTTAAAAATCAACAACAGCAAAATCCTGAATTATAAACACACTGAACAAATAAAATATGAAGATTTCTCTTCATTTAAAAACTGGAACTCAGCATACATCCCAGAAATTTTAAAGCAAAGCATTTTCACAACTCATTCTGTTAGCTCTTTATAGCAAATTAACTTGATTACAAACTTCAGCCTTAAAATGTATACTTAAAAAAAAATTAATGAAGGTTTACATACTGTCTGGTCCCTCTACCATAAATCCAGCTTTCTTATTTATTTTTCTAAAATAATTTTCCATCAGAATTGAGAATTTCAGAAAGCAGAAAACTACAGTGATTAATAGCACTCGTCTGAGGCCAGCCTGAACAGTCTGCACCACTAGCTGCGCACTTAAAAGAAATCACTTTTCTCCTCTAAGTAGTCAATTGTAGATTCGGAATAATCCTAGAACCTAGCATACGAGATTGTTGTAAGTTTGAATATGATAATCATATAAACAGTTAACTGAGTGTCTGACAAAGAATGTTCAATACATGCCAGCTAATATTACGATCATACTGCAGAGGTAAAATCTCCTGGTTCTTGTACAGGTACTGCTATCTTGAGTTTGCTTAATGTCATTTCCCTGCTCCTAAATTGCTTCTGATATAATTACCGATAGATCTCCACTCATTTTTTTCTGAGATTTACTTTATCTTTCCGGAATGAACAATCAGAACAAATTTCTGAGAGTTTCAGTGCCAAGAACTTAAGTAGAAACAAGTCTTCGCTTTACTCATTTTAATAAGGAGCAAAGGAAGTATAATACAGAGTCTTAACTCCATTTTTTGATGTTTTATAGCTGACAGCTTAAAACCTCACCACTCTCTCTTGCCCTTCTTCCCCAATTTGGGCAAACAGGAAAAGGCCTGGGTGCTCCCTCCTTTGGTCCCATTCTGCAACCACAACGAAAACCCAAGCCAATTTCCTTTACTTGCTCTCTCAAACTATTTTGGGGGCCAACCTTGGAAACCTGCCCTGCCCCACCTTGAAAGCCTCATTATGTAAGAAATGAAATATATCTTTTCATATCCTCTTGGTGTGTGTGTGGCACCATTGGTCTTGATACTTGAACCAAAATTTGGGTGGTAATGCATCCTGACTACTGAGTAACCACAACGGCAGGCACACTCAATGAATTTTACTAAGTTAAACTGTAGATTATTCTTACTTATCTAAACAACTGAATTTCAGGTAAGTTAACCTAGCAATCTTTTGTGGTCAAATTATGTAAGAAAGATTTCCAGAAAATTTCTATCTTGGAAACTTTATATTTCTTGTACAGAATATGTTAACCTTCGAGGGAAAAAAAAATTGAAAAGAACTTTTATTTAAACTAGTTTCACAACAACATACACATAGAAAAAAGGTCATTTTGTACAACAAATATAAAAACAGATTATTTTAATGAACTTATAAGATTTTTTCTTCTTTCAGCCACAATAAAATGCAAGAATGGGTATTATATAAGAAGATTATTTAAAATAGCATCCTGGAAGTAAAGGTGCACAGGACTTGTAGGATATTCTGCGATATGTCCCCCACCCAACTATACCCAAGCAAGAAGTTTTACTAACTTTTCCAAAAGGGACATTATTTAAATTAAGTGGACTTACAAAACTTTGATTCTCCAAAATTTTAGGAATCTATCTATTGTTAAAGGTGAGATATACTTGCATATTCTCATGCTTTTAAAATTATGGGGAATAAAAATTTTATATAGTCTGTTCTATATACTTTAAAATTTTTAAATATTATACTTACATTTATCATTTTAATAGAAAAAAGTTATAAATGTGTAATGTACAAGAAAGTGATACAATTTTTAATTAAACTCCATATCATTTGTTGCGTGCCTCCACCATGCCAAGCCCTGTGTTACATAGCGGGTATGAAGTGGAGGAATAGGAAGGAAGTACCATTCTAATGGAACTAAAACTATGATGGACCAGTACTGCATGACCCCAGGTTCATATTCCTTACTCATATTGTACTGTAGATTCCACCGCTGCAGTAGGAAAATCCTCGTGATATCACTAAAATACACTCTTTCTTGATATTTCTGTACTCTGTGTATCCTAGCTCAATCTTTAAATCACCTACATAGTGGAGTTAAATTAAATCTACATCCCTCTCCAAGGAGATTCTGGCAACTGGTCCTTAAGCAAAGTGCTTTAGAGGCACTTTAAAGGGATATTTTGTTCACCTTGTAGACCCTAGACACAAATATCATGAAAGTAATTAGAAGATATGTATGAGAAAATAATTATAATTTACTTTTTACCTCCCATATAAGATTTTTGTTTTATTGGTATAGAATAGATAGAATAACCCAGTATATCCTTAATATGAAAACGCAGGTTTTTCCAGCTTCCTGGGAGCTCTGTGTACAGATGGAGTATCTCAAGAGGTCCTGAGGACAACTTGAGGTCAGCAGAGTAAGAGGCTACATCTCCTCTGCAATCAGACAACTTCTGGCTCCACCTGATTTGTACACAGTAACTAGATTTCAATTAAGATCCCACTGTAGAAAAGAAAGGGGTTTTTTGTGGTGTCTGTGTGTGTGTGTGTGTGTGTGTGTGTGTGTGTGTGTGTGTGATTGTTTTGCTGCTTTAAAACTGCTTTAAAAAGTTAAAACCTTTGATCTGGGTTTCGCGTTTTCCTCAGAATATAAGCAAAACTCTAATTCTTCAAAACAGTGTAAGGTTTACTATTGATTCTAACATATTATCATTTTTATGCCAATCTTTGAGTTTAAAGATATATGTAAATTTGCATCTTATCTCAATGTATGAAAAAGGTTTTTACTGTAACTCTCTCCTTCAATCTTCACTTCATTTTTGATCATCAATCATTATTTTCACCATTCCCCAATTTGTTCCTCCACTCTGTTCAGTACTAAGGACACATAACAAGCTAATATTAAAGGCATATGATCATCCACATATACTACAGCTTAATTGATTTTTGTTATACAGAAAATAAAAACAGGCAAAGGCTTCATGAAAACAGATATGATTTAAGATTTTAATTGACATAGGATTTCAGTTATTTAAGAAATAAAATCAGTGAATGACACCTTTTTGCCCCTAGACCCTTCCCAGTCCATAAGACTTTGTTAATTACAAGTTTCCTACATGATTTCTTGGTCGTTGTCTCTTCTTCCCCTGCTCTTATCTTCTTTCCTGATATATCCTCCTCCCATAATATCATTTTGGTCCTTTCACTGATAAAGCCTACAGAATATCATCAAACTCTCTTGCTGGCAGATGGACTTCAATGTCTTACTCAAGCTAGTTCCAAGTGACTAATCTTCATTATGCATTACAAACTATTTACTAGGTACCCAGTGTATGCCAGACACTGCACTAGTTGGTAGGGATAGAGTGTGAAACTGAGTGAAGAAGTCTTTTCTCCGAAGAAGTACACTCACAAATGCCAAACTTTTAGAAAAGTATATGTAGTCTCAAAAACCAGAATCAAGAAGTGTGAGTCATCTACTATGAGGATTCTTGATTGGATATGCTCATAATTTTATTCCAAAGCCCTTTTCTAAAAATGTCCTCTTATCTTCACCTATATAAATTTATCACCTTTTGAAGTCCAGTGGGAATTCATTGTCACCCAAAATCTTCCTGCTAATCATTATTTCATTCTAAATACTGTTTTTAAAATCCTGTATCTCAGTGTCCTCAGATACTATGAGAATGAAAGTTATATTCTATATTTAATATAATTTTTATTGTTAGTTATATGATGATTATGATGAGCAGTTATATAGGCATAACTGAGGGAGTTAAATGAATCACGGGGTCTTGCTTGAAAAGCCTAGAATTTTGTTTCTTTTTTTCCCCCATTATCCTCAGTGGAATTTTTTTTTCAGAATTATATAAAGAGCTTCATAACGAAGAGTGAATTTAGTTAAATCCACTAGTGATCGATTACCTCAGGTTGGGATTATTCCTGACTCTTAGAAACAAAGTTGGGAGGATAAGAAAGGAATGAAATAGGACATAATATATATGTATTCTAAGATGTCTAAAAACATAAACCAAGTCTCTGCCAATTCAGAATAATTAGAATAAATAAATTCAGAATAATTAAAATAATAGAAATTAAGAAGTCCTATGGTTCTCAAACTTGAGTGTATATGAGAATCACCTGAAGATCCTATTTCTGGGTCCAACCCCCAGAAGTTCTGATCCAGCAGGTCTGGTTTGGTGACCAAAATATGAATTTCTAACAAGTTCCCACCTGATGCTGATGTTGCTGGTCCAGGAATCACATTTGACAAGCAATGAACATAAAAGAAACAAATACTATATATAAAATTTAGCACATTTGTCTGGTAGCTTTTGCTTCATTTATGGTACTTCATTTTACCAAACAAATAGCAAACTTCCTGAAATTTTCATATCTCTAAGAACAATATTCTCTACTTAGAATATGAATCATCAGAGGAATTTTTTTAATACAATAAGTTATAAGCCAGGTGCTTCTGATGGATTCACCTTTGAGAGACAATATTTTCTCATATTATATACTCATTTTCCCATACTATATACTAAGCATTTTATTAAGTATTTCCTTATTTGATTAATATTCCCAGTGTGACTCCCATAGTTCTTCGAATGACCCTGGGCCCTGACCTAACAGAAATAACAAAAACTGGGAAAGCAACTCTGAATGGGGATATAGAGATAAATAGAAATATATAGATATATAGGCACACATATACATATATATGAATATATGTATTTATATGTATATGTATATGTGTGTCTTTTTAAAAAGTACTAGGTTAAATGTGAACTACTAAATGAACACTATGATGAATGAATAATGAATATAAACTATGCAACATCTGAAAATGGATAAAAATAAGTCATATACAATAATGGTTAAAATTACACATTGAAATGTACACTTTATGGAGAACTGTGGTTAGTTTAGATGCTAAATTAATTCTAAGCTCTATGTTGATACCAATATTCTTTTTTTTCCAGTTAGATTCATTTACTACATCTTGAAGTAATGATATTTTTAAAAATATGCTGTTAATTATATTTCACATACTTAATAGTAAATGGAAGAGGTAGCCAACATTCTATGTATGCTTTGCTTTGTTGTAAATTCTAAATTTCACCTGATATCCAGCAGTTTGACTTCCTTATGAAGCCACTAACAAAGAAAAAGTGGCTGAGCAGAGAAAAGAGTTTCAAACCATGGTTCATTTTAGACTATGTATTTTCTTTTACTTACAATACTTAAACAAAAAATTGGATGGAAACCAACTGAATTTTAGACTCCATAGATGTGCAAAATTTAGCCTGAGCTAGTCATCAACCATACATATGTAACAAGTTCTGCTATTTTATACTAAAATTGTTGAATCCTTCGTAAAACTCTGAATTAAAATGACTATCATATGAAAACTCATCCTCATTAAATTTTGAACAAACCTGTTTAACACGTACTAAAGGTCAGGATTACAATTTTAAAATGACTCAAAAGACTTTTTTAAGTGAACATCCTGAAATTTTCTAGAACAAGGATCAGCATTCCATTGCATTTATTGTATAGTATAAATTATTTTAGAACTATTTAATCCTTTGAAACTCCTGAGCAAGTACCTTGTGTACACAATTACAAAAATACTGGGGTTCTAAGCAATTAAAATAATCAAAAAAAGTGGCAAAAACAAGCCTTTGAGGTAAGGCTGAAGGAATCAGCTAATTAACTGATAGCTAATTTTAGGAATATGAGGAGATATTAGATAAGCCCATGGAAGAAATCATGGAAAGATCACAGTTTTCTAATCTGGTAGAATTGGATTTGAATCCTGACTGCACCACTTATCGGCTCCATGATTTAGGGAACTTACTTAATGTCTTGGAATGTCTAAAATGGAAGGTTAAACAATTATCTTATAGGATTAGTTATTAACTTAACTGGCTTAGCACAGTCTGACTCATAGTAGACACTGACATTTTTTGAGAATGAGTTTTAATTGCTCACTGCAGAATTTCCTATGTGAACTATGCTTAAAATATGTTTAACTGAAAAGCAACAATGCTCCTTTTCCACCCTATATAAGTCACTTAGACAAGATGAGCCTTCAGCTTCATCTATAAAACGTAGGAGTTCAGGGCTTCCTGGTGGTGCAGTGGTTGAGAGTCTACCTGCCGATGCAGGGACACGGGTTCGTGCCCCAGTCTGGGAAGATCCCACATGCCACGGAGCGCCTGGGCCCATGAGCCATGGCCGCTGAGCCTGCGCGTCCGGAGCCTGTGCTCCGCAACGGAAGAGGCCACAACAGTGAGAGGCCTATGTCCAGCAAAAAAACCAGAAAACAAAAAACAAAAAAACGTAGGAGTTCAATTAGATGATTTCCCAGGGCACTTATTTATTATTCTATTATATACTAAATAGCTTCTCTAAGAAATTCCCAATTTAAATGATATTAAGATTCTGTAGCAGATAAATTACCCTAATGTTAGATAAGAAATGTCTAAAAGCTATAGCTATCAACTCTGGCTGCATACTAGAATCAACTGAGTGCCTTTAAAAACACTGACACCAAAAAAATCAAATTAGAATCTTTGTGGCATACAAGCCTGAACATCAGTGGGTTTTTTTTTTTTTTTTTTTAGTTGCATGAAAATTCTGACTGTAGTCAAGATTGTGAACTGTCACCTTAAAGGAAAGTCGTAAGCATTTCAGGTGTAAGGAAAGTTATAAGCAGAGTTAGCAAGAATCCCATTCTATTGTCTAAACTAAGGATTCTCTGATACAGGTTTACCTCAGAGAATCCCTAATCCAATTTTCTCACCCAAAATCTATTCTCTTATTACCATCTGTCTGGATAACAAGTAACCCCTTCAAACTCAGTTTGCTTTTTTTTTTCTTTCTTTTTGAATTTTATTTTATTTTTATACATCAGGTTCTTTTTAGTTATCCATTTTATACATATTAGTGTATATATGCCAATCCCAATCTCCCAATTCATCACATAATTGAACTCATTTTCATTCATTAATACCTGTTCTTTAGTATGGTTTTTCATATTTATAGTAAGGAAACCTCCATTATCAATTTCCCAAGATCAAAACCACAGCATGAAATTTGAAACTCTCTTCTAGCACACAACATCTGTAGGTACACATACACACAGAGACCCCAACCATCAATCAATCCATTTCTATTTCATCTTCAAAGTGATTTACCCAGGAAAGAAAGCCTCCTCTGACCTCCTCAAGATTAGGTTAGATGTCTTCATATGTGTGCATAGCCCCCTGGTCCTTTTCTCCATAGGACTTAATATGGATTAAATTTTTGGTTTATTTGTGTGGTCTGTTGTTCAGTGTCTATATCAAACACTAGAATATGAAGTCCATGAATGCAAGAACAATGTTTTTGCTATTGATCTTCAGGAACAGTACAAGTGACTAGCATACAATAAACACTCAGTTAATATTTGTTGAATAATGAAAAGTAAAAAATAATCTTTGTTACCATTATTTGCACTTAGTTATTGGTAAGTCTGACCCTCTTTTCACGTAACTATTGGCCCTGTGCTTTTCTTCTATGAATTAGTTTTACTATGGTATGATCATTCTGACTCATTCAAACACTGTATTCATCTTGAAGACAGAGTTCAAGTCTCCATTGACATAGGTGAAATTTCAACTGTCTGTTTGGTGTCAAAATATACAGTTAACCATTAAGAACTGTCACACAGGATAAAAATATCCAGCTGATTGACCTAGTATCTTCAGGTTTGTGTATGTTGTGAAGAAAAATCCTTTCAGTCCTATTCATTGCAAGATTACAGAATCTTATTTCTACAGATCATAAAGATGAGTCATCTGCCATTCTGTATTGGTTAGGTGCAGTCTGACTAGATTCCCCAAGTTACATCTGGTAACTTGAGTCTGGTTCAGGGAACACAGGCTAGGCTGTTATTCCAGCAACTTCTCTGTCAGCTTGTGTGACCCTGGACAAGCACTTCCCCTTTGTGCAGCTCTTATTTCTTAACTGAAAAGGAAAGAGTTAGACGCAACTTCAGCTCTTTAACTCTGACATTCTAGGACTGTTAGAACTATTTACATGTAATTATCGAGACTGGATTTTTCCCACAAAATTCTGAGGAGTTAGATGTCCTAGTCATGCACGTGCGTGGACTTGCATCTGTGTGTTTTTGAGCATGTAACGAAATGTGATCCAAGATGTAGAAAAGTTTTATTGGAAAATAGCCTGCTTTTTCCCCTAAGAATTAGTTCACTATATAGCTTTCTACTGTTGTATTAAACATCACCACAAGCTCAGCAGCTTAAAATAATACCCATTTATTATCTCATAGTTCCTGTGGGTCAGAGTTACAGGCATGGCTCCGTTGGGTTCTCTGCTCAGGGTCTCAAAAGGCTGCAGTCAAGTGTTCGCTGAGGTTGCAGTCTTATCGGAGGCACAGGGTTTTCTTCTCATCTCATGGAGTTGTAGCAAAATTCATTTCCTTGCCACTGTACAGCTCATGGAAGCTTGCTTCTCCAAGGCCAGCAGGTGAGAGGCAGTGTATCTGCTGCTTCCAGGCTCTCACTTTTTGACCACTTTTAAAGACTCCAACTATTTGATATTATTATCAAATAATCCTCCATTTGATAAACTTAAAGGGAATTGATTAGGGACTTTAATTACATTTGAAAAATGCCTCCACTTTGCCATTTTATATGGGTTGAAGCAGTTGCAGGTCCAGTTTACACTCAAGGATGGGTGATTATACAAGGGTGTGGGGCACTGAGGTTCATCTTAGAATTCTGAATATCACATGGTCTACAAAACAATCTGAAATGATTTTTTTATAGCCGTTCCAGTTTGAACGGTATTCCAAATGGTATTAATATTTCATTTTAGCTGTCATTTTATGAAAGTTACTCATGTTTTAACTTCTCACTAAAAACTAAGAATTTACTTTTAATTGGCCTAATAACTGTAATAAAATTTTTTGTAAGTTATTAACTATAATTATCTCTTAAAACAGACTCTCAAATTAAAATGTAAATAACTTAGTTGGAAATATACCTGTTTTTATCAATTCTACATGATGCTACAAGAACAAGACATTTTAAAACATACACTTAGCAAAAAAGACTATTTGTTTTCACATGAAAGAATAAATACATTTAAAGTACAGAAAAAAATCTGCAAAATGACTGAATTTTGGTTTATTTTCCCCATGTATTATGAACATAAAAATTTATTTTGTTGGGGGCCAGTATGTCAGGATATTATATAATCTCACTTGAATTTCATCCTTTATGGTGAAATACCCATAAATAACATTATAACCTACATCTAAATTTCATTCTTCTTAGAAACATTATATGATAATAAAACCACAGCATTTGGAGCAAGACTCCTGGGTTTGAATCTCAGCGTCATCACTAACCCACCCGTCTGTACAACTCAACATGTTATACGTAATTATGGAGTCTCATTAACTTTATCAATAAAATAAGCATAATAATAGGCATCAGCGTCAATAGGATTAAGGAGAAGATTAAATTTGTTAATTACATTTGTTTCTTTATACTTAAGAAAAAGCCTGGCACATGACATTTGTATGTATGTGTGTGTGAAATATATATTTAAATATTTAATCCATATAAACATAAAATTATGCCTTACAATTTTGGACTTGTATGTGTACCTGATGATAAAGAAATCCCTAAACATGTATTAAAGCACAGAGAGAAAAAAAATAATGACTATTGTTTTTCAAAATCCTTAATGCAAAAGGTTCTGAGTCTTGAAGCTGCAGAAAAGGATACATAATTCTACACTAATGCAACTAACAGTATTCACATAAACATACCACTATGAATGTTTGTTTTTAATGATTAGGGTCAACCTATACCCAAAGTACTGATGACTCAAACATGCATGACAGAAACACAGAATGGAAATTTAACAAACTTGAAAACATAAAAACCAAAGTTAGAGCTTGCAGGAAACAGGATAGCAAGTAAAGGGAGAGGGGTTGAAAAGAGGAAAGACAATAGTATTCTCATTTAATATAATGGGGGCTCTCCATATGCTGCACAGATTGATGGTACAGGAAACCAAAGTTCAGACGAGTCATGTAAACATGGAAATTAACCAAGAGAATAATTTTTTAAAGTGCGCCTCTATCAAATATTGAGAGGTGTGAGGAAGATTAGTAGGATAATATAACTGCACAGCACTTATTTTTCATAGGTAAGAATCAAAAGCTATTGTCAGAAGTTGATAAGTCAAGAAATAGAAGTATATGCTTACTATTTAAAGATATTTCAGTAATTTGCAAAAGAAATTAAAACCAACATAAAAATCCTTCTTGAAAGTAGGATTATTGGTGGAAAATTGTGGGGACTAGAGCTACTTCTGTACTATTTTTTTGTGCCGTGTGTATCTTTATATATGCATGCAATACATACATATGTATGTATTTTATATATGTACATATAAAACTATGTATATACATATTATCTATATCAATAGTGCTATCCAGAAAGAGAGGCAGAGAAAGATTGAAGAGAGAAAGCAGGGAACGTTGTTATGTCAAGGGTATTTATCATAGGCCACCAGGCTAGTGGTGTAGTCAAGGAGCTCATTATTTGTTAATTGCACAGCAGGTATTCACGGTTCAGGCTCCTAAAATTCCTCCTTTGGGCCTAAGGTAGGAACTGACAAGAGCTGGGCCATGATTAGTACACAGTAAGTTGGGATACCTTAAGATAAAGACATCCCAAAGTCAAAACAGATGCCAGCCTAGGTCCTGTAGCAAAGCTTAGTGAGTGGAGCCAAACTGACTTCCGGAACCAACTTGACCACTCAGTTGGATGCCTCTGCATAGCAAAACCCACACAGCCATAGCAGAAATGAGTTGTCTCTTAACAGGTCATATTTCTCCTGCATCCAGAAGAGACTGCTTCTGGTTAAATAACCCTGTGATCCCCTGAGAATCTAAGCACCATAAAAAACAAATCTGCATACCAGTGCCACCACTGCTACTGCATATGTCCTAAACTCAGGTCTCACTCTTCCCTTGGGAGGGTATCTAGGCATCAGGCAGGAGCCAGGAGAGATGCAAGAACACAGGCAGAGAAGCAGGAAGCCTCTTAGTGCCTGGGAGTCTGCTCACTCTTCCGCTGGACAGGTCTCTGTTGGTTATCCTTTCTGTTTGTGCTCTGGTTCCTGCCATATCACTGTACTTTCTCTCTCCCACCTCTAATCTCTTTTACTTTATTCTTTAATAAATTTACCAGCAACTGTCCCAACTTAGGAGTGTTTCTTAGGCGGGAAAGCCATATCTCCTTGTCATTTCCAGATCACTGTACAATGTCCTGAAGGCCACTCCTCAGCCAAAATGATTAACGGGACATTAATATTTCCACATAAAGGAAGTTTTCTCCCCTAAGAGGCATTTTGTTCCTGACTCCTGATTTTTACTCCTTCAATACCTATGTTACATGATTTATGTTTTGAGAAATTTGAATAATCTGTGAGGGTTCAAATCCAACATTGACTAAGCAATCCTATAGTCTTATTTGGAAGATAATTATGAATCAACTAAGAATTCAAGAATTTACTCTATAATATTTTTAACAATTTGACCATAAACCTCTGTTGGAAGACTTGGAAATACAAAATTGATCTCCACTTAAAAAACATTTTTGAGGAAGGAATGATGGTCGATTTTGCTTTTATCATCTTTAGAAAAATAAAAACAATTTAGAGCTTTCATAACCATTTGAGTAAAGAAAAACAAAAGTGCTTTTATTATTCGGTTAAAATTACTTTAGAAGGAAAATTTTCTGTTTGCTGTATCTAATGTCTCAATTAGCTGCTGGGCCATTAGGTTTAAAAACAATTGTACAACTGCCTATTCTCAAATACATTATAAAACTAGTTATAAGATTAGTCTATTTTCTCCACAGAATTTAAAACATCGGTTTATTTGTCAACTTACTGACCCAAGTAAAGAAGCAACACAATTTAAATTCTGTTTTCAGGAACAAAGAAATCTACAACTCACTTCTACTTTGAGGATAGGATGAAAGAACAAAGTCTACAATTCATAAAAGTCCATTACAAATAAAATATGATGCATACAAATATGAGATCCTCCAGAGGCCAGAAAGGACAGCAGGAGAATCTGCTTAAGGGATGCAGTTCTCTTAATTAAAGAATTAGGAGAAAATCAAAACTCGACAGTAATGACATGCTTTTTGGTATTTAAAAGCATCTTTGGCATGAAAGCTTCATCACTGCCTCATGTACTTTACAATTTCTCAGATACAGACATGGCAACAGCCCAGATTTGAATTGGGAAATTAAAAACTTTTTTTTTCTTTCTTGAGGGGTTTATTTCAGAGATACTAAAATTGGGTTTAAAAAAATATACAATACAGTGTGTCCAATGTGGATTTCATCTGCACTCAATGAAACTGACCATATGATAAGGCATCAATAAGCACCGATCAGGAATATACAGTGTGAAATAACCAAAACATTGCTCACTAACTTACTCTGAATCATGATGGACATTTTTGTTATGTTTCTCTTTCTCTTTTTTTTTCTTTCCCGTAGTCTCTGGAAAACCAAAGGCTAGATTCAAATTTGAAGAAAAGATTGGCAAAATGGGACTAAATTAAGAGTTGCTAAATTAATTAAACAAGGCGGCTAAGAGACTGAGGTGTTTTTAATGCCCTGGCTGCCTAGTTGGCAAACCAAAATCTAAGCCAGTAAATGCCTTAAGGTTACAAAAATCAAAGCCTAAGGACAATCAGTCACAAACTAGGCTTTAAGCTATAGCCAATCAATAATTCCCTTGCTTTGCTTCTGCCTTTTCTCTATAAAAGTCTCTCCCCAGCTCCTGTCCGGGGGTGCTCCTAAGCATTTCCAGTTTGGCACTGCCCAATTCAAATAGATTTTTGCTCAAGTAGACCCTTAAAATTTTTAATATGCCTCAGTTTATCTTTTAACAGAGTCAATGCTATAAAGTGTAAAACTTCCAGACATGAGGTAGGTTCACACACAGTTTGGGTGGATATTAATGACCTTTTTATTTATTTATTTATATTTTATTTATTTATTTATGAATAGGCTCTATGTGACATCCTTCTATTTAAAAAAGAGCAATAAAGCAAATTTTATATTTTAATAACTTATGTTTCTATTCAATACACACCAACTGAGTGAACTAATGGGCAGAGCAGGCTCCAGTTCAGGTGTTAAGAGATGTGAAGGTGAGAACAAAGACAAGAACCTTGCTCACCTTGAAATGAATGTCTAATATCAGGGATGGTATAACTGATTTCCCCCAAACCTCTATAGTCCAACAGTAAGAAATTTACTTGTCTTTTGAAATCTGAAGGATAGATGGGAGTAAAATCACAAGAGTTAATCAAGACATTGTAAAAATGGAACTGAACAGGAAACCCTGCAATGTGATCTGGAATCAAACATTTATTCAATATGTATTTTAAAGTGCCAGTTGTATGCAAGACACTCTATATATACCTGTGAGGTTTAAAATTTAGTAATGGGATAAGATATGCATAAGACAAATTCTAATGAAGATTAGAATGTACTGGATGCGAAGAGAGGTGCAGATTAAATGTTAAGGAGTATTTAGAGACTGAGGGACTTCTTATGATATATGTGTGGGTGTTTAGGAGAAGTAGGGTAAAGAGGGTTTTAGTTAAATTTTCACATATTCGTTTGTTTCAGTGAAATTTGAAAGAGAGCATTTTAGTCAATTCAAACTTATCCTAAAACCTTGTCAGTTATCAAAATTGCAAAACAAGAGCTCTTGGTCAAATCTTCTTTCCTTGTGACAGGATGACCATATTGCATTACTGAACTTGCAATATTCATATTGAATCTAACAACCTCCCCAAAGGTGTGTGAGAAGGACAATGAAAAACACGGATCGCTAGTTGCTTCTAGCAGCAAATTTCATAAAGCATCCAAAATACTGTTAATTTATTCAACAGAAGTCAAGATTTTTCTTCCCCCATACCCCTTCCATCTCATTCCCTTCTCATGACAGGCTGGTTATTATTTTTCCAGAGCTGTTAACAAAGACGCTGGCTGCTATACTCTTTTTCAAATGGCAACAATCTAACGAAGGCATTGATGCAGGCATAAACCCATAAATCAGGTTCCAACTTAAGAAAGAGAATGTTAGACATTTGCTTTCAGGATTACAGTGCTACATGAGAAAGCTGTAGCTGTACCAGTGCAGCTTAAGTTTCAAAAGCTTCTCTTTTGCTTTCTTCTATATGTTTAATAATTTCACATCCCATTAATATACATTATAATGTATAAATGTATTAAGAATATAAGAAGTTATATTATTGACCCCTACATTGGATTAATCTTTCTAACATTATTTTTACCCTCTTTTTTTAAAATAATGAGACCATAAGGAGTTATTTAAAAATATATTTATAAAGCATTTATAATCTGACAAGCATTAAGTTTAGAGTCAAAAGAACAAGTGTTCTACAGATGCTGAAGTCTAATGAATAAAGGTCAAGGTCATAAAGGGTCAGGGCTATGAGGGAGGAATTTAATGATAGCTAGTGTAATAATTAAATAATAAATAATCTCAACAAAGAAAATCATACACACATGCACAAAACTCTACATACACGTTTGCATATGAAATAAACTCTCTTCGTATAGAAATCCTAAGCTAATGCTAGAGAAATGCAAGAGAAGTGCTGGTTGTTTACCTCAAATTGACAGAATCTAACAGTCTGGCCTTCTATTTTTCTAACAAATGCAACTGTTTCGGGAATCTGTATTAATCACCCCCAGTTAGTGATTTATTTAGGAATGAGCACGTAGTGAGATTCCTCTTAAGTTATAAAGAAAAGCTTCTTGCAGGGCTTCTCGAAAAGGTTTCCTTGCTGATAAACAGACATGCATACACAGATAAAGCCGTTTTTTTCTTCCGTTTAACACTAGTGTCTGCCTGTGCTTCGTAGAACGTGCAGCCATCATGCGGCTACCATGGATGACTGCTGAAGATAAACAGCCTCGCTGAGGAAGGCCTAGCAGAAAGATTGTGTGGTAGGCTGCATGATGGCTCCAAAAGATACCAATGTCCTAATCCCTGCAACCTCTGAATATTACCTTATATGACAAAGAAACTTTGCAAATGTGATTAAATTACAGATATTGAGATGGATAGATGATCCCGGATTATCTGAGTAGATCCTAATGGTGATCATAAGTGTCCTTATAAAAAGGAGACAAAAGGAGATTTGACCCACAGAGAGGAGAATGCAATGAGATGGAAGCACAGAGGAATTTGAAGATGTTATTCTGCTGGCTTGAAAGATGGAGGAAGGAGTCATAAGCCAAGGAGCATAAGGAATACAGCTCTAGAATCTGGGTAAACCAAGGAGACAAATTCTTCTCTATGGTCTCAGGAAAGAAGATGGTCCTGCAAGTAACTTCATTTCAGCCAGCGAAACTAATTTCAGACTTCCGGCCTCCAGAACAGTAAAATAATAATTTTGTGTTGTTTTCAGCCACTGGGTTTGTGGTAATTTGTTGGAGCAGCCATAGAAAACTAATACAGATGGAAAGATTTGACATTTATTCACCTAGGAGCCACTCAACCACAGTACTGTAAAGGACATATGGGAATTACCTGAGTGGCGTAGGTGATTGTTTTCTGTAGTAAATAGTTGACGGATTATCATATTTGCTGACTTTACCGGGTCTTCAGTTTCCATCACACTTAGCCTTAGAGTAAACTGCCCCTTACTTTAAGTTATTTTAGTTTTTTATATTGTCAGAAGTTCTAAGATATTGATCACAGCCCAGGAGAAAATAAAGCATTTACCACAATTTTATATAATTAATATTAAAAGCTATCTCAATAAAAGGCAACACCATATTTTCAACTGTTCAAGTGAGAGATACTTTGGAGCCATCTTGAATGGTTGAATGCATTTTTGTCTCACACCCACATACAATCTTGTCACTACATCTTTCAGCTCTGCCTTCAATATCTCCAAAATCAGACCACTTGTCTCTCCCCACTTTAAATGCTACCATCCTAGTGCACACTACTTTATTTTCATCCACACTATACTGTTAGCCTTCAACTGTTCTTCCTGATACTACACATACTATTCAGCAAGCAGAATGATCCTTTATAAAATATACAATGGATCATTCCACTCTCCTGCTCAAAACCTTCCAATGTCTTCCCATATCTCTTGCAATAAAAGCCAAACTCTCCAAAATTGGCTACAAAGCCCACATGATCTGTGCAGCCTGGATCCCAGAATGAAGAAAACAGAAGCCCAGAGCTGAAACTGACCTACAATGGTCCATAGACAACATGTAACACAAGAGAGGAAACCACCTTTCTTTTCTGGAAAGCTTAAGGCCATTTGCTATTTGGAAAGATCTAATGAAATGTAGTGAAATATGGCAAAAATATTCCTTTTATCATTCTATCTTTACCACCTGACATTATACATTAATTTATTTACTTGACTTTTTGGCTCTCTCTCCATAGATAAACTCTATAAATGCAGGAGTTTTCTGTTTTGTTCACTGTTGAATCCTCAGTACCTAAAATACATAGTCCCTCCTATTTAATGTTGCATGAATGAGAAACACTTAATTAGAGCTACAATGCATGTATACAAACAAATGTTACATTAATTATTTCCTGAAAGAACAAATGACTACCCAAATAGTGACCAATACTACCCACTTTTGTATTCCAGATATTCTTACTTAAATTGAAATGTTCATTTAATCTTTGTTGAATAAATGAATGATTTCTTACAAATTAGACACATAAATCACATATAAAGCAAATAAGAATAAGAACTCTGTTGCTTTGGACTGAATGTCTGTGTTCACCTAAAATTCACAAGTTGGTATCTAGAGGCAGGGCCTTTAGAAGAGAATTAGGTCATGACAGCGTAATCCTCATGAATGAGATTAGTGTCCTTGTAAGAAGAGATTCGAGAGATCATCTCTCTCCCTGCCATGGGAGGCAGCAAGAAGACAGCATTCTGTAAACCAGGAAGAGAGCCCTCATCAAGGTCCCAATCATGCTAAGCACTCTGACCTCAGACTTCCAGTCTCCAGAACTGTGAGAAGTAAATGTCTGTTGTTTAAGCCACCTGGTCTATGGCACTTTTGTTATAGTAACCCAAACCAACTAAGATATCTGTGAAGGAGGTATTATTGATCTCATTTAAAAATACTAGAATTTAATTGTCATAGTCAAGATCATGTAGAGTGGCTGATATGGGATCCCATTCTTGAAATCTCTGGCCTCAAATTCTGTGTTTACTGCTCTCACATCAAAAGGAAGCATCACAACCAGAAAGTTGGGAACAAAAACAAAATGTTGGGAATCTCCATAAAGAGCTATAGGCAACAAAAGCAAAAGAAACTGGAACACTTAGTATTTCTTTATCTTGTAAAAACTGATTTTATTTCTCTCAGACTAACATGTAGTTTTGTCCTCCATATTTCAATATGAAAAAAGGAGAAACATACTGAAAAACATACTGTTTCAAAGGTATACACAATTATCAAAGTTTTGGAGGAGAAGGGATCTAGTATTTGGCAAGAGACTTAGTTTAGGCCCCGCAGATAAGGAAAAAACAAAAAGGCTGAAAAAAGGTAAGTTTGAAGAATATTAAATCATGTCACATAAATTTTATTTATTCATCCTTGCTCCCTCATCAGGTTAAGAACATTCTATGAGAATTTATAAAATCTAACATTAAAATGAAAGGAATTATTCCATCTTATGCCTGGCAGTGACTTTAAGAAACTCCTTGCTCCAAAGTTAGCATATATTGAAGGTATATATTAATTTTCATAATCTTAGAAAAATTTGCTCATAATTTAAGTTACTTCAGAATGTTTTGAGATATGACTCTAGTCCCTTTTGGTAATGAGAATGAGCACACAAGTCACAAGGGTGACTGCTAAGGACTTTTTCATACACACCAAGGTGAGACACCGAGTTAGAGAAATCTTAGTACTAATCTAGTCAGAATGTTCCACATTCGTAATAACAGTATGGAATCAATATTGAGATGAATCGTTTTTTCTGTAATTCTTATTGTGATTGCTCAGTGATATGCATTCTGTAAACAAACAATTTAAAAAGATAGATTCTCACTGATTTTTCCATCACTTATGGCATGTTCTGTAATAACTATCAAGTTGATATGTATCCAGGAATCTACAAAACTCTCTCAACGTTGTTGCAAAATATGTGAAATGTTTGACCAGAATTTGGGTGTCTTGATCGTAAATGGTCCATACCTCATTTTTATATGGAGTATTTCAGGAAACACTGCCCAAAAAACTTTTTTTTTTTTTTTTTCTGTTTTCCCATGTTTATCTCGAGAGAGTTAGAAAGATATCGGGCAGGCTAAACCTCAAATGAATTTGATAATATTCAGTGGTTATAAATACAAAGAGATGTTCATCTATTGAAAACACAGGAAGAAAAATATCCCATTAAGATAAAGCATCTAATTTGAAAGCAGCAGAAAGACAGGGAGAAAAAGTCACATTATCGGGTGGCTACAAGCTAAAGTATAATAACCATTCAAAGCAATTACTTTATGTGGTTTTATTCCCTATTTTGGAAAATGACTGTAAATCAAGTCAACCTAAAAGCATTGTTTTCTGGAAAACATTTACATTTTTAACTGAGAAACAGCTGAACTCTTAAAAATGCTTTAGATATCAATTTGTTTTTATTTTATGCATTTATTTACCTGGAAATTTTATTACCTTATTATAAAATTCTAAATATTTATAGTATGAAAGGACCTCAGAGATTGTTTAACCTAAACCTCTCTTTTATAAAGATAAAGAAATATGCTCAGATTGTTTAAGAGGTAAATTATGAAATTAGAATGTATCATAAATGAGATGAACTTTAATTCCTGTCTTCTGATTTAAGGCCAGTGTTATTTTCATTTTACTTTACCAACTACTTTTAATGTGTGTACTGTAAACAATAAATTGCATTTGCATTTACTAATTCTAAATAAATAAACAATAATGGAGAAGAGGTTTTGTAACACCATGTGAGTTTAGTGAATGATTTTTTCATCTATTTATCTCTGTTAAGAATAAATAAAATATCAATGAAAAGAAGACATTTTAGTTAGATGAATTTTACTTAATAAAGTTATGATTATTTAATATACTTGGAAAAGAGGAAAATTATTTTAATTGTTGAAAGTCTTTACAAAATACATTGTTAAAAGTCTTTAACCACTGTTGAAAATCCTGTATTGTATGAATATATTGTATTCATATATTCATATATTGTATGAATATATTGCCTTAGTGACAAGTATATGGAGCATCCTTGCATGGGTTTCTGGGTCATCATTTTTATCTATTAAAGTATAGAATATTTAGTAAAAATATATATCTTTATATTTTTGTGCCATAAACTGTATTTTCCTAAAAACAAAGAGCATCAAGCAATTCTGGATATTGGAAGATCTGAATGACCCTTTCATTTATATAATTAAAGATATAAAATTAGTTTTGTTGCTATAAAAGAGCATGAATCACAACATATAAGCTCCAATTTCACACAAGCTATAGGTGACTTCCAAATTCATTGAGAATTGAACTGACTACCTTTATTGCACAGAGAAATTACAAGACAAATCAACCATAATCATTGTAAGAGAAGAAATAGTTGCTCAAGTATTTGTGATAAGCCAAAACAACAGTCCCAGCTCCACCAGCTTGACTAAGAGATACTTTCTCTTAGGTTCACTTCAAAACAAAAATATCTTATTACCATATGATTTCATTACAAGGAGTTACAGATTAGAAGTTTTACCTTCTATTTATTATGATGAATAATGATGAACTTGAGTGAAACCGAATGCCTCCTTTAATCTGTTCTGGTTATTTGCTTCTCTTTTCTGAGTATACTTCTGCATTTCTCCTGTATTGATCAATTACAACTATTCCTTTCTGTGTGACTGCACAGCCTTCATACACTTTCAATAAGGAGCTTATTTGTTTACATCATTCTCTTTCTCATTAGTATGGTAGGCAGGATGGCTCCTCAATATATCCCACTATCCTAATTCCTGAGTCCTACAAATACGCTACTTTACATGGCAAAAGAGTTTTGCAGATGTGAAGTTATGAACCTTCTGATATGGAGATCACCTGTATTATCTTTACCTAGATGGGCTCACTGTAATCACATGAGCCCTTAATACAGAGATATTTCCGTATTAAGAGATGCAGCAGAAGTTAAAGAGATATGAAATAGGAGAGAGGCTTTATATACCTTTGTTGTTTTGAAGATGGAGGGGGGGATAGGACTAGAAATAGAGGTGGCCTTGAGGAGTTGAGAGAGGCCTCTAGTTGACAGCCAGATAGAAATGTTGACCTCAGGCCTAAAGCCCCCAGAAACTCCATCCTGTCAACAATCTGAATGAACTTAAAAAAGGATTTTCCCCAACAGTCTCCAGACAAAAGTTCAGGCAGGCAAATGCCTTGTAAGACCCAGAGGAAAGGAACTCATAAAGCTAACACACACTTCTCACCCACAGAACTGAGAATGAATAAATGTGTGCTGTTTTAAGCCAGTGGAAGTGTGGTAATTTGTTATGCTAGCATGGAAAATCAGATTTAGTTTTACAAATAAACTAGATTTACTTCTTCATAGCAGAGATAATTTTTTCTCATGATGATATCCTTGGTTTCTTCCATTGCCTTTCACATAGGAGATGATCAATAAAGTTTATTGATTGAATACAATGCTCTATTATCTTCCATCCTTGATATTATATTGATTTATTTATAATCTATCTATTTTCAAGAAGGATATAAGGTCGTTTATAATAAAAGCAATGTAAAATAAGAACCAGAGACAAACAAAACAAACTAAGATATAAAAGTGGGATTAAAAGAACAGCATATCTGGGTTTCCCTGGTGGCGCAGTGGTTGTGAGTCTGCCTGCCGATGCAGGGGACACGGGTTCGTGCCCCGGTCCGGGAAGATCCCACATGCCACAGAGCGGCTAGGCCCACGAGCCATGGCCGCTGAGCCTGTGCGTCCGGAGCCTGTGCTCCACAACGGGAGAGGCCACAACAGTGAGAGGCCCACGTTCCGCAAAAAAAAAAAAAAAAAAAAGAACAGCATATCCCTAACTTGATAGAGCCAGTAATAATATTTGAAGCCAAATTTAGCACTGTGCATCCCATGAGGCAACAAAAAAGAAAACAATTTTTACACAGTTCTCACCATCTCGAATTATGAAACTATCCAATTCATCAAGAAACATGCTTTTTTAATTTTACACGGCATCTGTACATAAAGAGCACAGAACATCATAATGAAAATCATCTTTTGTAATGCATAGCTGAGGGATTACATATACTTCTATTCCTTATTTCAGCCCCTAGTTACGGATAGATATATTATTTAAGTTTTTTTTTTTTTTAAATAAGCACATCTTAGATAAGACAAAGTGATAAAGCTTACCAAAACTAACAACCAGATTATGCTGAGGAAATCCCTGGACATGTGAACATGTCTATTGCCACTTCCCTTCAAGGCTGACTCTCTGGGCAGGAAGAGAAATCAGCTGCTTGCTCAGGTCCCAACCTGTCAACATGGACCAAAAGAATAATCTGTTGTTTGTCAGTCTAAGGCTCCTTATAGATGGTGATTAAGGACAGGTCCTAATGGCAACATAAACACACAACTATGTGAATGATTATCTCCGCTAAACTTGGATCACACATAGGAGAAACAATAAGTTCATGCCTTATGCAGACGACTGAAAAAGTACTTGCTCAACTTACTTCATTTGAAGACAAAGTTAAATTATTTCATCCCCAAATGCATTATTTTCTGTTCCCAAATAACTTCCAGTCTTCAAATTACTTAAATAACACTGTTGTCATAGGTAGGGGCCCTACCGCCAGGTATGTGAGATCAGACATAAGCAGATCAGCCTCTGCAGAACTCACAGTTTAATAAAGTCAAATTCCAAATATGGTCTTCACTTATTCCACTCCTGAGGTAGCAAGGACTTAAATATCGTGCTGTTTCACCTGTTTTAGATTGTTTCCTTCTTCTTAGAGTGTTGTTGATTTTTTCATGTTCTCCGAAGTCACAGAATTTTACCTCTTTTATTTCAATTATTTAATTTTACAGTATTTCCCATCCTCCATTAGAATAGAATATGGTAATAATGCCCATTCACTTAGGTCAGTGCTGCTTAAACTTTTGGATTGATAAATCCCTAATAATTAAGTACAGTGAATTTGAGTCCCCATGATATTGGGGGCACAGCTCAAGAGGGCTTACATGAGAAAAATTGTTTCATTTCTTAGTATTTTTAAAATTGTGGGACTATCTAGAACATTATTTTCCCTAAATATTTGAGTAATGTCAAAAAAAAATTTTTTTTAAGATGTACCATTTGATTCTTTACATGTTCCCTTGTACACCCAGTTTGTGAGGCATACATGTAAATTCAGGTATAAACAAATAAATGAATCAATAATCAATCAGTCAATCAATAAACTAGATTCATATGGAGGAATGTAACTAATATTTGACTGTGTGCAGGGGTAAAACCATTACTTGCAACTTTAACTGTTTAATTAGAGTGATGGGAAAGTGACAAAGGAACATTGGTATGATAAATAGCTGCTTTAATATTTACTTCTGGTTATGTGGGCTTTACTCCAATGATTTTGAAACATGTCAGACATGGAAATATGGCATTTCTAAGGCAACCTTCATGTTAAAAAGCTCTACTGCCATAGTTGTCATTTCCTATGGCACAGTTCCAAAGCAAGCAGAATTAAAGAATACATGCATGAATGAATGCAATGATCCAAAACATCAGGCAGAAAATATGATTCCCAAAAGTAACAAAATATATGAAAGCACAGAAAATGTCAGTCTGATGTTTTTTCTTTAATTTGGGGGTTGTAGCATTAAAAATTAAAAAAAATTAAAGTAATGAAAACATATCTCATGAAATTAATTTTTTCATCACTACTAAATCAAATAGCTTTATTTATTTATTTGTTTGTTTGCTTATTTTATTTACTTATTATTTTGGGTGGTAGTTCTTAATAGAGTTTTATCCTGGCAGAGAAAGTAATTGTTTGTTCCCTAAAATAGATATGTTACCTCTCCTGAAAAGTTAAACTTAAGAACACATTTATTCAGAGTGAAGTAAGTCAGAAAGAAAAAGACAAATACCGTATGCTAACACATATATATGGAATTTAAGGAAAAAAAAAATGTCATGAAGAACCTAGGGGTAAGACAGGAATAAAGACGCAGACCTACTGGAGAACGGACTTGAGGATATGGGGAGGGGGAAGGGTGAGCTTTGACAGGGTGAGAGAGAGTCATGGACATATACACACTAACAAACGTAGTAAGGTAGATAGCTGGGGGGAAGCAGCCGCAAGGCACAGGGATATTAGCCCGGTGCTTTGTGACAGCCTGGAGGGGTGGGATGGGGAGAGTGGGAGGGAGGGAGACGCAAGAGGGAAGTCATATGGGAACATATGTATATGTATAACTGATTCACTTTGTTATAAAGCAGAAACTTACAGACCATTGTAAAGCAATTATACCCCAATAAAGATGTTTAAAAAAAAAAAAAAAGAACACATTAAAGGTTCCAATAGCAATATATTCTGAAAGATCCATCACTCAACAAGGAAGCCTATTTGCCAAATTAGAGTTCCATTGGTTCCAATTATAGTACAGATATGCTCCTTGCCAAGCCATGCATTCAATTTTCAACAACGATAAAGGGATATGTTAGATAAGTTGAAACAGAATTTTTACAGCCTGGATTTTTAAATGCACTTTTGCATTCTGCTTGTGTGCACTCATTCATTTTATATTTTTGACTCAACTGCCATAATTTTCAGACAATATTTAGTTTTTGCTATCACACAATAAATAAAATTTAAAGACCTAGATAAACTCCAAGGGAGACCCATTTCCCATGAATGTGATACCTCCTTTTGAAGAAAGAAAGCAATGAAAATTAAAAGAAACAATATGTACATATCTGTATAGTCTGAGAGGCTTACCATATTGAACAAATATAATAATGTTTTATATTACTATTATTGAAAGGCATTTTTACTAATCATATACATTTAATTTCTGATTTGCATTACAGAACTTTGCATATTAGAGCAGTGAAGATAGAGACCGGAGGTTTCTTGAAGTCAGAGCTATTTTAATCATCATTTTTGTCCACTTCATTGATTGAAAAGTACCTAGCAACTTTCTTTCTTTTTTTGTATGGTTAATTTTTTTTTAATATATTTTTTAACATCTTTATTGGGGTATAATTGCTTTACAATGGTGTGTTAGTTTCTGCTTTATAACAAAGTAAATCAGTTATACATATACATATGTTCCTGTATCTCTTCCCTCTTGAGTCTCCCTCCCTCCCACCCTCCCTATCCCACTCCTACCTAGCAACTTTCTAAAGGTTTAGTTTCTTCTTCTGTAAACTGAAGATTATAGAGAATGTAACTCATTACATTATTAAGGGAATTAGTTAATGCACACAATGACATTGCAGAATATTGCACACGTTGTAAATGTCAATAAATCTTGATCACTAACATTTTATGACTTTTTGTTTTAATATTTTATTTACATTTTATTAACACTTAATGGTTTATTATTATAATAATTCACAAAGTAATGTGAATTACTTCTGGGTAGAATTACCGTCATCACGATCATCAACAATAGATAACTGCTGAGAATCTATTAACTGCAGAATATTTTGGACTATTGCCTATTTTTTTAATCTATGAGTTATAATTATCAGAAATCTGAAATCTGTGTACTTTGAACACCAGAATGGATATGACAAAGAACTTGCCTGGGAAGCATGACACCAAGATGCTAATTCCAGCCATCCCACAAACTAGTTGTGTGATTATGAAAAAAAGGTTACCATCTCTAGAATTTATCATCCTTAGATATTTAAAAAAAGTAATTGAATGAAGAGATCTCTTTAGAAATATACGTATGAATCTTCTAGCAAGGTCAAGATGTTTGTAAGGGAAGACTGGCTGGTTTACTGAATGTAAAATTCATATTTTAACTGGTAAATAAACCTCAAATTAGCCATAATAGAACATTCTCACCCTGAAGACCATAGACCTGATTAGGTAATTCATCAGGTTGCTTGGTAGGTCTGATGATTATAGACAATAATAGCTAGTTGTGATAGCTGAGAACAGGTATGTCAGAAATAACATTAATCCCAAGAAGACAATATTTGTACACGAATGTTTTTTTACACACTGCAGTGGACACCTTATATTTGCACTGCTCTAATTCATCTCCGTCACAATTGATAATTTTTCCGATTAGAGTTATTAATCCAATCAAGGAACTGATAAACAAATTTTGACAGCCTGGCCCCCATTTTCTCTCATCTAGGAAACTTAGTATATTTCCACTGTGTTCATTTTATGTACCTCTGAAGGGATAATCTTTTATTCACTGCACTATTAGCCCTGTACATTGGCTATAATCTCTAAAAAACTTCAAGTTTAAAAGTTTACAGTTCTAGGGCTTCCCTCATTGCTCAGTGGTTAAGAATGTGCCTGACAATGCAGGAGACACGGGTTCCAGCCCTGGTCCAGGAAGATCCCACATGCCATGGAGCAACTAAGCCCGTGTGCCACAACTACTGAGCCTGCCATCTACAGCCCGCAAGCCACAACTACTGAGCCCACGTGCCACAACTACTGAAGCCCGTGTGCCTAGAGCCCATGCTCTGCAACAAGAGAAGCCACCGCAATGAGAAGCCCATGTACTGCAATGAAGAGCAGCTCCTGCTCACTACAACTAGAGAAACAAAGACCCAGTGCAGCGAAATATAAATAAAATAAGTAAATTTTTTAAAAAGTTTACAATTCTAAATGTCCATTCCATCTTTGATAGTCTGGGTCAATAGCTGATTTATCTTCTGATAAACTCAACAAAATAAAACCCACTTATGAAAATTAAAAATTTCAATGAGAAAATATAATTTGTCACTGTTTAATCCTTCTTACTAGTTTCCCTGTCAGCACTCAGAGCAAGGGTTTTCACATCCAAGAGCCAGTCTGTAGGAAATAAAGGAATGCCCTAATAACTAGAGTTTAAACATTCTCCAAGCATTGTTTTTCTCAATAAAATTAGTAATAATTAAAAGAGAATATTTAATTGCTCAGAAATATTCCATGAGCATATTTGTTTTTTGTCTTTTACATCCATCCAGTCTCAAAATGTTACCTCCTGCACTGAATTTACTTGCTTCAAGTATCAATAGCTCCTCATAGAATTAATCTGTGATATAATGCATATATCCTAAATAAAATCAGCTGTCCATTTTCTTCAGGTACTAATATTGTCTCTGCTTAGCATTCTAATTCTACTGTTACTTATTAACTACTTTTTATTATAAAATAGTAAAATCTTATGTCAAAAATGCAAGCAATTAATCTCTGTCATTCTTTTTAACTGCTGCATTATATTTCACTGCACAG
Organism: Phocoena phocoena; assembly: GCF_963924675.1. Classification (NCBI taxonomy): domain Eukaryota; kingdom Metazoa; phylum Chordata; class Mammalia; order Artiodactyla; family Phocoenidae; genus Phocoena; species Phocoena phocoena. Next base: position 55,542,427 of record NC_089224.1, on the reverse strand, counting down.
AAAGTAGCAGAATTGATTTAACCAGTCTTCTATAATGGACAGTAGACTGTTTCTAATTTTTTGCTTTCGTAAACAATGCTGCAATAAATATCTTTGTGGATTATCACTGTGTACTTGTGTGAGTATATCAATACTGATTATGGGGGGAAAAACCCTAAAAGTAGAATTGCTGGGTCTAAAAAATTACATTTTAGTCTTGATATATAAAGTCAAATTTTTCTCAATGTATCATCACCTAATTCTCATACCAACAGCATATGTGGATACAAACACTAACCAACTCAGTGTCCTTTTTAAATGCACCCAAACATGGCACCTTTCATCAATAATTTAATCTTTCAACCTTCTGAATAATTAAAGAGAACTAGGGGAGAAAAAGGTGTCCCTGTCATTTTTCTCCATGTATTTCCTTTCTTCATGTCTTATTTATTTCTTCCCCTCTCCCAAAATTTGTTATACTCTAAAAAATCTCTAAGTCCATGAAAGAAATCATTTCTTAATTTTTTTTAGAAAAGCTACTGCATAGATACTTCCTTTGAAATCCAGCTGATTTCTTTCTGACAGTAGTTTTTCCATCTTTATCACAAGCAGCATTCTCATTCAACCTAAATTTTCTTTTCAAAATACTGGAAATGAAATACCTTTTAAAAAGAAAAGAAGAAACTAAAACTAAGAATTGTATAATTCTGCAGGCTAACATTGTATTTGACAACATTTTTTGGAGTTGGGTTAATACCTTATCACTGGGTCCCATTGATTTTACTGCCTTTCTTTTGTTCTAAAAAGTGTACCGTGGCATAAAACTTTTAATGAAATGTTGTGTCCCAAGTCTAATACTTATTGAGAAAACTGGAGTTGCCCTCGGGTATCACACCATCCAGGGTGGGAATTCTTCACAATTGGTAACATGGTGTTCCACTAACAAATGATTCTCCTTTTACAGACACAAGAAGTCTATATAGAGATTTAAAGTGAAGGAAGAATAGTATAAATAAATAAAATCCATAACAGGCTCTTTTAATTTGCCCCAGAGTCAAACTTATGAATCTACATATGGGATAAAAAGAGATATATGTAGCATTTAGGAGAAAACCAGTGAAAGAGAAATATTATTCACTAATGTGTAGTCAAACAAATGTCAAGACCTGTATACACTTTCTCCCAATCACTGCTAACTGATACAAATACAGATAGAAAACATGCGATTTCAGAAGTACAGGGGCATGCCAAAAGAAAAAATAGAGCCCACCATTCTCGCTATTAGCCATGCCTATTTTTACAAACACGTACAACATCTATTAAAGTTCCAGAAAAAAATTATGTGAATAAATTACAGTTTTACCAAACAGGGCTGTGAAAAAAGAAACGTCTCTGTGGCAAAAGTAAGGGAAATGACATATTCACTGAGAATTAAAAAGGAAAAAAATGTGTGGTTGTTTTAAAAGGAGAGGAATAATGGAAGTCTGGATCTTTCCCAGATGTCTGGAGAAAATGTTTCCACAAATCCCAAAGGACTCTAAAGCTGTTGGCTGAAGTTCCACTGTCTCCCATTTGTCAATAAGCCTTTGGGGGTATTTATGCATTCCTAAACAGACACCCCTACGATACTGTCTTCAAACAAGGGAAGGCTATCCCGGAATTTTGACAAGTATGAATGACTCTTAAACACAAAAGAATCCAAAGTTGGTTACTCCATTAATACACTGCTGCTCTGGGCAGAGGATAGCTGAGTCCAAAACAGCCTTGAGAATACACTGCTTCTTCCAGTCACCTGCTGTACCTACATTTTCAAATCTCTCTTTGTCACATAAGAAGCATGTGTGGCAAATGTGAACCAATTTCAACTGCAAACTCCATTTGGCCTCCTTCCCATAAAGTGGGTGCAAGATCCAGTTTTGGATATTGAAATTTAGCATATTTATACTTTTTGTTTTTTTTTTTAGCTTTTATTTTGCTTGTGTTTTATGTAGATAATGTTATATTTGGTATGCAATCCTCGGCCTTCTGCTCCTCTATCCTAGTGCAAGGTGTTTGTTTTTTTTAATACTGTCTTGACTTTTCCCTTCTTAATATTCTGAACTTGGAGGGAAGATCTTTAGCTTTCACAGTGTCTTCTTCCAAGCTCAAGGGCAATCTTCACATTGATTATGAAAGAACTAAGGAATCTCACAATTATATGCACTGGAATGATAAATAGCAATTTAAAAAATTGGTGAAAATCAAACACAAATGGGTGGGAGGAATTGGGAGACTGGGATTGACACATATACACTATTTTTTTTTTTTTTTTTTTTCGGTACACGAGCCTCTCACTGTTGTGGCCTCCCCCGTTGCGGAGCACAGGCTCCGGACACGCAGGCTCAGCGGCCATGGCTCACAGGCCCAGCCGCTCTGCGGCATGTGGGATCTTCCTGGACCGGGGCATGAACCCGTGTCCCCTGCATCGGCAGGCGGACTCTCAACCACTGCACCACCAGGGAAGCCCGACACATATACACTATTGATACTATGTATAAAATAGATAACTAGTCAGAACATACTGTATAGCACAGGGAACTCTACTTAATTCACTGTAGTGACCTGAATGGGAAGGGAGTCCAAATGGGAGAGGACATATGTATATGTATGGCTGATTAGTTTTGCTGTACAGTAGAAATTAACACAACATTGTAAAGCAACTATACTCCAATAAAAATTAATTTAAAAAATAAATAAAAATAAAACACAAATGCAACATGCTCTATATTCAGACCTAAATATTAGTTTTGGACTTGCTACTCATTTTGCCAAGTAACCTTCATAAAATCCTTATCTTGCTTTAAGCTCAGTTTTCTCATCTGCAAAATCAAGTTAAATGCAATTGCACTGCCCATCTCACTGTGCTTTCTGTGTACTCATTCCACCCTCCATTCATAAATCTATTTATCACTTTATTTATTTAATGAGTGTCTACTGTGTGGAAGACACACGTGCTGTGAGGATGAGGTTCACGAAAAATAAAACATATAAAACTACCTCCAAAAGTGAAAACAGTTATGCATATATCAGATATTGCTATTACCACAACTACCACTTCTTTACTGTAGGTATAACTATAACCATCACTGTGCAACTACTGAAAAAAAGGAATTCCATCATCTTCTAAGTAGGGCTTTTATATGTGTGTGTGTGTGTGTGTGTGTGTGTGTGTATACATATATATATGCACTTTACATATACACACACACTAGTGATAGCAGATACATTGTATCACTCCTTACACAATCAGACTCTACTTCAGGCAATATAATAGGATCAGCTCATAGTTTCAGGGCAACTAGGCAGCCCATAATGGCTTCCCCGTCTTCACCGTTAAACATTCACAGTAACGCTGTTACAGTAAAATGCTTCTGTCAGGAATAGCAACTGGGAGAGATGTCACAGAGTTTTACTGACCACCTTTCTCTTCTCTCTCTTCCTACCTGCCACATTCACAGACACATCTTGGCAGCTGCTCACTTGCACATCTCACAGGGTGACCAATAAAAAGGACTGATCTGTCTCATAGTTACTGTGCACCTCTGACCTCTGTTCCTCCTTAGAGGAAATAAAAATAACCAGAGTCTAGTGATATAGAATATAGTCAGCAGTCAGACATAGTTTTGTACTCTTATTTGATGAGAGAACACTTGAATGCCTATTATGAGATTCTACGTTATAATTGATTTTTCATTATATACTCCTGTGCTAACGTCGGTACAAAAAGGCAAAGTCAATTCTTTCTGCATATTTGGGCCATTCACTTTTCCTCATCCATTTGAGGCTATTTTGCAAAGAATTGATTTCTTAAAAGACTGATTTTGTTCTCGATAAGGTAAGCACATATACAATTAAAATAGCATTTTAGTGTTGTAGAAGTATGGAGGTATTGATTATAACTAATATGAAGTAGAATACATAGCTGTCTTCTAGTTTTGTTGGATTAGAAATGGATTTTCAAGCTAGAAAGTCTTATCAGGTATTTTATAAAAACTCGGTGTGAGACATTTTAAAATGTATAAACTAACCCTTTAAAAAAAGGTATGTCTACATCCTTTACCTGAAATGGAAATGAATGACCGATAACATCCTTATTTTCTACACTTATATAACTAGCTAGTATATATCTTTATACTAGTATATCTCTATATACCTTCTCTTATGTGCTTTATATATAAAAGCATGACAAAAATATAACCAGAAAAGGGTCAGAGCCAGACAATAAAAATAAAGTCAAAGCCACCAAAAATGTCTAAGGATGGGATTCAAAGGCACAATTCTACTGACCTTGGAAAAGAAATTTTGTTGCATTTATGTTGAAGTTCAGGAGCAAATGTGAAAAGTGTGGGATGTAATTTTATGAACTATAAAATTTCTTGTCAGCTATATTGCTTTCTGTGCAAAATAAAAACATTATTAGGAACTATAATACATATATATATATGTGTGTGTGTGTATATATATATATATATATGCACACACACACATATAAATAAACACACACACACGTATACAGACATAGCTATATATAAAACAGATGCATCTTTTAGTCTGTCAGTGGTCCTGACTGACACATGGTGGTTGAACATAAACAGCTGTATCATGACTACCAGTGATGACTGGATGCGTCCTCTCCATGCTCACTGTCTTCTACACAAGCTACACAGTTTGCAATCTCTGCAGGTAAAGTCTTTTCTGGACTCAAGACTGGGACAGGATTATGAAAAGGTGCTTCAAAGAAGAGGCAAAGTAGGGCAGAACTTCCATCATTAGGCAATTCAGTCCAGGAAACCATCCTGATTCTTACACATAGCTTCACAGGGCTAACCTAGATTGTGTCTCTCATGCACTATTCATGTAGGCTACTGCAGCTAATAATTAGAAATTTGAAGAAGAGAGAGGATGAAATCCTGAAAATGGAAGTGTACAACATGTGGACAAGGGATATATAAGTGTGTGTGTGGACAAGGGATATATAAGTGTGTGTGTGTGTGTTTATGTATATATATATATATATATATATATATATATATATATATATATATATTTTTTTTTTTTTTTTCCTCAAATTGGAAAAATAATACCTAAATTCTTCTTTGGTTCACCTTCACTTTATACTGCCATTAGTATGGTTATTCCAAAACTCAACTATGATGGTTATTCCAAAATATAACTATTGATCATGGGATTTCAAAATTTTAAATCCTTCAAACGGCTCTAAATTAAATTGAAGTAGTCATTTCTTAGCAAGAGATACATAGCCATCTCTTTCTAGCTACCGTGTTAGAGTCCTATATCAACTCCCACCACATCCACACACATAAGCTATCTAAATCTAGTCCCGGGTAGCAGAACATGCCATTCCGATGCATTTGCAAGCATTGCTCCAACTGCTTTCAATGTGTTTTCACCAGTTTTCTCTGTATGTTGAATTCCAGGCACCGTTCAAAATTCAGCTAAATTAACATTCCCCATTGGAAGCCTTCCATAATAGTTTTCCTTCCTATGCAGACAGAGACTTATAAATTATGCAAGGACTATTTTGATAGATGCCATAAGAAAGATATAGGGAAAATCTGGTGATTCAGATTAGACAGGCCATTTCTCACTCCAGTGGTTTCCTGTCCAACTTCATGGAGATGGTTTTTGAGCTTTGGAGATTTGATAAGTGGAGATGAAGACAGAGTGGTGAAGACAGAAGCTTATAACAGAGAGATAAGGGTGAAAGGAAGTTTGACATCAGCCTAAGAAACTTACATTGTAGTCTTGAGGGACCGGGGAAATTCAGAATATTATGAAGCAGGGGAGAAACCTAATGACAGCTCTTCTATAGAAATATTAATATGGTATATAAATACAAAGTTTATCTGTGTAAGAAAGGATATAAGTATGAAAACCAGAGACAAAATTACTATAATAGTACAGAAAAAGGAGTCCCCAACAAGGATAATGTTGAAATGAACAGGACAAATTTTCCAAGGATTTTGAAACTGAATCAGTGGGATTTGTCATTTTGTTAGATGCAAATTGTGCAGGGAGATAGATGATGATTTTAGTTGTTGTCATAGAAACTTTCAGTTTATGTTGGCATGTACCATTAGAGGGGACTGGGAGGAAATTAGAAATGCATCCCTGAAGTTTAGGAGAGAACTCAAGGCTGAGATACATAGATAGGTAGGCAAAATTATATAAAAATATTTTATATATATATATATATATATATATATATATATGATAGTAGTTTTTGTAGTGGTAATGAGAAATTATAGACAGATGTGAAAGAGGGAGAGAGAAATAGGGAAGGAGAGAGCCAGTATATAATGACATGAGCCAAGGGAGGAGACTTTCAAGAGAGCAACTGTCAACACTATCCAATGTCCAAGGAACCATCCATTATTAGTAGAATATTTTAAGTAAATGGTTGAGACAGGATTAGAATTTATGCCCCTGAATTCTAAATTATCTCTCTTTTGACAATACCACACTGTCCAGTATCACATCCCCCCTTAGAGAACTGTAGGTTTGCTCTGGTATTTGAGGCCTTGGTCATAAATTTCTTCTAGGCTCTGAGAAAGGTTAATTCAATGTACAGTCTAACCCTTCTTCCTCACCATCTAAATGCATCTGGGAATGGTGAGAGAGGTGGTGGGTAGAGAAGATTTGCAAACATGCGGAAAAGAAAGACCAATACCAAATTGATATTAAAACGTACACACATGTAGTTCATTTTTCATGATATGAAAATATACAATTATGATTCACTTTTATATGAGACATCCAAAATGAATGCCTTGATTATGTCTGTGTTAATTTTATCATTTAAGCTTTCCAAATTCATCCCAAGAATGTTTGTTTTTTAAATAAGGTCAATCAGAGATTCCCTGATTTGGGAAGCCTGATATATGAGATGCATACAAATTAAGATGAGTTAAACCTAAATCAAAAGCAGAAGAAAATCTATTTTACTTTTGTAAAATCTAGTAACCAGAATTATAAATGGCCTGATTCCATTACATTCACCAACACCTTTACTTCTTCTGAAACCATAATGTATATATAGAACTAGAGTTATAATAAGAAAAAAGTAATTGGATTCTTAAAACTATAGGGTTTTATTTTTTAATGTATGATATATAACATGGCAATAATTCAAAACCAAATTTTTGGAACTTTTGAACAATCTATTTGCATTCTATTTCTGTGTAGTTTAGTGTTTCAATCTTACTATCATAACATTTGTTTGACCTTAGATTTCCCCTTAAACTTTCCCACAAGGTAATCCAAATAATTTGTGTGGGTAAGAATAAAACATACCCTGTTCCATTAGCCCTTTATAGTTCTGTGGAGCACTGTAATAGGCCCCATGGAACTATAGAGAAGAATTAACCTTTCTTCTGCAGCCTCTCCCAATTTTGTACTCAAGCTGGTTGATCCCCAGAGAGTGGCTCAGCTGTTAACTGGTGGCTTATGCCATTTATAGAAGTATATTTACAGAGTCGATTCCTGCTCAGGACAACTTCATGCTGCATCCATTTCATAATATTTTCCTCTTTGGGTTTTCCTAAGTTTTATAATACTGTCATCAGAATCTCTTTGGGGCCCAGATAAGTCACTTTGACATTTACACAAAAACAAGAAACATTTTTAGACACAAAGTGTGCTAAACAAAATGTTTGGAGTTTTACATTTACAATGGTGATATATATATTATAATTGCTTTAAAACATTGTTAATCACACTTCTTAACTGTCTTAACATACTGTCAGACTTTCAAAGCAAGCCTCATTTTGAGATTTTATGTCAAATACCTAATTAATATCTTTCTCTACAAGCTAGAGACAAATCTGACTAAACTCTGTGAAGGAAACCAACTCAGACAATTCCAAAAATAGGAGAGAGAGAGACAGACCAACAGAGACAGAGAGAGACGGTTCAGATGAGTATTGCGTTAGTACTACATCGATCGCCGATACGTGTGCTAATGATCACTGAGCATTATTTTACAAAGTAGAAAACTAATAGTGTAGTATTCCCAATAATTTAGCAACCAAGCATTTGCCTTTGACTATAAATGTTAAGGGCCTTTGGAATTTAGAAAAGTACAACTGTAATGATAGTAACAATAGTACCTGAAGTACAAATGACTAAGAATCACCAAATGGAATGGTGCTCGCATGCATGGGTTGCATATTATGATTCATGTTACTGAAAATTAAGTAATGGTGGATGAACAGCAGAAAATAAATGGGAAGAAAGAAAAAAAGGAATGAGAGTAATTATGTGTGATTCTATGAATGGGAAAAAATTATGAGAACCGGGAACTATATCTTTGTTCCATATTTAAAATTTTTAAATGTGAAATATTTTACTTGGTCTGATTTTTCAGAAAATTCACTACTATTTTATTTTGGAATTAGATTATTACATTATATTTCAATATATCATGTTATATATACAATATATTAGATTATATTATCTTCAATCAGTACATTCCTCAAAATGTTAAATTAGGTGGTTTTTTTGCGGGCCTCTCACTGCTGTGGCCTCTCCTGTTGCAGAGCACAGGCTCCGGACGCGCAGGCTCAGCGGCCATAGCTCACGGGCCCAGCCGCTCCGCGGCATGTGGGATCTTCCCGGACCGGGGCACGAACCCGTGTCCCCTGCATCGGCAGGCAGACTCTCAACCACTGCGCCACCAGGGAAGCCCAAATTAGGTGTTTTAACGCACCTTTTCTGACATACATTTATCTCCCGCCCACATATAACAGCAATTCCTATCAAAGTTATGAGGAATATATTAGTCTAAATGTATAAAAAAGTCTTAGCACTGCAGTTAGAACACTTTTAATCTTGGCAAGATAAGTACAGGTTCAACAACAATAAAATAATTTCTCAGGTGAATAAGAAGCTAACAATCTACACCGTGGTGAGTTTTAATTAAAGATCTTAAACCTAATCCCTAGGGCTTCTTTAAAAAGTCCTAACTATTAAAAACAACAACAACAAAAAACAACAAACATGCATGCATTCATAAAACAAGCACATTCTATTTTCTGAACAGATATCCTTATTAGTTTACTAAAGCATATTTTGGAAAATGTAATTCCATACACAATGGGTTTATTTCCCTGGTGAGACTGGCTACAGAACTTCACATTTTGAGCTGTATAGAAACACTAATGCAAAAAAGCTAGGCTATAAACAGCACTTTGTCAAATAGAAGCAAAAATCACAAAAAAATAATCTGGAGGGGACTATTCTTACCAATGTTACCATCGTAATTTAATCAGTTAATTCGATTTTATGTTGTCATTTGAAATTAGATTTGAATTAGTTTCTCTTTTTTAATGATAATATGAAACCTTGCAGATTATAGTACTAAAATACATCAATTTTACATTCTCTCCTAGACCAAACCAACAGTAGCACCTTAAGTAAAAATTTCTTTTGACAAACAAAGTTTGCAGCTGAAATGTCTATGTGGACCAAAAAAAGTGAGTAAAACAGTCTGGCAAACCAGAGACAGAACCAAAAGAGTTTAAAGTAATAGGTCGTGTAAGATACTACAGTAAACTAAAAATAGCATGCTGTAGCTGCTTAGCTACAGCTGAACTTTACTGGAAGGTGGGCCCAGTATTGCTAGATCTTTTGATATTTTGAAAGACGATTTTAATAATCCAGATTTTTATATAAAATTGGTTGCTTTATAAATGATGCAACTTACATCAAGGTAAAAGTAATAGATAAAAACAATGACAACAACAATAACGAGAAAATAAAAATTCTACAACTCACTTTCCTGGGTCAATCCACATGACCCCAATGTTGCCTTCAAGCTGGCAATATACATCTGACTATACATTTAACTTACAAAATTTATCTTTGGCTCACGCATGTGCTCATAACATAATGATGATTTTTAATATTCTGCAATTAATATATTCTCAATTCCAGCTCAATTTTATTTCTTCAATTTTCAATATAGATGTGGCATTTTTACCATAATATAACAACCTCTTCCTTGATGCATTATTTTATCTAAAATTTAACCTGTTAGTAATTTCACACGTCTAGTACCTGTTTAGTTGCTGTTGCTTTCCCCCAAGTGAACGAAACCAAACTTGAAATATTTGGTGTATCATCTGACAGAATACATTCTGCTTATAAGTCATGCCCCTTGCAAAATGGTAGGACACTTGCTGTTGTTCCATTCCTCACGTTTGGATCCACGAGGACTGCCAAGTGGCTGCACTTAGTTCAGTTAGCCACAGTGGCATAACCATAAAGGAGGTTATTTTTCTCACAAAAGAAGAAGTCAGCATATGTACAGTCAGAGTTTGCTTAGAAAATCCCCAGAGGTCTAGGATCAAGTGTCTTGATGGAGAATCCTTAATTTGTAGCTTTCATCTTTACAATCACAATAGAGTGACTCCACCTCAGGTATGAAGCCAGGATGATAGACAGTAAGATGGAAGGCATAGGCAGGCTTGTCAGTCCCTTTTAGTCAGGAAGTCAATAGCTCTCCTAGGAGCCCTATTCAGTATGTGTCCCCTCATACCTGGTCAGCTAAAACTGGGTTATAGGGCCCTAGCTAGCTTCATGAGAGTCTAGGGAAGGGGATATTTTTAACTGGGTACATTGCTGCCCCAAACAAGATAAAATTCTGTAGCAGGAGAGAATGTATCTTTCTCAGGCATCTAGCAATATCTGTCTGCTGTGATGATTCCACTCATACAACTGGAAGTAGGGCTGAGTGTCACTTCAAGAAGGCTTCTAAGAGCTATAAGTCAGACTAAAAGCATGTTGCTGCTGCTGCTTCCCCACCCCCTTCTTCTTTAGTATCATATGACCAACTCATAAGGAATCATTCATTACAGAAAAATAGAAATAAAGGTGGCAAAGCACACTGTGTCTATTGGCAAGCCACCAGCATGAGCTGGTAAGATGATTCAAAAGGATGGGCAGGGGACAGAGCCTACCTAAGTTGTAATGTATTATTAATCTGTCTCTGAAACTGTAATTACCTTCTGATTCTGTCTCATCAAGCTTGCAAACAACTGCACTTAGCCTTCTCCTTTGTGGATGAATTAGTGATTATTTCATACAGTCTGTGGTTTACAGTCTGTTACTACTTTAGATTTCACATTTGAAATGCACTTAATTAATAAGTACATCTGAAATTTATAATATATGCAAAGTACTATCTACCCCACTATATGGATGACAGCTTCTGTGGGTGTTCCCTAGAATCTCACTTTACGAGCTCAATTATCAAACTAATTTAGACTATTTCTGGAATATATCTTTTGCAAGGACAAACAAGTTGAAGAATTGAATGAAATAGATATCTCTCCTTTCCCCTTCAATTACTTTTTTAAGAAAGTCAACATAAAATCAGTTTTCACAACTAAAGTTTTCCTGAATAAATGGCTGTATACAGATAATGAATGCAATAAGAAGTATAACTACTCATCTGCTATTTGTAAAACATTATGCTTTTTCATTCCTTTTTACAATAGGACATATTTTATAACAATAAAGGATATTAAAGAGGAATCATGAGAGAAAGCTAAAAATGTTCCAAAACTTAGAACTGTAACAAAGGACGTGAGGGTAGGGGTTCTAGATGAAACAGTTGGCAATGACACTTTTTCCTTCCTCCTATAATTTAACTCATAGTATTATCAACCTACTCTGTTTAATCAGTGCTAACCTAAGAGATATATTTTCCAGTGAATTATTTCCAGCCACCAAATGTCATTTCCCATGGAAATTCTAATAAAAACACCTAAAATGCATTATCTGACATTTTAGTGGATCAGTAAGTAGCCTGTCAACTGAGATTCTAAAATCTTTACATGGTATGGATTTCTGCTCTATGGTCTAAACTCTTGACTTTTTACAGGATAATTTACATCTCAATGCAGCTATTTAGCCAGGGATGTCTAAAAATTCAAGTCAATTATAAATAATGGTTCCAGTTACACATGTATACTGCGTTATGAAGAACTAGCAATTGAGTATTTCTGCACTTAATATTGATAAATAATATCTCAGAGTTGCTTAAGTCAGCAATGCCTACAGCTGAGGAAAAAACAGCTGACTACATAAGTTTGAAAATCCTCTCTCTTAATCACACTAAGACTTATTAATATAAGGATCGAGAATTTAGCAAAGCTTGGCCAGGTTTCCCCCTCAAAGGTTAAGATAATTTTTTTTTTAGGCAACTGTTCTGTCATGTGCTTGGTAGATACCTTTTGCAAAAACCCACAGATCTTTTGATACTGTAACATGTCTTTTATTAGCACAAAAATTCAGCTTATTATCAACCAAGGTGTTCAACCCTAAAATCCACAGAGATCCCAAATTTTAACAACATTGTTAAAATGTAAATTATATTGTTTTCTCTTTATGGATTCCTAGAAACATCTATTTGGAGGTTCTTCCATTCATTCATTCACTCGCCAAACACATATAGAGCACTGGCTAAAAGGTAGGCATTGTGTGGAAAGTAAGACTGATAACCTCAAACCTCAAGCACCTTTAGTCGACTGACAGAGTTTACACCAATAACTATTTAAGCAATCAACTAATCACAATGATAATAACAGCTCCAAAGAAAAAAGAACAACTGCTGTAAAACTGTATATCAAAACATTCTAACAGAATCTGTAGGATCAGAGAAAATTTCCCTAAGGAAATAATATTTAAGCTAGAATGTGAAGAGTGGGAAGAGGATTAGTCCAGTGAAGCACTGAGGAAAGAATTGTAAAAGCAGAGTGAACAGCAGGTGCAACAAACAAAATAGAATTACAAAGAGACTGAAAGAAATTTAGGGCATCAAACAAAGTGAGAAAGGTTTAATGTAGTTTGGAAGACAAGAACAATAAGATGATGGCAGAAAGAGACCAAGACCAAACAAAGTTGTATTGATAGATTGTTGGAGTGTAGACTTCATACCAAATCAGAGCAATTAAAGGACTCAGAAGGGGCTTAAAAGTGGTCTAGGGTAGGTAGGGACATAATCATTAACTGTTGAACAGAAGCAACCATTTTTTTCTAAATTTATTTTTTATACAGCAGGCTCTTATTAGTTATCCATTCTATACATATTAGTGCATATATGTCAATCCCAATCTCCCAATTCAACACACACCACCTGCCCTTCTGCTCCCCCTACGTTTGTTCTCTATTATCTGTGTCTCAATTAATGCCCTGCAAACCAGTTCATCTGTACCATTTTTCTAGGTTCCATATATATGCATTAATATACGATACTTGTTTTTCTCTTTCTAACTTACTTCACTCTGTATCACAGTCTCTAGATTCATCCACATCTCTACAAATGACCCCATTTCGTTCCTTTTTATGGCTGAGTAATATTCCATTGTATATATGTACCACTACTTCTTTATCCATTTGTCTGTTGATGGGCATTTAAGTTGCTTCCATGACCTGGCTATTGTAAATAGTGCTGCAATGAACATTGGGGTGCATGTGTCTGTTTGAATTATGGTTTTCTCTGGGTATATGCCAACAAGTGGGATTGCTGGGTCGTATGGTAGTTCTATTTTTAGTTTTTAAGGAACCTCCATACTGTTCTCCATAGTGGCGGTATCAATTTACATTCCCACCAAGAGTGCAAGAGGGTTCCCTTTTCTCCACACCCTCTCCAGCCTTTGTTGTTTGTAGATTTTCTGATGATGCCCATTCTAACTGGTGTGAGGTGATACCTCATTGTAGTTTTGATTTGCATTTCCCTAATAATTAGTGATGTTGAGCAGCTTTTCATGTGCTTCTTGGCCATCTGTATGTCTTCTTTGGAGAAATGTCTATTTAGGTCTTCTGCCCATTATTTGATTGGGTTGTTTGATTTTTTTAATATTGAGCTGCATGAGCTGTTTATATATTTTGGAGATTAATCCTTTGTCCGTTGATTCGTTAGCAAATATCTTCTCCCATTCTAAGGGTTGTCTTTTTGTCTTGTTTATAGTTTCCTTTGCTGTACAAAAGCTTTTAAGTTGTATTGGGTCCCATTTGTTTATTTTTGTTCTTATTTCCCTTTCTCTAGGAGTTGGGTCAAAAAAGATCTTGCTGCTATTTATGTCAGAGTGTTCTTCCTATGTTTTCCTCGAAGAGTGTTTTTTTTTTTTTTTTTGCGGTACGCGGGCCTCTCACTGTTGTGGACTCTCCCTTTGCGGAGGACAGGCTCCGGACGCGCAGGCTCAGCGGCCATGGCTCACGGGCCTAACCGCTCCACGGCATGTGGGATCTTCCCGCACCGAGGCACGAACCCATGTCCCCTGCATCGGCAGGTGGACTCTCAACCACTGGGCCACCAGGGGAGCCCTCCTCTAAGAGTTTTATAGTGTCTGCTCTTACATTTAGGTCTCTAATCCATTTTGAGTTTATTTTTGTGTATAGTGTTAGGGAGTGTTCTAATTTCATTCTTTTACATGTACCTGTCCAGTTTTCCCAGCACCATTTATTGAAGAGATTGCCTTTTCTCCATTGTATAGCCTTGCCTCCTTTGTCATAGATTAGTTGAACATAGGTGCGTGGGTTTACCTCTGGGCTTTCTATCCTGTTCCATTGATCTATATTTCTGTTTTTGTGCCAGTACCATTATTGACTTGATTACCGTAGCTTTATAGTATAGTCTGAAGTCAGGGAGTCTGATTACTCCAGCTCCATTTTTTTCCCTCAAGACTGTTTTGGCTCTTAGGGGTCTTCTGTGTCTCCATACAAATTTTAAGATTTTTTGTTCTACTTCTGTAAAAAATGCTATTGGTAATTTGATAGGGATTGCATTGAATCTGTAGATTGCCTTGGGTAGTATAGTCATTTTCACAATATTGATTCTTCCAATTCAAGAACATGGTATATCTCTCCATCTGTTTGTATCACCTTTAATTTCTTTCATCAGTGTCTTATAGTTTTCTGCATACAGGTCTTTTGTCTCCCTAGGTAGGTTTATTCCTAGGTATCTTATTCTTTTTGCTGCAATGGTAAATGGGAGTGTTTCCTTAATTTCTCTTTCAGATTTTTCATCATTATTGTATAGGAATGCAAGAGATTTCTGTGCATTAATTTTGTATCCTGCAACTTTACCAATTTCATTCATTAGCTCTAGCAGTTTTCTGGTGGCATCTTGAGGATTCTGTATGTATAGTATCATGTCATCTGCAAACAGTGACAGTTTTACTTCTTCTTTTCCAATTTGTTTTCCTTTTATTTCTTTTTCTTCTCTGATTGCCATACCTAGGACTTCCAATACTATGCTGAATAATAGTGGTGAGAGTGAACATCCTTGTCTTGTTCCTGATCTTAGAGGAAATGCTTTCAGTTTTTCACCATTGAGAATGATGTTTGCTGTGAGTTTGTCATATATGGCCTTTATTATGTTGAGGTAGGTTCCCTCTATGCTCACTTTCTGGAGAGTTTTTAACATAAATGGGTGTTGAATTTTGTCAAAAGCTTTTTCTGCCTCTTTGAAATGATCATATGGTTTGTATTCTTCAGTTTGTTAATATGGTGTATCACATTGATTGATTTGCACCTATTGAAGAATCCTTGCATCCCTGGGATAAATCTCACTTGATCATGCTGTATGATCCTTTTAATGTGTTGTTGGATTCTGTTTGCTAGTATTTTTGCATCTATATTCATCAGTGATATTGGTCTGTAATTTTCTTTTTTTGTAGTATCTTTGTCTGATTTTGGTATCAGGGTGATGGTGGTCTCATAGAATGAGTTTGGGAGTGTTCCTTCCTCCACAATTTTTTGGAAGAGTTTGTAAAGGATGAGTGTTAGCTCTTCTCTAAATGTTTGAGAGAATTCACCTATGAAGCCATCTGGTCCTGGACTTTTGTTTGTCAGAAGATTTTTAATCACAGTTTCAATTTCAGTACTTGTAATTGGTCTGTTCATATTTTCTATTTCTTCCTGGTGCAGTCTTGGTAGTTTATACCTTTCTAAGAATTTGTCCATTTCTTCCAGGTTGTCCATTCTATTGGCATTGAGTTGCTCGTAGTAGTCTCTTAGGATGCTTTGTATTTCTGCGGTGTCTGTTGTAACTTCTTTTTCATTTCTAATTTTATTGATGTCAGTCCTCTTCCTCTTTTTCTTGATGAGTCTGGCTAATGGTTTATCAATTTTGTTTATCTTCTCAAAGAATCAGCTTTTCGTTTTATTGAGCTTTGCTATTGTTTTGTTTCTGTTTCATTTATTTCTGCTCTGATCTTTATGATTTCTTTCTTTCTACTAACTTTGGGTTTTGTTTGTTCTTCTTTCTCTAGGTCCTTTAGGTGTAAGGTTAGATTGTTTACTTGAGATTTTTCTTGTTTCTTGAGGTAGGCTTGTGTTGCTATAAACTTCCCTCTTAGAACTGCTTTTGCTGCATCCCAAAGGTTTTGGATCGTCATGTTTTCATTGTCATTTGTCTCTAGGTATTTTTTGATTTCCTCTTTTATTTCTTCAGTGATCTCTTGGTTATTTAGTAACGTATTGTTTAGCCTCCATGTGTTTGTGTTTTTTATGTTTTTTTCCTTGTAATTGATTTCTAATCTCATAGTGCTGTGCTCAGAAAAGATGCTTGATATGATTTGAATTTTCTTAAATTTACTGAGGCTTGATTTGTGACCCAAGATGTGATCTATCCTTGAGAATGCTCCATGAGCACTTGAGAAGAAAGTGTAATCTGCTTTTTCTGGATGGAATGTCCTATATATCAATTAAATCTATCTGGTCTATTGTGTCATTGAAAGCTTGTGTTTCCTTATAAATTTTCTGTTTGGATGATCTGTCCATTGGTATAAGTGAGGTGTTAAAGTCCCCTACTATTATTGTGTTACTGTTGATTTCCTCTTTTATAACTGTTAGCAGTTGCCTTATGTATTGAGGTGCTCCTATGTTGGGTGTGTATATATTTATAATTGTTATATCTTCTTCTTCGATGGATCCCTTGATCATTATGTAGTGTCCTTCCTTGTCTCTTGTAAAATTCTTTATCTCAAAGTCTATTTTATCTGATATGAGTATTGCTACTCCAACTTTCTTTTGATTTCCATTTGCATGGAATATCTTTTTCCATCTCCTCACTTTCATTCTGTAGGTGTCCCTAGGTCTGAAGTGGGTCTCTTATAGACAGCATATATACGGGTCTTGTTTTTGTATCCATTCAGCGAGCCTGTGTCTTTGGTTGGAGCATTTAATCCATTCAAGTTTAAGGTAATTATCGAATGTATGTTCCTATTACCATTTTCTTAATTGTTTTGGGTTCATTTTTGTAGGTCCTTTTCTTCTCTTGTGTTTCCCACTTAGAGAAGTTCCTTTAGCATTTGTTGTAGAGCTGGTCGGGTGGTGCTGAATTCTCTTGCCTTTGCTTGTCTGTAAAGCTTTTGATTTCTCCATCAAATCTGAATGAGATCTTTTCTGGGTAGATTAATCTTGGTTGTAAGTTCTTCCCTTTTCTCACTTTAAATATGTCATGGGAATAAAGATGCAGACCTACTAGAGAATGGACTTGAGGATACGGGGAGCGGGAAGGGTAAGCTGTGACAAAGTGAGAGAGTGGTATGGACATATATACACTACCAAACGTAAAATAGATAGCTAGTGGGAAGCAGCCGCATAGCACAGGGAGATCAGCTCGGTGCTTTGTGACCACCTAGAGGGGTGGGATAGGGAGGGTGGGAGGGAGGGAGATGCAAGAAGGAAGAGATATGACGACATATGTATATGTATAACTGATTCACTTTGTTATAAAGCAGAAACTAGCACACCATTGTAAAGCAATTATACTCCTATAAAGATATTAAAAAAAAGAAAATAAAATAAAATTTATAAATAAATAAATATGTCATACCACTCCCTTCTGGCTTGTAGACTTTCTGCTGAGAAATCAGCTGTTAACCTTATTGGAGTTCCCTTGTATGTTATTTGTCATTTTTCCCTTGATACTTTCAATAATTTTTCTTTGTCTTTAATTTTTGCCTATTTGATTACTATGTATCTTGGCATTTTTCTCCTTGGGTTTATCCTGTATGGGACTCTCTGCATTTCCTGGACTTGGGTGGCTATTTCCTTTCCCATGTTAGGGAAGTTTTTTACTATAATCTCTTCAAATATTTTCTTGGGTCCTTTCTCTCTCTCTTCTCCTTCTGGGACCCCTAAAACACAAATGTTGTGTTTAATGTTGTCCCAGAGGTCTCTGAGGCTGTCTTCATTTCTTTTCCTTCTTTTTTCTTTATTCTATTCTGCAGCAGTGAATTCCAGCATTCTGTCTTCCAGGTCACTTATCTGTTCTTCTGCCTCAGTTATTCTGCTATTGATTCCTTGTAGTGTATTTTTCATTTAAGTTATTGTATTGTTCATCTCCGTTTGTTTGATCTTTAGTTCTTCTAGGTCTTTGTTAAACATTTCTTGCATCTTCTTGATCTTTGCCACCATTCTTTTTTCCAAGGTCCTGGATCATCTTCACTATCATTATTCTGAATTCTTTTTCTGGAAGGTTGCCTATCTCCACTTCATTTAGTTGTTTTTCTGGGGTTTTATCTTGTTCCTTCATCTGGTACATAGCCCTCTACCTTTTCATTTTGTCTATCTTTCTGTGAATGTGTGTTTTGTTCCACAGGCTGCAGGATTGTAGTTCTTCTTGCTTCTGCTGTCTGCCCTCTGGTGGATGAGGCTATCTAAGAGGCTTGTGCAAGTTTTGAGAAGCAACCCTTTTATTTATCTGTTTATTAAATAATTTAAAAGGAATAATGGTGGGATAATATTTATGTACTAAACATTTATGCTTGAGAATGCCATCCAGTAGGTAGATATACAGACTTAAGAACCCACTGACTAAAGTGGCTGACCCCTAACGTATTCACAGGATCACTGCAAAAGCCTTACACAATATCGTAAGTTAAATGTTCGAATTTTTCCTAAAGATGAATTCATTTTAATCTCTTAAGCATTTTTGAAATAAATGTACCAAGAAAGCCAGGAAGGAAGATTTATCAGTTAGGGATGCATATTAATGTAACTGAAATCCTAAATATAATAATGGAATGGTGCTATGGGGAAGACAAAGTCCAAGGAATTCAAAATATATTCATATCAAAAGACAAAGTGAGGAAAATGTATGCTCTCAGCAAACTGTGTGAATGTTATTTACTGTTTCCAACAAGCTCAAACCAAAACCCCATTAAATATTTGATCAGTTTGTGAAAGACCAGCAAGTACTCTTCACAACCATGAATATGAACATCTTGCAGACAGGTTAATGTACGGCAGGCCCATAAAAAAGATTATGCATGATAAAATAGTGCAATGTTGGCATATCCTGTGTGTAAAAATAAAAATGATGAAAACCAGAGAACAACAAATGAGAGCTAGAGTTAGTTATAAAATAAGCTGTGTTTGGGAGACATCATAGAAGGTTGAGTCAGGGGGTTACAGGCTAACACTCAAATTGTACTATTTCAAATATAAACTAAGGATTTCTCTATTGTCCTAGACCAATATGTCAAACCTAGAATAAACAGTCATTTTAGGATAAATACCCAGGTCAAGCTATTCATTTATATCTACAATTGAGCTTTAACTGAAGAAATGCCAAATCAATTTTCACCATCAAACCTCACTGCATGATTTTGCTACTATAATTGTAATCCCCACTTTTGGGGATTCTCTTTAAACTAAAATACTCAGAAATTAGTTAAAAAACAAATACATATTTGAAAAGAGGAAAGATGGACATTAACACATCAACCAATTTGCACAGTGGTACCACTTGGTTTAGTATCTGAGATTTCACCCAGCAGAGAGTAAGAGGCAATAGTCTACTTTAAAAGACTGAGAAATAGACATATTTAGCCTTGGGGAAGATAAGAAATCCAAGTGTGAATAGTGTCAGAAGGGATTCCTCATATGGGAGCTCGCAGAAAAATGGTAATGTGGGTAACTTAAGGTGGTAGACTGGAAAAAAATCATTGTAATGTGAAGAAGTGTTCTGTAATGGAAGTAACCATGCATAAGGATTCTATCTAAAAATAAAACAAAAAGCACTATTACAAAATTACCAGATTCATAATTTTACTTAACAAGCTATTGAAGAGAGTGTTGCTTTCATTCCTAAGAAATTATTCGAAATAATATTTAAAGAGGAAAAACTGGACATTTTAGTAATTCACTTAACATCAAATATAAAGTCTAATTCTTTCTGCATTTGGGCAAAGATGGAGGGGCAGAAGTTTGAAGCGGTGAGATATTTTATTGAATAACTTAAAACGGCAGTTTAATACTGATAACGATAAATGTTAACAGTGTAGTAACTATTCAGTTCTGATCTTATATTCTGTTTGGTGAAAGATGATATATATCTGCAGACTAGGAGTTTTTCTTTTTTAATATAGAAATATAGTACACTAATTCTGCTCACTTTACATTATATCAAAAAGTAGAAAGAACTCACGTATTTACAGGTGGCCAGTGTAGCTAACTAGTACCAAAAAATGATTTAAAGACTGTATATAAAGGGACAGATCAGACCATATTCTCTAAGGAAAAAAATGATCCTGAGAATGTATTTCTTTGAATTTTCAAGAGAAATTCAAAATAAATTGGATGATTGCCTTTTATTGAATTAAGTTAGCAGAACTGGAAATATTTACATGGGTAGATATATTGATTCATATTTTTCTATAAGCAAAGCAAGGTCTTGATAAATTGTAACACCTCCTCTCTCATTTTCTTAGAATTTTAGGGTAAAGTATGAAAGCTCTATTATAAACCTGGGAATTGATTGACCCTTCTCTAAAGAGAAGGAATACACCATACACAAAACACAATTCCTTTTTTTTTTTTTAGTCAACACACAATTCCTTATGGGAAGGATATTCAGTTATTAGATACTCTGATAACCCCTTCTCTTAGTTGAAAAAAACCCAAAACTTTTAAACCTATGCCAGGATAGATTTTTAAAATCTCTCACAATGTCTTCCTGATGGTAGTTTCAGCAATGACTTTTATCATGTCATTTATATTCATTTTTAATGCAAAAAAATCACTGATAATTAAGTGGATATGACTTCATAGCAAGAAAAGAATGAAAGACAAGGTATACTTTCTGCCTGGCCAATAGGTAGGCTGTTATTATTGATAATATTAGCACTAGTAAATAGATATGCAGAATTTCTGTCTGAGACAAGGGTCACTTCACTGATTCCATGGTAGATCAAGCTGACAGGCTATTTAGTCAGATGCCCAAGGTTACTCCAATGGCTTTATAATCATCCCTCCAATATCCCCATATTCCACCAAATGGAGCACATTTTCTGAGAGAGAATCTGCTGTGATCAAGGGTAACCCTTCTGGGAATGCCTGCCTTCAAAGAAGCACTCAATGTCTTTTTCTCTGACCATTATTAGCCTTTGAAAACATAACTTGTATCTCAAGCTTTTGAAATACTGTACCATTAATGATGCCTCACTAACTACAAAATTTGCTACCAGAAATCTGCATGTGGTCAACTCAAAACTGTGGAAATAATCCAACAGTAAAATGTTCAACTTAAAAAGACAAATCTAATTTTCAAATTATACTAACATACCTATAATTTTAATATGCAAATAGCATTTTGTAATTTACTTAAATGAGGCTAATAAAAACATTTTGTGGTGGATGTTGCTATTAATACACTTTATGAAAGAAACTCAGATTAATGATGTCATTTAGATACTATGTGTTAAAGTTTGTATTTAGGCCAGGGTGGCTCTAGATTCCAAATAGGTACCCTTTCCTATGTGCCTATTACTCAGACATACTACTCAGGGCAAAATGGAGAAACAGGTGTTCTAGAGCAATGCTTCTCAAACTTTAATAGGCATCAAATCATCTGAGGGTCTTGTTGAAATGCAGATTATGATTCAGTTGGGGAGGTAGGAGGGACTGAGATTCTGAAGTTCTAACAAGCTATCAGGTGATGTTAATACTTTTTTTAATACTTCTGGCCACATTTTGAGATGCAAAGATAATATTTGAAAATATTCAAAAAATTATGTTATACCAATGCAGGCATTTAATCTCTATCCTGGCCATGCTTCTTTTTGTTTTCTGAGAAGACGGATTCTGAGCAAATACACAATACTCTACTATTTTTATATTACATGCGATCTTTATGAAAGTGATAGGGTTAAACACCACTAAATTTGGTTTACCCCTTTATTAAAAAGAGAGAAGTATCAATAAATGAGGAACTGCCAAGTGCTAAACAATGTCCTTGATTGATTTTCACACTGCTAAAATCCTTTCCTACTTTGAAAGCTTTATTAAAAGAAACTCAGAAAGTAATGAGGCATTAAAAGCTGTTTATTTTTAAAAGCAGCAAAAAATAACCAAACCTTTGGAAACAACCAAAGCTCCAAGCTGAGTAAATTTGTCAATTTTTCTCAACCTATGAGATTAATCTCACATTCAATAATAATTAGTTAAGTGTTGCCTGATTTTTTAGAATAACAACTAAAGGAAGAATCTGATCTATGTAAAATATTGATTGTTAGATAGAATATTGGTGTATGGTACCACTCTCACAAAATATTAGGTATATTTTTTCATTAGTTTAACTGGGAGAGGCAAATATAATATTCACAACCTAGCAGGTAATAATTTTTTAATGCAACAAATGGAAACTACTTTCCGGTAATTGTGTTTTCACAGGAAACTATCAGAACAAATATCCAAAAAGAATAGTTTGTCCTAACCTGAATTTTGATTCACTGATTAATTCTAAGGCAGATATATTTCTTCTCTGCCGATAAATCTGATCATTTCTATAAGCTAAAAGCACAAAACAAAGCAAAATGAAAAACGCATCTACCATGTTTGACTGGAAATTTTTCAAAAATCTTAGTCCAAATGAGGAAAGCTGTCAGCTAGACTCAGCAATATTTGTGTTCTTTAATTTAAAAACTGCCAAATAATTCAGGTAAAATGCTAATGTCCAAAAAGGAGGCTCTCTATGCTAACTCAGCCACTTAGAAATCTAATTATGCACACAGACTTACGTATATTTGGGTATATTTATGTATTATGTACATTACACATTATATAAATGTATTACTGAGATTGTATATGATAACATGTTACTATTCTTCAGTTCTCACAGTCCAGTAAGTAATAGAGCTCAAAGACACTTTTATTTAGAGATAATGTGAACCTTGACCCTAAAAAATAATAAAATACTTTTCTCATAAAAGTTGATTTATCTGAAACAAACAGCCAGATCACTTATTACTCAGTGGGCTAACTCATGGCTGTGAGATAAATAATCATAAAATGTGCATGGTTCTGCATACTATTTTGTATCATTTCCTAAATGTTTATGATAACTGGGATTATTTTCAAGCCTTAAATTTACACATACTAGGTAGATTTCATCAAATTAACTGCCAATTTGCACTAATCTTTGAAATATTCTATATCATGACAATGGGTTCACAGAACACTTGCTGGACAATCTAGAGTTCTTGCATAAAGTGATTCTGCACTAAAACTTTTCTTACAGCTTGAAGGAGAACGAAAGCATCCCATTGGCAAAACCTTAGAGGATTTACAAAAGGTGCTATTTGAAACTAATTTTCCCCTTTACAAATTTCCTGAGAAGATATACAAGGAAATAATCTGTTTTCCTGTTCTTTATGTCAATACATTAATATCTAGGGCTTAAACTAATACCTAGGTGTCAAGAGGGCCCACTGTAATAACTGACTGATAGTTTCTCGGCTCCTGCAGAGACCCAACCCCACTCTTTGATATCTCTTGGAAAAATGACGCTTAGGTTCTTGCAACAGGAAACATATTACACTGCTGCCACAATTTCTGGAGTTTTGGTGATAATTTTCTGCCACCAGGTTGGGATAGACAGTAAAGGGAAAGGACTATATGTTCCTGATATAAACCCTCTGTCTCTGAAGATTAGCTTCCATTTTAAAAAAGCAAAACAGTCTTAAACAAAAAGAAATACTTTATGTAATTGGCCCCACACAGATTAGGGAAAAAAGCAGAACTCCTAAAACATATTGAGAGCCAAACATTTAAATCAGTGACTAATCTAGCCTGGAGCCATTCCATAATACTATATTAATAGCTGTTGAGACACAAACTTAGCTTTTTCTTTTTTTAAAAAAAATTAATGATGATGGCTATTGAATTATACCTGGTACTCTAAAATGCTTTTCCATGAGACTGTACAATTGGAAAAAAGTAGAAAGAGTTGCAGCAAAGATGGAGTACAAGAGAAGGTTTTTACAAATTTTTCAATATTTGAGAGTACAAGAATCTCATTTTTAAAAATGCACATCACAAACACACACACATACACAAACACACATCTACTACAAACTTCCCTCTGCCCAAAGGAACTTGTTAGCAACGTAAAAAAGTGAACAGAGTAGAAGAAAATTTCATTTACATAAA
The DNA here is from genome assembly GCF_963924675.1 of Phocoena phocoena. Lineage (NCBI taxonomy): Eukaryota > Metazoa > Chordata > Mammalia > Artiodactyla > Phocoenidae > Phocoena > Phocoena phocoena. The sequence goes on along the minus strand of NC_089224.1, from coordinate 55,517,944 downwards.
GCCTCTTTATCTCTTGGAATCGAGTCAACATAGCCAGTGTCAAAAAGTTTTCCTGTGAGACTGAATGACTTGCTGGAGGCAAGGCTTTAGAATGCTAGGCCCCTGACAGAACACTTGATTAGATGTTCTGTGAGTTCTGGTCTTAATATGGGGCTAAATTCAATTCTATGCAGTAAAAGAACCATGATTTAATTAAATAGAGAAGGAGGCAATATGAAGACAGAGGTTCAACCAATCAGAAATTTAAAATTAGAAGATAGTATCTTTTTGTTTTATGACATCCCACTCTCTTCCAACTCTGACAAAATGTCATGTAGATGGAAGTTCTCAGACCAGGCCAGTTGTTTTGCATCTTCATTAACATGGGTTGGGATATTTTCTAGCTTCTAAAGAACATGACTGTAGTGTGGAAAATGTATGCTGTATTAGTTTTTTTAGAGTTGGAGTCTTGCTTTTTGATGATAAAACTAAGTCATGTTTTATTATTCTCACTAGTACTTGGCAAATAATAAATGTACAACACTAGGTTAATATATTGGAATTAACAGTCAAGTTGTGTTTATCTGATTCAGTTAACGTTGTTTTAGTTGTCACTGCCCTCTTTGCTATATGTACAATAAATGATTTATTTCAAGAAAGTGAAATGGGGTTTAAAAGAATTGCTTTATAAATCCGCATATTCCATGAAATTAGGATTAATTGAAAGTAGTATTACTATTTTGGAATATATCTTTAAAATGTTATATGTTTTAAACGAGTCATTGGTTATGTCCTTGGATAGCAAAGATCATAAAATGTGTCCATGAATACTTTATACTTGAACTCCTGATGGGTAGGGTACTTAGGTCTTTCTCTGGTTTCTTTTCATGGGAAACAGCTTAATGAGTACTTTGCACATAGGTCTTGTGGTGAAGCTATTTTATATGAATATTTTTAAATTATAAAAGTGTGTATGTTTATTGTATAAAAGCTGAAAAAATAGAATAGAGAACAATGACACCTATAATCTTACAATGTGGACATAACTACTATACTGACATTCTTACACATTATTGAGTTTACACTGAATATACCATTTTGTATATTTTTTGCTTAATGTGATGATATGCACTTTTATATTATTTAAAACTTCATAACCAGTTTGATGTACACAAAATAGTCTGTCATAAGGTGTAACAATTTACTTAAGTGACTTGGATATTCACATTTTCTATGTTTTTTTTTTGTTTTGTTTTGTTTTGTTTTTGTTTTTTTTGCGGTATGCGGGCCTCACTGTTGTGGCCTCTCGCGTTGCGGAGCACAGGCTCCGAACGCGCAGGCTCAGTGGCCATGGCTCACGGGCCCAGCCGCTCCGCGGCATGTGGGATCTTCCCGGACTGGGGCACGAACCCGTGTCCCCTGCATCGGCAGGCGGACTCTCAACCACTGTGCCACCAGGGAAGCCCTCTATGTTTTTGATATTTGAAATAATACAGAAAAAATCATGCACATATTTGTAATTTCAGATCAGTAAATCAAGGACAAAAGTTGGACTCTACGAGACCTCTACTGAACTGCATTTCCGTACCTTTTTTTCTCTGGAAATTTCCTTTTCCTTATCTCATCCACATACTTGAGGTGGCAACTGTCATTTGTGTAACATGAACTTGCCCTCTGTCACAGTAAACTTGAATACTCTCTGAGAAATTTTAATTGGGACTGAGAGAATGACTTTCATCTGCTCTGGGTGGTTCCACTATGCAAATCTCAAGAGCTAATATTGGTGTGTTCTAACATACAGACTGAGTGTACAGAGGAAACCTGACTGGTGTCAGAAGGATAAATAAAACAAATGACAGGAAAAAAGCAGTAACAAAGAACAGAGAGACAACATGACACAAATTCTCAAAGAGTTTCATTCCTGAGGCATATTTACAGTCTTGATCTTGGCTTTCTAGAAAATATCTTAGGAACCTTGTATCTTTATATATATCTATATAAAGATATATCTATATATCTTTATCCTCCTCCTTTTTTTATTTTTATTTTTTGGTTCATTTGTCCGGATTGGGTTTCTATATCTTCAAAAGCTTATTTTCTAGTAATGGAAATGAATGTTTTAAAGACTTCTGATACACACTGCATACAGTGTCTTTTACTGTTACCTTAGCTAAGCTGAAACATTTCTCACAATTCATTCTGTGTATAGTTTTTAGTTAGGTCACAAGAAAAACCTGCACATGATTTGGCAAGTAGAGAAGTGAGAGTCATTTTTCTCTCCAAAGTTGGGTGCAGGAAGTCAGACCCTGGGGCACATGCCCTGGTCTGCTGACTTACTGACACAGGGCAGCACCGAGGCATGCAGCTCCTTCAGCTTCTCTGAGGTTAAATGCAAGTGTGGCCCTTTGGTGAAGTTGCCGACTTCTCCTGCAGTTCATCCTTATCGTCAACATTAGTGGTGGTGAGAGACAGACAGGAGTTGAGCTCCAGCTTATCTTCCTGGGTCCTCCTTTATCCTCAAGGGTTCCAGTTTTGTCCTGGCTTTCCTCCACTTCACAGCCCAACCAACTTAAAGCAACTTCAAGCTCAACATCAGATGAAGAGGCAACAGCCTTGTAAAAACGCCCCCCCTCCACTGCCACAATTCCATAAAATCCCTACAATAAATCCCTTATTTCATATCATCAGAGTGATCTGCTTCTCTGACTTTGGTATAGAAGATGAGTACTATTATAACAAAAACCGAAAACATGGGGCAATGGCTTTGGGTCCAGCAGTGAAGGAAACTTGAAGGGCTTTGAGAAAACTACTAGCAGAAACCTGACTAGCTGGAAGCAGATGAGGGTTTAAAGAAGAGAGGCCAGCCCACAACGATTTGAATTATCCCCAGCTGATTGAGTGTTCCAGGTGAGAACACTGATACCGCAGAGCCGAAGCAAACCATCCCCGGTGTCTGAATTCCTGATCCTCGGGCAGTATTACGCCCCTCAGGAAGGACTGGTTTGTTAGCAGTAAGATGTGACTCATGAAGCAACTGGTGCTGGAAGTGGAGCAGTCAGAACTGCCTCTGCTCTTGAGTTTATGCTAGAATCCTGTATACTTATAGAAAAACCCCCCTCTTTTGCTTGTTAGTCCAAATTGAGTTTCTCTAATTAGCACTCAAAAGGAGGTCTGACAAATCATACAATCTACAGAAACAAACATTCTTCATGCATATTGCTTTTCAAAAAGACTACCGTACTGTATCTTACTATTTTTTATGCAATTTTGAATGAAGAAATGCCCCCAACTTGAAAAACCATGATCAGTTTTCATTTGATGTATTATAAACTTAACGAGTTCTTTTGTTCAAGGAATTATGCAGTCATCTATTCAATCATCTAGGAAATATTTTATTGAGCTCTTTAAATGTACAAGGCAGTGGATTAAGCAAAGAGAAGGATACAAAGAATTATATAGTATCTGAGTTGTTAATCACACAGTAGCAGCAATGAGACACACGAACAGAAACTAAGACATTTCCTTGATTCTATGATGCACTTATTTTTCACATTTAAATCTGTTTAAAATCAGGGCACACCATTTAATTGATAGGTGCATTTAATGTGGGAGTGTTTCTTCCGCTTGAAAAGCTGCTATTAAATCAACACATGTGCCTTATTATCCGTGATGTTTTAGAAAGGAGGAAATGCAACATAGCACAAGCTAGTATGTAATAAGTACCATGAGCGACACCAGGAGACTTAAGATTTTCACTAGCTGGATAATATGAGAATACGTCAAAGCATTTCAACTGGATCTAGAAGAGGAAAGGGCATGACATTTAAGAAGGATCTCCTGTGAATACATAATATGAACTTTCTTATAATCCTGACAACAGCTGTAAATGATAGGAATTAACGTAATATTCCTGATCATACAAATGACGTTCAGGTTAGTGAGAAGAACGTCCTTGACGTTTTCACACGCAGATATCTCTAAATTGAGGTGTACACTCTTTTCAGAACATAATAATGAACACATCATACTTACTAGGTACTTACTACATGCACTGTGTACAATGTGTACAATGTATTATGCTCTAAATCCTTTACATGTAAGACTCATATTAGAGATGGGGGAACTGAGACCTGGACAAATCAAGTAAATTTAAGGAGATCACACAACTAACAAGTGCCAAACTGTATAGATTAAGAACCCCAGCAGTTTCATAAAAGAGTGTGCGTTATTAACCACTATTCTCTGTGCCTCTCTGGACAACATAAAACACTTTCTACCAAACTTCTGACTATCCCATTAAAAACTGTAGTCCCCTGGCTCTTGATTTCCCTTACCCAACTACATAATTGACAGATTTATGATGCAAATAACTTACTGTCTGTTTCTACTACCTCCAAGTAATCTCCTTAAAGGCAGGGTTGTTGCCTGTTTTGTTCACTGATGTATCTTTGCCTGGGACTGTGCCTAGCATAAGGTAGGAGCTCCATAGGTATTTGTTGAATAAATTAATGAATAAATCTTAAAAAGGAGATGAGAGAGTGGATTCCATGAGTGAACAGTAATTAGATAGAAACAGAGGCAGGGCAGTGGGAGTTGTGTTCTGAAACACTGATTGGTGCAGTCCGCCTAAGGTGTCAAGTGGGTGCAGAAGAAATGTGTGAGCATCCTCCCAGAGAGGGAGGTACAAGCCACCCAGGCTCATCTGCATGAGCCTTTGCTCCCTCGCATTTTGTTTGTAGCTTGTTCAGCAATAGACACTTGAAAGGAGGGCAGGAAGACATCAAAGTAGCTGTATTGTTCATATTTTTTTCTCCCTTTGTTAACTATTTGCTCTCTTTCCAGCTGACACTACAATTTCAGCGATTTAATGATACAATTGTTTCTGAAAATGACACAGAAACAGACACCCACTGCCATTTAATTGGCTGCCAGGACAAAATGGAATCTGCTGTTTTGTAATTTCATTTTTGAGCTGTGTGGGAATCTGGAGAGGCTGGGAGAGGGATAACATTTACTGCCATTAAAAAAGGGAAAAGACACAGACCTACTAGAGAATGGACTTGAGGATATGGGGAGGGGGAAGGGTAAGCTGTGACAAAGCGAGAGAGTGGCATGGACATATATACACTACCAAACGTAAAATAGATAGCTAGTGGGAAGCAGCCGCATAGCACAGGGAGATCAGCTCGGTGCTTTGTGACCACCTAGAGGGGTGGGATAGGGAGGGTGGGAGGGAGGGAGACACAAGAGGGAAGAGATATGGGAACATATGTATATGTATAACTGATTGACTTTGTTATAAAGCAGAAACTAGCACACCATTGTAAAGCAATTATATTCCAATGAGGATGTAAAAAAAAAAAAAAAGTAAAAACTGGGCTTCCCTGGTGGCACAGTGGTTGAGAGTCCGCCTGCCGATGCAGGGGATACGGGTTCGTGCACCGGTCCGGGAGGATCCCACATGCCGCAGAGCGGCTGGGCCTGTGAGCCATGGCCGCTGAGCCTGCGTGTCCGGAGCCTGTGCTCCGCAACGGGAGAGGCCACAACAGTAAGAGGCCCACGTACCGCAAAAAAAGAAAAAAAAAAAATTATCTTTAAATCACTTTAATAAGTGCCATCTGTAAAACTGAATTTCCCCCTCAATATCACATTATTTATATATGCATTTTATTATAAATTCCAAATAAAAATTTAATCCAAAGATTCTGAAAAAGTTAGGGTTAGAAATATATATAAATAGTAAAGATATTTAGATTTATAGATACAGATAATACCAACACAGCCTTACTCTTCTTAATGCCATATTACAAGTGGACTTAGATATAGTTGCAAAGAATGGTATTTATCAACTTACTGTACATTTGAACAGGAATTTTATGTGGAAAATATCAGTCAGGGCATAATGGAATATGTACTAAGAAAATTAATATAGTTTTTAACATACAGAAGTTGTGCTATTGAGAACTTAAATATAAAACAAGACTTTTATAAGGACTCATGCTTTACTTTTTCTTTCAGGTAGATGTTTTTACAGGGTAAGAAAGTGAGGCACAGACACATTTGAAAACTTTTCCAAGGTCATATAAATAGTGGAACCCATTATTTTACACAGATTATGTTTCCCCAGGATCTATATACTTAATCTCTGTGCCAAACTACCTCCCATAATAAAATGATATATTTCATGCTCAAACACATTTTCAGTAAGCCTTTTTCTTTAAAATTTTCATAGTACTACATTTATTAATTTATCCCCTTGGTAAATAAAGCAAGTGTTTTCTCTCATTTCCCTATACCAGAGATTAAAGAGTTATGAAGTAAGTTGCATCTCTATCATAAGAACCTCTATTTTTAGCCCAAAGACCAATTCAGAATGTATAAAAAGAAAACTATAAATGGAATACCACTGGGTCTTGCTAGCAGTATCACAGTTACAACCAAGAAACAAAGCTGAGTATGCAATGTTCATCTTCACTTCTCAGCACAATTGGCTACCAGGAGTCACTTGGAGTGCTATAGCTCAGTCACTGAGCAAACTCAGCTTTTTGGCTAATGAGTGACATTTAGGCAAGCAGAGGATTGATTCTTGAGACAGTTGCTTGAAATCTAATGCTAGATTTCTATCCAATCCAACGTCACCTTTACCTGATAGACTACAGTAATTTCACAAATAGACATTGAAAAGACCAAAGAAGTGTCAGTTACAAGCCAATAACATATATATTCACTCCACAAATAATTTTTCTGTGTACCAGACACAGTGCTATGGATATTCAGTGCTCAACCAAACCTCACAAGGTTGGCCTATTTTGACTTTTATTGCATCTATTGATAAAGGTGTACTGCTACTTTCCTTTCCCACCTAAAACTCTAACTCACCTTTTCATTTCAAATACCTGACCAAACAAAATATCAAATCTTATATATAGAATTTACTTGAATAGCCCCTACATCAAAGTGTTACTTCCTTAGAAGTTCAGAATGTTATGTATCAGTTAGGCAAAAAGATCTCTAATGGCAAAGGTATTGCCTTTGAGAGGGATAGCCCATGTTTGGAGCAGCCTATGTTTTCTCTGAGAAAGCAGAACAGAGATTCAATATAGAAGGGATAATTTAGCAGATGTATTGTTCATAAGACAAATGGATATAAATTAAATGAAGCACATTCTTAAAGGGAACCTGGGGTCAAAAATGCAATCCACAAAACAGGAAAAAGAAAATCTGAAGAAAGTTACAGCTATGATGAATTCAACTGAGTAAGAAGAAAGCATATTGTTTCCACTACTTGTGGGATCATAGTTAGGAAGCAGCAGAGTATTCGGGTGGTACTGGTCAGACTCATTAATGAACGCATACAATTCCTGGAATAAGAAGGTTTCTAAAATGAGGAGAGTGCTACAAGTTGTCCTGTTTATCTGCCCATGGTTTATCTAACATGAGGGCAGAGACCTTTTAAAGCTCTTTCCTCCCTATTTGAATGTTAAAACCAAGCAGTTGACCTTTAAGAAGCTAAATGATTCTTAATTTGCATAAAGCCTTTTTTCATTTTTTTGTTGTTCCTTCATTATATGGGCACAATGCTTTAAGACAGCACAGGTACTTCCTATTTGTTTATGCTCCTTATGAGAAAAACAAGTATCCCTTACTTTTTCCTTTCCTCCAACTAAAGTGCAAATTTTAGGCAAACTGGTATCTTCAAAGCACAAGGAAAGTTTTCACTCAGAAAGACTTCTCTAGGAAGAGACAGGTTTCCAGGATAATAAAGCTATCCTGACATCTGTCTTCTCCTCTACATGACAGGAATTTTCAAGATAGAAAAGCAGAAAGAAAAGAGATTTATTTATTCATTCAACAAACATTTATCAGGAAAAGGACAAGTGGGAGGAAATTGGATATTGAATCTATGGAATTTTATGTTTGTTTCTTTGAGGCAAGATTGAGCTAAGGTCTGGTACATGAGATCAGTAATATTTTCTCCTCAAAGTTACTATAGAAATCTGAGCAATTACAAGCACTGGGAAGGGGAGATGTCATTATCTTTAACAGATAAAAATAGATAGAAATTGAGGAGGAATGTTTGCCTCCTTATTTTTTTCACACCAGCTACTTGGTCTCCTCACTTCTGATTTTTCATCTATGTAGTCCGTCCATCATAATGCTATCATAATTTTTCCAAGGCACAGTTCTGATTATAGGATTGCACAGATTAGAACAAATAAATAATAACAAAAGACCAACACCATCAATATCCATTTTTTGTTTATATAGTAAAATATAATTTTTTAGATCAGGCTTCAAAACTTCCACCAAAGAATCCTAGTTCAACCTTCTGAAATAACATCTCAACTCTTCCTTACCATATTTGAAGATTCAGTCTATCCCCTATTGCCAGAATGTCCCTATTCATTTCCACCTCCATGCTTCTCATACTTGCATCTTGAAAGAAATTATTTTATCCAACCTCACATATCTATATCCCATCCAGCTACAAAATGCCATTTGCTTTCTTCAATAATTCATTCATATTCCAACAGCTATAATAAAGCCTCTGTTTTTTGAAATTCCCATTCTACTTTATCTTGACAAGTTAGCAATCTCTACCTGTAATGTCATTATGTACGTGTTGCAAATATTTTTCCAGTCATTTACAGATATTATTATATATAATGTCTTCATAGTAACAAGCTTTCCAAGAATTGCTAGTTTGGAGTCAATAACAAGAACATATCAACCTTTACAGTGTCAACTCAAGTTGATCTTTCACTAGTTTCCTCTTGGCACTATATCATACAACTGTGTATATCACACTAGTTTGGAATTATGTACTATTTGTATCAATCCCTCTTTGTTTAATTTAAGAATTGTACAGTACAAAAAATGGCACCTTTGAAGTCAGATTTAGATTTGAAACCAGCTCTGACATTAAATAGTTCTATGTACTAGGGCAAACTACCAACCACCTTAGAGCCTTAGTTTATTTCTAAAATAGGGATAAAACCCTTACAATAGTTTTTGAAGATTAAATGGAATGATTCTTATTAAGCACCTAAGACATGGCAAGTCCTGAAATGAATGCCAGCTTTCTTTTGCGACACCATCTCATGAGTTACACTGTCTGTTCTAAAATGAACATCCTGTAACAGTTTCTAAGCATCTCCCAAAGTGTATAGCAAACTGAACACAGGTGACATGCAATTAGTGCCAATGACCATATGTCAGGGATGGAAACAGTTTTATAGACTTTCCAACACTGTGTCTGAAATGAAAAGCTATTATTATGCAATGGATAGAACTCAGGTCAAACAGTCTGACATCTGACTCTAGATTTGCAGATATTACTTACTAGTACTGTGACTTTGAGGCAGGTCCTTTACTTCTTTGAATCTCCATTTCTTCACCTGCAAAAATGAGGACATTGGACTAGATCCATGATTTTTAATTTAATTAATACTATAAAGTTTACTGGTTTATTCATTCTGTGAATGAAATTTTGTGGAAGTATAACAAATGAAAGGTTTAGAAGTAGAGCTACTCCAGATGATACAAAGAGGAAGTTTAGAGCCTCCACCTTTTGGTCCCTTCCTGTAAACCAGACTAAATCTGGCTTAAATCTAGTCAGAGATTTACAGAGGATTCATGAAGAATTGTAATAACTAAGTGATCACTCAGGTCTACTCAAAAAGTATGTATAAGAAATGACAAACTTTATCCATTCATTCACGGAGGATATTTAGGTTGCTTCCATATCTTTGCTATTGTGAATAATGCTGAAATGAACATAGGAGTGCAGAAATCTCCTTGAGATACTGATTTCATATCCTTTGAATATATATCCAGAAGTGAGATTACTGGATTAAAACGTAGTTATATTTTTAATATTTTGAGGAAACTCCATAGTGTTTTCCCAAAATGGTTGTACCAATTTACATTCCCAAATGTTCGTTGACAGATGGATGGATAAAGAAAATGTGACTATATATTTGGCTCTATATATATATGCGTGTGTGCACATACACACACACACAAACTGAAATATTAGTCAGCCTTAAAAAAGAAGGAAACCCTGTCATTTGTGACAACATGCATAAACCCAAAAACTTTATAAGTGAAATAAGCCAGATGCAGAGTAACAAATACTGCATGTTCTCAATCATATGTGGAATGTGAAATGTCAATTTCATAAAAACAGAGAGCAGAATGGTGGCTCTCAGTAGCTAAGGAGAGTGAGATATGGGAAGATACTGGTCAAGCGGTACACAGTTTATTTATGCAATATAAATAAGTTCTGCAGATTTAAGGTACAACAATGTGATTATAGTTAACAATATTGTATTATATATTTGAAATTTGTTACATTTGAAATTTGTTAAGAGGGTGAATCTTAAGTTTCTCACTTCTCCCCCACCTCAAATGCTAACTAGATGAGGTAATGGATATGTTAATTAGCTTGATTGTGGTGAATATTTCACAATGTATACATATATATCAATTCATCTATTTGTATACCTGAAATATATGCATTTTAATTATCAAAATTAAATTAAGTCGGTAGCCTTTTTAAATTGGGGGAAAATAAATGAAAGGCCAAACTTTAAGCTACTCTTCATATTCACCAAATATTTCCTAAATATTCACTGAAACTCTAAAAGTTTTCTTACTAGGCATGCTGCTTACATTGTCTAATTAGCTGAAAATTCCAAATTGAAACTCCACAACTCTAATGTTTAAATATGGAAAAAAAATAACTAGGTTTATAAAAGTTAATACAACTGACAAATAAGAGTGATCATACACTGATGTTTTATGTTTTAAAAACCATATTGGGCACAAAACTCATGTGGATGTGCTGTCTTCACACTTTAAATATCACTTAGAGTGTGTCATGATAACACCATATCATAGAATGGCCAGTGTGCAAAAATCTTGCAAGAAATTAAACACACGCTTTGGAGTAAGAGAGTTGATTTTAACTTTTTTTTTTTTTTTTTTTTTTGTGGTATGCGGGCCTCTCACTGCTGTGGCCTCTCCCGTTGCGGAGCACAGGCTCTGGACGCGCAGGCTCAGCGGCCATGGCTCACGGGCCCAGCCACTCCGTGGTATGTGGGATCTTCCCGGACCGGGGCACGAACCCGCGTTCCCTACATCTGCAGGCAGACTCCCAACCACTGCGCCACCAGGGAAGCCCTTAACATTTTAACATTAAAGTTCTGGGAAGTTTACTTAACCTCTAAGCTGCAGCTTATCTGTAAAATGCAAATAACAACATTGATCCTCCCTGCTTTTATGTATTTTTTTTCGGTGATTGCAAAGTAATATTCACTGTAAGGAAGCACTAGCTCTTATTAGGTGCCTAATAAATATTAAGTCCCCTTTTCCTTCTCTTTTTATATAATTCCATAAATATAGTTAGCATTGTTAACATAGAGCGTGAAGCAATGGAAGCAACTCAATTTTTAATGGTCTCTTGTACAGTGGTTTCTAATTTCCTAACCTTTCAAAGCTGTTAAAATAAAGTCAAATAATGATACTGCTGTGGTATAAGTGTTGCTAGGATCAATAAAGCGTGGTTGTTGGAATAAATTGCAATTAAAGGGGTAGTGCTTGATTGCTTGACAGTAGGTAGTCTTTCTGGCCCAAATAAACTCAAGTGTCAGTCTGATTTACAGGCTAATTAGTATGGACTGCACATGCATTTCATTGGGAGACCATCAGATCCTATTGACTTCTATCCACATCATGAGTGTGCCCCTGACTTTGTTCAGTGTCACTCACAGGTGACAAGTCCTCTTTACTTGTTTGTTTATTCAAGAATATAGTCATAATTTTTAATTAAGTAGAACACAGAAGAAATGTAATATGTTTATAAATAAGTACTCAAACAGCTCCAAAAATTTCAGTATGACTGTTTCTATACATTTAAGATAAAAACATGTATGAATTCAGAAATGGCACAGGCATCAATATAGCAAAGAAGGATGATTATTTTTGAATCTTTGCAGCAATAGAAAAATACACATAAGAAATTAATTTATAGGCTAGAAAATCTCAGGATAGGTATATTTCATGACAAATTAGTTGAATAATCCCTTAAAAAAGAGCCAAATTTTTATTTTCCAAATAAAGAAGTATGCTTACCTAAAGTACAATTTTGTTTATTCCTAATCTTTCTATTTAATGTGCTATTTTATATGTAACATATTCCAACATATTCTCACGTAATTATCTAGTGAATATGGGATATTTGTACACTACAGTGAGGTAATTAAACAATCCTTTGGATTATGAATTCCATTAAGGTATATAGTGTGTTTTCTTCCACTATGTATTTACTAATTAGTCTAGTCCCTGCTAGAGAAATAAATTTTTGTTGAATGAACAAATAAAAAATTACAATTCTTTAATAGGAACAATTATATATATATAATTTATATATATATTTACATATATAATTAAGCATCTTTTCTATAAGCCCTACGTCCACATTTCTTGTAAATGCCACTTCAAAAAAAAAAATCAGAATCATGCCAAAATACTGATGGCCATACCTTCTCTGTTATCCCATACTTATGTTAGATATTTATTTTAGGTGTTACTGTTACACCCAGAAAATCCCAATCATACTTATTATAGTACAATTATGTAATTTTCTGTTTCTGAACCCTATTTCCCTTTCTCTATACCTTCTAGAAAGGAAGCTTTGTGTAGGCCAAAGTCAAAAAGACTGATCTTTTTTGTACACTGATGAATTCCCATCAGTTTCTGACTCATAGAAACTGCTTAATAATTATTTGTTGTATAATGAAACTAAAAAAATTTCTATTATAAAAATGATCACAATATATTTGCGACTTTACACATGAAAATATATTTTGATAATTCTGAGTAATCTTTTAACAGCTTTTATATATGACAGTACAAAACTACTGATGCATTAAATTTAAGCAATTATACCCAAAACACGAAATGAAACACTAGAGTCAATGAAAGCATTTTAAAGAACAAAATAGGATCCTAAGATCAAAATGCTGATATAAATGTTTCCATGTAAAAATTAGAAGAAGTCCTTGAAAAAAATATGAAAAGACAAATTAAAAGCAAAATCCATTCCCTTGTTCTTAGATAATGTCACCCAAAACAAGAACTTGGGCTCCTTGAGAGCAAAATATATGTCTACTGACCTTGTTAGTCCAAGGATTTAAATATAATACCTGGTTCACTTGAGGGCTCAATTCATATTTTAAATGCATTATGAATGAATCAATCAATTACCTGATGCAGAATGTCTAAAAATTGAAAAACAGTGTAAAAAATATCAGGAAAACAAAATAAAGACTGGAAAAATATGAAAATGTGTTATACAATAATTTAATTAATATGGCACAGACTACATGTGTTGTATTATAAAATGATGGTATTACTTTAAACTACAAGTGATATCAGAACTCCAGAAAAATAAAATATATCTGAATAGATAGGTTTAAAAAAATTCCATGATGAGCCATTACCCTTTTCCACCTTGAGTTCAGTGTCATTAACAGAGTTGAAGATAATATTTGAGAGCATCTTTTCCCCATGTCTGTAGGCAGAACTGGTGAGGAGGAGAGAGCATTTTGCTTTCCAGTCCTTGGGTAATTTGCTGAAATCAATAGTGGAAGAGGATGCACAGGTGTGGATCTAAAAGCAAGAGGCACTATAATTCTAAGAATGTGTGTTCCTGCATAGACCTTACAGCAGCTCTTCAGCTCTGACTGATCTTGGCTATGTCCAGCTGTCTGATTATCAATTTGTATAAAATCTTGCAATAAAGAGTTAGTTTTGGGCTTCCCTGGTGGCGCAGTGGTTGAGAGTCTGTCTGCTGATGCAGGAGACGCGGGTTCGCGCCCCGGTCCGGGAAGATACCACATGCCGCGGCGCGGCTGAGCCCGTGAGCCGTGGCCGCTGAGCCTGCGTGTCCGGAGCCTGTGCTCCGTAACGTGAGAGGCCACAACAGTGAGAGGCCCGCATACCGCAAAAAATAAAGAAAGAAAGAGTTAGTTTTATCTTCTTCATAACCATGATGTCATTAAAATAAAGGAAATGGTCTTCCGGGAAGATGGCGGAAGAGCAAGACGCGGAGATCACCTTCCTCCCCACAGATACACCAGAAATACATACGTGGAGCAACTCCTACAGAACACCTACTGAACACTGGCAGAAGACCTCAGACCTCCCAAAAGTCAAGAAACCCCCCACGTACCTGGGTAGGGAAAAAGAAAAAAGAATAAACAGAGACAAAAGGACAGGGACGGTACCTGCACCAGTGGGAGGGAGCTGTGAAGGAGGAAAGCTTTCCACACACTAGGAAGCCCCTTCGCGGGTGGAGACTGCAGGTGGCGGAGGGGGTAAGCTTCAGAGCTGCAGAGGAGAGCACAGCAACAGGGGTGCGGAGGGCAAAGCCGAGAGATTCCCGCACAGAGGTTCAGGGCCGACCGGCACTCACCAGCGGGAGAGGCTTGTCTGCTCCCCAGCCGGGGCGGGCGGGGCTGCGAGCTGAGGCTCGGCTTCAGTCGGAGCACAGGGAGAGGACTGGGCTTGGCGGCGTGAGCACAGCCTGCAGGGGGTTAGTGCGCCACGGCTAGCCAGGAGGGAGTCCAGGGAGAAGTCTGTACCTGCCGAAGAGGCAAGAGACTTTTTCTTCCCTCTTTATTTCCTGGTGCGTGAGGAGAGGGGATTAAGAGCGCTGCTTAAAGAAGCTCCAGAGACGGGCGCGAGCCACGGCTATCAGCGCGGACCCCCGGAGACGGGCATGAGACACTAAGACTGCTATTGCCGCCACCGAGAAGCCTGTGTGCGAGCAGAGGTCACTATCCACGCCCCCCTTCCGGGGAGCCTGTGCGGCCCGCCACTGCCAGGGTCCCGTGATCCAGGGACAACTTCCCAGGGAGAACGCACGGCACGTCTCAGGCTGGTGCAACGTCATACCGGCCTGCCGTCGCAGGCCCGCCCCACACTCCGTGCCCTCCCTCCCCCCCCCCCACCCCGGCCTGAGTGAGCCAGAGCCCCCGAATCAGCGGCTCCTTTAACCTCTTCCTGTCTGAGCGAAGAACAGACGCCCTCCGGCGACCTACACGCAGAGGCAGGGCCAAATCCAAAGCTGAGCCCCTGGGAGCCGTGAGAACAAAGAAGAGAAAGGGAAATCTCTCCCATGAGCCTCAGAAGCAGCGGATTAAAGCTCCACAATCAACTTGATGTACCCTGCATCTGTGAAATACATGAATAGACAACGAATCATCCCAGATTAAGGAGGTGGACTTTGAGAGCAAGATTTATGAATTTTCCTCTTTTTGTGAGTGTGTATGTGTATGCTTCTGTGTGATATTTTGTATAGCTTTGCTTCCACCATTTATCTGAGGGTTCTATCTGTCCGTTTTTTTTTCTCAATAATTATTTTTTTATTTTAACAACTTTATTATATTTTATCTTACTTTATTTTACTTTATCTTTTCTTCCCTATTTTCTTCCTTCCCTCCTCCCTCCCTCCCTCCCTCCCTCCTTCCCTCCTTCCTTCCTTCCTTCCTTCCTTCCTTCCTTCCTTCCTTCCTTCCTTCCTTCTTTTTCTCCCTTTTATTCTGAGCCGTGTGGATGAAAGGCTCTTGGTGCTGCAGCCAGGAGTTAGTGCTGTGATTCTGAGGTGTGAGAGCCAAGTTCAGGACACTGGTCCACAAGAGAACTCCCAGCTCCACCTAACATCAAACGGCGAAAATCTCCCAGAGATCCCCATCTCAACACCAGCACCCAGCTTCACTCAACGACCAGCAAGCTACAGTGCTGGTCATCCTATGCCAAACAACTAGCAAGACAGGAACACAACCCCATCCACTAGCAGAGAGGCTCCCTAAAATCATAATAAGTCCACAGACACCCCAAAACATACCACCAGACGTGGACTTGCCCACAAGAAAGACAAGATCCAGCCTCATCCACCAGAACACAGGCACTAGTCCTCTCCACCAGGAAGCCTACACAACCCACTGAACCAACCTTAGCCACTGGGGACAGACACCAAAAACAACGGGAACTACGAACCTGCAGCCTGCAAAAAGGAGGCCCCAAACACAGTAAGATAAACAAAATGAGAAGACAGAAAAACACACAGCAGATGAAGGAGCAAGATAAAAACACACCAGACCTAAAAAATGAAGAGGAAATAGGCAGTCAACCTGAAAAAGAATTCAGAATAATGATAGTAAAGATGATCCAAAATCTTGGAAATAGAATAGACAAATTGCAAGAAACATTTAACAAGGACCTAGAAGAACTAAAGATGAAACAAACAACAATGAGCAACACAATAAATGAAATTTAAAATACTCCAGATGGGATCAAGAGCAGAATAGCTGAGGCAGAAGAATGGATAAGTGACCTGGAAGATAAAATAGTGGAAATAACTACTGCAGAGCAGAATAAAGAAAAAAGAATGAAAAGAACTGAGGACAGTCTCAGACACCTCTGGGACAACATTAAACGCACCAACATTCGAATTATAGGGGTTCCAGAAGAAGAAGAGAAAAAGAAAGGGACTGAGAAAATATTTGAAGAGATTATAGTTGAAAACTTCCCTAATATGGGAAAGGAAATAGTTAATCAAGTCCAGGAATCACAGAGAGTCCCATACAGGATAAAGCCAAGGAGAAATATACCAAGACATATATTAATCAAACTGTCAAAAATTAAATACAAAGAAAACATATTAAAAGCAGCAAGGGAAAAACAACAAATAACACACAAGGGAATCCCCATAAAGTTATCAGCTGACCTTTCAGCAGAAACTCTGCAAGCCAGAAGGGACTGGCAAGACATATTTAAAGTGATGAAGGAGAAAAACCTGCAACCCAGATTATTCTACCCAGCAAGGATCTCATTCAGATTTGATGGAGAAATTAAAACCTTTACAGACAAGCAAAAGCTAAGAGAGTTCAGCACCACCAAACCAGCTCTATAACAACTGCTAAAGAAACTTCTCTAGGCAAGAAACACAAGAGAAGGAAAAGACCTACAATAATGAACCCAAAACAATTAAGAAAATGGGAATAGGAACATACATATCTATAATAACCTTAAATATAAATGGACTAAATGCTCCCACCAAAAGACACAGATTGGATGAATGGATACAAAAATAAGACCCATATATTTGCTGTCTACAAGAGACCCACTTCAGACCTAGAGACACATACAGACTGAAACTAAGGGGATGGAAAAAGATATTTCATGCAAATAGAAACCAAAAGAAAGCTGGAGTAGCAATTCTCATATCAGACAAAATACACTTTAAAATAAAGCCTATTAAAAGAGACAAGAAGAACATTACATAATGATCAAGGGATCGATCCAAGAAGAAGATATAACAATTGTAAATATTTATGTACCCAACACAGGAGCAGTTCAATACATAAGTCAAATACTAGCAGCATAAAAGGGGAAATCGACAGTAACACATTCATAGTAGGTGACTTTAACACCCCACTTTCACCAATGGACAGATCATCCAAAATGAAAATAAATAAGGAAACACAAGCTTTAAATGATACATTAAACAAGATGGACTTAATTGATATTTATAGGACATTCCATCCAAAAACAACAGAATACATATTTTTCTCTAGTGCTCATGGAACATTCTCCAGGATACATCATATCTTGGGTCACAAATCAAGCCTTGGCTAATTTCAGAAAATTGAAATTGTATCAAGTATCTTTTCCGACCACAACGCTATGAGACTAGATATCAATTACAGGAAAAGATCTGTAAAAATTACAAACACATGGAGGCTAAACACTACACTACTTAATAACGAAGTGATCACTGAAGAAATCAAAGAGGAAATAAAAAAATACCTAGAAACAAATGACAATGGAGGCATGACGACCCAAAATCTATGGGATGCAGCAAAAGCCATTCTAAAAGGGAAGTTTATAGCAATACAATCCTACCTTAAGAAACAGGAAACATCTTGAATAAACAACCTAACCTTGCACCTAAAGCAATTAGAGAAAGGAGAACAAAAAAACCCCAAAGTTAGCAGAAGGAGGAAGCATAAAAATCAGATCAGAAATAAATGAAAAAGAAATGAAGGAAACGATAGCAAAGATCAATAAACTAAAACTGGTTCTTTAAGAAGATAAACAAAATTGATAAACCATTAGCCAGAGTCATCAAGAAAAAAAGGGAGAAGACTCAAATCAATAGAATTAGAAATGAAAAAGGAGAAGTAACAACTGACACTGCAGAAATGCAAAAGATCATGAGTGATTACTACAAGCAACTCTATGCCAATAAAATGGACAACCTGGAAGAAATGCACAAATTCTTAGAAATGCACAACCTGCCAAGACTGAATCAGGAAGAAATAGAAAATATGAACAGACCAATCACAAGCACTGAAATTGAAACTGTGATTAAAAATCTTGCAACAAACAAAAGCCCAGGACCAGATGGCTTCACAGGCAAATTCCATCAAACATTTAGAGAAGGACTAACACCTATCCTTCTCAAACTCTTCCAAGATATAGCAGAGGGAGGAACACTCCCAAACTCATTCTACGAGGCCACCATCACCCTGATACCAAAACCAGACAAGGATGTCACAAAGAAAGAAAACTACAGGCCAATATCACTGATGAACATAGATGCAAAAATCCTCAACAAAATACTAGCAAACAGAATCCAGTAGTACATGAAACGGATCATACACCATGATCAAGTGGGGTTTATTCCAGGAATGCAAGGATTCTTCAATATATGCAAATCAATCAACGTGATACACCATATTAACAAATTGAAGGAGAAGAAACATATGATCATCTCAATAGATGCAGAGAAAGCTTTTGACAAAATTCAACACCCATTTATGATAAAAACCCTGCAGAAACTAGGCATACAGGGCACTATCCTCAACATAATAAAGGCCATATATGACAAACCCACAGCCAACATCATCCTCAATGGTGAAAAACTGAAACCATTTCCACTAAGATCAGGAATAAGATAAGGTTGTCCACTCTCACCACTCTTATTCAACATAGTTTTGGAAGTTTTAGCCACAGCAATCAAAGAAAAGGAAATATAAGGAATCCAAATCAGAAAAGAAGAATTAAAGCTGTCACTGTTTGCAGATGACATGATACTATACATAGAGAATCGTAAAGATGCTACCAGAAAACTACTAGAGCTAATCAATGAATTTGGTAAAGTAGCAGGATACAAAACTAATGCACAGAAATATCTGGCATTCCTACACAGTAATGATGAAAAATCTGAAAGTGAAATCAAGAAAACACTCCCATTTACCACTGCAACAAAAAGAATAAAATATCTAGGAAAAAACCTACCTAAGGAGACAAAAGACCTATATGCAGAAAATTATAAGACACTGATGAAAGAAATTAAAGATGATACAAATAGATGGAGAGGTATACCATGTTCTTGGATTGGAAGAATCAACATTATGAAAATGACTCTACTACCCAAAGCAATCTACAGATTCAATGCAATCCCTATCAAATGACCACTGGCATTTTTCACAGAACTAGAACAAAAAAGTTCACAATTTGTATGGAAACACAAAAGACCCCGAATAGCCAAAGCAATCTTGAGAACGAAAAACAGAGTTGGAGGAATCAGGCTCCCTGACTTCAGACTATACTACAAAGCTATAGTAATCAAGACAGTATGGTACTGGCACAAAAACAGAAAGATAGATCAATGGAACAGGATAGAAAGCCCAGAGATAAGCCCACGCACATATGGTCACCTTATCTTTGATAAAGGAGGCAGGAATGTACAGTGGAGAAAGGATACCCTCTTCTATCAGTGGTGCTGGGAAAAGTGGACAGGTACCTGTAAAAGTATGAGATTAGATCACTCCCTAACACCATGCACAAAAATAAGCTCAAAATGGATTACAGACCTAAATGTATGGCCAGAAACTATCAAACTCTTAGAGGAAAACATAGGCAACACACTCTATGATATAAATCACAGCAAGATCCTTTTTGACCCACCTCCTAGAGAAATGGAAATGAAAACAAAAATAAACAAATGGGACCTAATGAAACTTCAAAGATTTTGCACAGCAAAGGAAACCATAAACAATACCAAAAGACAACCCTCAAGATGGGAGAAAATATTTGCAAATGAAGCAACTGACAAAGGATTAATCTCCAAAATTTAAAAGCAGCTCATGCAGCTTAATAACAAAAAAACAAACAAACCAATCCAAAAATGGGCAGAAGACCTAAGTAGACATTTCTCCAAAGAAGAGATACAGACTGCCAACAAACACATGAAAGAATGCCCAACATCACTAATCATTAGAGAAATGCAAATCAAAACTACAATGAGATATCATCTCACACCAGTCAGAATGGCCATCATCAAAAAATCTACAAATAAATGCTGGAGACAGTGTGGAGAAAAGGAACCCTCTTGCACTGTTGGTGGGAATGTAAATTGATACAGCCACTGTGGAGAACAGTATGGAGGTTCCTTAAAAAACTAAAAATAGAACTACCATATGACCCAGCAATCCCACTATTGGGCATATACCCTGAGAAAACCAAAATTCAAAAAGAGTCATGTACCAAAATGTTCATTCCAGCTCTATTTACAATAGCCTGGAGGTGGAAACAACCTAAGTGTCCATCATCAGATGAATGGATAAAGAAGATGTGGCACATATATACAATGGAATATTACTCAGCCATAAAAAGAAACGAAATTGAGCTATTTGTAATAAGGTGGATAGACCTAGAGTCTGTCATACAGCGTGAAGTAAGTCAGAAAGAGACAAATACCATATGCTAACACATATATATGGAATTTAAGGGGAAAAAATGTCATGAAGAACCTAGGGGTAAGACAGAAATAAAGATATAGACCTACTTGAGAATGGACTTGAGGATATGGGGAGGGGGAAGGGTAAGCTGTGACAAAGCGAGAGAGAGGCATGGACATATATACACTACCAAACGTAAGGTAGATAGCTAGTGGGAAGCAGCCACATAGCACAGGGAGATCAGCTCGGTGCTTTGTGACTGCCTGGAGGGGTGAGATAGGGAGGGTGGGAGGGAGAGAGACACAAGAGGGAAGAGATATGGGAACATATGTATAGATATATAACTGATTCATTTACCATATGATCCAACAATCCCCCTCATGGGCATATATCCATAGAAAACTATAATTTGAAAAGATACATGCACCCAATGTTCTTAGCAGAACTTTTTACAATAGCCAAGACATGCAAACAACCTAAATGCCCATCAACAGATGAATGGATAAAGAAGATGTGATACATATATACAATGGAATACTACTCGGCCATGAAAAGAATGAAATAATGCCATTCGAGCAACATGGATAGACCTAGAGATTATCATATTACGTAAAGTCAGAAAGAGAAAGAGAAATACCATACGATATCACTTATATGTGGAATTTAAAATGTGACACAAATGAACTTATCTACAAAACAGAAACAGACTCACAGACACAGAGAACAGACTTGTGGTTGCCAGGGCGGTGGAGATGGTGGGGAATGGACTGGGAGTTTGGGATGAGCAGATGGAAACTATTATGTATAGAATGGATAAACAACAAGGTCCTACTGTATAGGACAGGGAACTATATTCAATATCCTGTGATAAACCATAACGGAAAAGAATATGACAAAAAATGGTATATATGTATAACTAAATCACTTTGCTGTAGAGTAGAAAATAACACAACATCGTAAAGCAACTATACTTCAATAAAATAAATTTAAAAACAAAATAAAATAAAGGAAATGTTTAAATACTTATAGCTGTCAAGTGGTCAAATCTTAGGCTATGGGGACCTTTCTCTTCACTATGACACATACTCACCGTACCAGTCTCCATCTATTTTTATTCCCATGAGCCACAGACACCCTCACTCCCATCCAGCTGCTTTTTGCTTCGCTGCCTTGCTCCTGCCTGTCCCAACACTCCACTGGCTTTCCTTGGGGCTAGTTCAGGTCAATCCTGCCTTTCACGGGTACATTTTGTTCTTCCTCCAGGTAATTTTTTGTTAACTCTCAGATCAGTTTTTATGAGGCAATATTAAGTTTGACATTCTAACTGTAAATTATCTAAAATGCCAATCACATATGCCTATGATCCATTTTCTTACCAGGAAATGTTGTTTTCTAGATTTTTTTAAAGAGCACCATTTAATTTCAGGTAAAAGAAGCATCAGAAAATAGTGTTTGGGGGTATAAGTTAGAACTCTAGTGATTTAAAACAGGGATGATTTGCACATACTATAAGCGCTAAAACACTGCTCCATGCTTAGCATATATCATCACTCAGTCAAAATTCTATCCCTCTAAGCAACAAAATGGACTCTGACTTTTTCTTAAAAATATGTTCTTGGGGGCTTCCGTGGTTGCGCAATGGTTAAGAATCTGCCTGCCAATGCAGGGGACACGGGTTCGAGCCCTGGTCCGGGAAGATCCCACATGCCGCGGAGCCACAAAGCCCGTGCACCACAATGACTGAGCCTGCGCTCTAGAGCCCGTGAGCCACGGCTACTGAGCCCACGAGCCACAACTACTGAAGCCTGTGCGCCTAGAGCCTGTGCTCCGCAACAAGAGAAGCCACTGCAATGAGAAGCCCACGCACCGCAAGGAAGAGTAGCCCCCGCTCGCTGCAACTAGAGAAAGCCCACGGTCAGCAACAAAGACCCAACACAGGCAAAAATATTTTTTTTTTTAAAATGTTCTTGGTCAGTTATTTCATGCAAAATAAACTTGGTATCCCTGTATTAAGAATGTATCTTTTAGCATATGCTATTATGAAATTAAAAATAACTTACCTCCCCCATTATTTGAATACATTGTTTGAATACACAGAAAAGTGTACATGGTTATTTTCATTTAGTAATATCTGTTGAATTTAGGGTTAATTTTAAAATAATCATTTAGAAATGGTAGAAAATACATTTAAAAAAGGAGTCATCTGTGGTAAGCAGGATAATTATCCCCTAAACATATTCATGTTCTAATTCCCAAAACCTGTGAATATCTTATGTTACATAAGTGTAGGGGAATTAAATTGCTAATGAGGTGCATTTGAGATGGTGGAGATTATCCTGGATTATTCAGGTGTAATCATAAGGGTTCTCATAAGCAAGAAAGTGAGGCAGGAGAGTAAGAATCTGAATGATGTGATCTGACAAAGACTCTGCTGGCCATTGCCACTGCTCTCTTTGAAGATGGAGGAGATGTCTGTAATGCAGGAAGCCTTTAGAAGGTAGAAAAGACAAGGAAATGGATTTTCTCCTAGAGCTCCCAGAAAGAAATGCAGCCATGCTATAAACATTTGTGTACAAGTTTTTGTGGACTTGTGTTTTCATTTCTCATGAGTATAGGCCTAGTAGTGCAAGTGTAAGATCATACGGTAACTCTATGTTTATCATTTAGAGAAACTTTCCAACTGTTTTCCAAAGTGGATGGCACCATTTATATTCATTTACATGATATATACGTTTACGATATATACATTTATGTCAGCAATGTTTGAGGATTCCAATTTCTCTACAACCTCAAGAATACTGCTATTATCTGACTTTTTACTTATAATTATCTTAGTGGATCTGTAATGATACCTCATTGTGGTTTTGACTTGAATTTCTCTAATAAAGTGAGCATCTTTTTTATGTGCTTATTGGCCATTTATAGTCTTTTTTGGAAATTGTCTATTTAAATCCTTCATCCATTTCTAGTATCTCATTAATATAGTTAATAAATAACAACTAATTTGTCCTTGAGAAGATATTATTTATTTTTATTTTAAAAATAGACATTACTTTTTAGAGGAGTTTTAGGTTCACGATAAAATTTAGTGGAAGGTACACATATTTCCCATATACCCCCTACCACAACAGTTGCATAACTCCCCCCACTAACACCACCACTGACCAGAGCTGATCAGAGTTGTACGTACGTCTGTTACAACTAATGAAACTACACTGACACATCGTTATCACTCAAAGTCTATAGTTTACATTAGGAATCACTCATGGTATAGTACAGCCAATGAGTTTGGAGAAATGTATAATGATATATATCCATCATTATAATATCATACATGGTACTTTCATTGCCCTAAATATCCTCTGTGCTATATCCATTCCTCCTTCCCTGCAGTCCCTGGCAACCACTGATCTTTTTATTGTCTACTTAGTTTTGTCCTTTCCAGAATATCATATAGTTGGAATCCTATAGTATGTATTCTCAGATTGGCTTCTCTCACTTAGTAAAATGCATTTAAAGGTCCTTCATGTCTTTTCATGAATTGATACATCATTTCCTTTTGGCACTCAATACTATCCCATTGCCTGGATATACCACAGTTTATTTATCCATTCACCAACTGAAGAACATCTCAGTTGCTTCCAAGTTTTGGCAATTGTGAATAAAGCCTCTATAAACATCCTGTGTACAGATTTTTTGGGGACACAAGCTTTCAGCTCCTTTTAGTAAATACCAAGGTATGATTGCTGGATTCTAGCATTGTAAAAGTATATTTAGTTTTGTAAGAGACTGCTGAATTGTTTTCCAAAATATCTGTACCATTTTGTATTCCCATCAAGAATGAATGAGGGGCTTCCCTGGTGGCGCAGTGGTTGAGAGTCCGCCTGCCGATGCAGGGGACACGGGTTCGTGCCCCGGTCTGGGAAGATCCCACATGCCGCCTGTGCTCCGCAATGCGAGAGGCCACAACAGTGAGAGGCCCGCATACCGCAAAAAAAAAAAAAAAAAAAAAAAAAAGAATGAATGAGAATTCCTGTTGTTCCACATCTTTGTTAGCATTTGGTGTTATCAGTATTCTAGATTTTGGCCACTCTAATAGGTGTGTAGTGGTATCTATTTTTTTTTAATTTACATTTCTCTGATGACATACGAAGAGCAATGTTTTATTTTTTTTAACATCTTTCTTGTAGTATAATTGCTTTACAATGGTGTGTTAGTTTCTGCTGTATAACAAAGTGAATCAGCTATACGTTTACATACATCCCCATATCTCCTCCCTCTTGCGTCTCCCTCCCACCCTCCCTATCCCACCCCTCTAGGTGGTCACAAAGCACTGAGCTGATCTCCCTGTGCTGTGCGGCTGCTTCCCAGTAGCTATCTATTTTACATTTGGTAGTGTATATATGTCCACGCCACTCTCTCACTTTGTCCCAGCTTACCCTTCCCCCTCCCCGTGTCCTCAAGTCCATTCTATACATCTGCGTCTTTATTCCTGTCCTGCCCCTAGGCTCTTCAGGACAGGAATAAAGATGCAGACATAGAGAAAGAACCTAAGAGCAACATTTTATATACTTATTTGCCATCTGTATATTTTTGAAGGTATCTGTTAAGGTTGTTGGCCAATTTTTAATAAGGTTGTTTTCTTATTGTCAAGTTTTAAGAATTTAAGAGTTCTTCATATATTTTGGATAACAGTCTGTAATAGACTGAATTATTTGTGTCCCTCCAAAATTCATACGCTGAAATCCTAACCTCTAATGTGATAGTATTAGGAGGTGGAGACTTTGGGAGGTAATTAGGTCATGAGAACTTATGAATGGTATTAATGCCTTATAAAAAATATTCCAGAGAGTTTTCTTGCCCTCGTTCTGCTATGTGAGGGTACAACAACAAGTTGGCAGTCTGCAGTCTGGAAGAGAGCACTCATCATACATCAAATCTGTTCGTGCCTTGAGCTTAGACTTCCCAATCTCTAGAAATGTAAGAAATAAATGTTTATTATTTAAGCCACCTAGTCTGTGTTATTCTGTTATAGCAGTCTGAACTAAGACACAATCCTTTATCAGATGTGTCTTTTGCAACTATTTTCTTTGAATGTGCCTGCCACAGAGCAAAAATTTTCAATTTTAATAAAGTCCACCCTGTCAATTTTTTTTCATGGAGGGGATACTATTTAATATGGTGGTTTCAATTATAGAGAACAAATCAGTATAACTTTAATATGATGAGAACGTGGAGAGAAAATAAAAGATACAGTATGGGACTTGGATGTCACCAGAAATTTACAGATAAGACTGGGAAGTTTTCAGGATCATGTTGCTACAAAGCAACTCAGCATCACCCCTGTATCTTTCAAGTAATAAAAACAGAAATATTAATGATGCTTGTTAAGGCAGGTGGATGGGTAGAATTAGCCTGCAGGGTGGGTATAAGTGCACAGGCTATAGAATAATATAGATTAGACAATAGTTCTTGGATTAATAAATAGACCAATTACATTAGGTATACTTTTTCCCCCCTCTCTGTATTTTATCATAGGGAAGATGCACCTTGTTAAACTGTGTCAATTTGTGTTTCAGCAATTAATTAGCAAGCAATTTCCTTTTATGGTCAAACATAATCAAATGGACTAAGAAATAGCATTCAGAATATAAAAAATTAATAAACAGAAACCTCAATTAGAGTTGGGAAACCAGAATGGGGAGCTGTCACACCCTCTGATGACAGTGGAGCCTAACAAGAAGAAAGACCCTTCCTCTTTCCTAGCAAGGTCTCAGCCAATGAAAAGCCAGGAACTCTTTGTTTACTAGAGCCCTCCAATTTCCTTTTCCTCTTTATAAAAGTGTTCTCCTTCCCTTGCTGTCGTGGGACTTGCACATGGCTCCCCACAGTTGCAGACCCCAAACTGCGATTCTCTGTGATCCTGAATATACCCATTTTTTTGCTGGAAAACATACGACAGCCTATTTGTTTTAGGTCAACAAGAATCAATCCAGTTTATCTTGGAAGTAGGCATTCTAAACAATTCTGTAATCTAAAATATTGCCTTTATTTTGCATGCCTTAATTTTATATGGTATTTATTTTACATGATAATCTCTGAAATGGCTCATATGACCATGATTAAAATCAATGAATCATGCTTTTCCCTGGCTCTCTGCAGTGCCTATCAGATGGTCAACAATAACCAATCTGTTTCTTTCAGTGCCCAATTACACTCTGATGGAGATTAAGAGTCACACACAAACCCTCTCTAAAGAAGGGGGAATGGATTTGTTCAAATAGATCCTCTTATTCACCCTTAAGAAAGGATATTGTGTTGAAGCCATAGAGTGATTGCAGAGTGCTAAATAGGCACGTTGGATTCAATCATAGCTGGAACCCTTAGTCTTTAACTGTGCAGAAGCTTGGGTCAAAAGCCATCATTTATCTAAGAAATAATAATGGGCAATAAGGGGTTAACATTTTCCAGAAGTTTGAATTCTTATTTTTTTGACAAGTAGAGGATTCCTAAAATTTCATTTTATATTTGCACAAGAAAAAAAATCCTCATATTTCCCCTTTGTTTTTTTCTTTCTTTAAATTTCTTAAGCTTTTTGAGGAACAAAAATTCAGGGACCTAGGAAAATTCAAAGAGGTATAAAAAACAATCAACATGTTCATTTTCCAAGTGGTACTCTGATAGCAAAAGTAGATGGATCAAAAATGCAGACCTATCTAGATGGGTCAGCCACTCTCTTTAGGAAAACATAGCTTAAGAGAGAGATTGTTTTGAGTCAATATTAGGTAAGCGTGTTAATTTTGCAGGTATTGATAGGTGAAACCGATTTCATTAAGCCTCATTTTAGGAACAGACTGTGGTGGAAAGAGGACTGAATAAGGTGGCTTCTTATTAAATCAATCTGTGGACTCTGCTTATAGTTCCAATGCAACCCATTTTCATTTTATTAAACTTTGGCAGGTGGTCCATTTTCACCTCATTTTTGAAACTAATGAGTTGTGTTCACTGAATTGGTAAGAAAACATTGTATTAAAATCCAAACATACAAAAATTACTTTATCCTGTTTAAGTATCAATAGATTGTTATAATTATACAAACACTCCTGATCTGAGTTTTTGTTTCATAGCTGGGAGTACTTAACCCAATATTAGTGCATCACTTCAATTGGGCAGATTCTTATACTCGATAGTTTGTTTTGACCATTCTCATTCCGATTCTTCTTCCATCCTCTCTACCACATTTCATTTGATTAGGGCTGAATTAACATGATTTATTGCTATTCATGTAGAAATTTTACATCACCTCTGTAGACAGAGCACTTGAGGTCCTGCATATAAAACAGACAACTGTCTTACATGTAAGATTAAAGTAATGAAATATGGATCACAAGTAGTAATAGCTGTATATGTGTGAGTATGTGGATTTATAATTCCAAGAGCATATGTAATTGGATGTATTGCTTGTTCAAGCATTCTGAGGTGTTGGATATAAACCTTTCCAACAATCTATTAGTATTTGATTGCATAATAATGATACTGTCCTATTTCTATTACTCTATTCACTATACTATTTATATTCAATATGTTATTGAAGTGACTTAAGTACAGAGCATACAAAATAGGATATAACCTATTTTATGCAGGTTTTTATCCAGAGAAATCTATATTAACTCTCATTTTTCTGCTTCTCTTATACAGCACCCATAATACTAGTCCTTAAATACTGCAATATCTTCAGGTAACTTTTGTATCATGAAAAAAAAAGATGACCATATTGAACAGAGTGAATAGCTGGGTAAAATCCTCTCGAAGTTCATAAGACACAAAGAATGTGTATGTGAGGCGAGGTAATTTTCCTTTTTTTTTTTTTAGCGGTACGCGGGCCTCTCACTGTTGTGGCCTCTCCCGTTGCGGAGCACAGGCTCCGGACGTGCAGGCTCAGCGGCCATGGCTCACGGGCCCAGCCGCTCCGCGGCATGTGGGATCCTCCCGGACCGGGGCACGAACCCGCGTCCCCTGCATCGGCAGGCGGACTCTCAACCACTGCGCCACCAGGGAAGCCCCTAATTTTCCTTTAACAAGATCCTTAAAATTACCAGAAGACCTACTTTTCACCCTATTTATCAGCTACTTTGCCAGTAATAATAATAATGATCTTGAAATAATCGTTTCCAATATGCTCAGCTATGTTACAATTATATATTTGAAACTCTCCCTTTAAAAAGTCATTTAAAAACCTTCCCTTATAATCAGGTTTGGGGGTACAGTTGTTGTCATGTTAATGTTGTTGAGGTATTCCTAAAGTTTGCACCAGAAACAGTTTCTGCAGAAAAAAACCTTGCAGTAATGACCCAGTGACACTAATGGAACCACTAACAGCAAAACCTAGTGCTTTTCCCTCCCAGGCATTAGACAATCCCAGAGTTTTTTTACTCCACTTCCTAACAGTACTTTTCGGTCATCAATATTAATTGGACAAACACTTTGTTTGCATCATTATAATAAGCACTATTTAACTCTACTATCTTCTATTTTCAACAATACGACAACCTCTCACCACCCCCTTCAACCTCAGTACTGGAGAAGAGAGGGTTTGGGGAGCATGGGGCTTAAGTGCACGCTTTCAGAGGAATCATTCTGAAGTCATTAACATAAAGCCTCTTAAGACGGGAGAGTCAAAATAATGTTATGCTCTTTTAAAAAAATCAAGATTTTTCTTTACCTCTCATAAAATGAGAACATGCTCTTTAAAATCACAGTTTATGACAACCTTATGCCAAAATATTATTCATCAAATATTCATTTCATTTGTTTTAGGTCCATGTCCAAAAAAGGAAATTTTAATCATTTGTTAGAAAATATAATTTGATAATTTTATTCTATATTACATTACAAAGTGAGCTCCAAAACACAACCAAAGACTATGAAAATTAAATAAACTACTAGAAATCCTTCAAGCTTTTCTCAGGGATGAACTGAATAATTTTTTTGCCTATTGTTGAATATGTGAAACATAAGAAAGACATAAAGAATAGAGTGAACTTCCATGTCCTTACAATCAGCTTGAAAATTGAACTTTATCAATAAAATGAAAACCTTCTGAACTGTGTTTCCAAACTACTGTACATCGTCCCCTCACCCCCTCAGGTTACTAGCCACCTATTTAGTAGTTATATTTCCAGTGCTCTTCCTACATGTATAAATATCTCTAAACAATAACAGTACAGTTTACCTGCTTTAATAATATACATGAATAGTAGCATCCTTTAAGAATACTTGTGCAGTTGCTCAGCTTTAAGTTTATGGAAGTCATCTAATGATGTATATATATATATGTATATGAATTTTGATAGACAATTAAGTTGATAGACATTTAGAATGTCTCCAGCTTTTGACTTTTAAAATGCTAATGTAGACGTATGTGTATTTGTGGATGATATACATGAAAGTCAATCTAGTTTACAGGAGAATTTCCCAGATTCCACAAATACTGTCTTTTGCCCTCTTTTTAACCTTTACAATTCAAGTCTCTGCGTGTCTGGTGTTGATAAATGTGCACAGAATAGCCACATCTAATTCTTACTTCCTCTTAGGATTTTGTCAAAGATCTTCCTTAAATTCTTTGACTCTTAGCTATGAGTGTACAAGAATATTTCTTGTATTTCATTCAGAAGTTGTTTTGTATCCAATTTGTACTGGGAAGGTGGTTTGAAATACCTTGTGTGTCACATTGCTGTAAGGGGTCATATGAAGACTGTGGATTATGAGACAACAGCTAGTATGATATCATGTCCTCTTTTTTTTGTTAGCTCCATCTTCGTGTCATTTTTTTACCATAGGGTGAAAAGTACATCAAACAATTCTGGTAGAGAGGAGGGAGGACATGAGAGGAGTGTGTGCTGTGTGTCCTTTGTGTGTGTACTGCACGTCATAATTGTGGATGACCTTAACATGTATTCCATTGTTAATAGACAGGGGCATGGTATGGTCAATTTAAAAATATGTTTTCACTAACCAGATGCACATTTTCTCATGGAAGGCTTATAAATATCTTATTTCTCTTAGTTAAATAATCTAAAAACAGGCATCTTAGAATTATATATTATTATACATTTATATTGTGGTAAATTTTCTTTGGGTAAAATAGCTAACTTCTTTGGAAAAATAAAAATCTGCAAAATGTCCAGTTCTACTTTGGCATTTTCTAACCATCTGATTTGAGTTACTGAAGAACTTATGAATGAGAAATCTGTATCTTGGTATTTTCCATCTTGTTTCATAAATTTTAGTTCCTTCTGATGTTAGCAAACAAAATCCAAAATCTTTCTGGGTCAAATAAATTTGAGGAATATTCAAAGTACCCTGACTTCTCAGGTTCAATAATATGCTTATGTAAACTGCTATATTTTGTAAACGTATTTTACCGAGGAATGTTTGGTTAACAATAGAAAGCTTATAGGACAGGTAGATAGATGACCCTTGGGAAATGCTTATGCATGTGTGTACTTTAAATACAGAAAGTATAGAAATTATGGAAAGCTCTGTATGATATGCCTATTTTAACTAATATGCAGATTTAATATATTAAAATATAGGTTAATATTGCCAGTAGAAAGTTACTGATCATGCTTACTAAGCTAAAATCTAAAGTGGTATTAGAGAATACATTGAGATGTGCACTGGGAATGATATGGACACTTTCAGGAAAAATATGAATATCTATTAACTGGATATATTCACATCTTTAATGATTAATTCATTTAATTTATCTTTTTGATTTTCGGTGGGGGGGTACCTTTAAAGAAAAAACTATTTTCTTCCTTTTCAGATTTTTTAAAAAATTTATTTGTTCGTTTGAACCAATCTCAGATCTGCTTGGCCAGGGGCTAGTGCAGCTTCCTAAAAGCCTACTAATGCACTTGAGAAATAGCAGCAGCAGGAAGTAAAGTGGCAGAGACAGTGCCTCTAGGAGATTATTTGTCTCCTAGGAACTGTCTGTTTTATGCCAGCCATGCCAAACATCAACCAGATAACTTAACCACAAAGGGGCCCAGAAGATTCCCTCCACAAAAATTTCTTTCACATGGGCTTGTCCCAGATACTTGAAATGGCATTTCAAAGTGTTGGTGACTAATACTTGAGTGATTAGTGGTTCTGTAGAGATTTAAGCTTTTAAAATATTCACACATATTTCATTTATTTAACCATTGCAATAAACTATAAAAGTACTTAATATTCCCATCATATAGATGAGGAAATGAGGCTCAGAAAAAAAATGTGTAACTACTCTAATACATTCTAGCAAAGATTAGTATATACCTTATTGCCCTATTTTTCCCTGAATTCTGGATGGTTTCTATAAGATGTTTATTTCCAAATTTTATAGCTCATATACTCATAAAAATGTTTTTAAAGCACACAGGCACCACCAAAACTTATATATTACTTATTTATAAATCATAGAATATACTACTATACTGTAATAGGGTTTACATATTAAAAAGAAAACACTGCCAAAATTAAGAAAGGGAGAGATAACAAGTATAATAGAAACAGAAAATTAATACTTTTCTCCAAACTCCAGTGGATCATCTTATGTATTCCTGCACTGTACTTCAGTCACTTTTGAGA
Source organism: Phocoena phocoena (assembly GCF_963924675.1). Taxonomy (NCBI): domain Eukaryota; kingdom Metazoa; phylum Chordata; class Mammalia; order Artiodactyla; family Phocoenidae; genus Phocoena; species Phocoena phocoena. Next base: position 55,485,518 of record NC_089224.1, on the reverse strand, counting down.
ACACTGCTTTGAAAAGACATGCGTACTTGATTTTTTGTGTGTTTGATTTGATTTAACCATCATAAAACTAAATTTTTGAGAATTCTCTACTAGAAGTAAGTGTTTTCAGGAGGATTCATCCCTTAGTGAAAACTGGCATTACTGTATAGAATGAATTCTAGTGTCCAGTGGCCTGATTTCAAAATCTTGCTCTGACTTGCCATATGGCCCTGAGAAAATTATTTATCCTCTTTACTCAGTGCCTATAAATTGCGATAAAATTAATATCTACATCATGGAGTTACTAGTTATTGTGAGGATTAAATTAGCTAATATATTATGCAAAGTGCTTAAAGCAAGTTTGGCACATAGTAAGTGCTGCAAATGCATGGGTTAATATTATCACAGCATTATTACATCACTCTGCGACAGTAGGAGAAAGGAGATTGTTTACAAATAATTAAAAGATACCTATTACACACAAAGCACAACACAGGAACTAAGTGTATACAAAGAGAAAAAGAAAGTTCCTTGACATTAAAATAATTTGTAATCTAGTAGAGGGCCATGAGATCACTGGGGATGTTTCCATTAATTAGAGGTTAGATTTTAGTGCTTAATTATAATAAAGATAATTGTGTGGAGAGTGTTTATAAAAATATTTCTAGGAAAAACTACTGACACAGCAATATTGACCATATTAATACAGTAACAATAACGATACATTTCCAGACGCTCTATAGTCAAAAGCCCCAACTACAGTGCTAAGGCTTTAGATGGATTAGAAAAACCCTATTAGAAGGATAATGTATAACATTCAAGAACAAATTATAGGGAATAGTACAAAAGAGGCTGCTGAGATAATGATATTCCACATAATAAATTAACAAAGGTTTGCCTTCATCAAAAGATCATATTCTTGCCCAGAAATTCTTCAAACAGAAAAATCTGCTACCTTAATCATGCAAAGTAGAATAAATAAAATTCATGGTAATCCTAACTGGGAATAAAGACAGCAAATAATGTGCTAGTTTTATTATTTATTTATTTAACATCTTTATTGGAGTATAATTGATTTTAAATGGTATGTTGGTTTCCGCTTTATATAGAGTGAATCAGCTATACATACACATATATCCCCATATCCCCTCCCTCTTGCGTCTCCCTCCCACCCTCCCTATCCCACCCCTCTAGATGGTCACAAAGCACCAAGCTGAACTCCCTGTGCTATGCGGCTGCTTCCCACTAGCTATCTATTTTACATTTGATAGTGTATATATGTCCATGCCACTCTCTCACTTTGCGCCAGCTTACCCTTCCCCCTCCCCGTGTCCTCAAGTCCATTCTCTACATCTTTATTCCTGTCCTGCTCCTAGGTTTTTCAGAACCATTTTTGTTCTTTTTTTAGATTCCATATATATGTGTTAGCATACAGTATTTGTTTTTCTCTTTCTGACTTACTTCACTCTGTATGACAGTCTAGGTCCATTCACTTCACTAAAAATAACTCAATTTCATTTGTTTTTATGGCTGAGTAATATTTCATTGTATATATGTGCCACATCTTCTTTATCCATTCATCTGTCAATGGACACTTAGGTTGCTTCCATGTCCTGGCTATTGTAAATAGAGCTGCAATGAACATTGTCTCACGTGACTCTTTTTGAATTATGGTTTTCTCAGGGTATATGCCCAGTAGCAGGATTGCTGGGTCGTATGATAGTTCTAGTTTTACTTTTTAAAGGAACCTCCATACTATTCTCCATAGTGGCTGTATCAATTTACATTCCCACCAACAGTGCAAGAGGGTTCCCTTTTCTCCACACGCTCTCTGGCATTTATTGTTTGTAGATTTTTTGATGATAGCCATTCTAACTGGTGTGAGGTGATACCTCATTGTAGTTTTGATTTGCATTTCTCTAATGATTAGTGATGTTGAGCATCCTTTCATGCGTTTGTTGGCAATCTGTATATCTTCTTTGGAGAAATGTCTATTTAGGTCTTCTGCCCATTTTTGGATTGGGTTGCTTGTTTTTTTGATATTGAGCTGCATGAGGTGCTTGTATATTTTGGAGATTAATCCTTTGTCAGTTGCATCATTTGTTAATATTTTCTCCCATACTGAGAGTTGTCTTTTCGTCTTGTTTATGGTTTCCTTTGCTGTGTAAAAGCTTTTAAGTTTCATTAGGTCCCATTTGTTTATTTTTGTTTTTATTTCCATTTCTCTAGGAGGTGGGTCAAAAAGGATCTTGACTCTATGTCATAGAGTGCTTCTGACTATGTTCTCCTCTAAGAGTTTTATAGTGTCTGGCCTTACATATATGTCTTTAATCCATTTTGAGCTTATTTTTGTGTATGGTGTTAGGGAGTGTTCTAATTTCATTCTTTTACATGTAGCTGTCCAGTTTTCCCAGCACCACTTGTTGAAGAGGCTGTCTTTTCTACATTGTATATTCATGCCTCCTTTATCAAAGATAAGGTGACCATGTGTGTGTGGGTTTATCTCTGGACTTTTTACCCTGTTCCATTGATCTATATTTCTGTTTTTGTGCCAGTACCATACTGTCTTGGTTAATGGAGCTTTGTAGTATAGTCTGAAGTCAGGGAGCCTGATTCCTCCAGCTCTGTTTTCTTTCTCAAGATTGCTTTGGCTATTCGGGGTCTTTTGTGTTTCCTTAGAAATTGTGAAATTTTTTGTTCTAGTTCTGTGAAAAATGCCATTGGTAGTTTGATAGGGATTGCATGGAATCTGTAGATTGCTTTGGGTAGTAGAGTCATTTTCACAATGTTGATTCTTCCAATCCAAGAACATGATATACCTCTCCATCTGTTTGTATCATCTTTAATTTCTTTCATGAGTGTCTTATACTTTTCTGCATACAGGTCTCTTGTCTCCTTAGGTAGGTTTATTCCTACGTATTTTATTCTTTTTCTGGCCATGGTAAATCGGAGTGTTTCCTTAATTTCTCTTTCTCATTTTTAGTGTATAGGAATGCAAGAGATTTCTGTGCATTAATTTTGTATCCTGCTACTTTATCAAATTCATTGATTAGCTCTACTAGTTTTCTGGTAGCATCTTTAGGATTCTCTATGTATTGTATCATGTCATCTGCAAAGTGTGACAGCTTTACTTCTTTTCTGATTTGGATTCCTGTTATTTCTTTTTCTTCTCTGATTGCCGTGGCTAAAACTTCCAAAACTATGTTGAAAGATAGTAGTGAGAGTGGACAACCTTGTCTTGTTCCTGATCTTAGTGGTGATGCTATCAGTTTTTAACCACTGAGAACGATGTTGGCTGTGAGTTTGTCATATATGGCCCTTATTATGTTGAGGTAAGTTCCCTCTATGCCTACACTCTGGAGGGTTTTTATCATAAGTAGTGAGTGTTGAATTTTGTCAAAAGCTCTTTCTGCATCTATTGAGATGATCATATGGTTTTTCTCCTTCAGCTTGTCAATATGGTGTATCATATTGATTTATTTGCATACCTTGAAGAATCCTTGCATTCCTGGAATAAACCCCACTTGATCATGGTGTATGATCCTTTTAATGTGTTGTTGGATTCTGTTTGATAGTATTTTGTTAAGGATTTTTGCATCCATGTTCATCAGTGATACTGGCCTGTAGATTTCTTTCTTTGTGACATCTTTGTCTGGTTTTGGTATCAGGGTGATGGTGGCCTCATAGAATGAGTTTGGGTGTGTTCCTCCCACTGCTATATTTTGGAAGAGTTTGAGAAGGGTAGGTGTTACCTCTTCTCTAAATGTTTGATAGAATTTGCCAGTGAAGCCATACGGTCCTGGGCTTTTGTTTGTTGCAAGATTTTTATTCACAGTATCAACTTCAGTGCTTGTAATTGGTCTGTTTATATTTTCTATTTCTTCCTGGTTTAGTCTCGGAAGGTTGTGCTTTTCTAAGAATGTATGCATTTCTTCCAGGCTGTCCATTTTATTGGCATAGAGTTGCTTGTAGTAATCTCTCATGATCCTTTGTATATCTGCAGTGTCAGTTGTTATTTCTCCTTTTTCATTTCTAATTCTATTGATTTGAGTCTTCTTCCTTTTTCTCTTGATGAGTCTGGCTAATGGTACATGAATTTTGTTTATCTTCTCATAGAACCAGCTTTTGTTTTATTGATCTTTGCTATCATTTCCTTCATTTCTTTTTCATCTATTTCTGATCTGATCTTTATGATTTCTTTCCTTCTGCTAACATTGGGTTTTTTTTTTTGTTTGTTTTTCTTTCTCTAATTGTTTTAGGTGTAAGGTTAGGCTGTTTATTTGAGATGTTTATTGTTTCTTGTGGTAGGATTGTATTGATATAAACTTCCCCCTTACAACTGCTTTTGCTGTTTCCCATAAGTTTTAGGTCATTGTGTTTTCATTGGCATTTGTTTCTAGGTATTTTTTGATTTCCTCTTGGATTTCTTCAGTGATCCCTTGGTTATTCAGTAGTGTATTGTTTGGCCTCCATGTGTTTGTATTTTTTACAGATTTTTTCCCCTGTAATTAAAATCTAGTCTCATAGCATTGTTATCGGAAAAGATACTTGATACAATTTCAATTTTCTTAAATTTACCAAGGCTTGATTTGTGACACAAGATATGATCTATTTGGGAGAATGTTCCATAAGGACTTGAGAAGAATGTGTATTCTGTTGTTTTTGGATGGAATGTCCTATAAATATCAGTTAAATCCATCTTGTTTAATGTATCATTTAAAGCTTGTGTTTCTTTATTTATTTTCATTTTGGATGATCTGTCCATTGGTGAAAGTGGGGTGTTAAAGTCCCCTACTATTATTGTGTTACTGTCTATTTCCCTTTTTATGGCTGTTAGTATTTGTGTTATGTATTGAGGTGCTCCTATGTTGGGTGCATAAATATTTTAATTGTTATATCTTTGTGGATTGACCCCTTGATCATTATCTAGTGTCTGTTTTTGTCTCTTGTAATAGTCTTTATTTTAAAGTCTTTTTTGTCTGATATGAGAATTGCTGCTCCAGCTTTCTTTTGATGTCCATTTGCATGGAATATCTTTTTCCATCCTCTCACTTTCAGTCTGTATGTGTCCCTAGGTCTGAAGCAGGTCTCTTGTAGACAGCATATATCTGGATCTTGTTACTGTATCCATTCAGCCAGTCTATGTCTTTTGGTTGGAGCATTTAATCCATTTACATTTAAGGGAGTTATTGTTATGTATATTCCTATTACCATTTTCTTAATTGTTTTGGATTTGTTATTGTAGGTCTTTTCCTTCTCTTGTGTTTCCTGCCTAGAGAAGTTCCTTTAGCATTTGTTGTAAAGCTAGTTTGGTGGTGCTGAATCCTCTCAGCTTTTGCTTGTCTATCAAGGTTTTAATTTCTCCGTTGACTCTGAATGAGATCTTTCCTGTGTAGAGAAATCTTGGTTATAGGTTTTTCCCTTTCATCACTTTAAATATGTCCTGTCACTCCCTTCTGGCTTGAGGAGTTTCTGCTGAAAGATCAGCTGTTAACCTTGTGCAGATTCCCTTGTATGTTATTTGTTGTTTTTCCCTTGCTGTTTTAAATAATATTTTCTGTGTATTTAATTTTTGATAGTTTGATTAATATGTGTCTTAGCATGTTTCTCCTTGGATTTATCCTGTATGGGACTCCCTGTGCTTCCTGGACTTGACTATTTCCTTTCCCATATTAGGGAAGTTTTCAACTATAATCTCTTCAAATATTTTCTCAGACCCTTCCTTTTTCTCTTCTTCTTCTGAGACCCCTATAATTTGAATGTTTGTGTGTTTAATGTTGTCCCAGAGGTCTCTGAGACTGCCCTCAATTCTTTTCATTCTTTATTCTACTCTGTGGTAGTTATTTCCACTATTTTATCTTCCAGGCCACTTATCCGTTCTTCTGCCTTAGTTATTCTGCTATTGATTCCTTCTAGAGAATTTTTAATTCCATTTATTGTGTTGTTAATCATTGTTTGTTTGCTCTTTAGTTCTTCCAAGTCCTTGTTAAACGTTTCTTGTATTTTCTCCGTTCTATTTCCAAGATTTTGGATCATCTTTACTATCATTACCCTGAATTTTTTTTCAGGTAGACTGCCTATTTCCTCTTCATTTGTTTGGTCTGGTGGGTTTTTACCTTGCTCCTTCATCTGCTGCATATTTCTCTGTCTTCTCGTTTTGCTTAACTTACTGGGTTTGTGGTCTCTTTTTCGCAGGCTGCAGGCTCATAGTTCCCATTGTTTTTGGTGTCTGCCCCCAGTGGGCGAGGTTGGTTCAATGGTTTGTGTAGGCTTCCTGGTGGAGGACACTAGTGTTGTGTTCTGGTGGGTGGCATCTCCTGTGGAGGCAGGGGGTGGCTGTGGCTCACTGTGGGGACAAGGTCACTAATTTTTTATAATGTCTTTGTTGGATATTATAATTTCATTGATCACTGAAGCAATCTTTAAATGTTTTAATATCCAATTAAAGATAGTAGAGTGCACATTTACTTTAGTTTGGCACTCTTTTATGTATAAAATTCCTTAGTTTATGGCTGCAATGTCTGTGCGTTAATTTTGAAAGATTTGTATTAGCATCATGTCTAGTATAGCAATCTCTCTGAAAATTTTTAGATTTTATAACATAGAAGTTATAAAAATACCTTGTATTTAATTTATTATATTCTACCATTAGTACAGTATATACTATTGTAGAAAAAGTACATCCACTACATAAACATTCTTTAATATAAAATTCTATTTAACTTAAGTGCATTCTATTTCAATATAGTAGTATAATTTCATTAAATAAAGTAGTCCACTAACATTTTATATTTTGAGCTTCACTAAATAATGCATTTTTCTATCATGTAGTATATTGTTTTCTGTGTAAGTATTGTATTAAAACTTATAACTTCTAGGATTGGGGGTTCTTATACAGTAGGCAGATGCATAGATCACTTGAAATTCACACTTTGCCATAGAAAATCACATCATTGCCTTATTATTATTGAATATGTAAGTCAATAATAAAATGTGATTTTGTTGCCCAGATGTGTACATATATTATAAATCTAGTACTTAATACCATGATATGGAAAAATAATACCAATGGAAAGGGTATTTTTTCCTAAAATTTGGAAATTCTTAGGCTTCTTTATATCATTAGATCTGTTTTTAACATTTGAACATCCATTGGTCAGCCATCCATTCTATACATATCAAAATAACAGAAATATGTAGCACCAGAAAGTGATGGGTAAACATTATTTTCTAGTATTGTGTATGTATGAGTGCATTGTCTTACATTTAATTTTTTACTCAAAGTAATACATATATGATTAACAATCAAGTAATAAAGAAAAGCTTATAATAAAAACAAAAGTTGCTGTCTTCATCTTTATCCCCCCAGTTTTGCTCCCCAGAGGCACATATTATTATGTCTCTAAGCTGTCCTTCCATTAGTTTCCTTACCATCTCTTGGTAATGAGTATTTATTTTAAATAACGCCCAGAAAGCATTTGGTAGCTTTTAAGTCTTGGAGAATGCTAACATTAAAATATACATAAGCTTTTCAGTAACAAGATTCTGGCACAAATTATTAATATTTTCTTTATTTCTGGAAGCAATGAAGAAAAGCAATATTAACTAGTAGTATAACAGTTGAACATAAATCTCCAAAATATCTGTTTTTATAATTAAAAATAATTGTACGTGATGCTGTTAACTAAGTTCTGCAGTGTAATTAAACATATTTAACATATAACTCTATAAGTAATTTGCATAAGTTATTCTGCTTAACAATTTTAGTGTACACCAGAGGATACTGTGGTTTTTATCAATGCAGTCTATTAACTGAATGGATAGTGATATGGTTTTAAAAGTTGAGACATAATTATAAGCCCCTTAGAATCTCCAAATGAAGAGTATTATAGGTTATTGGAATAACTTGCCAAAATTACAGGGAAAATTGCATATGCTGTTTTGAAAGTTGAAACTGAACCTCTATACCTAATCATTTGACAAATACTAACCATTCATTCATATTTTCTCAATGTTCCTTTCCAGATCTATTAGTTCATATGCCAGGCTTTTATTTAGAGATATATATAGTATTATGCATATAGTTGTATATAATTATAGTCAAAATTTATCCTAACTGAAAACATGGATAAATATTCAATTTTGTGAGATGCATGATGGTACAATAAACTAAAGGCCAAAACTTGAGTTCTGATTCTTGATTTGGTTCCTAAGAGGCCAGTGACTCAGAGCAAGTCCTATCATCAAAAATGGCTTCAGGGCTTCCCTGGTGGCACAGCGGTTAAGAATCCGCCTGCCAACTCAGGGGACACGGGTTCAAGCCCTGGTCCGGGAAGATCCCACATGCCGCGGAGCAGCTAAGCCCGTGCACCACAAAACTACTGAAGCCCGTGCGTATAGAGCCCGTGCTCCACAACAAGACAAGCCTCCGCAATGAGAAGCCCGTGCACCACAACGAAGAGTAGCCCTTGCTCGCCATCTAGAGAAAGCCTGCGCACAGCAACGAAGACCCAATGCAGCCAAAAATAAAATAAATAAAATAAATAATTTTTTTAAAAAATGTCTTCAGTTTCCTCACCTATAAAATGCAATAGACTTGGACTCATAAAAATCCAAAGAAGTCTCTTCAAGTACTTCACATAATCAGTCACAATTACTCTCAGTTTTGTAATTCTAAGATTTATTTTACTAAATAAGAAAATAACATAATATCATTGTGTACCATACTATATGCATTTGATTATCTAGAAAGGAGACTTTTATGCACATAGCACCTCATGTTTTCTTTGGCTTCCTCTATCACTCTTCTTCCCTTCCCCCTGCAAAGACAAAGCATGATTTGGGTAGGATATAAAATTGTCAGAGTATAACTATGGGGAAAGCACCACCATCTCCCTTGTCTCAACCATGCCAAGAAAAGAGTGTAGACCCGAAGTTTTCAAGCATTTTGGTTTTAGAACTCTTCAAAATTATTGAAGGCCCCCCAAAGCTTTTATTTACATGGTGTTTATCTAGTGATTTTACTGTACCGTAAATTAAAATGAAGATCATTGGAAACATTTATTTTTATTAACTCATTAAAATAATCTCATAAATGCTAATATATAAACATATTTTTCATTGAAAAATTATTTTCTAAGACAAAAAAAAAGGGAGAAGAGAGGCATGATTTTGCATTTTTATAAATCTCTATAATGTCTGCCTTAATGGTAGATAGGTGGATTCTCCACTCTGCTTACAATCTATTGTGAAATCACATGTCATGTAGCCTCTTGAAAACTTCACTGTACCCTCATAAAAGAATGAGGGTGAAAAAGACAAATAATTCCCTAATGTTACAATAAATAGTTTGACCTCTCAGCTCCCCTGAAAGGGTTTCATGCCCAAGCCACACTTTTGAGAAATACTGGTATAGGGAAAGGCATGGGGGTGAGATGCAAAATGCTGGGCTTTGAGTAGCAGAATGCCCAGGTGGGAGGGGGGAGGAGAGGTGGAGGCTCTTTGGCCAAGACCTGTCCATGATGAATTTGTATACAGTTGTGTATACAACACACCTGGTTTATATTATTCTTCAAGTTCGTGTTTTTAAGCAAAGGCTACTTCAGTAATAAACATTCCAAATGTATGAATAATTAGCAAGAAATGTGAATTAATTTATAGAAATACTATTTCCACTTGTACAAGAAGAAAAAACAATCCTATGACTATAATCACTATGTGATCGATTAGGTGGCTGTACCAGTTTTGTGAGGCTTTAAATATTATACTATTTAATAGGAAAAAGTCAGTGCTTGGAGAGGTTTCACTAAAATACATGAAAAGATTAGAAAAGAAACCAAGGTAAGCAAGGATTAACTTCCTGCTCATTTACCAACAAACTTTACTAAGAGAGGAGCTGAGATTAAAGACTAAAAGCTTGGAGACATGAGCATGACTCAAAGCAAATTAGACGGGCATGCACACTTTCTCCGTGCAGAGCACAAAAAATCCAATTACCTGTGCTTGTGCAAAATGCAGGAAGCAAATAAAGATTCAAAAATCATTATCTTCTTGTCTAGGTTTTCAGAGCAGGAGAGAATCTGTAGAAGTCAGCCTTCCCTATCAACATCTAGTCAGCATATACCACATCTCAACTAATGGAGATATTTCAAAATCCACTGATGATTGTTTTTTTTTTTTTTTAAATTGAGGTATGATTGACATGTAACATTATATTAGTTTCAGGTGTACAACATAATGATTTGACATTTGTATGCACTGTGAAATAATCATCACAATAAATCTAGTTACCATCTGTCACTGTACGTAAAGTAGTTATAATTTTCTTAAACTTTTTCTTATGATGCGGATTTTTAAGATTCACTCTCTCAGCAACTTTTAAACACGCAATACAGTATTGTTAACTATAGTCACCATACGGTACATTACATCCCCATGACTTATTTTATTGTTGGAAGTTTGTACCTTTGAACTCCCTTCACCCATTTTGCCCACTCTTCACTCCCTCACTGGTGGCTGGTTTTACCACAGACTTTTTAACATATCCCAAAACTTGAACCAGTTCCTTAAAACTCATTCAGAAAAGAGAAAGGTGCCACTAATAATTTTTCACTAACAACTACAGCAGTAAAGGGTCTCTCATACTTACATAGTGCATATCAAATGCCAGGCACAGTCCTGAGTACTTTGTCTATATTAATCCCATTGATCCTCATAACAATACCCTGATGTAGACACTATGAGTTCTTCTGTTTTTCAAATAAGAAAACCAAGGAATAGAGGAACAGAAAGGCGGAGTGTTTTGTCTTAAGTTGGGGAGCCAGGATTTGAACCTAGGCAGTCTGGCCGCAGAATCTGAATAAGAACTAAGCAGTGACTGAATCTGAGCAATGCTATACAACAACTGAATGTGTAAAAGGTTATCAGGGAAAATTCCACATGCTGAGAGAAGCCTACTTGTTTAAATTCTTGCCCGTAAGAATCTCCTCTAGCTCTCTTGGAATGCATTCAAATATTAACACCTTGAGTATAAAGAATTTTGCCTATTTTGTTCATCACTGTAACTTTAGAATCCAGAACAGCGACTAGCACAGAATAAGTTCTTAATAAATCTTTGTAAAATAAAAAGTGTAAAATTTATGCTTAAAAGTAGGTTTATTTCAGAAATTCAACGAAGTGGAGCTGGAGGGAGGGTAGTTTGTTTTGTTTTTACTCTCAAATAAAAACTCTCAAAAAAAAATAAAAATAAGGTTGTTTGTTTTGTTTTTACTCTATCTATTGTCAATCTATTACTGATTTCCAGGTGTCTTTACTCAATTACTCTTGAATTTTAGTATTTTAAAATCACTTGGGAATCTTGTTAAAATGCAGATTGTGATTCAGAAGGTCTGGATGAAGCCTGAGATTCTGAATTTCTAACAGGCTCCCAGGTGAGGTCACAGCTATTGGTCTAAGAACTACTCTTTGAGTATCAAGGTCCTTATAGGCATCTGATAGGTGTGACTTTCCAATTTTAGAAATTAAAGTGACTTAAAAGTCATAACAAGTAACAGAGATTTTAAACATTATGTGCACCATGATTCTATTTTTTCACATACTCCTTTTCTCATTTACACTGTTGCCATTCTTTTAGGACAGAATGAAAAGTGACATTTCTCACTGCTACTGGAATGACTGTCACATGGGATGTTAAATTCCTCAGGTTTTACTGGAGACATACTGCTACACTTTGTTTGGATATCTCCAACTGCCAGTGTTTTTGCTATGACCTTCCCTATGGATTAAACACAAATAAACACACAAACTTAACAATTTGAAAAGGCAAGCTATCATACAGTTAAGATTAGAATGGAAAAATACAGAAACATCTGTATCATTTTTTGGATTCATTCATCATTCCAGGATTAAATAGATAACAATTGTCCAAATAAACAAAAAAAGTAATGTTGTATATTTTTGCAAAGAAAAGGTCAGGTGTGGCTCCCTTCCTTTCATACATGTAAACAGAGGCCACAGAAAACTGTTAAAGTAATTAGTATTTATTTAGCAAATACTCTTATTGCATTTAATCTGTCACAGAGAATGTTCTGTGTGACATAAATATCAACTTAATATGCATAACATCCCAACAAATAAGTACTATTATTATCTCAGTATTTTATAGGTGATAAAACCAAAGTAAAGGGAATGAGGTCCAGTGGTTAAGATGCCACGCTTTCACTGCCAAGGGCGTGGGTTCAATCCCTGGTTGTGGAACTAAGATCCCGCAAACAGTGCAGCCAAAAATAAATACATACATACATAAATAAAAGCACCGTAAAGTGAAATTAAAGACATCACCCAAGGTCTCGTACCTATTTGCTATGATTCAAAACCAGGCAGTCTCGTCTCAGAATTTTTTCTAAGGAAAAAATATATTTGAGATTTCCAAAGACTTTGCAATATTATATCCAACTATATTTTCGATTAACCTCAAGAATCAGACTCCTTCCAGCAACTTAGAGTGTCACAAACAAAACAGTAGCAAAAAAATACTCAAGATATAAAATGATTGGCTTCAGGAGCGCCAAGGGAAGTGGGGCATGGTGGGAGCTAAAGGAGGGCTGGCTTTCTTCTCTAACGTAGTATCTGTGGTTCACAGTACTTTGCACTGAGCATACTCTGCTACGATGAACCAATCTACTAACTCTATTGCCTGATACTATCTTTATTTTTTTGTAGCTCCCTGGAATTTCAGAAATATATTTCCAGTTGTCCATTAGACATCTCCACCCACCTTTGTACAATGGTAATGGAAAGCAAACGTCAAAACCTTGCACAAAATTGTTCCTTCCCTTGAAGTTCTGTGTTGGATAATAATATTACCATCTGCTCATTAATATAATTAGGAACCTCAAAGACATTCTCAACAATCCTCTCCTTTTTTCCACATTATATTTAACTGTACAGTGACTAATATTCTTTTCTCTTTTTCCTCTTTTTTGTAAACTGATGTATAGTTAATTTACAATGTGTTAGTTTCAAATGTACAGGAAAGAGATGCAGATATATTATATATATATTTTTTCCTTCTCAGATTCTTTTCCATTATATGTTATTACAAGATACTATAGTTCCCTGTACTATACAGTAGATCCTTGTTGTTTACTTATTTTATATATAGTAGTGTATATATGTTAATCCCAAACTCCTAATCTATGCCCCCGCCCCGCTATCCCCTTTGGTAACAATCAGCTTGCTTTCTATGTCTATGAGTCTATTTCTGCTTTGCAAATAAGTTCATTTGTATCATTTTTTAGATTCCACATATAAGTGATATATGATATTTGTCTTTCTCTGTCTAACTTGCTTCACTTACTATAATAATCTCTAGGTCCACCCATGTTGCCGCAAATGGAATTATTTCATCTTCTTTACAGCTGAGTAACATTACATTGTATATATGTACCACATCTTTATCCATTCATCTGTTGATGGACATTTGTGTTGCTTCCATGTCCTGACTGCTGTAAATAGCAATGAACATTGGGGTGCATGTCTCTTTTTGAATTATGGTTTTCTTTGGATATATGCCCAGGAGTGGGATTACTGGATCATATGGTAACTATATTTTTAGTTTTTTAAGGAACCTCCATACTGTTCTCCATAGTGCTTGCACGAATTTACATTCCCACCAACAGTGTAGGAGGGTTCCCTTTTCTCCACACCCTCTCCAGCATTTATTACTTGTGGACATTTTAATGATGGCCATTCTGACTGGTGTGAGGTGATACCTCACTGTAGTTTTGATTTGCATTTCTCTAATAATTAGTGGTATTGAGCATCTTTTCATGTGCCTGTTGACCTTCTGTATGTCTTCTTTGGAGAAATGTCAGTTTAGGTCTTCTGCCCTTTTTTTCTTCTTTTTTTTTAATATTAAGCTGTATGAGTTGTTTGTATATGTTGGAAATTAATCCCTTGTCGGTAGCATCGATTGCAAATATTTTCTTCCAGTCTGTAGGTTGTCTGTTTTGTTTATGGTTTCCTTTACACTGACTAATATTAATGGCACCTCAGTGTACAACATCAGCTGAAGTCCATATCATCTCTCCCTTGGACTACTGCAGCACCTTCCCAGCTTCTCATGGCTTTAACTTCTCCAATTATTCTTTGATACACTCATCAGACCTGCTTTTCTAAAGCACATATAGACAGTCTCGCAACTTGTTAGCTTAAAGACCTTTGTTGTCCATTCTCTGCTTATAGATTTAAGTCCAAACTGCTTAGTGAGGTATATAAGGGCATTTCTCATTTAACCTCAGACTCTGTTTCAAGCCACAGCCTCAACTATTTCTTTTTCAAGCAGCTATATAAGCTTCTTACTTCGGCAAACAATGTCTTTAAAATCTTCTTAATATATACCTTTTTGTTCTGTCCAAAATGTCCTTGTCTACATTTTAGCTTGACAATTTTTATTCATCTTTCAAGATGATAGCTTATACCTGAAGTATTTTCCTACCTTCCCTAGAAAAATGAACTTTATCACTCTGATTTCCTGTTGTACTTTGAATGTACTTTTTATGAGTCACTCTGCATTACAGCCTTCTAGCATGTAAGAAAATCTCTCACAGTTTTTGGTATACAGGTGAAGCTCAGTAAAATTAACTGAATAAAAAAAGTGAAAACAAATAATATGGCTCAACCAATGATTTTACATTAATAATGTATTTCATAATTTTGGTCATAACTGAATAACAAAGAATAAATTAACTATATATAATATTAATTACATAATAATAATAGTATGAAATTTTGTCTCACATATATTTATGTCAATGATTTCTCCCTTTTGCATGAAAAAGGATGTTATTTGTAGTCAGCAAAAGAATGGGAGTAAAAATACATTGATAGTATCATAAATCCCAAGAATATCCTCTATTCTATTCCCATAGTCATGGCTAGCCAGAGAGAAAAACAGTCAAATGCAGGTTGGTATAGGCTGTTGACTGCCAAGAGAAAAGAAAAGCTATTTGTGTTGAGTTCAACATGAATTTCATTATCAGGAATGTGCTAAAAAAACACCGACACTGTTGTGGTCCTTCTGTAGGTGGTCTGTCTCACATGTGGGAAGCTCATGTTTGGTAGAAACATGCTGTAGTGTTGCTGATATATGACTCTATGATTTATACTTCCCCGTGCCATCCATAAACACAGGTGGTTCCTGCTTTGTATTATGATCTGGAAGCTCAACTGAAGGGAAAACAATCGCAAACAGATAATTTTCTCCACAGTCACGTAAACAGCTATGTATATTCAAATTTGAAAGATTATGTATGAGAGGCTCATTAAAGTTAGGACTTTGCAGTTATCATCTCGACCTCTAGATGGCGATGCAGCACCAGTTTGACATTTGCATTACTTCAATTCACACCCCTGGAGTTCCACTACACTGTTCTCCGGGACATCCAGAAACTATGGGAAGAGCATCCTATCCCAAAGTGGAAGATCTATTAGGTATTTTGAGGGGAGCAAAGTAGAGAGCTGTAGAGCAGTGAATGGTGTACTTAACACTGTAGACTGTTATTACTGATGTATACTAAGATAATCAATAAAATTGCTATATTTTATATTCTTGATATTTTCATAATTATGGGAAGTTACAATCATTTTCAAAAGTAGAGTGAATGATGTAATGACCGTCCATACACTCATAGCTCAGCTTGAGAAATTATCAACACATGACCTATCTTTACTCCTATACACATGTAACATGCTTTGATGCCACATACATGAATTCATTAAAAACCTCATGATCCCCCCCCCCAACAAAATGACTTTGTGAAAATATTTCTACCTGATATTAACCTTTGAAGGAAACACTGGAGATGTAGTAATTACTAAGAGAGCAAGAGGGGATCTTCTTGAACCCATTTCTTGACCTGGGTGGTGAATACATAGGTGGGTTTACTTTGCTGTAATTCCCCTAATTACAGACTTCGTGTACTTTTATGCATATTTTACTTTTAAGAAAGGGAAAGAAAAAAAATGACAATCAGGAAAGGGACAGAAGCCTTATAAACCCTGGCCTCTCGACAGAAATGGGCATAGAGTATGGAGTTGCTTATCCTTACTGACAATGGGAAACTGCAAAGTTTAGTGAGAAATTAAGGAGAAAATTAAATTGTACCAAAGCCCTCCGCAGAGATCTTTAACATTTACTTCATGAAAAGCTCTTAAAGGCTCAGAAAGTCATCTTGATCTTTCTTTAAGGGGGAACAGGAGAAGAATGAGCCTGCCTTCTCATTTGCCTACACTTTTTTTTTTTTTTTTTTGCGGTACGTGGGCCTCTCAGTGTTGTGGCCTCTCCCGTTGTGGAGCACAGGCTCCGGACGCGCAGGCTCAGCGGCCATGGCTCACGGGCCTAGCCGCTCTGCGGCATGTGGGATCTTCCCGGACCGGGGCACGAACCCGTGTCCCCTGCATTGGCAGGCGGACTCTCAAACACTGCGCCACCAGGGAAGCCCCCTTGCCTACACTTTTATCTACTGTGGTCTCCCTTGAGACAGTCACTGCCATTGACATGGTATGCAGCTTTATGAGAGAAGAACCACAAACACTTTACTGAAGTGAAATAATGATGGAAGTTTTACCTCTTGAAAACCCACCAGGATAATAAGTAATAAGCCAGAGGGCAAAGTAAACGTGCAATCAATGAAAAAGTAGGAAGAGATAATGGAAATAATAAAAAGAAAAGAGAAAAATAAGAAGGTGGTAAGAACAGAGTACAGAAGAAGCTGTTCTCACTTACCCCACAAGCCTTCCTTTACTACTCCACCGATTTCCCTCTCCTTGAAACTTCTAGAGTGTTCAAAGTGCTATTTTATGTAAGAGAGGTATAATGGGGTGCAGAGAATACCTGCTTATATTCAGATAGGTCTTGATTGAAACCTTGAGGAAAATACTTAACCTCCTTGTTTTAGCTTATCTGTAAAATGGGGTTAAAATATTTTCTTTTCAGCGATATTTTATTAGTCATAAAATATGTAACATAACATCAGTGCACTGCTGGTAATCAATTAGTAACAACTATGATGATGATGATGATTAGATTTGTTAGTATTGTCTTTGTACCTAGGAATAAACCAATGTTATAACAGGTGTTAATGAATATTTTTTCAGCTTGAGAGACAACTGTGGTTTGAGTGCAAGTAAAAATAGCCTTAGGGACTGCGTATGCTGCCTTTGACCCATATTGATAAGTCTTTTCTAAAATATGTGGATGAAAAGCATGATTCTTTTATATATGGTGTTTCTGTTATGTATGTGACAAATAATGACTCAGTTTACAATTTACTAAGAATGAGGGAAGGTAAGTATAATACAAAAGGAAGTCATCTGGCTCACAGGTAGCAGATGCTACATATCTTCTACAAATATCTAATGGGAGACTTAGAGATGGCTTGTCTCCTCTGGAAATAATGATGAAATATATAGCTCAGTTTCCCCTCTATTTCTGTTTTAAATTAGCAACTGAAAGGAAGTAACACGATTGACAGCAAACATAATTTCTCACATTTCTCTAAATAAATTCAATCCAATAGATTTTGTTTAAACTGCTCAATTACAGGTGCTTCAATGAAAGCAATATGGTTAAAGTTGTAGAGTTTTAATGCAGGACAGATATACTAGAAAGAGTAGAGAGTGTTGTAACTGAGGAGTATTAGAGAATATTTTTCCCTCTTAAAGTTAGATTGTGATCACTAGATATTAGTTTCACTTATGGGAAGGATCTGAAAAGACCATTATAGTCAAGTGTAAACTAATCCTTATAAAAACATATGATCACATTAATATTATAGAACAGAGCTTAAGCATAATTTAGACCCATTTTGGAATGGTGGTGAAAGGACATATGACCCATCATGATACAGAAGTTTACTGATTTCAAGAAGGAACTTTCAGAAACATTGTTACCTAATTAAATTAGTGATTTTCTCGAGCATAAAAAAAAAAATAAGTAGTCAGAGACTATGATTAAACAGAAAAACACAAGACAGGGTTATCTCACTCATTTTAGTGGCTTCAGTAGTATATGTTGTAAAAAATGTGCTTTTATTATACCAGATAAAATTAAATAAAACAATTGAGACCATAGCATCACATGTCTCAACTTAGGTACGCAACATGGTAAAAGATTGTGCTAAACTTGGATTCAAAAGATCCACAGACGGATGGACCTACAGAACATTATGCTTAGTGAAGTAAATCAGAGAAAAACATATACTGTATGATATCACTTATATGTGGAACCTTAAAAATAATACAAATGAATCTATACGCAAAACAGAAACAGACTCACAGATATAGAAAACTAACTTGTGGTTACCAAAGGGGAGAGGGAATGGGGGAGGGACAAATCAGGGGTTTGAGATTAAGAGATATAAAATACTAGGTATAAAATAGATAAGACACAAGGATATACTATATAGCATAGAAGATTACAGCCATTATCTTGTAATAACTTGTAATTGAGTATGATCTGTAAAAATACTGAATTACTATGCTGTACACCCAAAACTAATGTAATACTGTAAATCAATGATACTTCAATAAAAAACAAAATAAAAGATTCACAGACTATTTCCTGCTTTGTCATTTACTAGCTATTTAAACTTGTGCAAACTATTTTGCCTCTTGGGAACCACTTCCTTAATCACAAATAAGGTGTTTGGGACTCAACAAATACTTTCTAAAATTCTTAGCGGTTTTAATGTTCTAGGATTCAATTATCCTTTGTACTGTATTCAACTAGAACATTGCACCTATTTTTCTAGAAGATTAAACATGAAATGACAGGTATGCTTCAATTCTAGTAGCCAGGAATCTAGTGTCCTTGTCCTGGTGGTGTGGTGGCAACAATGGTGGCTAAGTGCAGAGAGAGAAAGAAAACAAAGAAAGCAGGTGAGATCTGGGTGCATTTCTATGAACCGCTGCAACTGTAAGAAGCATCTAACATCGCCCTTTGAAAGAGAAGCATTTGCTCTATGTGTAAGAATGAGACTAGTGGAAATGACTCCCAATGACCTTTTAAAGAAACATACCTCATAGGAAAACCTCTCTTCTGAATGGCATCCCCTTTAAATTACTTCTTATAAGTAGTAACAACTGACTTCTCTTCACCTGCCCCCATTCTCCGTCTCTATAAACAGAATATTTCACAGGAATAAAGCGGTCTGGATCAGACACCAAAAATGAAAAATTAATCAATGTCCTCCAAAAGAATAGCAATAAATGAACTACACAGTACTTCAGAATTTTTTTTCAAATGAACAACAAAAAATAGCTTCTCAAGTAAGATTTAAGAAAGTGCATGTAGCATGTCATATCAAAGGGAAACATGGGATTAAGAAAAGAGCAATAACGGTAGCTACTAGGGAGCTAGTGCTTTAACTATGGGCCTGACATTGTCCTAATACTTTACACGTATTTTTTCATTAACTACTCATAGCCACACCATGAGGGAGACACTAACATTATCCCTGTTTTCCACATGCTGAAACTGAGGCAAAGAAAGATCAAGTGGATTGACTGAGGTCCCACAGCTCAGAATGGCAGATAGGACTTGAACAAGGGACTCCAACCATTATACCATGCTGCTTCTCAGCAGACTGTTGTCAAGTCACATATTTCAGAAGATTCTTTATTTTCATTGTTCCTCATATGTTCTGTAGCCTCTGACTTCTTTCTTCTCATTAAAAAATATTAATGAATCAACGAAGGGAAGAATCACAGCATATGTTCACTAGCAAGCCACATAACCAACTGAGAGTAAATGCATTAATTTACTTTTAAATGGAAGCTTCTAAGACCATGAAATATTTTACTTTCTTGGGGCAATGCTATTTTTAGTGTACGTATTCAATGAACAGTACAATGCTTATTGTTTCATGTCAACCTAAAAATCAAATAGTTCTCTACTATACTTCTTCATGTTTGGCCTTGGGAAACATTTATGCAGAATTTTAAAATATGTTGAATTGGACTAATCAAATCAATAATTAAATGACTCAATTTTGCATTGAGGTCTGCCTATAAAATTTCTGTAGACAGAATAGGGTTTACTTATCTAACTGTATTGAGAAATTCTCAAAAATATACTATGTTTAAATAATAGTTGATATATTAAGAAGCCAACACATTTTCTTAAATATTAAACATCAGTAAATGGATTCTAAGAGGCAAAATAGTTTGCACATTTGAATAGCTAGTAAATGGCAAAATAAGAAATTGTGTGTGTGTTTACAACAAAATTCCATCTATTCAGCTTTTTTTTTCCATTTTGAAATGCATTAATGCATCTGCTTTATTAAAAATGTCTCCCCTACTCACTTATTTTTGGTTTCTTTAGTTGAATTGATTTCTTTTGTTGAACTTTGCTTATTTTTATTCTTTCTTGTTTGGTATTGAAAAATGAAAAATGTTTAAGCTATGATTATTCTTGTGTTAAACCTTGATTGTATCCTAGAGGCTTTGATGTAGAATGGTATCACTAATTTTCTTTTTTCTAGATAGCTTGTGAATGGAACGAATGAATGAATATATGTATATATGACTAATGTATATATGACTAAATAATGGCTTAGGAAAGAGTTTTAAATTTTCCAAAAAAAAACCCCTTAGTAGTTGATATTTAGTTTTGTTACCCATTTAATTAATTAATTTATTTTTATTGAAGTATTGTTGATTTACAATTTATGTTAGTTTCAGGTATACAGTAAAGTGATTCATTTATACATCCTTTTTTTTTCAGATTCTTTTCCCTTATAGGTTCCCTTATACAAAATATTGAGTATAGTTCCCCATACTATACAGTAGGTCCTTATTGTTTATCTATTTTATATATAGTAGTGTGTATCTGTTAATCCCAAACTCCTAATTTATCCCTCTCGCACCCTTTCCCCTTTGGTAACCATAAATGTGTTTCCTAAGTCTGTGTTACCTATTTTAAATTGTATCATTTTTCTGTCTTTTGGAAAGTTTATGGAGATTTGTTGTGCCCTAATGTATGACAATTTTTAAAAATGTAATGAAGGCATTTTTCTTTCCTGCTCTTAGGCTAGATATCTATCAGTAATAGTAACATGTAATAACGTTAAACTATTCAGGTCACTGTTCTCAGTCATTTTTATGTTTACATATTTTAAAAAGATATTGATAAGAGTATATACGGTGTCACATGTCCTCATGTTTCTGTTTTTCCTTTTGTTTCCAGAAATTTTGCTTAGATAATTTTAATGTAACTCAGCATTTCAAATAGTTAATGACAGCTATCTGAATTTTAGTTCACAGCTCTTATTAGTAAAAGGGGATTGTCTTATTCCTTTTTGTACTTTTTACCTTGCATTCAACTTTATTTACCATTAACACTTTTCATTCCCATGCCATTCTCCTTTGCCTTTTGCATTGCTGCCTATCCTTTTATTCTAAACCTTTACATGTCCCATTACATCCTCAGCACCTAGCACAGTGCTGGCTCATGGTGGGCACACAGCATGTTACAAAATGGAAGAGTGTAAGTTTCAGTCATTTCGTGAGTTTTCAATAAACAAACGTTTCAATCAATGTTTAAATGCATAAAACCTCATCACAAAAATTGACTAGAATATGGACCTAAAGGTAGGACTAAATGTATACATAATGTTTATCTTCATAATTTAAAATTGATAAATTTTATAAAAATTCAATATAAAGTAGTAGGCATCTACTGAGTTAAAAATGAGGCTGACATACTAAGATTGTGAGTAAAGTCAAGTAAAACACTTAACTTCACAGAGTCAAATATGAGATTGCATTTGATAAACTCATTTGAATTTAGTCTCTACCCAAACCTCTTTATGTTTTCAAATGATTTCCCTTTTTTTCTGCACTTGTACAACTCCGGGCATCTAACTTGCAGATTACAATGTATTTAAATACAACTAAACTTTTAGTATATGAACTTTATCAGCCTTGCCCATATATTTATCCATCATTAATTAGATCGTCACTTTACTCTGTGAACCAGTATGTAAGTACATGAAATAAGCAACATAGACTGGATACTGGATCATTAGTTAAGACAATGCCTTTCAACCATTATGTGGAGCCAAGGAAAGAATAGAGGCTCATTTCCCTTGTTGCTGGAAGTTAGGGCCTTCCCCCATATCTATAATGCATTTTTTTTTTTTTTTTTTTTTTGGCGGTACGCGGGCCTCTCACTGTCGTGGCCTCTCCCATTGCGGAGCACAGGTTCCGGACGCGCAGGCTCAGCAGCCATGGCTCACGGGCCCAGCCGCTCCGCGGCATGTGGGATCTTTCCGGACCGGGGCACGAACCCGTGTCCCCTGCATCGGCAGGCGGACTCTCAACCACTGCGCCACCAGGGAAGCCCCATAATGCATCTTGATTATCTTTACTTCAGTTTCTCTTTTCTTGCTCCTTTTTTACCAATATTTGTTCCACTTACCCTTTTTCAAATACATCACTTTTTATAGCCTTGCCATATTTCTCAGTTTACTTAAAAATTAGAAGATTTGGCGATATCAAGCCCACATTTGCACATGTCAACAACCTGCTGGAACTAAGCAATAGCTGCCCTGTGGGGCCAGAAGTATACTTTCTTTTTGCCACATTTTATTCCTGATCCACTTCATTTACTTCCATTATCATGGTGCTCTTTTAGGTTGTTAAGGTCACATCCATCACAGAATATCCAGCCTGGTGTTTGGTCTGCTCATCTTCACAAACTTCTTTCTTTTTATCAATACTTATCTGCCTTTATTTGGTGCAAATATTTTCTATGCTTTTTTAGCTGTGAGATATTTGAAAATGGTTATGTATAAATGAGAATTCTTAGGAAAACTCCTCTTGAAGGGCTTATGTTCTGTAAGTAAACACTTCCTTATAAAAGGGTTTTTCTGTCTGGTCACCAGAAGGACACTTAAATTAGTTGATGCTACAGGCTCTAAATCACAAACAAGGTGATGCCATTGTGTTAGAATACAGAAGTTTGAATTTGTGGGCAAGTGTGATTAATCATTATGATTGTTTTTGGTTTTACTGATACTGCTTTACCTAGAGGTTCATTGCGCATATAAATATGTGACAGTTCCTGATAAATGCCATGACAGGCAAGTTAGTTACACAAAGCCTTCCCCCCCCCCCCGCCCCCATGCTCTTTCAGGGAGAGGCCAGTGCAACAGGAAAGCACTTCCGTTCATGCTCTTGATTCACCTGATGGAACCTGCCCAAAGAAAGACTGTCACTCCTTTGACCAGATGAGCCAGACCCTGGATTCCTCAGGGCTCTACAAACTGCTAGATCAATACCTGGATTAGAAAGACCAAAACTCTCAATCCTTCCAGGGCTCAGAAACTCCTTCCTTCTCCCTGTCCATCTGAAGGTAGGTGGAAGGTGGTAAAAAAAAAAAAAAAAAAAGTGTGATTTCGTTTTCCACACATCTGCTATTTCCACATTCCCTGTGTTCAGGCCCACTTATTAGAAAAAATTAACCTCTCCTTAGTTCAGAACTAGGACATCCGTCTTGTACAATCAGTTAATTTCTTTTTTTTCTGGTATATACACATATGACTATTTGAAAACAATACTGAAGTAATTTGTGAGCTCTTACTAATCATAAACAGTTATAAAGTTTTGAAATCTGAAAATTTACTCTATATTCCCAAGTTTGAAGGTGCTGTGAAATATTGGTTTCAACATGGGCGGTTTATATTAAATAATTATTAATTATATAATAATTTATTATATTATATTAAACTGAAGAAATATTAAACAACCAAATTATCTTTTGAATTATGAATTATTGAAGCTACAGATTTACAGCTCTGGGTTGCTTACATGAGAATAGTTTTTTTATGTAAATTGTTTGAATCAATAATGGACATTCAAAAACGTTGAAAAAAAATAGACTACTAACTTTTTTCTGTTCAACAGGGTAGATATTTCCAGATCAAAGCTAACTGGGGGGACTTCCCTGGTGGCGCAGTGGCTAAGAATCTACCTGCCAATGCAGGGGACATGGGTTCAAGCCCTGGTCTGGGAAGATTCCACATGCCGCAGAGCAACTAAGTCTATGCACCACAACTACTGAGCCTGCGCTCTAGAGCCCGCAAGCCATGACTACTGAAGTCTGCGTGCCTAGAGCCTGTGCTCCCCAACAAGAGAAGCCACTGCAATGAGAAGCCTGCACACCACAACGAAGAGTTGCCCCCGCTCGCTGCAACTAGAGAAAGCCCGTGCACAGCAACAAAGACCCAACGCAGCCATAAATAAATAAATAAATAGATTTAAATAAATAAAAATTCTGATTCCATCGTTAAAAAAAAAGCTAACTGGGGCATTCAGTGAGCAAGTGACTAAGTATCCATTGTAAGTAGAGCCGTGGACTTGCATTATTATGTTGCTGGACCAAAGTGAGGCTGTGTGCTACAAATTATTTGAAGAATGCTTTGGGGGGTAATTCTGTGCATACAGAATTAGATTTATTTAAAACTCTAATCTTTTTATTTCTTTTTACTGTCTACATTATTATGTGCATTGCTGCCACAGTTTCACAAGTTACCGTGTTCCTTCATGTCCTCTGAATTTTATAACCCTGAGGCTACTTAATTGTCATTTCAACCTGTTTACAGCAAATGAGGAGAGGATACCTGAAATGTATTTTTAAATACTCTCTAATCAGACATGTGATGAATCCCAAAGCAAAACCATGATAGTGTGTTCTATACTTGCTAATAAGACTCCCTTGGAAATAACAAACAGAATAGTTCAGTAATTTAAAAACTGGCACATTATTGCTTTAATAAGAACTGTGAATATTTTATCACCATAATCCCCAATGAATAATTCTGCTTTGTTACTTTCCCTTCAAGGAGAAGAGTACTTGAAGTTATGATATGCAATGATAGAATCTCTTGAAAACCTTTGAGATCCTTTACCAAGTGACTCTGAAAATCTTTGATAGTCTCTTCAGCATATTAAGGGATAGTGTTCAAAACGTGAAGCAATTATTTGTCAGAATTCTTTAAATACTGAGATTAGCTTATTGTGCCCTACTTTGAATTTGCATTTTATCTTCTCATTTATTTCAAATCGGTTGCATATTAAGTAGCCTTCTTTTAAGTCTCTAGGATTTCTTCATTAACATTGTCCCCTGCCTTTTTTTTTTTTTTTTTTTTTTGCGGTACGCAGGCCTCTCACTGTTGTGGCCTCTCCCGTTGCAGAGCACAGGCTCCGGACGCGCAGGCTCAGGGGCCATGGCTCACGGGCCCAGCCGCTCCGCGGCATGTGGGATCTTCCTGGACAGGAGCACGAACCCGTGTTCCCTGCATCGGCAGGCGGACTCTCAACCACTGTGCCACCAGGGAAGCCCTGTCCCCTCCCTTTTGTTATAATGTCATACACCTTTATTCGCACATTTCCATCAAAGACACTTTATTGAGTAACTACAATGGCAGAGAAAGTAACGCTCATCAAATATTGCATGTGCTTACCTACATTTCTTGGACTATGCTGCAGTTAGTTAGAGATTATAAGACTAGTTATGGCCAATGTATGATGAGCCAAAATTTTGTCATTTGTATCAGATGTTCTTAATTTCAGACATGCTACCTGTATGTTCTCTATTTTTCTCTGGCTTTATCATGACATAATTGACATGCAACACTGTCTAAGTTTAAGGTGTACAACGTGTTGATTTGATACACTTATACATTGTGAAATCATTATCACAGTAGGGTTAGTTAACACTTCTATCACCACACATACTTACTATTTCTTTTTATTGGTAAGAACATATACCATCTACTGTCTTAGCAGTTTCAAGTATATAATACAGTATTGTCAGTGATAATCACCATGCTGCACATTAGACAACCAGAGATTATTTATCTCATAACTGAAAGTTTACACCCTTTGACAAACATCTCCCCATTTCCCCCATGCATCAGTCCTTGGTAATCACCATTCTACTCTGTTTCTATGAGTTTAGTTTCTTTAGATTCCACATGTAAGTGATATCATACAGTATATGTCTTTAGCTGTCTAATTTCACCTAGCATAATGCCCTCATGATCCACCCATGTTGATATAAATGGCAGAATTTCCATCTTTCTCATGGCTAAATAATATTCCATTGTATGTGTGTATATATATGTCACATCTTTTATCGTTGATCCATTAATCTATTGAGAGGCACTTTGATTGTTTCCATATCTTGGTATTGTGAATCATGCTGCAATGAACTTGGGAGTACACATATCTCTTTGGGATCCTGATTTCATTTCCTTTGGATATATACTCTTAAATAAAATTGCTGGATCATATGGTAGTTCTATTTTTAATTTCTTGAGAAATTTCCATACTGTTTTCCATAGTGTCTGTACCAATTTACATTCCCACCAACAGCGCACAAGTGTTCCCTTTTCTCCACGTCCTCACCAACAAGTGTTCTCTTCCTTTTTTGATGGTAGCTGTTCTAATAGATATAAGGTGATATGTCATTGTGGTTTTGATTTGGATTTACCTGATGATTAGTGATGTTGAGTACCTTTTTATGCACCTATTGGCAACTTGTAGGTCTTCTTTGAAAAAAGAAATGTCTATGTGGATCCTGTGCCCATTTTTTAATCAGATTTTTTGTTTTTGTTTTTTGTCTGTTTGTTATTGAGTTGTATGAGTTCTTTATATATTTTGCATATTAACCCCTTATCTAATAAATGGCTTACAAATATTTTTTTTTTCCATTCTGTAAATTGCCTTTACATTTGTTGATTGTTTCTTTTGCTGTGCAGAAGCTTTTTAGTTTGATGTAGTCCAATTTGTTTAATTTTACTTTTATTGCTTGTGCTTTTGGTGTTATATTCAAAAAGTCATTGCCAAGACCAATGTCAAAGAATTTTCCCCTATATTTTCTTATAGGAGTTTTAATATTTTGGGTTTATGTTTAATTCTTTTATCTATTTCAAGTTAATTTTTGTGAGTAGTGTAAGGGGTTTAATTTCATTCTTCTGTATGTGGTTATCCAATTTTTCCATCATTTATTGAAGAAACTATCTTTTCATCACTAAAATATTATTGGTTCCCTTTTCAAATATTAGTTGACTATATATGTGAGGGTTTATTTCTGGGCTCTTGATTCTGTTCCATTGCTGTTTGATTACTATAACTTTAAAATCAGGAAGTCTGATGCCTCCAGCTTTATTCTTCTTTCTCAAGATTGCTTTATCTATTTTGGGATCTGTCATGGTTCTATTAAAAACTTCAGGAATTTTTTTTTTTTTTTCCTGTGAAAAGTGCAACTGGAATCCCAATAGAGATTGCAATGAATCTATAGATGGCTTCAGGTAGTATAGACATTTTAACAACATTGATTTTTCTGATCCATGAACATGGGATATCTTCCATTTATTTGTGCTTTATTCAATCTCTTTCATCAAAGTCTTATATTTCTCAGTGTACGATCTTTTATATCCTTAGGTAAATTTATTCCTAAATATTTTATTGTTTTTGATGTTACTATGAATGGGATTTTTTTTTATTCTTTTTCAGATCTTTTGTTGTTATCCTACAGAGACATTACTGATTTCTATATGTTGATTTTGTACTTGCAAATTTACTTAATTCATTGAGTAGTTCCAACAGTATTTTGGTGAAGGTTTTAGGATTTTCTATATATAGGATAACATAATCTGCAATTAAAGACATTTTTCATTTTTTCTAATTTAGGTGTCTTTTATTTCTTCATTTTGCTTGATTGCTCCAGCTAGGATTTCCAATACTATGTTGAAGAGAAGTGGTGAGAGTGGGCATTCTTGCATTGTTTCCAATCTTAGAGGAAAAACTTTTAATCTTTTTAAACTTTTAATCTTTCACTTTAAGTATGATGTTGCTGGTGTGTGTGTGTGTGTGTGTGTGTGTGTGTGTGTGTGTGTGTGTGTGTGTTTTCCTCTAACAGTATGCTGGAACTTCTCCACTGGAAACCTAAACTTCCACAAAGGCTCTCTTCTCTCTTGTTCATGGGTGATTGTCTAAGATGGAGCATTCATGGGACTCTTGGACTGAAGCCAACAGGGGCTATACAGGTCTCATGGACCACTGGAAGATACACAGACTGAGTTCTGTATCCCTATTAATTGATGAGCAGGGGGGTGAGACTCTTTCCCAGGCCCTTGTGTATGGTGCTGGATCCCACAGAGTTCCCACCAAGGCACTTTTGCCTGTGGATAAAATTCCAAATTTATCCACAGGCAAAAGTGCCTTTGTGGGAGGGGCCCATTTGAGGGAGGGGAGTGATGAAGGATGTCTACTTAGCCATGTTGCTGATGTCACTCACTGTATGTTCTTTCTTTTCCTGATGCATCAACTTTGGAAGACTTGGATGTGGACTGTTCAGCTACTAAGGACTATCCCAATTAATACAGGCACTAATCAACACAGTAAAAGTAAATTAGAACAAAGGGAAAATTATAGAATACATAAAGAATTTAAGAAGCAATATATATTCTAGCCTCCTTTGTCATAGATTAAGTGACCATAGGTGCATGGGTTTATCTCTGGACTTTCTGCCAGTACCATACTTTTTTGATTACTCTAGCTCTGTAGTATAGTCTGAAGAGAGGGAGCCTGATTCCTCCAGCTGTTTTCCCTTCTCAAGATTGCTTTGCCTATTCGGGGTGTTTTGTGTTTCATACAAATTGTAAAACTTTTTGTTCTAAGTCTGTGAAAAATGTTATTGGTAATTTGATTGCATTGAATCTGTAGATTACTCTGGGTAGTATCGTAATTTTGAAAAGATGCTTAACATCACTAAATATCAAAGAAATGCAAATCAACCTACAGTGAGGTATCACCTCACACTGGTCAGAATGGCCATCATCAAAACATCTACAAACAATAAATGATGGAGAGGGTGTGGAGAAAAGGGAACTCTCCTACACTGCTGGTGGGAATGTAAATTGGTGTAGTGTCTATGCAGAACAGTATAGAGGTTCCTTAAAAAACTAAAAATAGAGCTACCATATGATCCAGCAATCCCACTCCTGGGCATATATCCAAAGATAACCATAATTTGAAAATATACATATACCCCAATTTTCACTGAAACACTGTTTACCAGAGCCAGAACATGGAAGCAACCTAAATGTCCATCAACAGGGGAATGGATAATGAAGATGCAATACATATGTAAAATAGAATATTACTCAGCTATAAAAAAGAATGAAATAATGCCATTTGCAGCAACATGAATGGACCTAGAGCTTGTCATACTGAGTGAAGTAAGTCAGACAGAGAAAGATAAATATCATATGATATTGCTTATATGTGTAATCTAAAAAACTGGTACAAATGAACCTATTTATAAAGCAGAAATAGAGTCACAGATGTAGAAAAGAAACTTATGGTTACTAAGGGGGAAAGGGGGAGATAAATTGGTAGATTGAGACTGACATATACACACTACTATATATAAAATAGATAAGTAATAAGAACCTACGGTATAGCACAGGGAACTCTACTCAGTACTTTGTAATGACTTATATGGGAACAGAATCTAAAAAGGAGTGGATATCTGTAAATGTACAATTGATTCACTTTGCTGTACAGCAGAAACTAACACAACATTGTAAATGAACTATATTCCAATAAAATTAAAAAATAAAATAGATAACCAACGAGGACCTACTGTATAGCACAGGGAACGATGCTCAATATTCTATAATAACCTAAATGGGTAAATAATTTGATAAAAGAATAGATACATGTATATGTATAAGTGAATCACTTTGCTGTACACCTATAATAACACATTATTGTTAATCATCTATACTCCAATATGAAATAAAAATTAAAAACAAATAAAAGAAAATAGATAACCACAGAAAAAGCTATATTAATACATTAAATGTATGTCTTGATATTCTACTGACTAGAGGTAGGCCTCAAAATTAATTGTGAATTTGTAAGGAGTCAGTGTAAAAGGGAAATACAATTGGTTACTATTGTGTCCATAAGATAAACCAGTTGACTGGGGAAAAATACCTATTATTTGTATTAAGACAGACAGAAAATTCCCCCTTTATTTTCAGACAGGGCAACATGACCTAATGACTCTGTTTATTCTTTGATGCCATTTAAACGCAGGACCATGTACTTTTACAGTCAGAGGAGATGTTTCTCAAATTTACTGATTATGTAAATCCTCAAAACAGATTATCTCGAGAAAAACAGACTTCTCGAGGTTCAGTTAGGTCAGGCTTCATTTTTGCTTATTCAATATGAACTTGTCAATATCATGCAAACATTCCAACTTTTAAATACATGCGTAAAATTCTACTGGAAGTGTTTACAGAAATAAGTATATTATTTGTGTCTAATCAATTTGTGTTTTGCTTAAAGTATAACTGAGGTCAAATTAGGGTATTTGCCTAAAAACCATAAATTAATTTTCCTGCATTACTTGAAGAATTGTTCATTCACACTTTTCCATCTTTCTAGCTTGTTTACTATCAGGAATGTTAGAAGATTGTACTGTAGTTTGAACTATGTGGCAAATTTCTCATCAATTCATTTAGAAATTCCCAAATATTTGTGTGTTGTTATGGAGAACATATTTTATGCCTGATTCATTTTTCATCAGAGTACTTCTATTTATTTATATGTGCCAAATCTTGGTGGAAAGTCTGAGTCTATTCTTTCTTTCTTTCTTCCCACCCCCTTTTTTTTTTGGTAAAGCTATTTTGACAATTTGATTTCTAATTAATTTTTAACGAGAACCAAAAAGAAACACGTAGAGATGTTGCATTTTTTAAAGCGTGATATCAATAAAGAAAACATTATCTTTCTTAGAAAACTTTGCTATGCGAACTTGAGATTTTATGGACACTATGTGTAAATCAATGACCCATGAGAGCAAAACATGCACACTCGGTTCTGGGTCAATATAAATAACAAAAGACAAAAGATGAGAGCAAGATGCTTTTGAACATGGTTTCAAATGTATTACATTCACCTGAATTTTAAGGATGAGAAGGATTTGCATAAGAAGGATTTAGCTGGCCCCTGAAAACTAAGCACCCTGAGAAAGATATCCTTTACCAGTCACCGCAATGTGCCTCTACCATCAACTGACTGAAAGAAAAAATGTCATCATTATATGTCTCATGGTCTTTATTAAAAAAGGAAGTAGTGTTTAGTCCAATTTAACTTAGGATTTTTTATGATATGAGAAATTACTGGAACCTCTCAAGTTATATGGAACAAAATACACTAGTAATTCCTCGTAAAAACCAGTTTGAAGACTGATATATGAACATAAACATTGTAAAATTATTTTAGGCCTCTTATCATCCCAGCTTAAATATTCAATAACCTTCCACTTTTTTCCTAGCTTGATTTCAGATATTCTGTGCCAAGTATATTTGAATTCAACTGTGGCTAGTCCATTATGCCATGATCAGAATAGTTTTATCATCTTTATCAGTTTGAAAGATGCACTTCACACATTGGAAATAGTTTTTCACAGGTAGATTTCACACCTAGTTACTCCAAAGAGAATTGACATATGGTAGAGATTTTTTTTTTTAATTCACAATCTGCTTAAAATAGAGATTAGTAGAAAGTTCAACTTGATAATTATAAAATGCAGAATATTAAATCAACTAAATAAAAAGAATTAAAATACAAAGATAAAGCACAGTCACCCTTACCCTGCAATACTTATTTTAATACTCTCAATAGCACATCATGAACAATTACCCACTCAGTAAAATCTTTTTTTTTTTTTTTGCCATTTTGATATGGCCCATATCACCTTTAACAAAAAGAATGAAAATAAAAAAACATTTTTCCCTTTAGTTGTAAAGCATTTTCTACTTAAACTGCCTCCATTTCTTAAGTATTTCAGTTGCCTAGGAAACATACAAAGGATTTCTGCAATAGCAGGGGATCATTTAACCACCAAATTCCCTCTATAAGCCTGGTTCATCATTTCTGTATTGCAGAATTCTTCAACAGAGCACTTGACTGCAGCCAACTGGCTTGCTATCATATCACACTTTCATTCTAATAAAACGGGCCAAACAGATTTTCAGAGAGTTAAAGCACAGAGTCGTGGCCCTTACAGTATGATCCAGAGTATCATTTCCTTGGGATTCTGAAGTGTGAGGAGTATCTATTTTCAGAAGTTAATCTAATCTATTATCCGCTACAAAAGATCAGCACACATTAACACTGGAGAGATCACTTTATTCTTGTTTTAATTTTTTTAAGTGCATTAACTCTTTTAGGAAACTAGGATACCATTTATAACATTACAAAGTGGTCTTCTACAGATTTGTTGGCTCTGCTTGACTTTTATATATTTTATCAGTATAGCATTGGTGTAGAGGAAAAATTACAGATTTCAGGTCATACAGAGGGATTTATTACAGCAGCTTAGATTGCCAGTGGAGTTGTGGGGGGAATAACAATCTCTGTTGCTTCCAGGTTCCCCCATCTAGATAATGATAAAAATAAGATCTAAATCCAAAGGTCACTGTGGATTTAGTGACCTTTGTAACACCTATATAAAATTATCCCTTCTATGTTTCTTATCTCAGGGGATAACGCCACCATCTTTCTCATTCACAAGTAAGAAACCTAAAATTTTCTTGTCCTCTCCCTCTCTCTGTCCTTCACATCCAGTAGTCACTTAATCTCTCTACACCACAGCCACTGTCACTGTCATTTCCAAAACTGATATTTATTTGGTCTCCAAGTCTCAGTTTGGGGTACTTTAGTTCTCAACAATGATGCCAGACTGATCTTTCTAATACCTTCCTGACCCTGTCATTTAATTTCAGAGACTCCACATAAATCTTCACATTTTCTAATAAGACATTCAACGCCCTTATCTCCCAAGCTCTTGGTGTGTTCTTGCTTGTAAACTAAGAAATACAAACATATCGATCTAGCCACACTGAGTTATTTCTAGTTACCTTAATATTCTATGCTTTACTTTTTATTTCTAGCGTCTCTGCACTGGAATGTCTACCTGGAACTTGTAGATTCCAGAAGGACTGACTAGCCATTACCCCATTTTTGTTTCCACAAATGAAATATCACTTGATATATGAAGAATTCTTGAACCGCAATCTGAACTGGGTATTTGCTGCTTTCATGAAGTAAGACAGGTTAAGACAGAGGTTATTATTCGTTCACTGTCATATGCCCATGGCTAGTTTCCATGAGACAGACATTAAGCACTTAATTTGCTTAAGGTAAATTTCTTTACCATCATACCAGTATATATAATAGAAGGGGGGGGGTCTCCTATTAAAACAAAATGGAAACAAACCATGTCTAGGAAAGTTGGTAGGGCAGGCAACCCTAAGATACCTATTTTCTATCCATCGATTAGCTTAAAAAAACATAATGGCATTTGTCAAGGATGATGGTCCCTGCACAAAATGCCAAGCACTTATAATGAGGCATTTTTTTTTTTTTTTAGAAGCATCTGAAAGGATCTGTCCTGCGCCCCTGGTATGCAGGTGTGGTATGGAGTAGAGGAAGGAATCTTCTCTTCACTTCTCCCAGGGATGCTGAGAGTTTGAATATGTTGGAGACAGCAGATGACAGTAATATTTGAATTACTACTAGTATACAATCACATTGAATTCACAGGCTGGTGATGTCTCAAGTCATTATATATACTTTTAAATAACACTTATACAACGAGGGTGTATGTAAACATACTGTGAACATGTTCATTAAGCTTGGATTTATATTTAGTTACTTTACAAATGATAAAAGCTGTGAACT
This sequence comes from Phocoena phocoena, assembly GCF_963924675.1. Taxonomy (NCBI): domain Eukaryota; kingdom Metazoa; phylum Chordata; class Mammalia; order Artiodactyla; family Phocoenidae; genus Phocoena; species Phocoena phocoena. Next base: position 55,451,705 of record NC_089224.1, on the reverse strand, counting down.
TTCTAGTGTTGGCTACCAGGCCTTATCAATCTAAATATCCTCTCTTTGTTCAGTTATTTTTGAAGATATTCCTATCAGGTAAAAAGTCTCTTAGCGTCATTCTTAGAACATTAGTCAAAATAAAGGAACACATATTTCCTGATAACTAAGCAATTTTAGGTGAAAGAGAACATTTTTCATTAAATTTACTTTTATTAGGTAATATGTATATGCTCATGCCCTAATTTTCTTGTCTCATTTATAAGGCATCTCAGGGGATGTGACTATATCTCATGCATGCCTCCTTTACTCCTTTCCTCTATAGTTTCCTTGACACAATAAATACCATGTAAATGATATTACTGAGAAGCCTTACACTTCACTAGGGGGACTAGGTTTTTGGAACACAATTCAGTCTACATCTTCAGCTTTTATCATTTAACTCACTTTTCTTTTGTTAGGCACGCTGAAAATGGATGACATCAGATGATCAAAGTACAGTATTAACAAAGTTGCACTGTTGATATGTTTCACCTGCACTATTTTTGAATCACAATTGACTGCAAATGACAAAAGTCTTTATTAGTAAGATTCGGGAACACAGTCTTCCTATAGACTTTGAAAGGTACATAGGCATTCACCTGTCTTGCTCTAACTGGAAGTTAGTATAATAGAAAGGAGTGCACAGGAAGAGTTCACATCAGCTGTTATCATTTTGGAAATGAGAAAATCAATAAATAATAATTATAGTATAAACAAAAGGGAGACTTTATTTCTCTTAAGAATATTAAGGACGGGTTAGGTAGGCCCATGAGGCATGACCGCTGAGCCTGTGCATCCGGAGCCTGTGCTCCGCAACAGGAGAGGCCACAACAGTGAGAGGCCCACGTACCGCAAAAACAAAAACAACGAAAAAAAAGAATATTAAGCACGGGTTTAATCTACCCAGAATGTTTTAAAATATCATTTTCAAAACCTTTACTACAGAGGGCTGAAATCATTCTTATTATTCTGAACCAAATGATTTCCTAGGATTCCTTACAGCTTTTTCATTCTATGTGCTAAAAAAAGATACAAACAAAATGCTAATGGAATCAAGAATACATATTTTGAGTGAAATCAAGTCTTTTGAAATTTATGTGGAAGTACAATTTTAAAGAAAATATCAAGAACTTTACATCCCCATAAATTTAAAAGGTGGAAAAGATTGCCCTAATCCTAGTCAACAGAATAAAGAACCTCACAGTTTGCCAAAAAAAATGAGAATTAAGAACAAAAGTTAGAGAAATTAGCAAAAGAATAGTGTAAATAAATAAGAGAGTTTATCAAAGTAAGGTTTAAAAGCAAAACCCATGTAAGCCTTCATGATACAAATTTATAAGCTTTGAAAAAAATGGCCAAATGGTCTCTAAATTTGTCAGAAAAAGAACTAATTCTCCTTAAAGGGTAAAATACAACTTTTAAAAATTTCCAAAGGATAAAATTCTTTTATCAAAGTGTTAAATTGCTGTTTGCATTTCTTAAACCATAATTTACACTTTTATTCTAAATCCTGAATATGGACTCTCCCTGGATTTTTAATATCAGTCTTGACCAAAGATCCACTTTCTTGGCTTTTCTACTCCCTGTTTATAATGTAGACAGTTCCCAATGCTATTTTTCCTTCCTCCACCATGATAGCTCATCAGTTCTAATCTTATGAGTTGATTTTTAACCTTGCACAGTCCCTTCTCACATATCTACACATTGGAATATCAAGTGTTCTTCAAAATTAACCACAAATACCATTTTCTCCAAAATGGTCGTCACTCCAGCCACAAGTGGGTTAATTCTCTTTCTCTCTCTCTTTCTCTCTCTCTCTCTCTCTTTTAAAACATTCTTTGTGCTTCTCACTATCAAAATATAATACTTCTCTTATGTTTTTATAATATATGTGTTTGTTTCTGAGTATATATATATTTTATCTTTTCCACTAAACTTTAAACTCCCTAAGAAGAATTAGAGTCTAGTTAATAGTTATGTCCTCCTGTAGCCTTTAGCATGTGTTCTTCACAGAGGGATGCTCAGATCTATCTGTGAATGATGAAAACATAATATGTCTCATTTATTTATTCAGTAAATGTTTATCTATATGCTGAAGGAGCAAGAAAAAAGAGTACACATTTCAGGGACTGTTAACATAAGTAAGTTAGAAGAATACAAGCTTGCATTCAATCTCTCTTTTTTTCCCTGAAATAAAGGCATATCATTATTGCAGAATATGGAGGGTATTTTTTTTTTTTTTGTCAGAGAAACCTGGCTTCCACTTAAATGCTACGTGGTTGAGCAAATTAATCTCTCTGAGCTTCAGTTCGTTCACTTATAAAATAGAGATAATACTTATAGTTTATTATAAAGGGCAAATGGCAACTCTATGAGAAGTGTTCAACTTAGTGCTTCATACACAGATGTTTATAAAAGGATAAACATGAGATTCTCATGGAGATTGAGAGATGAACAATAATGTTTGTTTTCTTTAAAGTAAAGCTTAGAACACTACATCTTGTGATTACAATAGAAAATTAAGTTTTTATACATAAAAAAATGGCAGGGAGACCAATATTCCATCTTCTTAAAATAGTATTTTTTAATATAATTATCTATCAAGTCAGCATAACTCTTTACCTTTGGAGCCCTTTTAAATTTTTCTTTGAAAGAGATAAAAGTAAAGTGACCTAATTTTTGAAATATATATTTTAAAAACCTAAAGTATGACGTTCAATCATTTAGCAAGAAGTTTTCATTAATGCAGAATTTTAAATATTTTGTATATGATTAATCAATGGAGACAAGCTTAGATGCAAGTTTGTTTTTATTTTTTATTTTTTTATTTTTTTTGCGGTACGTGGGCCTCTTCCTGCTGTGGTCTCTCCCGTTGCGGAGCACAGGCTCTGGACGCGCTGGCTCACGGGCCCAGCCACTCCGTGGGATGTGGGATCTTCCCGGACCGGGGCACGAACCCGTGTCCCCTGCATTGGCAGGCGGACTCTCAACCACTGTGCCACCCGGGAAGCCCTAGATCCAAGTTTTATATCGAGCCTATATTTCTGACTTACCCTGGGTGTGGAGCCCACAGACATATAAAGAGACATTATTTACCCCAAATAGAAATATTTTCCTGTAGAAACAGGGTTTCCCCACCACTCACATTGCTATAGAGTGGACATTTTGGTCTTCTGGTTTCTTTATTTTTTAGCCTAACTGGTATCCTGGGGAAAATCCCTTTTCCTATGTCTGCCTCTCCCCTCATCAGAAACCTATATCATAGAGAGGTGAAGGTGTGACTAAGGTCTGGGGACAAAAAGCATTTCATTTTTTTGCCCACAGGTACTGTGCACATGAAACAACTCAGAAAATCATAGGCAGACACCAAGGTCACACTACTGGAAGGAATAGAATTTTTCTTTCCCTGATTGAACCTGAACCTAGCAGGCTGTAGCACAGTAGCTGATGGCCAGCCACCTTGCTGCCTTTTAGCACTTAACAATAAAGACTTAATACAGGAAAAGAGAGCCAAAAGAAGAAGAGAGGAGACAGATACCTCTGTTGTAGGCAGAAAAATGGATCCCCAAAGATATCCACATTGAAATCCCTGGAACCTGTGGATATTTTATGTTACCTGTGGAAGGGATCAAGGTGGAATCAAGGTTGACCTTAAGATATAGAGATTATCCTTGTGGACTCAATACAATCAGAAGGGTACTTAAAAGTTAGAAGAGGGATGCAGGAGAGTTTGTGCCAGAGTTATACAAGGTCAGAAAAGACTCCACCAGCCATTGCTGGTTTTGAAGATGGAAGGGAGCCACAAGCTAAGGAATGTGAATGGCCTCCAGCAACTGGAAAAGGCAACAAGAAAAAAAAAGATCCTTCCCAAGAGCCTCCAGAAGGGAATGCAGCCCTGCCCAGTGAGACCCATTTCAGACTTCTGACTCCAGAAATGTAAGATAATAAATCTGTCTTGTTTTAAGCCACTAAGTGTGTGGTCACTCATACAGCGGCAAGAGGAAACACAGTACTCCAACTCTTTGTATAAAGTTTCCAATAATGCCTACGGTCTTTTCAATGGCATGAGCCGTAAATTTATTATTCCTTTTATCTTTGTATGGTTGCTATCTTGTAATTTACCCAGTTAGGCACTATGGCTAAATGTGGGTTAAGGAGCAAGTATTATTGGGGAAACATGCATCTCAGGATTCAGTCAGACCAGAAGGTGTGGGTTCCCTTATTCTCATTAACTTTCCAATGTGAGGCTTACTGGGGCCGGCTGGGCACATAGTAAGAATAGGTGTTCCAGGGAGGAAGGTGGCCTCATCTCACCTCCCTGGGAATTGACACTGAAGATCAGAGTAACCAGGCCTTCTCCTCTTGCTGATCCCTCAATAGTAAACGTCTCCAGTAAACCGATTACTTTGACCATACTTTGCGTTATTGTACAATTCACCCTGAGTCTTCGCGAACAACAGGTGGAAACCTCAAAAGGACTCACCTTGCCTGACATCTTCACATTTGAGACCATTTCTGTCATTTCCAGCTGAGCCATTTGATGTATATCTGATACCTGATGAATACAGTAATTAAAGGATTTTGTCTTCTTCCTAGAATTCTCTTAATCATTGATCCTAAATTCTAGAGAGATTTCATTCATTCATTCACTCTTCCAGGCAACACAGTTCACTAAGCACATGATTATAATCTAGATGCTGAAAACGTAAATATAAAGAAGATACCATATATCTCCCCAAGGAGTTCATGGATTAATAGGACAAATGGGAAAATAAGCAGAAATTACAATGCAATATGATATATTCTCTAAGATAAGTATTTGTAAGGTAAGAGAATAGGAAGATAACAGAGAGAAGCATGATTAAAAGACTCATAGATGTTAGCTGTATTTAGAATCTGGACTCAACTATAATTATTCTTTTCCCAAATGGGAAGGAAGAACATCCTGAGATAAAATGATTAGTAAAAACCAAGCTTCCTGACTACAGAATACATGTCTGCATTTCTTGGCAGGAGGAACGACTAAATATGTCAACTCAAATGCAAAGGCTTGTCTATAGTAGGTACTTAAAGAATACTTGTGGAATGAATGTCTAAATGGATAATTAGCAAAAAATAGCTGATGGTGCCTAAATTATGTTACTAATTGTCACCACCAATAAAGTGAAGTAATTTATAATTACAGTTAGAAAAAATTCTTGTATGGAATTTAGTTTTGACAAATAGCAGCGTAAATAGTGACAGAAAGAAACTGGAGGCTTTATGGTTAAGAAAATCGGCTTTAGATACCAGCCAGCCTGGGTTAGGGTCTTGACTGTTCTCCTTATTGGCCACTGTGACCTTGGCCAGCCTACTTAACCATCTTAAATTTGTTTCCTCCTAACAGGCTAAATAACTTTGGAGCCTATTATTTAGAAAATCTGATGATTAAAGGAAGTAATATATTTGAAATGTTTAGCAGAGAGCCTAGAATTTAGTAAGCACTCAATAAGTGTTTGCTCTAATAATAACTAATAATAAATATCTATATGAAAATAACTTTTAAACATGAAGTGAGACTGTTACAGAAGTTGAAAATTTTAATCTGGAAAATATTAACTATAACATAAATATTTTTATAAGAGATCCCATTGGTGTAATCATTTATTGTGATTTTGGCCCATATGTCTATGTCAGAGAAATGGAATATAGCCAAGGATTTTTAAGTAATTGTGTAAAATTGCTCCTGTTATGTAAAATTAATTGAGGGCTTGCTCCAGCAGCTGTTATGTGTACACAGAGGCTGCAAACCCTATTAAACAGAGTGATAACCATATAATCATGTTTTTCACATATCATTTTGTGCTAGCTATCACTATTAAAGGTTTACAAGTAACAGTGACTTGTTTAAATATTATTGACACAATTAGATTCTCCCAGTGTGTGAATTACTCCCTAGAAATAGATCCGGCATTTTGGAAATTAGACGATCTCTATTTTAATACTATTTTAATATAACATTACCAACTATTTTTCAAAACATCCAGCTCAACTGAAATCTATCCAAGTTAAACATCTACACTGGCCAAATCTACAAAGAGCATTTTGGCATCACCCTTAGCTGTTTCCTTTATCACAGTCAAGAACTCTTCTACAAACACTTACATCATGTTGTATAAGGGACAAAATATTTCATATATGCTATATAATATGTTCTGACTGGATTTGCTTATCTCTGTAGTACAGATAAAAGTTGTTAACATTGAGATGGTTAAAGACTTACACCTAACAGCATAGCGTATACCCTCAGAATCTCTTTTGACTTTGCAACCTTGACTTTCTCCACATCATACATATTCTCCACCGCCACATCACTAGAATCAATACACCACAAAATACCTTGCAGAATCATATGTTCACATTAGTTTTTTAGTTTCCCCATCTAACTTTAAATTGTGCCAGTCATCTGTTTCAGATCCTTTTTTGTCTAATCTCATTTGACTTTGGAAACACCTTCTTTGGAAGAAGAAAACAGGTAGAGCTTACCATTGCTGACAAGGGCTACTTTGATCTAACGATTGTGATATTAATTTAGAGGATCCATAGATTTTGCAGTCAATGCACAGCCAATATATAATGAGCTTGAGTTAATTATCTTTTTTCCCTTTAGATAATTTTTATGTGGCTCACAGTTACAATTAAATTTTAGATAAATCAACCTTCAGGAGCAAACCTGGAAATATATAATACATATAGTTCTACCTGTAAGGGACACTTCTATATAGTATAGCTTAAATACAGAATAATTTCATATCTATTATTTCATATGTTCTGCCCCTTCATTTGATTATCTCTGCATCACAGATAAGGAAATCAACATTTATAATAGTTACAAGACTTATACCCAAAATCATAGAATGTGGTCTTAGACTCTGTCAAACCCTTGAGTTTCACCACATTGCCTCCACTTCATTATAATCAATATATCACATCCTGACATATTTGAAATCAGGTTACACCCAGCTGATGAGAGCAGTCTCATCTCTTATTCCCTGGATTGACCTGTGAAAGCTTTGGTTACCTGGGTGTGTAAAGCAGTTAAAGAACACCCTTCATAGAAAACTGTTAAAAGGAGGCTTATCTCTGCCTAAGAATTTGCCAAAACAGTAGGCATCTTCTAGAGACTGCAAATACTGTGTATGAAACCCAAGGTAATCTCAGCAGAGTGATGAGTGTTTGACCATAAAGCTTAAGGGAATTCCTTGAAGGAATAATAATTAAATAGTATTTATTTTTGACCATGATCTCTGAGATGAGAAAAGAATTTTCTATTCAGGGTAGGGAAATAAGTGCTAGAGGGGCTCCTGGGACTAAACGTTTACTTGCAAGAATACAGCAAATTTCTTGGAGTAGCCTTGTTCCTCAGGCTTCCTTTTATCTGATTTATTCACATGATACATGTCTGCAGGCTCTAGACATAAATCTAAAATTAAATATTTTGGTAAGGGATTTAGCATGGATCTTGTTATAGGTTTTCCGGCTTAAAAGTAGGGAAATTTGGTTGTCTACTTTTACTACTTATACTATCGATATCTGTCAATGCCTCCAGCCAAATGCCACCAGGAATACTATAGTTGAACAAAGTTTGGTTTATTGCCTCTGCAATGGAGGAGAATGCTCTCCATGGGGAACTGTGGTTTTTTTCATAAGAGGCTGTTAGAAAAGACCTATGGTATCAGGGTTTGTGTTAAATTATTTGGAGAAAGGTTAAAGAAAGTAACCTTTTCTCTAGATTGAATGTAGCCAGAAAGCAGGGGTGATTCTACTATTAGGTAGCTTAACAGAATTCTTATCTGAAGACGGAAGGTAAAAAGCAAGACTGAAACTGTGGTAAAGTGACAACAGAGCAGGATCGGGGAACATTTGGTCATATTTGTGATTTAGAAAATATTCATGTATTTATCTGCATTTGTATCTGATTACAGAATGTTCTTGCATTTGTCTTGATGCGTCATAATCATAGAATAACCTAATGTAGTGTGGGTCTTCTGTTACATTGTTTACTTTCAACATGAGGACATCATTATCTAGCCTTGAATGTCAGGAAACTCCAAGTAAGGTACAGCTGATAGTACCAGGGCCATTCTCATCTCTCATGGGCTGCCTCTTTGTTTTCCCCAGCTAGGACAGCTATGAACACCTGTACAATCAATAGCAAATCCCTGTGAGCAAGTACTTTAAAATATATCCTGAATCTAACCATTTCTCAAACCTTTCATTCTACAACCCTCATCCAAGTCAAAATTATTAACTACCTGGATTCTGCTTCTACAGGATTTTTCTGTCCCCTAAAGTTTTGTCACTACTTAGCAGCCAGAGTGATCTCTTCCAATGTAAATCAGACCATGTAACTCTCCTGTGCACAGACTCCAATGGCTTCCCATCACCCTCTCAGGCCAGTATCCAAAGCCTTCACCATGATCTTGCTTGGCTATTTCTCAGATATTTTTCACTGCCACACATTCTATCTTGGTTTTTTGTACTTGCTGTATCCTTTATCAAGAATGTTTTTTTCTCCAGATCACCAAAAGGCTCACACTCATATTTCATTCAGCTCTCTATTCAGATCATCACCTGTTGGAGAAGCCTTCCTTAAACACTATTCTCTTTGCTTTTTATTTTCTCTACTATTTTTTTTCTTTTTCTTCTTCTTCATAGTATTTTTTCACTACTGGATATATATTATTTATTTGGATATCTGTTTATTTTCTGTCTCCTCCTCTAAAATCCAAATTCCATGAGGCTTAGAACTACAATTATTTGACCACTGTCAAAATAAGCTCTGTATCCTCAGAGCTTAGAACATTTCCTAACACATAGTACAGGCTTAATCATGGATAAAGTCTATATCCAGAGTATGCATTTAGTCACTAGCCACAAAAGGAGCAGGTTAATTCTATGATTAGGTGGTATTATATTGAACCATAAAAAATACCTGTTTCTGAACGTCAAGATGGTTAAATAATGGCCATTTCATATCACCTCAGTAGATAAGAACTCCCCCCATTACTGTGAGGTAGGGCAGTTAGCCCTACACTGAAACAGGCCAACTTGAGCAATAAAATCTCTACTGTATGAAATGTACACCAGTCATGCTTTTATTCATTACTTCATTTAATGAACGTTTATTTAGAATTTATCACCTCTGCCCTTTATAAGATGCAGTGAATATAGGGATAAACAAGGCAAAATTCTTCCTTCAAATAATACACTGAGGGAAGATAGATACAAAAGATAAAACAGAATGAGAATGGCCACATGGAGTTACAGAAAGTACTATATGGTAGTCCAGTGAAGGGCACTCTGAATTCGTCCAGGACATGATACCTAATTTGAGGCTTTATGAATGAGTTAGGAGTTCACCTACGACTCAGGGATTGGAAGAGAGCCATTCAGGCGGAAGGGCAAATCCTGGCTATTTGAGAGAACATATTTTGTTTGGGAAGTATGGACATTTCCTGGAATAGAAAGAATGGAGCAGTTTCCTGAGGCCTTTAGCAGAAGAATAGGCAGGACCTGGTGTATAATACAGTGATCCTTCACAGTGAGGTCTGCTGGATTCTGAGTCCTTGAAGTAGCAGAGCAAATAGTTTGGGAGCTTTAGGAGTTTGGGTCTTCCACTGTAAGTCACATACCAGCTGTATCAATGTTCTCACCCCTTAGCCTTACCAACAGGGTTTGCAGTTTACAATATGACATACATCATCCTTGGAAACCTACTGTTCTATCTTTATGCCTAATATACTAATTACAAAACATTTAAGTTTGAAGATCTTTGATATAAAATCCCCATGAGGAAGCATTAAGAGAATGGATATGATCACTAGTAAAATGTGTGAAAGGAAGAATTTTTTTTTTTTTTTTTTTTTAGCCAGAACCACAGAGAACAGAAGCTGTGTATGTGCATATATTTCTTATGATCTATGTCATAATGAGGTTAACAAATTAGGTCCATTTTCTTCCGGGTCCTGATTTGTATTCATTACACTGGTTTCCCTTTGATGTCAAAGAAAATGCAAAAGGGAAAGAGAAACGGTTAAGTCAGTTTCATAAGTTCCTTTTGTTTATTTCTGTGTTTTTTAAGCACCAGCACAGGTTGAGATTTATAAAGAGAGCTTAATCAATATTGCTGCTTTCAGCAGCCCTTCCTACTAATGCTTTATCTTACTAAGTAGTTCATGAACTGATGATTTTACAGAATTCTCTGGGATTAAGAATTTAGGCAGACGTTAAACTGTACTTATTTAGACATACTATTTTTATTATTTACATCATCAGTTTCTTTCCTGATTAGTAGTATGTTTTCATGTCCATTTTTTTTTCATAGCTATAATACAAAACTAAAAAGTTTTGAAGATATAAAACATGTAGTTAAAGAGATGCAGGTTTTTCATATACATTTGTTTTGGCAAAAGAGGTAGGCCTTGATGGTGACATAGCTAAAGGTTGAATAAACTGTTTCCAGGGGTTTGATTAACTGAGCTACAAACTCTGACCTATTTAATAAACCATACAAAATAGGAAAAATTTTTATTGGTCATATTTCCTAGTTAATTCACTCTTTACCACAGTCCCTTTTTTCATTAATATTCCAATCATGGGATTTTAATTTATTTTCTTCACTGTTTCCAGAGCACTTATTATGAGTAAAAATCTGATAATTCCATCTGGCTAGAGTATACCCTTGAATAGATGTTCGTCTGTTAATCGGTCTTATGTACAATTTTCATTTCTTTCAACATAGCATCTACTGAGAATTTGAAAGCCAGGTTTAGTTAATTAGTTACAATTTAAGTTTTCAATAACTGACTCAACCGTCTACCCTGAATAATTGGACAACAAACGAATAATTTTTTTCTCCTTAGTTAAGAGTATAAAAAGACTAATACTATTACCTAGCAACTGTAAAATCTTGTCAAAGTCATCTAACACCTCTGAGCATAACTTCCCTCATCAAATTGCCACATGAATCAAACGAGACTGCATACAACAGAATGAGCACCATGAACCCTCATGACACACATTTCCAAACCCAGAGAGCCTGTCCAAGTGTTCCCTGAATAAGTAAAACACAACCTAAAAATATCACAGTATCAAGTGATAAATAACCTTTATCAAAATAGCCTTTTGTGACACCTAAGGAACAATTTTATTTAGCTTTTTAAAAAATAAATATATAATTATTTAACATAAATAAAAAGTTTGATTGACTTAATGTTAGTTAAACATAAAAAAGATTGACAATACAGATTGTTCAAAAAATTAAATTAAAAATATGAGTGACATAGAACATTTTAGGTATTAAGAAGATTATTCCAAACACATTCTTTTTTTTGTGGTGCTGATAGAACATGGTATTAGTGAATACTACTATGCATTTATTTTTCTTTTTTGCGGTACACGGGCTTCTCACTGTTGTGGCCTCTCCCGTTGCGGAGCAACAGGCTCCGGACGCACAGGCTCAGCGGCCATGGTTCACGGGCCCAGCCGCTCCGCGGCATGTGGGATCTTCCCGGACTGGGGTACGAACCCGTGTCCCCTGCATCGGAAGGCGGACTCTCAACCACTGCGCCACCAGGGAAGCCCTACTATCCGTTTATTGAATCCACTTATGCGCCACTGATCAGCTGTCAGTGACACTGGGTGCTGCTCTCTGCACTTCATCAATACACATATGTGCTACTGCCTGGGAAATGCTGAGAAATGTCTGTTTGGGAACCTCTAACTTTGCATGGTTTCTAAGGACAATGATCATGGCCTCCATTTTTCCAAAATACTATCATCATTTAAGAACACTCAGTTGAAGTGTCACTTCCTCAGAAGAAGGCACTGTGTCAGGTTTCAAGTGAAACAATGAAAAATAAGATGTGATTACTGACCTCAAAGATATTCCTGCTTTGAGTGGTAAATGTATACACAACTGACCACTAATTGTTGCTCTGTCATCCCATATACTACAGTCAGCCTCTCAAGGCCAAATCTGTGATTGGCATATACATGAGCTGACCCAAGATGGCTTAACAAACTATCATTCCCAGGGACTTACATTTGGGTAGAGAGATCCTAGTTCTTTCTATAATTGATTTAAGTGAAATAATCGAAAATGCAGATGAAAAAGGCAAACAAAACAGTAAAAACTGTGCAATACTCAGGAGAAATCAATGAACTAGCTGTGTATTGAGTAGCAGGCCCTAGAAACATCGTGGTCCAGAGAGGCAAAGGGAGATGAAGATGAAGAGAGGCAGAGAAAGAGAGAGGAATAAATAATTTCCTTGACCCTCCAGAACTTTCTAACTTCTGATTCCAATCCCTCCTGAGCCTGACGGTACCCTGTCAATGAAAAGCCTTCCAATCATTATATACCGTCCTCCCATTTTACTCTAAGTAACGTAAGGTAAATTATTTACTTACAAACAATAGTGTTAAGTAAAACGAATGTGATCTAATGAGGAAAGCAGGAGGCTCTGAACTTTATCTCAGAAATAGCAATGTTATTTTAATTTCTCTGAAACCTTATGATCACAGGGAAGGTGGAGGAATGAGCTGTGCTTTGAGCAGGGAGGATGCCGAGGAAGGTTGAGAAAGCTGACTGGGCAATAGACCATGCAATTCTTTAAGATCTCTTGGAATCAAACTCCTACGGAGGGTTGTAAAACATGTTGATTATTTAGGATCTAATTTTCTAAATTATTAATCATCCTCTGTTTTTTCCCCCTAGTTCTATTCTGCTGCCAATTCTTTCAAAAAGAACTTTAATCCTATTAATTCCCCTGCCAGATTCCAGGAAAAGTATTACAAAAACAGTGAAACTAAAATCAATGTATCTGGTTATCTCTTAGCCACGTAGTAAAAGATTTGGTGGAAATAAGGGTAAAGTGATGTCTTAATGAGATTTGGGAAATATCTGCGGATTTCATTTATGTCTGCTCAACCTAATGGGGACGTATACATAACAATTGTCTGTAATTCAATACTTAATAAAACTTGCTGATTTTCCCCAGAGACACTGTAACTGTTCATTACTTTACACTGCAGTATAAATTGGCCCAGTGGGGAGGCAGGCATAGACTGAAGGGAGCTGAGAACAAAATTACATAGCTATCACTGCAAGCACCTCCCCCACACTTGAGGCCCTGGAATCCTGCTCTTGATACATTCAGCCAAACAATCTGACACTTGCAGCTCACACTTCTAACTTTGTACCTGGAGAAGCCATAGGACACTCTGGAGTTACCTTGAAAGTATCTTAAAAATGTATACCACTTGCCCCAACACCAATATTAGGTAACCATAGTCCAGAAAATGCCCCTCCCTTACAGAAATAATAGTTTGCTACCTTCCTATACCAAGGGCATAAAAGCAAATGGAGGGCTGCCCTGGTGGAGCAGTGGTTGAGAGTCTGCCTGCCGATTCAGGGGACACGGGTTCGAGCCCTGGTCTGGGAGGATCCCATATGCCGCGGAGCAAGTGGGCCCGTGAGCCACAACTACTGAGCCTGCGCGTCTGGAGCCTGTGCTCAGCAAGGAGAGGCCGCGACAGTGAGAGGCCCGTGCACCGCGATGAAGAGCGGCCCCCGCTTGCCGCAACTAGAGAAGCCCTCGCACAGAAACGAAGACCCAACACAGCCAAAAATAAATAAATAAATGAATTTACTAAAAAATAAAAAAAGCAAATGGAAAAAAATATTGACAAGAACTGCCATGCATTTGCACCCACATGACTTAAGTCAAAGTGATTATTACTCTCCTCATATATTTCTTATCTATATAATGGGCATGGTAGCAGTACATCTGTCTCAAGCTTGTTTTGCCAGTCTAACAATATATAAATGTCATAGCAAATAAGTAGGTCATGGAAGCTCTGTACTTGTTACTGTTTTTATTTTTGTTTTTGCTGTTGTCAACCCATTATAATTCTGACCTCAGTCCTTTTGTTACTGGGGAGGGAACAGGGGGAAAAAAAAAAAGAAAACAGTAGTGGGTGGATTAATCATAACTGGCACAATTTTGAAACTATGTGTACTCATTAGCAGCAAGCAGAAATGTAAATATTCACTGAACTAGAACACATTTTACATTGTACTACCATCTCTCAAGTCAAAATAGTTATTTCCTGGCCTCCCTCTGCTTGCCTAGCAACATATAGAATATATTAACCAGGATACACTTGTGCACATTACAGTAGCTGCAAATAAGTATTGGGGGCTCATGAAAGAAATGAGCATCTATTCAGCAAGAAAATTAAGGATTATAGTTCCTAACTTCTCTCTGATGCTGTTTTGAGGGAAACTTGGTCAATAGGTAAAAACAGAGGTTCCTAAAACCCAACTTTCCTGAAATGTTGGCTATAGCTTTCAGGAATAGCTTACAGATCGTTCTTTGCGTTCAGCTGGGAAAATTAGGGTAGAGTTAATCACAATTCATAATTCCAATTCTGTCTGCTCACTCTTCTTCTTGTCTCCTGAGAAGATAAGGAAGAGTGGGCCCCAGGCATGATTTGTGTTCTTTATTTCTTATATTTAGATGTACCAGACAAATGTTTATTACTAAACCCAAACACATGGGATCTCATTATGGTTCTAATATATATTTTCCCTGAATATTAAAAAAAAATCACATGCCAGGGGTGGCAAAAATAAACTACTGAGATGTGATAACATTTTCTATCTCAGTTCTTCACTACAAAAGTCCTTTATTTATTATAGCATTGTAAGTACAACTTACAAATAGGAATTCTTAGATTCACCACTCTGCTCTATCTCCTGTTATAATCTCTCTTAAAATCAAGATAGGTCCTAAGTCAGTGTTAAGCCTTGGGAAGATCTGATTATCTCTGTTTCTGTTACATGGATGCAAAGTCTACTCCATTAATTCAAAATTATCTTTTAACACTATGTAGTAAAGTAGTAATCTCATCCCAAAGAAAGATCTGGTCTTTGCCCTCAGCTCCTGGGAGGTAATCTCTAAGCCTTCAAGCGTTCTGCATGAAGAATGCCTTTATTTATTTGGTGGCTTTGGACAACATTGGATGGTCTATGCTAACAAAGTGACTCGTGGTGGGGACTTTCGGCCATACAATAGCAGTTCAACTTCTGAAGGGGCTGGAGACTCCAGGCAATCAACCACATCTATGTGACCAGGCCCCAATAGAAACCTTGAACACCAAAGTCTCCGGTGAGCTTCCCTGGTTGGCAATACTCCATCCATCTAGTTGCACATCATTGCCAGGAGGAGTTATTTAGCACTGTCCACAACTCCACTGGGAGAAAACAACTGGAAGCTTCACATTTGGAACTCCCCTGGACTCTGCCCCATGTGCTTCTGCTCTTGGCTGATTTTAACCCATGACATTCTGCTGTAATAAACCATAACCACAAGCTTAACAGCTTTCAGTGAGTCCTGCCAATTCTTCTACTGACTTATTGAGCATGAAGATGATCTTAGGCACCCTAAACTTGCAGTTGGTATCAGAAGTGAGGATGGTTTTTACAAGCACCTACTATGTGCCTGATATTGAGCCTGAAACTATGGATGGAAACCAATGAAAAACATTTTCATCCTGACACAGCTAATAATCCAATGTAAAAGCCCGCTTCCAACCAATTTCCATTGAATCAGAAAAAGTAATCTTTATTAGCAATAACTATGATGATGATGATGATAACAATGGCAGCCACTAATGCATATTGTGTCTTTATTATGGAAGACCCTTGTCAAAGAGCTATCATATAATTCCCACAACAATTCTGTGAGGAGGATACTATTATCATCCTCGTTTTTAGAGATGAGAAAACTGAGGCATAGGGGAATAGGTAACTTGACTAAGATTACACTGCTAGGAAATAATGAAACTGGAACTTAGGCTATCTAAGCCCAAAGTTGTTCTCTTACACACAGTGCTATATGAGCTCCCACATGGAAATCCCCTAACGTTGTGTGTGGCACAAGGAGAGTGCTCAATAAATGTCAGAGGACTTCTTTTCTGCAGGGCTTCCCTCAGAACATGTTCTCTAGTGAAGGACCCCTAGTGGTTCCCTCACACAGAAGTGATGCCTTTATTTAAAACAGAGAATGGTTGTTAAGGAATGTGACATCACCAAATCAAATATACTCATCAAGACCGGTACAGTAAGAAATTGAAAGATTCCGCTATTTGTAAATTAGAGAAGGACATGTAAATATGAGACAATTGATAAAACTGGATTTAATGTGGGAAACGTTTAGATACTTTTTTTTTCCCATTTAAAAATTTCCACTATTGAACACCTTTATATCAAATGCTTTGGGAACTTATGTGTTGTTATTCAGAGAAAACGTAATAGTGATTATAAGCAAAACTAAGACAGTAAAATTGAAGGGTATTTTTTTAAAAGAATCATAAACATTTTCAAAATCATTAATCAGTGCAAAAACATTATTAACTTCCTACAATGTGCTCAAGCAGTGCTGTAGATGCTGAGGATACAAAGAAAGAATTACATGAAACCATCTTTAAAATGATTCACGGGGCTTCCCTGGTGGCGCAGTGGTTGAGAGTCTGCCTGCCGATGCAGGGGACGCGGGTTCGTGCCCTGGTCTGGGAAGATCCCACATGCCACAGAGCAGCTAGGCCCATGAGCCATGGCCACTGAGCCTGCGTGCCCGGAGCCTGTGCTCCACAACGGGAGAGGCCACAACAGTGAGAGGCCCACGTACCACAAAAAAAAAAAAAAAAAAAAAAAAAAAACATTCATGAAGATACACAGGGTACCAATATCCAGTGGTGGTATAATTCATTAGAAAGTGATACATGGGGAATAAGAAGAAAAGATTAACTATGCCTGGGTGGGACTAGTTCAGGTAAGATTTTAGAGGAGTCACATCTGAACTAGTTTTGAAGACTGATTAAGAATATTTAGACAGACAGTATGTGGGAGAAAGATATTCCAGGCAGTGAGAATATAAGAAAGAGCATGGAATGTTCAAAGAACTGAAAATAGTTCAGTGTTTCTAGGGTGAAACCTATAAGTGATGGGAGGAGAGGGAGTATTTGAGCAGGAAGATGCATGGTTAAAAAAAATAGGTAGGATTAGAACACAATGGCTTGTGTGCCATTTTAAGGAGTTTAGAATCATCCTGTTAACAGTGGGTGTCCCTAAATCATTACAAGTAGGAAAGTGACATCAGATTTGTATTTTAAAACTATCATTCCCTCAAATATTATATTCTAGAGGAAAAACTCAGTTATTTCCTATTTTATAAAGCAGAACTCTGATACAGTGATTAAGTATATGTTCACAGAAGCCAGAAGGAATGGGCTCAATTCTTGTCTCCTCCATTTATGTGCTAGCTGTGTTCTTGGGAAGGTCAATTAATTGCTGACATTTAGTCTTCTCATCTAAAGGAAGGATAAGAATACTTCCCATTCATAGGACAGTTGTAAGAATTAAGTGAAATAATACATATTAAATACTTAGAACAGAGAAAGTTTTTAATGAATGCTAATTTTTAACATGGTTATTATTATATTGTTTTCGCTAGTCAATACGATGGATATTTTAAATTTGACAAGAAACAATTCCTCATGTATTCAATTAGCTTATTTTCCTTTTTACTACTGTAACTCCTTGTTTTTGTAAATTAATAACAGGTAAGCCAATGCTAATACCATAAGTAACAAAGTTACTTCAAAATGCATTCATGAGGGATCAAAGTAAAAAATGAAATAAATCTGTAAAAATCAGCCTATGAATTTGTATCACTCCAGGCAGACTAAGAAACATCAAATGGAATAGTGATGAAAATTTAGCAAGTTAGAAAGGATTAGTCAAAATTTCTGTGAACTAAAATTTCAATTGAATTTCTAAGTCAACTTAACTTTAAACATATGCTTATTAAAATAATTTTAAAATGCAAATGTATTTTTTCCCATTTCCTTCTTAGTTTTTACTAATATTATATTTAAGAATTTTATATACCTGGCCCCTCATAAGCAATGATATGATAATCTAATTAGGGGCTAAAAGCTATTTCTATGATGATTTATTTCTTTGGATTCTCTTTTCTCCAACTCCTGTCTTTACTCCACATGCACACTCATGCATATCCAAAGTCTATTCACTACAGCTATAATTATTTTCCCAAAAGGAATTTCCAATCTGATCAATACCAAACAAAACTTAGTATTGCCCAGTTTTGCAGGACTAGATATTTAATTTAGATATTAAGTATAAAATACTCTACTTAATATTTAAGATTAACCATCAATCAAGTATATTACCTACATTCTAATTTCTCTTCCCATAGCTCTTATACTCCTGACAATGTGCTTCATGGTATATATTACTTAATTATTATCATATTGCATTTGCCACTCCTCCATAGTCTGAGGGCTCCTATTACCCAAATTTTTCAGCTATCACATGTTTTGAAATCCAATTGCACATTTTAAGATTTCAGGAAGCTTTAACTTTCTATCTAAAAGTAACCTCATTTGTTCTCCATTTATTCAGTTCTGTCTAAACCATCTTACTTTGTACTTGCAGCTATGCTACTTTATTTTATTTAACGTAGCAGTATCATGTCTGGAAATAATAAATTTCTCAAGGACTGGGGTTAGGTTCTATTTTGCCTGCAGTAATTTATCTGAGATGATCTCTAAATGGGTAAATCTATCAAGCAGACATTAATTGGAAAAAGAAATCTCTTGAGAGATAGTTAAGGACATGCATTCTCAATGGGGAGGATATCATCCTCACAGGGATTAAATTGGTTTTTGAGGGCAAAAAAAAAAATCTTAGATATGAAGATGGTCTGTGGTCTTCCAAAGGATCACACTATATAAACAGATACTTAGTATAAAGCTGTGCTATACAGTATACCTGTGGTATTAAAATTTCATGGGTATTGGAAAGATTAAAAAAAAGATCCCTCAGGTGAATGATAATGAAAAAAAGATCGAGAAACACTGATCTTGTATAATTTTTTATGTTGATATTTTTGTACATCCACAGAAGGATAATCAGATTAATTTACAGATAAAAATTTCTTATGTTTTACCTTGATAAGGGCATATGCAAGTATGAGTCATATTATGTCAATTATTTTAGAACCCTGACTTTGGATCAAAGTCACTTGAATATAATTATATCTAATAATCATATTTTCTGATTTATCTATTTACCCTAGATATAAAGTTTAAATATAGAACTTGAGCATATTTCAGAGAGATGGCATTGGAATGAACTACCCTGGGACGAAGTGAGAGAGTAGCATTGACATATATACACTACCAAATGTAAAATAGCTAGCTAGTGGGAAGCAGCCGCATAGCACAGGGAGATCAGCTCAGTGCTTTGTGTCTACCTAGAGGGGTGGGATAGGGAGGGTGGGAGGGAGATGCAAGAGGGAGGGGATATGGGGATATATGGATACATATAGCTGATTCACTTTGTTACACAGCAGAAAGTAACACAACATTGTAAAGCAATTATGCTCCAATAAAGATGTTAAAATAAAAAAAAAAAAGAAATCCAACTAAAGTGAGATTTTAAAAATATTCACTAAGTCTAAAATCAGAAATATAAAATGACTGTGATTTGGAAGAGAAAATAAATTTTTAAATGGTGTAAAATTTAAAAGGTATATCTCTGTCCCTAAGGAGTAGATCATCGGCCAGCTATTGTTTTGTAAAACAATAAATACTTAAATACCACATAGGTATCTTCAGATTGACTGATAGACAAATCCAGGAAATAAATAATTGTATGGAGATGTATAAAAATATCTTGAGGTTGCAAAATTGATTAAAATTATTTATAACTGTTATATTTCTCCAGTGAGTTTCCTGGGATTCTTAAGGAAATACTATCACAACTCCTAGGGAATATTTTATATGGCAAAGTTACTCTGTGATCATGACATGAACATACTTGAAGATATGTTTTCATATCTACTTGGCATCAGATTAAAATTTTAACTTTTAAGATGAGGAAAGAGCAGATCCATAAAGCAATGTAAAGTATTTTCTCCAGTACCTGAAGATTTTTGGAAAGCACCTTGTGGTAAAAGTCACACTAAAATATCTTTTTATCAACTACAGGGTACAGGAACATAGAAGTTATAAATAATGTTACCCCTGACAAGAATATAGTTGTTCCCTTCCCTGAATTTACATAGAGTAAATAAACTAAACCAAATAAATGAAATGCCTTATTTGTTAGATCAAATAAATCATTTTTTCCAACCTTATTTAGTCTACCTCTGACAGTTTCCAGTCTACCTTAAACTCATCTCATTTTATTGAAACTGAATTTTCTAAGGCCTCCAGTGAACTAATGTGGGAAGAATACCAAGGCCTCTCTTGTTCAAAAGTGTAAATTTATTGCCTTAGAGCCTGAGGAGCAGGCTTCTAGACATTTATTATATCTCTATGTAGCCATCAGATCTATTGGAATCGGTGTGCTTCTTTGACTATATTAATGGCCCACTTCCTCACAGCAGATCAATTATTCAATCCTTAGAAACTACTATGAAAACCTGTCTAAAACTAAATTTGCAGCCTAAGTCCACATCAACCTAAAAACTTTCAATCCAGCAGCATCAATATGCATAAACATAGACATTTCAAAATTTTAATAACAGAAAAACAAAAGTAAACACAAAACTGAAGTCAAAATAATTCTATCTACCTACCTATCTATAAATACATTTCCTCATATATAGATATACACATACATATACATATATCATCATCATCATCAGAAAAATATACTGAAAGCCAGTTTGTTAAGAAAGACAACCTTGACATTTTCAATAGCAGAGTTAAAAGGATCAAATGAAAATTTAAGCACACAGAAAGGAATAGTTAAATCATAATTTATTTTAAAAGTTTACTCATTTGAGTATGTTTTTTTAATTTTAAGTAATTTTAACAAGTGGAGCTGGGGGTTCTCAACCAGGGGTTCTGAGGGGAGGCTAGTTAAAGATTTCTAAAGAGTCAATTTTGAGGTTCAAAGCACCAGCATATTCCGTGAGAAACTGTGTAATATAGGTACCTGTGCAACTTTTAACTTTTTGAGAGAAAGCTCAAACTTTCATGCTTTTTTCCAAATAGTAAAAAACTACTGGGAGAGAGTTAATCAAGTTATTGGATGAATTCTTAGTTTGATTATTTTTATTTTCAGTCTATATTTTCTCAAAAGGATATATTTTTTGCTAAGCTAGTTATATTAATTCAACAGTCATGACAATCATGATATTCAAAAGATACTTATAAATGCAGCTTTACTTTAAACTTGAGGGGGTCGCTATAATATGTCAAAATCAACCAATGAACATAAATAACAAGAGTAATTACTGAGTATAAAATTCGAGAAATTATTTCATGTTCTAGCTCCTCATTTGGAATATCAAGCTATATTAATACAAAGGGATCATTGTAAAATATCAAATTTTAATAAGATATTTTCATACCTGAAAGTAGGAAAGCCTCCAAAGTTTGCAAGCTTAGCTCAGATGCTTAGCCCTGGCAAACACATCTGCCAGTCTAAGTGTCTCGGGAAGTCTACCCTGTCCTTTGCCATAGTGAGCTAGGATACGACTCTCTTCCTCAGCCCTCTAAGGTTGAGGAGAGTTGGGTGACCTAAATGAGAGAACAGTAATTGTGAGACCACACTTCAATCTCATCCTCCATGCTCATGCATGAAATCCACCAAACCCTGTGGCAATAGCATGAGACAGTCTGGGACCGACATAACTTCATGCCCACTCCTTACTTGTGAACAATCAGAAGAGCAGTTGTATCACATGCTTGGATTAAGCAATGATCGACTGGCCAGATATATGTCTGGAAGACAAGTGTTGAAGAAACTGTAAAACCAACCTTCCAGAAAAGAAAGTAGGGTCAGTGCTTAGAAGTATCCATGTAAAGATCTCAGATCACTATCTTAACTGTGAGACCTTGGCAGGCTTCTAAGGCCTTCAAAAGCTGTGATGGATCTTCATTTGATGATAGCATTATAACAGGTAACTTTTTAGTAATAATAATCCTCTTGTTTAAGTGACAGGTACCTGGGATCTTTACTCCACTTTTTACAAATCTATTAATATGAAAAGTAAACAGTCATGACCGGAGGGGAGAAAATAAAACAGATAATAATATTGCAACCAGAACAACAGGGCAAGATTTAGAGAAAAATACAGTTGCAACAGCACAAAAAATGAAAAGTATAATTAAATCTCTAAACAAGAAAATTAATAAAAGCAACTGATATTTTTTGTTCTTTCCTAATTGTCTGGTTCAGAACCTTCTGAATCACTTATAGTAGTTTATACAACTATGTTTAAAGAATAAGGAGGTGTATACAAGACAGAATTTATAAAGATCTAATAGGTTTATACCTACAAGTAAATGCAATAAAATGGAAATTCAATCGTTTAATCTGGCCCAATAGAATAACTTAAACTAGTAAATATAAATAAATTTCATGGTAAAATGGTTTAGGAGAGCTTAATTACAGCAATTCAGGAGAATTTGATAGGTATCAAGACTTTATTCAAATTAATTTTAAAACAATTGCTTGATGATATGTGAATATTATAGGAATAAATCATGGAATGTGTCTGAAAACTATCCATTACATGATATATTAGCTCAGATCAATGTGTCTTGCTAACAGATGAAATGTTCTAAAACATATTCTTCAGAAACTACTGAAGTTTTACTATTTCCTCTAGCAGATAAATCTTAAACAAAAGTTGAAATAAGAATGGTAGTTGGCACCTACATATGGTAAAGAGAGTGCTGATTTCAGCAACTGTCATAACAATCTTAAAAAAAGGAAAATTCATTACATATTTCTTGGTCTGATAAGTGGCCCTTCAAGCTATCACAAAACCTGACTTAATTATAAAATTATATGCTTTCACGTTTGCATAAAATGTCTAATATTATAGTGGAGTAAAAAGGGAAAATTTTAGAAATAGTAAAAATGGTTATGTCATATCTACATATTTTTTATAGTCTTCATTTGAGTAAATATAATAAACGTGGATTGCATATATCCTGTATAAAATCCTGACAATATTCTAATTTTGGAAGCTAGAAAAATCCATCCATATCCTATTGGGAAATTCTCTTCCCACCAACACCTGTTCTACTAGAAAAAAAAAAAACACATGAATGCAAAACAAAATATCTGAAATTGATATAAAACACACTGCTGGTGTGTAGAGGTCTGTTCATACACAGAATCTTTAGCTGCAAATATCTATGAAGGAGAATTTTCAATCTTAGCATGTAGGTTTCAATTCTCTCTAAGGGTAGTTTCAGTTTAATCAGCACAAAATCATAGGTGAGAGCCAGCTTTCACACATCAGCACGGGTGATCAAAAAAAAAAAAGGAATGAAGAAAAGATTTTGAAAATTATTAGACTAAAGATGTTCATAGAGTCCATTGTGATCTCATGGTCTCAAGGGATCACCCACCTACTGATTTCCTAGAAAAACAGTTGGTCATCTTCAATTGTCTCAGTAGTTAAATTAAATAGACAGCACCCAATTATCTTTTCACCAAAATCATCAGACCAGCATCACT
The DNA here is from genome assembly GCF_963924675.1 of Phocoena phocoena. Classification (NCBI taxonomy): domain Eukaryota; kingdom Metazoa; phylum Chordata; class Mammalia; order Artiodactyla; family Phocoenidae; genus Phocoena; species Phocoena phocoena. The sequence continues at coordinate 55,428,070 of NC_089224.1, read as the reverse complement.
ATTATCTACCAAATATTTCAAGGCTCACCCCCTCCTCACCAAAATAAGACTGTTACATGTCAGACTTATCAAGATAAGGTGTAGCTTCACTATAGGAAGTAGTTTGGAGTTTTAATTTATAATCATAACATTAAAATTAAAATACTGCTCTACATGATCATATTATTATACTCAACAATGTCTTAGATTGTAGATTTAAAATGCATATGACCTAATAATTGCATGAATGTTAAATGCACATATAAGAAATGTCATTAACAAACACAGACCTTTCCTTTGTAAAATTGTTAAATTGCTTCCATTTTCTTCAGAATTCAGTTGCTCTTTGATTTTGGCTGTGTAGCACGGCTTGTGGGATCTTTTAGTTCCCAGACCAGGGATCAAACCTGGCCCTGGCAGTGAAAGCGCATGTCCTAACCACTGGACCCAGAATTCAGATGCTCTTGAATTTCATTTTATCAAAAATAAACTTCCATGTATTCACACACTGAGACCAAAATAACAACAACAAATGGATTAAAATATACAGCCTATCTATTAAACTATCTAGTTGACTGGTTTGTAGCATTCCTAATAGATGGCAACTGCAAACAGCTCTAATATCCTTTAACCCAAGAGTTTTCCTTGGATAGAAGAACTTTCAGCTCTAAGTTCATTAGTTTTACAGCTTGTTAGAAAGTTGTCAGAAATGTGGCCAACAGTAATCTCTCCAGTGAATTTAGTTTATTGATGATGGGGTTTCTAACCAGTATGTATAAATTCATGGCCTACTTTGAAAATAATGACATGTGCATGCACATAAAATGGTAATATTCTGCTAGATAAAGGAGTAGGAAATCATATTTTGTGCTAGAAAACTTGAAAATGATTCAATTCTTTAAGTATTAGTGAAGTGTGAATAGATATCAGTGATCAACTCATGGTAATCCTTTTTGATGGGGGAATTTATGAAAAACGCTGGAGAGTTTTCAAAAGATTGCTTTATATAATATCCTATATGACAGACCTGATATCATGTATGCATATACATGAAATAAACACACAAGGAAAGAGAGGAGTAAAAACATTACTCTTTACTCGGATGACAAACCCCAAGTTAAGTGGAATTGCTCTTCTAAAACTATCCCTGGTTTTAGGAAGGTATTTTGATAAAAATGGCTTTCTGATAGTTTTTAGCTGAAATGGAGAAATACGGGTTATATGAGTATCTTTAGCTCTGTTCTCTTCTCATGTTCCACTACCACATTCCTTGCCAGAAATGACTTACAATTTTACAAATAGGCACTATACTTCTCTGCCTTGATGTCGTCTTCTGTCTCTCTTGTGACCCCCATTTCTCTAAGAACAAGTGACACTCAACCAAAGGGGTTGGTTTTGGACAAATGAATTAATTTTGGGTAATGATTTTTGGACCAGGAATGAAGCCTTCTCAAGCTAGGCACTTTCTACTCTCTCTCAAGAATGTGGTATGGGCTGAATTTGCTTGTCTCAGTCTCTGTTATTTCCTTAGAAGGTCACATGAACTTTGGAGCTAAACCACCACATAAGACCATTATCTTTCACTAAGTCCATGAAGAAGCCAAGAGCTGATGACTTGTATAAAAAGCATCTTAAATAAGAGAGTACATACCAAAGATGACATAATGAAATCTCAGAAGAGAGTTTTAATGACTCCACAAGTCTATCCAGCTGGGAATTGGGGCTAGGTGAGAACCCTGGATTTTAGGCTGACTACATTTCACCTGCCCTGCTTAATATAATGTGGACCTCTATAACTGCATTTCTAGCCTTTTTCCTGATTAAAGCGGTTCTGTTGATATTTGTTTCCTCTTACAGAGTATAGGTCCCAGGAAAACCAGTGGCAGATCTTACTCTTCTTTGTATGCTACTGGTACAGTGTTCACTGTCTAAAGACCCAGGTTTAATTCCTCGTTCCCCTACCTGGGCAAGGTACTTGATCTTTCTAAGACTCAGCTTCCTCTTCTGAATTCCTATATCCTAGGCCATTGTGGGAATTACAGAAATAATGTCAAATGCCTTGCAAGGCACCTAGTACACTTCAGTGTTAAATATTGTTATATCATGCTCATTAGCATTTAGAAAGTACTCTGACTATAAAGCTGCTCAATAAATATACACAGGATATTAATACAAAACAAAATTAAAACTAAGACTATAAATCAGAGGATGGCAAACTGTGTACCATGGTCCAAAACTGGACTTCTGTCTGTTTTTGTACTGCCAGCAATTTAAGTATGATTTTTACACCGTTAAGGGATTATAAAAAGCAAAACAAAAACAAAGAATACATGACAGAGACCGTATGTAGGCCACAACACCTAAAATATTTACTATCTAGCCCTTTACAGAAAAAGTTTGCTAACCCCTGCTATAAAAAATCTATAGAATATGACTGCAGTTAAAAATACAGAAATATCCTTTGAGAAAATAAATCTTAGGAAACTCTCTTGATTAGTACATTTCTAAAATTTATAAAGTTTAGCTTTAATAAGCTTCTATTCTTTCCTGTAGTTTCCCCCCTCCACTTCATCCTCATATCAAGGTCACACTAATCATTCCACAGCACCATTTTTATCATAGCACTCCATTTCTCACAAATATATACATAATCAAAATAAAGAATCATGTTCAAATCCTTTCACCAAATATTCAAGATCAAACTGTTTTTCATTTCTGAAATGTTATCTCCCACTCCGTTAGTAAATATGTAATTCCAGCCATACCATACTCCCTTTAGTAATACTATGCATATTTAGATACACTGTGGTTTTAAAATATGACAGTCTTCATTTGAAAAAAATTTTGACACTCTTCTCTTTGAAGAGTGGAGCCTAGTTTCCCTCCATGTAGGCCAGGTTGGTAGGCTTGCTTCTAATGAATAAAAGTAGTAGAACTTAGGCTGTATTGCTTCCAAGGTGCAGGCATAAAAATTATAACTTCCTCCTAGTTGTCCTTTTTGTCTAGCTCACACTGAAGGAAACCAAGTATCATGCCTTGAATACACTCCAGAGATGCTACATAGAAAGAATCTGAGAGTTTGTATAATAGCCAGTCCCAGCATGGCGGCCACGTGCGTAAGTCATCTTGGAAGCACCCTTGCTGAGCCTTCAGATGAGTGTAACCTCAGCAACATCTTGGCTTCAGTCTCACAAGAAACCTTGACTCTGAATTGTCCAGCTAAGCAGCTCCCAAATTCCTGACTCACAGAAACTGTTGAGTTTAAACGTTTGTTGTAAGCAATAAACAAGAAAATGTATATCAAGCACTAGCCCAGAGCTTGGCACAAGGTAAAAGACTGACAAATGTTGCCTGTCACAGTTTTTTCTTATTGTTTCAGTACTGTTTAGAATAAGATCAACAGTAAACAGACATGACAAAGATGTACTGAGTAATACAGATTTCTAAGTGCACTTTTACTTAGGATTGGAATATATTTTTATTCTCAATAGGTCTTTAAATCATCTAACGTATGAAAGTTGCTAAGAAAGTAAATCCTAAGAGTTCTCATCACAAGGAAAAATTATGTTTTTATTTTTCTTTCTTTCATATCTAAATGACATTATAGTAGATGATGGATGTTCACTAAATTTATTGTGGTAATCATTTCACGATGCATGAAAGTCAAATCATTATGCTCTACACCTTAAACTTATAAAATGCTGTTATGTCAATTATATCTCAATAAAAATGGAAGAGATCTGGGGAATTCCCTGGTTGCCCAGTGGTTAGGACTCCTAGCTTTCACTGTCAAGGGCCTGGGTTTGATCCCTGGTTGGGGAACTAAGATCCCACAAGTTGCGTGGCATGGCCACAAAAAAAGGGAAGAGATCTAACTAAATAAATAAATTTAAAACTTAAAAAAATCATCTAATGAAGAGTGATTCTACCAAAGACCTATTCTGAAAGTACTGCTAGCTGACCGTCAAAATTCTTTATTCCATATATTGATAGTAAAAGGAGTTGTAACTTGTATCTGTCTTCCCAGTTAAGAACAGAATTTTCCAGTCCCTCTCGAAAGCCTATAATCATATATGGAAGTTCCTGTTAATGAAATGTAACTAAAAAATGTGTAATTTCTATCTCAGTTCCTTAAGATGAACTCTTTTACTCTGAACTTCTCCTCTTTGATTTCCAGAGTAGTGATGTCCAGAGTGACTTAGGAGACACTGTTAAAGTTGGCAGAGCCACCATCGTCCTAAATTCCTAAACTGCCCCATTGCATTAGAACTGCCTGCTGATCTGCTATATTGTGCCTAAATTTTTAAACAGGTAAAAAATTAATTTGATCTTGCTTGAGCAATTGGAGTTCTGGTTCTCTTTGTTACAGTGATTAATGATTCCTTAATACACCCTATATTGATCCAATAAGATCAATGCTTAAGCATTAGTAATTCCAGTGGCCCCTAATGACAAAGCTGAGAGTTATCAGATATTTCATGATGATAATTAGAGAAAAGCATTGACATTAACTCTCCAATATCACACATAATCACATATTTATAAATAAAAAAAGAGGTTAAAGTATTTCAAATGTTCATGATACCAAACAAGAGTGCATATGATCTAAAAGTATTTAAACTGTTCTTAATTTTAAAAATATTTTGTGTATCAATATTAGCATGCATTTAGATAAGTAATTATAAAAATTGAGTTTTATAATTTGTTGAAGCTATGACAAGTGCCCATTCCCTAATAAATCTTATTTATTTAAAGCTATGCAGTGTACGGAAAAGAGCTTAAATAAAGACTTGAAGCCAAATGAGAAGAATCTGAAGACTAAATGTTCAACTTAATATATAGCCTGGACAAATCAAATAACTTCTCTAGACCTTAGCTATATCTTTTGTAAACTAGTGACTGAAAACGAATACACCTCTGTGTTGTTGTGAGGACTGAATGGAATAACATATATAAGTGAACTCTAATGCACTGTAATGTAAGCACAGTGTTCCTCAGGAGACAAGAATGTTTCATACATTTACACATATAATCTTATTTCTGCTAAAATTTTTGGCAACGTTCTATTGTATGTTCCCAGGGAAAATGAGTTTTTTAATTAGTCAACAAATGCTACTGACTCTTTTATATTTGCCATCGGAATGGTCATGTTAATATTTCCTAAAATTAACCTGGTATTAAGAATGCCAGCTAAGAGAGAGAGTCATTAAGGAAGTGCTGTGCGAGAGCTTTTTTGTGGTTTTGTCTGACTATTTGTTGCTGTTGTAAAGAACGATATTAAGAAAACACAATTAGATTTAGGCAATTAGAAAGGCATCAGTTTTCTTGGAAAGTAGTTTTGGTAGAGTGACATGATTTGAAACCAAATTGCAAAATATTAAAAATTAATCATTGGTGAAGACATGGAAACAAAATATGTAGTTCTTTTATCCCCCGGTTCTTTGGTGTATAATGAAATAAGAGTGAGTGTTAGTAATTTCAACTAGAAAAAAAGGTCTGGGAAAAAGGAGGGCTTAGAGAGGACATAGGCGGTTATTTTTAAAGAAAAATAGGATATCATCAAGAAGGACATTATGAAAATTAACGAGACAGTGATGGAGATAATGCACAGAGTGAGAAGGAAGAAGTGAGGGAAAGAAAGGGAGAGGACATTTACAGGAGAATGTGGACAGCACAAGTCCAAGATTACTATTTTTTTCTTTTTGATAGGTAAGAAATGGATTTATTTAGAGAGAAACACATTCCACAGACAAAGTGTGGGCCAGCTCAGAAGGCAAGAGGTCCCGAAATATGGGGTGGTTAGTTTTTATGAACTGGGTAATTTCATAGGCTAATGAGTAAGAGGATTATTCCAACTATTTCAGGGAAGGAGTGGGGATTTCCAGGTATTGGGCCACCACCCACTTTTTGACCTTTTATGGTTGGCCTCAGAACTGTCATGGAACTGGTGGGTGTGTCATTTAGTTAATGTATTACAATGAGCATATAATGAGGCTCAAGGTCTACTGGGAGTCGAATCTACTGTCATCTTGGACCTAGCTGGTTCTAAGCAGTTTTTGTCATGTCCTATGGCTATATCATTCTTTTATAGGTTGTGCCCTGCCCCCTTCCCTCCTGTTTCATTCCCCCCTCAGAGATTTTACTCTCATATTCTTATGGGAAGCAGAGGGGCAACAGTCTGTCTTCTGTAACTGCTTCAAGGCTGAGTAGGGGGCATCAACCTGCCTGTCAGGGAGTAAAAAATCTCTGGGTGCCTGATCTAGGGTACCCAGGGGCAGGACAACTCCTTGTTTTAAGTCAGTATGGGCTGGAATCCTCGTGTAGCCATCATCTTGATGATGAAGCACTTTTTGTAACAGCATCAGAGTGCAAAAATTTCTATAAACAACAAAAGAATTAAAAGGCATGGTTAAACATCTGGTTACATTGTAATTGATAAAGAAATTGGTTACTATAATGAGAATTATGAATGATTACACTTAACATACCAAATAATCCTAGTTAAATATTTATCTTTGAGATACCTCAGGGGGCCTCTAAAGTATCCCAAAGTTAGCTGGAAATCAAAAGAACTTTAATTAAAATTTGATATTTGGGAAGTCTGTCAAAAAGTTTTAAAACACTTGGTCAAATAAGATCACAGGTCACTGTAAGAAAGAGTTGGGCGTAATCAGGACTTTCTAAGATTGGATTAAATCTACTTGGGTAAATGGATATTGTTGGGAATGAGATAGGACAAGCGGATTTGGTTTCTCCCTCCAAAGTTTTCTTGAAATGCTGCTTTTTATAACAGATAGTATGAGTTTCTTTGCCTTTAAGTGATCTGTATCAGCTTTTGAAGTCTCTTGTAACTTTGGTTAAGAAATAAGTATTGTCTCACAGTGACCAAGATTAATTTTTAAGGCTTTATTGAGGTACAATTCCAAGATTAATCTTGAAAGACAACAAAGACCTTTTTTTTCCTCAAAGACAGGAAAAAGAGAGTATATTAAAAATTCATAACATTTTTGAGATAGGAATGTTCAAGATGAGTGATACTAAGATCAAAGAATTTGAAAAAAAATGGGGAAGGTATTGAGTGTTAAATAAATGTGCAGAGAAGGTAAGCATATCACGTTTACTGGGAAGTTAAAGTGCATGCCCTGTTATGAAAAAGAAAGTGATAAGGCTAAGAAAGTAGATCTTAAAAGTTCTCATCACAAGAAAAAAATTTGTAACTCTGTGAGGTGAACAACCATAACTGAACTTACTTTGATAATCATTTCTCTATAGATACATATCAAATCATTATGTTGTATACCTCAAGCATATACAAATCTTATATGTTAATTATATCTCAGTAAAACTGGGTGGGGGAGAAACTGATGAGAAAATGTTTAAGTTAAATCAAGATGCTAATGAGCAAACAAATAGTTCGAATTCATCCCTGTCAATTACAGGCCACCACAAAATACCACAAAATAACTGTGGATATGGCAAAAGTGAGTTTATTCTTACTTACTAAAGCAGATCACTACCTCGACAGAGACTTAGGAATTCCTGTCTTAGTAGGGAGGGCAATGTCAGGATATTTATGAGGTTTGGTGATCTGGCTCAAAGTGGGTCTTTCCATACAGGGGCTAAGGTCAGATGGGGCACAAATTCTGATATAATAGTTTAAAACTGATGGACAAAGCAAGGGGAGGGTTTTGATGTGAGGGTTCAAAAACTCTTAGAAAATAAACATTTGGTTGATGCTATCAAAAAGTTGCTTGGCCTGATGTCCATTTAAATGAATTTTACAGAAAGCCCCTGAAATAAACAAGTTTCTCACAACTTTTATCTTCCCTGGAAAGTGTTTCCCTTAAGAGTAAAGTCATGATGATGAAGTAGTGGAATTACAAGCTTGTGTTAGTGAAGACAGTAAACTGTGTGGGTATAGGTGTTTCTATGCTCCATTCACTTCTTTTTTTATATAGAACTAGAAATGTTTCACATATATAGCAAGAATTCCTTTCGTAGGAACAGATGATATTGATAGAACATTAAAGATAGTTCAGCTCTAATCAATCAAGTAATAGTAAGAAAACTATTAGAAATCTTCAAAACACAATATATTCTAATAATCTATCAGTGTAGTGTGTTCCTATAAAATTTATGAATATTTCTAAAGATTTTTAAGAATTCCTTGTTATTTGGATTTTGCTATTTTCCTCCTCTTTGAGATCTCCAAGTGATCCCTGAAGGATCCCTTGTCTTGACCGGGCATTCCTGTCTTCTTTCTTTACAATCTTAATACATTTAGTTTGTGGGTATAACTAATAAGTATAGCGAGTATAATATGCTTTTGGTAAGTTATTACAATGTGAACATTTTAGCTAAAAAGTAACTACGTATTGTAGTTAATAATAAATAGAGTGATATTTATGTGCCTCCTTTATCAAGAATGATACCTGAAAGAATGAATTTAGATTCTGAAGCATTCAATAATACATGCTATAAGTCAATATTAGAAACAAGCCAGAGAATTCAACATAAAATTGGAAAACAAAAGTGTCAAGGAAGCCCCTTCCCCATGAGGAAATAAGGATTACTGGGTCCTAAGACAAGCAGCTCTGAGTATAGCCAACATGAAATTAATCGCAACTAGAGAAGCATTCTAGTCTTCAGTATTTGAAAATTCAAATCTTCCATTAGTTCACCAGCAGCACTTCAGTTTTAACATATCTTCGGGATTTCATTAAATGACTCTAGATGTTTTTTTTTTCTTCTTCAAGTTTTAAAACATTTATACTGTGATTATATCATCTTATTTATGGAGTTAAAGAGATTAGTTAATGACTTCTCTGAAAGCAGAGAAAAGGGAGAAGAAATGGGAAAGAAACCATGAAAGATAAATGATTAAGTAATGTAGATTATTTTCTATTAAAACTACAAGGCAGGATGAAATATATGGTGCTTGTTATTGTTTTAAAAGGCAGTGGAAATGAAGAAAGCATAATAATGGTATAATTATAAATCTTTGAAGTTCTTCAGCATCTAAAAGCATTAAATCTATTAATGTAGCAAGGCTATGCTCATACCCAGCTCAAGACAAATATATTAGCATTATATGTTTCGCATTGGTATAATTTAAAACACTATAAATGAAAAATGCTTTGCCCCTGGTTAATTTTGTGTGTCCCTTTGCCCTTGGTTAATTAAACAGAAAGTAGGATTTAGTTGTGAGGGTTTTCCTCATACAGTGGGGCCTTCCCTGACCACACTGTTTAAAATACAGCCTCCACTCTAACACACACACACACACACACACACACACACACACACACACACACACACACACATTTCCTACCCTTCTATGCATTGTCTCCACAACATTCACCACCATCTGGTATATCTGTTCATTTTAATTTTTTTTATTATTTAATTGGTTAAGGTTTGGTCCCTCCAACTTCCACCCTGGAATGTTCAGCTCCGTATTCACAGAAACATTGTTTTGTTCTTGCTTTATTCCCAAGGCCCAGGACAGTGTCTAAAACATAGTAGTGTTAATGGTGGAGGGAGGAGGGAGAAGGAAGAAACAGCTGGATGGAAAATGAAAGGAAATTATTTCTAAGGATAAATCACTACTTGGACAACAAAGCTACATGGTAGAAGGGCATCGTTAGATTTCTAAGCACTCCTGTAAGTGAGTTCCTGTCTCCTTTATCCCACACACTGACCAGGAAAGAGGGACCAGGACTGGATTCCTTCTGGGAATAGTCTTTACTCTCACTTTTCCTTGGCACGCATCTCCCTGCACTCTGATTACACTAGGAGGATTTAAAGGAGGATGGTTAATTTTATGTGCCAACTTGACTGGGTACAGGGTGTCCAGATATTTGGTTAAACATTTTTCTAGGTGTGTCTGTGATATTGTTTCTGGATGAGATTAACATTTGAATCAGTAGGCTGAGTAAAAAGCAGACTGTCCTTCCCAGTGTGGGCAGACCCCATCCATTCCATCAAAGGCCTGCATAGAACAAAAAGGTGGAGTAAGAGAGAATCCATTCTCTCTGTCTGACTGTCTTCTAGCTGGGACACTGGTTTTCTGCATTTGAACTTAGACTGGAACTTACACCATCAGCTCTCCAGTGTTCTCCAGTTTACTGACTGCAGATCCTGGGACTTCTCAGCTAACATAACCTTGTGAGCCAATGCCATATAATAAATATCTATTGATCTATCTATCGATCTATCTATCTAACCACCCATCTCACTTAATGGTTCTGTTTCTTTGGAGAACTGAGACTAACATTAAGACTTGGTTGATAAGTGGTCAGGGATACCACTAAGTCTGTCTTTAGTACTAAAGTTTTCTTTTCTTAGCTCTTTCTACACAAAAGATGCTCCATTGTAGGGTCTATGTTGGTTTGGAGACAAAAACGTCATAGCAATAAAGAATCTACTTGTATAAAAATCACCAACTTCCATGTTGCAAAATCTAGCAGATAATTTTCAGGCCTCAAATTATGTGCTATCTTATCAGCACTCAACAAAGATGACCTAACTTCCTTTTAAGCCCTCTGTTATTTTGACTTCCATGACACCATTCTCTGCTGCTTTGTTCCTAGCCCACTGGATTCTCCTTTCCTCTGACCTTTACTGGTGTTTACTACTCCTACCAGACCTATGAATCATAGAAGACATACATTTTTTTTTTAAATCTAAAACTCTATCTATTAAAAAATAATTGAGCAAACTTCCACAGTGGTTTTATAACCAATTATGGACATTATAAACACTGTACAAAAATAGAATGAAAAAAATTGAGATAAAGACAAAATGACAACGTTTTTAAATGCTGTCTAGTCACAATGGCTTTATTATCAATCATTTGCAAATACTAGATAAGGGTAAGATATACATTTGGGGCAAGATATACTGTTGATGATAAAAAATGTATTTCAAATAGACTACTTGATAAATTTAAAAATAAAAACAGAACAAACGAAACAAAATCTTTAGACTGATCTCCTGATTGTTCTCATCTCATGAAGTGCCAACAAAGAGGACCAATTAGGATTTATAATAGAAACGTTCTACTATGTCATTTTCTTATTATTTCCTGTGCATGCATTATCATTATTATATGCAACCTAAAATTTCTTTGCATTAATATTTTAAAGCTGCCCATCCATTTAGTGAGGAATATTTTACTTAAAACTAGATAATTCAATATATAAACCTATTTTTAATATTTGCTATTATTTATTTGGTAAAGGATTGCTCCTAACCACTCTCACTCCCACACTAGAATGTTTACTTCCATAATTGCTCAGTTTAACCAGTCATGGGTAATCCAATTTGTAATGCAATGTATTCACTGTGAACAAAAGATAAAGAGTACCACTTTCAACACCTTTGGATTGTTTAATTTCCATTCTCCCCTTAAGATGAAAATGATCATTAAAGTAATGGTAATAATAATAATAATAAATGATTAAAAGGGGGAGGTAAAAGAGGGAATAAAAAGATCAGAAACTACTATTTTTTGGAGGAGCTTAATATGTACCAGGAATTGTTCTAAACAGTTTACATGTAACTCATTTAGTCTTTACATTGAGCCCATGAAGTAGGTGATATTATAATTCCCATTTCATGGATGAGAAAAAATGGGCACAAGGATCTGAAAGAATTTGCCCATTGTAGAGCCAGGATTCAAACGTAGGAGGCCAGGCTCCAGAGCCCACACCTTTAACAAACATACACAATATCTCTGATACTTCTTAGACTGGGTATGATACAGGGATCTCTAACATGAGACTCAGTGAGGGTGCCAGTGATGATCTGTATAGTAATTACTATAAAAGTTTATATCCTTAGTTGTTACAGTAGAAGCAAATATAAATATGAATTCTAATATATTCTTCCTAAATTCCCGTGTATAGCATTGTATACCTCCTCAATTGTTGGCTCCTAAATTTAAAGATGATTTTTTCTAATTACAGCATTCCTCAAAGCTGATGTTTTCAATCTCTTTTCTGACTCAGGCTAAATTCAGTATTTCTCAGAATGTGGTTCAAGGGCCATGTGCATCCTAATAACCTGAAATGTTTATAAAAATAAAGATCCCTGGACTGTACCTCCAACTGCACTGAATTAGACTCTCTAGAGGAGCAAATGGGAATCTACATTTTAAACAAAAGTCTACTGCTTTTCCATGGGCACTAAATTAAAGAATCCTTGTTATATTGATCTGGTTGATTCTTAAGGCTTAACAAAGAGGAAAATTCAACATCATAATGCTGAAATTCAACATTACAAGAATCAACAATTTACAACAACACTACCATTTATGAACAATTAGCTATGTCATTATATAATATCCAAGCTCTGAACATAATGATAAAATGTAGTTCCAAATAATGGAAATAATGATATTAATAATTTGCATGACATTTTTAATCAACATATATTAGCTTCTAAGGATCACCAATAAATTTTCGAATTTTTACATTCTAGTTCATAATTGATTTTACACTTTTTTTTTTTTCCAGGAATTAACACTGAGTTTACTCTCAGGCAGAATTCATGCTCTCTTATTCAGATGAGGAAGAGGTAATCTCTTGCCCTTTGACATCTGTAAAAATCTTTAGGATTTCTCAGGGAATATTGACAGTGTCTCAGAAATTCTGCAGATGCTTTCATTATTATGCATGGGATGCCATTAATCTAGACTTAGAGACTAGAACTAAATTAGGAAAGAGTTAGAAATCTTTGGCTAAGGGTGAGAGTGATTGTGAGTCAAAAACAAACTCTTGCTGAGCAATTTACACTATTTTCACTCTTTATTTCTTGTTTTTGTCATTCACGATATAAGTGATAGGTAGGCTGGCCCAGCTAAATGGCCAGGAGAAAGGCACTGTATTCTTCTCCAAGAAATGGGTACATTACCTTATTTTCTTGTTCTGAAAAAATAATTGAACTCATATTCCTTAGCCCCAATGGATTCAAATGTCTTTGTTATTACATGTCTTAAATTTCATCAAACAGCACTTATAGTTTTGAGCTACATTTTCTTATGCATTCTCAATTACGTGTGCCCTATCCACTTAAATATGCTTTAAAAAGTTCTGTGTGCTCCCTGCCCTGTCAGAGTTAAATGCATCCCTCATTTCATTTTTTTATCACTTATGATAATGAATGGATATTATTTGATTTAGCCCTACCATTCTAAGACTTCCACATTTTCTTTACTATTACAGGAGTTGCTTCACCTTTTCATCTAGATCAACTTGTATTTACCATCTATAATAAAATTTACTACTTCAGAAAGTAAGTTCTACATCTCAGATTAGTGGAGGAGTTCCTTCACCAGGTCTACATGCCATTTGGACCTCAAACTGAATTACATTTTCCTTGTGCTTCCCACCCTAATTTTCCTCATTTCATTGTGATGGCAACCATATGCAGATAGAAGAGTTTATTTTTTATTTATTTATTTATTTTTGCGGTATGCGGGCCTCTCACTGTTGTGGCCTCTCCTGTTGCGGAGCACAGGCTCCGGATGCGCAGGCTCAGCGGCCATGGCTCACGGGCCCAGCCGCTCCACAGCATGTGGGATCTTCCCTGACCGGGGCACGAATCCGTGTCCCCTGCATCAGCAGGCGGACTCTCAACCACTGTGCCACCAGGGAAGCCCGACGAGTTTATTTTAAGTTATTATTTTTATTGAGGTATAGTTGATTTACAATATTAGTTTCAGCTGTACAACATAGTGATTCAAAAATTTTATAGATTATAATCCATTTATAGTTACCATAAAATATCGGCAATATTCTCTGTGCTGTACAATATAACCTTGTAGCTTATTTATTTTATGCATAGTAGATTGTACCTCTTAATTTTCTACCCCTTCTTGCCTGCCCCCACCCTTAGCTCTCTCCACTGATAGGCACTAGTTTGTTCTCTGTATCTGTGACTCTTTTTTTTCTGTTGTTGTTGTTGTTATATTCACTAGTTTGTTTTATATTTTAGATTTGACATATAAGTGATAACATACAGTATTTTCCTTTCTCTGCCTGACTTATTTCATTAAGCATAATACCCTCCAGGTCCATCCATGTTGTTGGAAATGGCAGAATCTCATTCTTTTTTGTGCCTGAGTTATCTATATCTATATCTCTATATCTCTATAGATATCTGTATCTCACATCTTCTTTATCCATTCATCTGTTGAGGGACACTTAGGTTGCTTACATATCTTGGCTATTGTAAATAATGCTATGAACTTTGGGGTGCCTGTATCTTTTCAAATTAGTGTTTTCAATTTCTTCAGATATATACACAAGAGTGAAATTGCTGGATCTTATGGTAGTTCTATTTTTAGTTTTTTGAGGAACCTCCATATTGTTTTCCACAGCGGCTGCACCAATTTTTATTCCCACCAACAGTGTGAAAGTGTTCTCTTTTCTCTACATCCTCTCCAACATTTGTTATTTTTGGTTTGTATTTCTCTGATGATTAGCAATGTTGAGAATCCTTCCATGTGCCTGTTGGCTATCTTTATGTCTTCTTTGGAAAAATGTCTATTCAGGCTTCTGCTCATTTTTAAAATTGGGTTGTTTGCTTTTTTGATGTTGAGTTGTATGAGCTGTTTATATATTTTGGATGTTAACCCCTTATCAGTCATATCATTTGCAAATATTTTCTCCCATTCAGTAGTTGCCTTTTCATTTTGTTCATGGTTTCCTTTGCACAGTTTAATTAGGTCCCATTTGTTTATTTTTGTTTTTATTTTCATTACTATAGGAGGTGGATCCAAAAAGATATTGTTGTGCTTTATGTCAAAGAGTGGTCTGCCTATGTTTTGTTTTTGTGTCCTTTGCCTTAGGAGACAGAGACAAAAAAAAAAAAAAAAAAAATATATATATATATATATATATATACACACACACACACACACACACACATATAAATATATATTGCTAAAATTTATGTTAAAGAGTGATCTGTCTCTGCTTTCTTCTAGGAGTTTTATCGTTTCCAGTCTTACATTTAGGTCTTTAATCCATTGTGAGTTTATTTTTGCATACAGTGTAAGGAAATGTTCTCATTTCATTCTTTTACATGTAGCTGTCCAGTTTTCCCAGCACCACATTGAAGCAACTGTCTTTTCTCCATTGTATATTTTGCCTCCTTTGTCATACATTAACTGACCATAAGTGTGAGGGTTTATTTCTGGGCTCTCTATTCTTTCTCATTGATCTATATGTCAGTTTTTGTGCCAGTACCATACTCTTGATTACTATAGCTTTGCAGTTCAGTCTGAAGATAGGGAACATGATACTTCCTACTCTGTTCTTTCTCAAGATTGTTTTGGTTATTCAGGGTCTTTTGTTTTTCCATAAAAAATTTAAAATAATTTGTTCTAATTCTGTGAAAAATGTCACCGGCATTTTTATAGGGATTGCATTGAATCTTATATTGCCTTAGGTAATATGGTCATTTTAACAATATTAATTCTTCCAATCCATGGCAACATGTTATATCTTCCCATCTGTGTCCTCTTCCATTTCTTTCATCAGTATCTTGTAGTTTTCAGAATACAGATCTTTTACCTCCTTAAATAGGCTTATTCCTAGGTATTTTATTCTTTTTTATGGGATGGCAAATGGGATTGTTTCCTTAATTTCTCTTTCTGATAGTTTGTTGTTAGTATATAGAAATACAACAGATATCTGTATATTAATTTTGTATCCTTCAACTTTACTGAATTCATTGATGAGTTCTAGCAGTTTTTTGTTGGCATCTTTAGGATTTTCTATGTACAGTATCATGTCATCTGCAAACAATGACAGTTTCACTTATTCCTTTCTAGTTTGGATTCCTTTTATTTCTTTTGTCTGATTGCTGTGGCTAGGACTTCCAATACAATGTTCAATAAAAGTGGTGAGACTGGGCCAGATAGAACAGTTGTGAACTATATTTCTTTTTAAATTCTTCAGCCATTTCTGATTGACTATAATAACTAACAAATATAAGAAAATATCACTTCTATTTGTAATGAACCATTTTAAGGAGATGATAAATTATAACAATAGAGCTTACTGCCCAGTTTGTTTCATGATGTACACTTTAGTTTCTATACACTAGTTCTACAAGGCATTTTATATCATACATGACTGCTGTATGACTCTACATTGTCAGTATTCACAGATTTAGTTTCTTAACCACCCTTCAGCAGCCAACCCTTTTGAAGAATCTTGATATTTTCTTTCACTTAATTTCTGGTTTTCTTCCCATTTGGTGCTCAATTTCAGTTATAATCTTAGTGTTTTTCCATTTTAATTTTTCTTACTTTAGCTAACTATCTCCATTTTGATGGTAACACAAGTCCTTTACGATTATTCCAAAAATCTCAGTGGAAACTCAGAAAGGTTGATCCAGACACAGTATCATAATTTAGTATGGGGACTTATATAAGAATTTAAAAACAAAGTATTCATCACATAAATATTTACTGAGTACCTACTATGCTCCAGGCGTTGCGATTAAAAGATGTATATGACTCAGTCCACATTCTAAAAAAGATCATGATCACATTTTTTTACATAAAGACACACTAACATCACTCCTTTTATTTTCACTTTATTAGTAAATTTCTCAAAGATAGTCCCCAGTAGCATTCATAGCATATTATAATCACAAGAGTTAAAAGCAGCAATGTTTCATGTGGTGATAAGAAGCCATGCTTCAAAGATTCCTCTCTGAATATAGAGTCATGGCAATTGTTTAAAGTGATACATTATGGCAAAAATAAGGGGAATGGAGTTTAAATGTTCAAGTATCTGAAAGCAAATGTACTCATACTTAAAAATCACACTTAATATCAGAGTTTTAAGTCCATGATGAATATAAATACATGGTGAGTTCCAGTGTATGTTTTTAGGTTTGGAAAGCATCCTTTTGATCTCAGAAAGGAGTTGGAATCTACAATTCCTTCCACTATTTTTTTTTTCTTTTTCTTTCAAATATTGATGAAAGATTGAATCCTCTATAAGTCTGGACTTCTCACTAAGATTTTGCAGTAGAAGGTGTGTTCCTTTTTATAAGCTGATATACTAATTGCATAAAGCTACTTCAGTGACTGAAAAAAAGTCTCATTTGTTTTAGAAGCACAATAATAGATTATGTTTCAAAAATGTTGTTGAAGTTAAAGGTCTACATTGAAGAGTTCAAAATGAAGAATTGACGGCAACAACATGGTCCTATCTGGGGACTTTATGAAGAACAATACATTAATATTAGATGAATGTGGCATGTACTATATTTATTGTTATGAAGCCATAAATATATTGTAATTAAATATTGAGGTTGGCAAAATAGGGTATCTAAATGAAAATAGCCTTAAATAAAGCTTAATATTATTGTTTTCCTTTTTGCCTCTCTCACAGGCATTATGAGATCTGTTATTATGTTTTCAGTTAACTATTCAGAACTATTATTCCCACAAAAGCAATACTGTCCATAAATGGGTCTCTGTGGCAACGATCCATCATGTCTTCATTCACCATTTAAATAGGAGGGGTTGAAAACTACATATTTGTCAAAAAAGTAACACGTCAGCAGTCAGACAGGGGAGAGTCTCAATGCGGTTGCTCTCCTGGGGTTCTACTGATACTCTCTGTTACCTCTCTTACAAAGGACGTGTTGTAGATAATAAAATGTGGAAAAGTACTACAGAGCCCTATGTAGCATAACCAGAAAAAGCAAAGGCATTTGGACACCTAGAGTCACTGAGTTTCTCATGTTCACAAGTGGTAAATGGCCACCGTTCAAAGGATTTATGTGCTAACTATTCACTGCTACATTTCCCTTTAAAAACTAAACCAAACACCCTGTTGGAAATGAAAGTGTAAGGGATATTAATATTTTTGCCATTATTACTGAGTAGCATGCTGGTTCTGCTTTCCTAATAATTACTTTTTAACATAAAGTGAATAATTAAATGAACAGTCTTACCCTATCAAAATAGTAGGGGTTTATGCATTACAGAACTTTAGACTTGCATTCCAATTTAAAATGCAAAGGCAAACTGATTACTTTCTTTAGCTTGATAAAGGTGAAAATAGAGCTTCTATATATAGGGTTCATATTTTTATATGAAACTCCATATAATTCGAACCAATATAAAAATAAACAATTTGTTAAGAGTCTTAGGACTCAAGCTATAAATAACCAGCTCCAGAGACCAATGATAATTTTATAGTAAATATAAAATGGCTGCTGAGCTTGCTGGCAGCTTACACTCAGCTCATTAGAGCTATCCAAATGTTTCCTTTATAAAGGACTTACTGAAATATTAAAGTGCTAAATAAAGGAAGCCAATCTTGTTTTATTCCCAGTCTTATACATACTTTATAACACATTAGATGAGTATTTTCTTCTTACGTTACCTGTCAACTCACCAAAACATTCTTTGCTCATCTTTACAGTAATGATATTTGCCTAAATATACATCAAAACACACACACACACACACACACACACACACACACACACACACGTAACTCGCTACTTTGCTCTTCAAGCAACTGAGGTATGTCCCCTATAGAGTAAAATCCCTTATAGAGGTTTTCACCCATTTAATGGCCAGTTACATCATGCTCAAACTAAACTTGTCTTAAGCAAAATGCTAATCATCTCTGGTTTCTGATGTTTTTGCACAAGTGAAAACTCATTTTTTTTAATTCTGTCTAGATGTTCATCAGATATATATTTTCCTTCTCATTACAGAACTTTAAAATGAGCCACACTTCACCGCTCAAAGTGTGGAAGATGTCATTAAACTAGCTGTCTAGTCAAGAAGGTGTAAAAGATTTAATTAAACTAATAGCAGGCTGACTCAATTATTCTAAAATATATTAAAACACATGCTGTACATGTGATTACAATCATAATTCATAGACAATTTGTATTTACTTTTTTGCTCACCTTTTTAAGTTGTGCTATTTCTTTGCAGATACTAGTACTTATATATTCAATTATATATATGCACGTATACACACATGCACATATAAATGACACAATTATCAATACATTTTAAATGTGGATTATTCCACTGTTTGCATTTTTATAACAGAACATAATGTAACTATAAAGCCAATACTTGAGAGTCACTGCATACACCTCGCCTTTCATGTGGACATCACTTTCCATAATTCACTATGGCATTTCTGCTAAAATCAGCTACTCTTTTGGCTTTTTTAAATGGTAAAATCCATCTTTACTAAAAGGTGTTAAATAAAACTCCAAGTTTAAGGTAAATCATTCACATTTCATGGGTAACCTCATTGCTTAGAGTTATTTTATTTTTCCTTAATGAGGTCCTTACTCTTGTTTTCTCTATCAGTTGCCTTGTTTGTACTTAATCTCTTCAAAAGCCTAAGAGTCTTCAAAGGATTTGTGTGTATAATTATGCGTAGTTTTACTAAAAAAACCTGTGTTTTTCACCAAAAGCAGAAATATAAAGGTTTTCCTATGAAAACTGGTCAGTATTGCTTTTCCAGATGTCTTACAGAGACATCCATTCTCAGTTAAGGAGGCTGGATGGGATAGCAGTGTGCTTGGTAATGACAAAGGGATGTCTCCCCTATGGCAGAAACAACTGGTGATGTGCATTAATCAAAGTAAGGACCAGCTTTTCACTTGCTATCTTTGCTTCTACCTAAGTAGATTTTAGCTTTCTCAGAGGCAGAGAAGAAAATCAAAAATTACTCTTGGTTTTGAGATGTGGGCCTGAACAATATTATGGTCGTAAACATCACCCAAACTTCTATTCTTCTGCTTACATGTATGTAGGATGCACATTAACAAAGGAGGACTGTCAGTGTTCCTAACAATTCCAAGGGTCATAAATTTCAGAGCTAAGTATATTTCTCAAACATTTTTTAGATAACAAAGATGTCAGAGACACCCCAGTATGTCAATACTAAGAAAATTATTCTACGAGAGAAGTCTACACAAAGGCTCTATATTATTGCTGAAAAGAGGCACTTGGGATCTCATTTTTCCTTTAATTTATTACTTGTTTGTGAAGCATTTAAAAATAATAAGTATTAATAAATCTGCACTTTTAATAACAGCCTATCCTTTGACAGCAGTGATGGTACATGAAAACTAGTGGCCATGTTTTTGGCTAGCATTCATACTATCATTTTAGCTGTGAACATCTTTCCAATAAAATGTCTAGATTTCTCCCAAATAAATAGAATGTAGAGCTTCACATCTCTATGAAACCCATGCCTTGCTAAATATGATTATAACATGTATTGTCAAGAAAAATAACCCTTCATTATGCCTCTAAGAGACTTAACTGTTAAGGTGACATGCTGGTTTGGGTGTGAAGGGATCAAGACCTATTCCAGTGGCTGCTGGCTCTCGCCTATACTTCTGAGTAATCTTTAGACTACTTAGTAAGCATTATACCAGATGGCTGACTGGCAGCTGACAGCAACTCCACCAATCGTAGCATATGGTCCACTGAGGATTGACAACTATCATTCAGGCAAAACTCACTACAGCTACATGCCAATCATAAAACATTCACTAAAAAAGGGGATCAAAGCCTGAACTGACATGTACTGCCTGTCCTGATTAGATACAAAATAATTAGTCACTTTGAGCAGAAAGCTCCACTTGGATATAGCAAAACAAAACCCCACTTGAGTGGCAAAAGTTTGCTAAAATATTTTGGGGGACTGACTGATGACTACAAATACCACAAACCTCCATAAACATTCTTCTATTCCTTTAAATGTTTTTCCAGGCTGTTTACCTGGCATCATTTTTATGAAAAATGGAATACAGAACATATTTTAACTTAGGCGTATTCTTTCAATACCCTTACATCAGTTTGCCACAATTACAAGCATGGTTGTAAAAGTATTTAAGAATACTTTAGTTAAGTAATACATTTAAATAAATACAAATTTAAGCTTCATTTAAGACTTTTTACTGAGGAATTTCTTTTTGATGCTTTAGCGAGATGGCTAGTTCATAACAGATAAATCTTTAAATGTCAACTTTTTTTAACTAATAAGCTACAACTTCAGGATAACATATTTTCTAAAAGTATCACATATTGCTAACAGCTTTTTTTTAAATTTCAATACTGTGATAGCTGCATTTACTTTTATGTTTTAGACAGTATTAGAGAGTAGGAAAACTTTGTGTGAAAGAAGCCTTGAAGACTCAACCTTCTTAAGATCCCAGTCTTCTCATGCCAAATATATGCTCAGAGAGGATTTTACTTTTAAGCAACAAGTATGAAATGGTCAATTTAAAGGGTCAAAATAACTCGAGAGCAAAAATCTAGAGTCATATACACTGAACCTTGCCTTGTATTAGGTGTAGCCTTAAACAATTTCATTAAAATTCCTAAGCCCTTAGTTATAAAATAAGGATGATAATAGTAATTTACAGTGTTGAATAAAGTAATGCCTTGGGCACAATAAGTCTTTAATAATTGCTAGATACTCCCATCAAACTAATTATCATTACCATCTACTTCAGCTAAGGTTTAAATTTTTCTGGAAATATAACACTCCTATTTAATTTTATACAGTTTGTATCAATAAAAATAGTGCCTAACCTGGTACAGCAGCTATAGTTTACAAATTTCTTTTTAATACATTTTATTAATTGACCTCAAAACTCTAGGAAGTAAGTAGGGCACTGTTCCTCTTTCTCAAATGAGTAACTTCAGGCTAAGAATGGTGAAAGAATTTGCCTAAATTCACAAAACTCTTTGTTATCAAAGGTACAACTACTTATTTATTTATTTATTTTTGGCTGCGTCAGGTCTTCATTGCTGCGCCTGGGCTTTCTCTACTTGCAGTGAGCAGGGGCTACTCTGTTGCAGTGTGTGGGCTGCTCATGGCGGTGGCTTCTTTTGTTGCGGAGCATGGGGTCTAGGCGTGCGGGCTTCAGTAGTTGTGGCATGCGGGCTTAGTAGCTGTGGCTCGCGGGCTCTAGCGCACAGGCTCAGTAGCTATGGCACACAGGTTTAGTTGCTCTGCGGCATGTGGGATCTTCCTGGACCAGGGATCGAACCCATATCCCCTGCATTGGCAGGAGGATTCTTAACCACTGCACCACCAGGGAAGTCCCCAAAGGTACAATTAAAATCAAGATCATCCTATTCTCTATACCACTCCTCTTACCAGTTCCCTATGCCAACACCAATTAATATATTTGCTACTCTTTATGGACCATCACTTATATAATAGTTTATGTCCTAATAAGAGTTATGTTATATATAAATAACTTAGCCTGAATAAATGCATAGCAGCCTTCATGTATCTCCCTCTATAAAAGACATGCTAGATGGACAAAACATCTTAGGGTTCAGATCAAGAAATTCAAGAAATGTGTAATTCCTATAAAATATTTTTATAAGACAATTTGACATCAACACCTCTCATTGCAGAAAAATATTGGTACTTTTATTTCAAAATTATTTTTAAAATTTAATTGTAAAAATAAAAGAAATTAAAACCCAGATGAATATTAACCTCAAATGATGTTTTGCAACATTTACAATGATTTAAATAACGGTCAATAATTTTATACGTGTGTGTGTGTGTGCCTTTCTCTGTCTCTTGGTCTCTCTGCCTCTATCTTTGTCTCTCTCTCTATATAAAATAATCTCTGTCTATATTAAGTATACACATACATAATTATACACAAAAATTTAACATGTGAAAATATTCAGTATATCAGAAAATAAATGAACAAAGTTTATTTGAAAACTAAGATTTAAATTCCTATAATTCAAAAGTATTTTAGTTTTTAGGTCTTTATATTTAAAATTAAGATATCTAATATAACATAATATCTGATTTAGTCTTTTGTATTTATAAAACATTTCAGTGAAACAAACCTGTATTAAAGAATGATTACATCAGTGACAGAATAATGCTAATAAATTATGCCTGGGTGCTATAAAAAGAAATAATTGAAATATATTTATAAAACTTTAGTATTAGTATTGGTAAAAAATGAAAATGGGGGCTTCCCTGGTGGCGCAGTGGTTGAGAGTCCGCCTGCCAATGCAGGGGACACGGGTTCGCGCCCCGGTCCGGGAGGATCCCATATGCCGCAGAGTGGCTGGGCCCGTGTGCCATGGCCGCTGAGCCTGCGTGTCCAGAGCCTGTGCTCCGCAACGGGAGAGGCCACAAGAGTGAGAGGCCCGGGTACCGCAAAAAAAAAAAAAAAAAAAAAAAGAAAGAAAGAAAATGGAAAACTTACAAATATAATTTTCATATTTTAAATTATTTTCATAGTTAATAGTGGATGGTAGGGGGAAGTAGAACTGTTTTCAAGAAGCTACCATATCCCCTTTATCCCTGATATTAATTGTAAGTTGGTAATATTTAACGATGAAGAAAAGTTTTAAACAGTTTTGATTATGTGAGATTTTAAACTTCTGAAAATTTAGAATAATATTGGCTACCAAAATTTATATAAATTTACATAAATAAGAACCTACCCCTCAATGCCAACTGGGTGCTTATCACAGATCAAACTAACTACAAGTATATATAAAACTACAAGGGAAATTTTTTAATTTCAGACAATGCAGGAGTTTCTCAACTCCATCAATTCTAGCCTCCCAAGAGAGCTCTAAAAGCCTCCTTTTACTGACTGTTTTCTTTCCTTTTCCTTAGTATCCTAAATTTCATCAATTCACAATCACTGTTTGAAAGGTTTCTTTCCAACTTCAATTTCTCAACTAATTTATCCCACTCTTCCTCCTTCCTCCAAAACTAATCCTTCATCACGTGCTATCATCTCTAGCTTCTTAACACCTGATTTTCCCCTCCATTCCCATTTCTTCTTAGTTCAGAACTGAACTTGTAAAACCGTCACTGACCAGTCTTCAAATTCTTCCTATCCCTTCCCCATAATGCTACTCATATGACTCTTTAAATTTCAAAGCTAATTACCTTAATACACTGATAAAACACCAGTGCCCCTCCCCACCCACTGTTATCTAAGAATGATGTTAGAAAGTTTTATAATGGTAACAGCATAAGAGGTTTTTCTGATCTTTCATTTGCCTTCTAAATGCAGGGCTGCCCTCCTAGACACTGATTCACTCAAGTGTCTCCTGTCTGTATGAATGCTGAAATTAAACAAATTACTGATATTTCCTGAGATGTTAGGCTGATTTCATACCTCTTTATTTTTGCTCATGGTGCCTGACGTTTCTTCTTTACTGAGAATGACCCCTCCTGCTTTCATCTCCCATCAGATCAGCCTTCCATTGAGAACACTTGTTTGCCTTTCTTGTCAGGTCCATGCATAAGTCCATCTTAGCTCCTCCTATTTTTGTTTTATTTTCAATAATGGCATTGCATTAAGTATTCTTATATTTCAAAGTGTGCAGAGAAAAACTATGTCTGTTTTTTTCCCTTTCTTCAGGGAAGATTTTGCCTGCTCTAAAGCAGCCATTATGCAATTCACTCATGTGAAAGCCCATATAGAAAGAGACCTGTTTATCTTTCCTACTCCATTACCTAATTCTGTATATATATATATATATATATATATATATATATATATATATATAAAGTTTAGGTACACAGGTTTTCATGCCATTTGCTGTCTTCATTAATGTACAAATATATTTTTAAGATGTATGCTGACAGTTGCCATGCAGAATGCCTTTGGTGAATCTTGTTACCGACGTTTTCTGGTTCTGCTATCTAGGTATATGAAACAAACACCTATATAGGCACAGTTCAAGGATCTCATTCAATGTAAAGCCAGTCCTAACCTCATCCCTCAGTTCTAGGTATGCCTGTTCTTCCCATTTCAACTATGAAGATTACAACACTATAACTGTGATTCTTTCACCTAGCAAAGCATATGCTCTCATGTCATCTATCTAATAATATCACATTTCTGTCTGTTGGATGTTACCACATAAAAAATGCTTGTCACCTAATTGGGAGGGTTTGATCATCAGATCTAAAAGCTGTATGGAGCGTATGAAATCAATGGAGAGGGAGGAGAATTCAGAAAGAAAGCACCTAAAAATAGAATCTAATTGCTTGGCTATTTGGAAATAGCTAAAAATGATGGGAGGGAATAAAACACTATTGGGAAAAGGTTAATAATTTTATAATTACTTAAGGTGCAAAACTAAAAGTTAAGCCCCAGGATCCATGTTTAGGAGATGACAGGCCATATTAGTAATGATATTTACATCACAGGGGGCCTTTAAAACAGATACTTAAAACTCTTTTTAGAAAGTTTAAGAGAAACTATTGGCAGAATAGATAAAATAAAATATGGGTTATTTTAAGCTCACAATTGATCAGAATGTTGTATTTTAATCTACTACTTATTTGGAGTGCCAGTGGCAGTATAATAAATCAGCTAAATACAAAAAAAAATTGTGTTCTCAATTACAAAGACACCTATGGTAGTTCAGAAAATGATGAACACAATTAATATGCAACTTTTAAGCTCAGGAATACATTTCAAATGTCAAGGTAGAGAAGAGACATCTTAAAGCCCTTAACTACACCATGTAGCCCACAAAAATATGTTTGGAGTGATGCACAAGCACAATTACTTATTTTATTTCAAATTTAATTGACTGTTTCTGTACTTAATTAAACATCTAATGTAGGACTGTGATGTAATACTGAGGAAAATTCTTTTGAAATCCCATTAAATAGATGACTCCTGGCATGTTCATTTCAAACTGTATAAATTTCACGAATAAAAATTACCATGTGCTCCAGTTATTGTGATTTTCAATTATTTACATAGTAGATTAATAAAACATTTTAGTAAGGATCTCTTAGTATCCAGTTTTCAGTATATATAAACGTTTAAATAAATTCCTTATGAATCTCTCAGTCACGCATACAAAGGTAACAGAAACTTGTATTATTTCAAAATAAAAAAGTAGGTCAAGGCACCTCATAAACTGGAAATCATGATGAAAATACATTAGATGACAGCATCTAGACTACAGAAATTCAGTACTACTCTTCAATTAATAACTAAAATTAATAATCAATTTTTAAACAAATTAAATGATAAAAATTGGAGAATAATGGTCACTGGTTTTCTTAACTGTCTATTTTATACTTATTTACAGTTCTTAAAAAATATTTATTCAGAATATTGAGAACATTTTGAGTTTAAATATTTAACGATTTAAGAGAAAGGTGTAGGGCATTCTTTCTCTAAACAGAATGCCCCTTTTTATTTGAATATGCTGATTAGCATGATCTATTATAACATGTCCTTATTTACAGTAAATGCTAGTAGAATCATAACAAAGCCTATGCTTAAAATGACTGTTTGAAACTTCAAGAGGTAAGTAATTGTTCATTTCAAATAGAAATAACGCTTTCCCTTATGGTTACTACTGGTGGAGAAAATTTTTTTCTCTGCATGCAATTTATTTTGAAAGAATTTATTTTTTGCTCTGCACAGCAAGAACTTCACTACCTGGTGTTATAGTCTCTTTTTATTTCCATTTTTTTTTAATCTTGTAAATCTGGCTGCATTATGACTCCCACTAAGCGTGGCACTGGTCCCTGCACGTCTTTAGTGCACCTCAACGTTTCGACCCCATCTTTGAGTGATGCACAAACCCTATGTTTCCCTTCAAGTGTTGGACAGGTAGTAGGGGTTTGAGCAGGGAAAAATCCGAGAGCAAATATGAAACTGGAAAGTGTTTATTTTCCAATTATATTGGAATCTAGAATGGGGATTTTTAAAGGGCAGTTTTGCTCATTATTTCCTGCAGAAGAGGCATTACTGTTCAAGGACCCAATGAAGCCAATACAAGCTGGCAATATTTGAAGCTAAACTTCAAAAGTACAATCTATGGAAACTAAACAAGGAAAATGATTGTTCGCTCAATTGTAGCCAATGCTAACTGTACAAATGAACAGGATCCAGAGGAAATACATATCTTCCATAAAGTGCTATCTTTAAAACATTGTAATACAGCATCTTAAAGGCCCTTTACACCACTCATACATGTTAAGTTTCTCAAAGCACTTTCACACTCATTATCAAATTGCCTCTTATCTCTAATTTTATAGAAAGAAACTGAAGGGCAGACAGATGAAGTGACTTGCCTATAGTCTTATGACTAACTATGGACAAAGGCAAGTTTTCAATCCAAATTTGCTGCCTTTTGTTTGTTTGTTTTGCAGTATCAAGTTGATCATTATTGCATTAGAACTCTATTATAAATCATTCATTTATAGCATTCTTATTTATACTCTACTTTGTTCATTCCAAAAATATCTGAAGATGTTTAAAGAAATGTTTAAAGTACACTAGGAAAAAGAAATGGACAACTACATGAACATAAACGGACTAATATTCATATCACATAATAAGTTTTATGAGCTTGTATAGGTATTTAATGAAGGTTTTATATTTTGTCTCTTACGTAATAGTCAAAACAAAGAGATGAAAAGATGAGCTCTAAAATACACTCTAGTAAAACAAATCAAGAATTCAGAAGTTCCTTTAAAATTACCTATATTTTGTTTCTAAAATGTATATACACACAAGTGGAATATACAGAGAAAATAAAACATTTCTGGACTGCTGACCTTCTAAGATAATGAAAGGGTATAGCACCAAATTAAAGTGGCTTGAAAAGTCATGTAGTATCACTGTGATCATTTGCCAAGCTTCTGAGAAGAAAAACACTTTGTATAAACTGTTCTTTTAGGACACATCTGAAGATGATAATATGTGAAAAGAACGAATGTAATGTGTTTTGTGAGAAGACAGAGCTATGGTCAAAATGCAGAATTAACTCTTCTCTTTCTCTCTGTCTCTGTATCTCTGCCTCTCTGTCTTTATATTGCTCTTTCTCCATATACATACATATATATACACATATATATGAATATATATACGAATGTGTATATTCATGGGTATACAAACAAATATAAATCACATACATAAACTGTTCTCAGTGTTCTCACTTATCTTAAAAATTAACAGACAGAAAGTGTGCTTTCCTCCCATGCTTCACTGTCAAGGACCTTTCATTCAAAGTTCTTATCATACTTTGCACCACAATGCATGAGACAGGAATTAATACAGGAATTAATATGCACCATTTTGGAAAGAGACCAAATCATTAGGAATTAATTTTCAACACATTTTGTCCTTTATATCTCAAGAATGAAGGGACTCTTGCTATAATCTCCTCCATTGCCTGAAGTAAGTCTAATCAATTTAAGAAAACAAATTATTTAAAAACGCCACTCCTTACCTTATGTCTAGTGTTTCCTGTTTTATTTGGCTGTATCTCTGTCAAAAATACTGACACAGAAGTTTTCTGTCCATGAGTTTGTCAAGCATTCAAGAATGTCATGTAGAGTGGAGAATACTGCCTGACACTTGGTTCAAGAGGGTCTTGAAAATAAAGTTTAAGAGCCGATATATTCAGGGAACTAAACGTGTACTAAATGCGGGTGCATGGTGTCCATTTCTACGTGCCAACTTGTCAGTTAAGTTCCAATGCGTGGGCTGAACTTAACAGGTAGTCATTTTGGATGCATTTTCTTAACTGCTAAATTGTGCAAAAACCACTACTTTCCCACAGCAACTCGACCTAATCTTATGATCTCCTGAGTTTCCCTGAGACTGATAAATTCCCAAGACCCACCATCCCTATCTACTTGCTTTCATCATCAGTGATCCTATAAGACTTTCAGATATTTGAAATATACTTTGAAATCCACATTTCAATGTTAGGTAGCCAGACTCTTTTTACAGGGAGCATTTTTCGAAGTAAGTTCATTAAAAAACAAAACAAAACAATATAAACTCAAATAAGTTGAAAACTTATGGTCAAACAAAAACCTGCACTTGGATATTTATAGCACCTTTATTCATAATTGCCAAAACTTGGAAGCAACCAAGATGTCCTTCAGTAGGTGAATGGATAAAACATGGAGACAACGGAATATTATTTAGTGCTAAAAAGAAATGAACTATCAGGTCATGAAAAAACATGGAGGAGCTATAAATGCACGTTACTAATAATGATAGAAGACAATCTGAAAGGATTAAATACTGTATAAGCCCAACTATATGACATTCCAGAAAAGGCAAAACTATAGAAACAGTAAAAGAAAAATCTGTGGTTGCCAGAGGTTAGAGTGAAGGGAAAGACGAATAAGCAAAGAGAATTTTTAGGGCAGTGAAACTACATTGTATGATACTATAATGGTGGACACGTAATTTTACATTGTCCAAACCCATAGACTGTATAACACATAAGAGTGAACTCTTAGGTAAACTACAGACTCTGGATGGTAAGGCTGTGTCAGTGTAGGTTCATCAGTTGTAACAAATGTCCTGCTCTGGTGAGGGATGTTCATAAAGAGAATGGCTGTGCATGTGTTGTGGCAAGGAGTATGTGGGATGGCTCTGTACCTTTTGTTCAATTTTGCTGTGAACCTAAAGCCACTTTAAAAAAAGAAAGTCTATTTTAAAAAAATAAAAAGGAAAAGAAAAGGAAAATGTCACTCTGAAAAGAAAACAAAAACAATGTGAGCCAAAAAATCAGCAATGGATCAGATTCAGATTTTTCAAATAAATTAGACTGAACAAAAAAATATATTCTAAGTATTCCACATCGATAGCTCTTCTGAATTTACAGATACTATTTAAGGTGTTATATTTAAGGTGTTGCCAATTAAATCTGATCAGCACGAACGTAGGATTTTCAGATCATGTAGCACAAAATCAGCATGAAACTTCTAATCCAAAAATTAACACAGCTGGATAGCAGAAGTTACATCAAGGATACTAGATTATGTGTGAATAATGTTCGATTATTCTTCAGGGTTTGAGATTTTCCTTTTAGTTTTGAGGGTTATTTCAATGAATGTTGTAAATATTTCTATGTCTGTGTTTATATCTATTTTTTTATATCTATTAGTGAGCATATCTACAATGCAAGACTTTGTGCTGAGCAATAGTTATATTTTTTTAAAAAGTGGCATGATTTCTATTCTAAAATATTTCCATCTATTAGATTATTCAATTTTTATTTTACCAGGCAAATAAATAAATAAGTTCTATATATACATACATATGTATGTATACACACCCTAACACCATACACAAAAATACACTCAAAATGGATTAAAGACCTAAATGTAAGGCCAGAAACTATAAAACCCTTAGAGGAAAACACAGAAAGAACACTCTGTGACATAAATCACAGCCACATCCTTTTTGACCCACGTCCTAGAGAAATGCAAATAAAAACAAAAATAAACAAATGGGACCTAATGAAACTTAAAAGCTTTTGAACAGCAAGGGAAACCATAAACAAGACGAAAAGACAACATTCAGTGTGGGAGAAAATATTTGCAAATGAAGCAACTGACAAAGGATTAATCTCCAAAATATATAAGCAGCTCATGCTGCTCAATATGGAAAAACAAACAACCCAATTCAAAAATGGGAAGAAGACCTAAATAGATATTTCTCCAAAGAAGATATATAGATTGCCAACAAACACATGAAAGGATGCTCAACATCACTAATCATTAGGGAAATGCAAATCAAAACTACAATGAGATATCACCTCACACCAGTCAGAATGGCCATCATCAAAAAATCTACAAACAGTAAATGCTGGAGAGGGTGTGGAGAAAAGGGAACCCTCTTACACTGTTGGTGGGAATGTAAATGGATACAGCCACTATGGAGAACAGTATGGAGGTTCCATAAAAAACTGAAAATAGAACTACCATATGACACAGCAGTCCCACTATTGGGCATATACCCTGAGAAAACCATAATTCAAAAAGAGTCATGTACCACAATATTCACTGCAGCACTATTTACAATAGCCAGGGCATGGAAGCAACCTAAGTGTCCATCGACAGATGAATGGATAAAGAAGATGTGGCACATATATATACAATGGAATATTACTCAGCCATATAAAGAACTGAAATTGAGTTATCTGTAGTGAGGTGGATGGACCTAGAGTCTGTCATACAGAGTGAAGTAAGTCAAAAAGAGAAAAACAAATACCGTATGGTAACACATATGTATGGAATCTAAAAAAAAACAAAAGAAAAAGTTCTGAAGAAACTAGGGGCAGTACAGGAATAAAGATGCAGACATAGAGAATGGACTTGAGGACGGGGGTGCAGGGAAGGGTAAGCTAAGATGAAGTGAGAGAGTGCAACTGACATATATACACTACCAAATGTATAACAGATATCTAGTGGGAAGCAGCCACACAGCACTGGGATATCAACTTGGTGCTTTGTGATCACCTAGAGAGGTGGCATAGAGAGGGTGGGAGGGAGATGTAAGAGGGAGGGGAAATGGGGTTATACGTATATGTATAGCTGCTTCACTTTGTTATACAGCAGCAACCAACACAACAATGTAAAGCAATTATACTCCAATAAAGACGTTAAAAAAAAAAAGAAAGAAATACGAAAAAAGGAGAAAAACAGGGCAGGAGATATAGAGAAAGGTAGGGCAAGATAGTAACACAGAGGCTAGTGAGAAGGGACTAAAATTCAAAGAGTGAATTCATTAACGATGGATACTGAACAAACTCCAAAGCAACAGGCAATGAGAAAATCAAGGTTGGATAGGGTTTTTTTTTTAACCTCACAGGACAGTGATATGAAAATACAGCCTATTTCAATAGACTATCTTTCTGGGGAGGGGACAGTTTCTGAAATTAAAACAAAAATGGTAAGGTTACAAGAACAGAAAGTCTGTCTGAATCCATTTGCCTTCACGCCAATCCCCAGTGCCCTGAGTTGTTCCTAGTGTACAAATTTAGAATTAGAAGGATCCTGACAGATGGAAAATAGGCTCCTAGAGATGAAACCACTGAGTCTGGAATCACTATATTCACACAGCTAGCATCTCTATTTTGATAAAAATATTTTGTATGCTTGACTTCAAAGAGAGAGGAAATACATTTCAAAGAATGGAGAACATGCACGTGTCCTCAATTTACTAAATCCATAATCTAATTCAAGACTTCATCATTTCTAACTCAGATTTCTGCTTTCCTGCCTTCCAGTTTTGCTCCCCACCAATTCAACATCCTCAATGGTACTAAAGAGATGCATTTAAACAAAAGTCTTCCATATCACTTACTTTACAATCATTCCATTGTTTTCTACACATAAAGGTCCATAACTGGAACATAGGGTGAAAGGCCCTTCTTAATTTATCTCTGATCACCTCTGTACAAGTACTATGGGACCAGCGTAACCTCCCTCCTTTCTGTCCTATGCATCAAGCAGTCTAGCCATGTTGAATATTTTGAGTTTTCTTAGGAGTGCCAGGTTCTTCACGTTACTTTACTTTTCAAATGAAAATTTTGTACTCAGAATGCTTTTCTTCCTTTTGCCACATAACATACTTACTACACTTATATCTCAGGCCCCTGTTTAACTGCCATAATTTCTCTGGAAACTTTCCAATCATTTCCAAGAAAGCACTGCTTGCTTTGTGCTCCCATCAGATGTTGACTTGTCCTTATTACCATGCTTATCACTTGGCTATAATCATCTGTTTAGGAGTTCATACTTCCACTTATTCACCAGTCGACGAATGGCAGTGGCAATATTCTAAAAATCTTTGCAATGCCAGTCCATGTCTGCCACACACAATAGGTAGTTAATAAATCAGAATGTATTATGAAAATATGAGTGGTTTGAGTCAAATAAATACATTAGCAACATCAGCATCATACAAAAAGCTATTCTCTAGACTGGTTAATGGTTGTGTATGCACCGCCACCAGCCAATTACAGTCTGTGGCTCTTAGTTGGCAAGGCTAAATCTGTCTGTTGACACAAGACAAACTGTATGATGATGACTGAAAAAATAACTAGAGAAAAAGCTTTCAACAAAATTCAACACTCATTTATGATAAAAAAAAAAAAAAAACCCTGCAGAAAGTAGGCATAGACGGAACTTACCTCAACATACTAAAGGCCATATATGACAAACCCACAGGCAACATCATTCTCAATGGTAAAAAACTGAAACCATTTCCACTAATATCAGGAACAAGACAAGGTTGCCCACTCTCACCACTATTATTCAACATAGTTTTGGAAGACTTAGCCACAGCAATCAGAGAAGAAAAAGAAATAAAAGGAATTCAAATGGGAAAAGAGGAACTAAAGCTGTCACTGTTTGCTGATGACATGATACTATACATAACGAATCCTAAGGACACTACCAGAAAACTACTAGAGCTAATCATGAAATTGGTAAAGTTGTAGGATACAAAATTAATGCACAGAAATTTCTTGCATTCCTATACCATAATGATGAAAAATCTGAAAGAGAAATTAAGGCAACACTCCCATTTACCACTGCAACAAAAAGAGTAAAATACCTAGGAATAAACTTACCTAAGGAGACAAAAGATCTGTATGCAGAAAAATATAAGACACTGATGAAAGAAATTAAAGATGATACAAACAGATGGAGAGATATACCATGTTCTTGAATTGGAAGAATCAATATTGTGAAAATGACTCTACTACCCAAAGCAATCTACAGATTCCATGCAATCCCTATCAAACTACCAATGGCATTTTTCAAAGAACTAGAAGAAAAAATTTCACAACTTGTCTGGAAACACAAAAGACCCCGAATAGCCAAAGCAATCTTGAGAAAGAACAACGGAGCTGCAGGAATCAGGCTTGCAGACTTCAGACTATATCACAAAGCCACAACAATCAGGACAGTATGGTACTAGCACAAAAACAGAAACATAGATCAACAGAACAGGACAGAAAGCCCAGAGAGAAACCCATGCACATATGGTCACCTTATTTTATTTTATTTTTTTGCGGTACACGGGCCTCTCACTGTTGTGGTCTCTCCTGTTGCAGAGCACAGGCTTCAGACACGCAGGCTCAGTGGCCACAGCCCACGGGCCCAGCTGCTCCGCGGCATGTGGGATCTTCCCAGACCGGGGCACGAACCTGTATCCCCTGCATTGGCAGGCAGACTCTCAGCCACTGCGCCACCAGGGAAGCCCTGGTCACCTTATTTTTGATAAAGGAGGCAAGAATATACAATGCAGAAAAGACAGCCTCTTCAATAAGTGGTGCTGGGAAAACTGGATAGCTACATGTAAAAGAATGAAATTAGAACACTCCCTAACATCATACACAAAAATAAACTCAAAATGGATTACAGACCTAAATGTAAGGCCAGAAACTATAAAACTCTTAGAGGAAAACATAGGCAGAACATTCCATGACATAAATCACAGCAAAATCCTTTTTGACCCACCTCCTAGCGAAATGCAAATAAAAACAAAAATAAAATGGGACCTAATGAAATTTAAAAGCTTTTGCACAGCAAAGGAAACCATAAACAAGACGAAAAGACAACCCTCAGAATGGGAGAAAATATCTGTAAATGAAGCAACTGACAAAGGATCAATCTCCAAAATTTACAAGCAGCTCATACAGCTCAATATCAAAAAAACAAACAACCCAGTCCAAAAATGGGCAGAAGACCTAATCAGACATTTCTCCAAAGAAGATATACAGATTGCCAACAAGCACATGAAAGAATGCTTAACATCATTAATCATTAGAGAAATGCAAATCAAAACTACAGTGAGGTATCATCTCACACCAGTCAGAATGGCCATCATCAAAAAATCTACAAACAATAAATGCTGGACAGGGTGTGGAGAAAGGGGAACTGTCTTGCACTGTTGGTGGGAATGTAAATTGATACAGCCACTATGGAGAACAGTATGGAGGTTCCATAAAAAACTGAAAATAGAACTACCATATGACCCAGCAATCCCACTACTCAACATATACACTGAGAAAACCATAATTCAAACAGAGACATGTACCACAATGTTCACTGCAGCACTATTTACGGTAGCCAGGATATGGAAGCAACCTACGTGTCCATCGACAGATGAATGGATAAAGAAGATGTGGCATATACATACAATGGAATATTACTCAACCATAAAAAGAAACGAAATTAAGTTATTTGTAGTGAGGTGGATGGACCTAAAGTCTGTCATACAGAGTGAAGTAAGTCAGAAAGAGAAAAACAAATACCATATGCTAACACACATATATGGAATCTTAAAAAAAAAAAAAAAAAAAAAAAAGAACTGGAGGAAAATGTTAAAAAAATAGAAAAGGAGTCATTTTTTAAATGTTAATATAGGCTAGATATAAATGTTTGAGGAACCAACACAATCACCAACCATATTTGATTCTCTAATAAAATTCTAAAAAATCCAGTTCTTGATCTTAGTCAAATCCAGTTGAGTTTAATTAGTGTCAACTAAAATACCTTGAATGCAGTTGTTTATTGATCAAGGAGAAAGAGTATTAAACACAAAGAAATTTGTTCTAGTTATATAGATGTTGAGCTGTGCTTGTTAATTTAATTTGATTAGTTCCAAAACTATAGGATGATATAAATATGAAGGGTAAGGGAATGTTAGTAATGATTTGACCTATAAGGATACATTGAGTCTGGTCTTGCTTTTCAAAAAGGTATAGGGAAGGAGTAATCCAATAGATTCTGAAAGATGATTAAGATGATTCTAAAGGCATAGGAAGGTTAGCAAGAGGTCTCAAATTTGCTTATGCTTGCCCCAGCAAATGGGTAAAACAGCACAACAAGGGTTAATAGAGAAGGGAAGTTCGTAGCAAATAGAGAAATAGGATCACTGGCATTGCTGGATTCTTGTAAAAAAGTATCAATTTACCAATTTTGTTTATCTTTTCAAAGAACCAGCTTTTAGTTTCATCAATCTTTTCTATTGTTTTCTTGGATGCTATGCTATTTATTTCTGCTCTGATCTTTATGATTTCTTTCCTTCTGCTAACTTTGGGTTTTGTTTGTTCTTCTTCCTCTAGTTGCTTTAGGTGTAAGGTTAGGTTGTTTATTTGTAATTTTCCTTGTTTCCTGAGTTGAGGTTGTATTGCTATAAACTTCTCTCTTAGAACTGCTTTTGCTGCATCCCATGGGTTTTGGATCGTTGTGCTTTCATTTTCATTTGTTTCTAGGTATTTTTTGATTTCCTCTTTGATTTCTTCTCTGATCCAGGAACAAGACAATGATGTCCACTCTCACCACTTTTATTCAACATAGTTCTGGAAGTCCTAGTCATGGCAATCAGAGAAGAAAAAGAAATAAGAGGAATCCAAATTGGAAAAGAATAAGTAAAACTTTCACTGTTTGCAGATGATATAATACTAAACATAGAGAATCCTAAAGATGCTACCAGAAAATTACTAGAGATAATCAATGAGTTTGGTAAATTTGCAGGATACAAAGTTAATACGCAGAAATCTGTTGTACTCCTATACACTAACAATGAAAGGTCAGAAAGAGAAATTAAAGAAACAATCCCATTTACCACTGCCTCATAAAGAATAAAATACTTCCTAACTGTCCGACACTATTGGTGGTAATGTAAGTTGGTACAGCCACTATGGAGAACAGTATGGAGGTTCCCTAAAAAACTAAAAATAGAGCTACCATATGATCCTGCAATCCTGTTCCTGGGCAAATATCGGAGAAAAACATGGTACAAAAGGATATGTGCACCCCAATGTTCATTGCAGCACTGTTTACAATAGCCAAGACATGGAAGCAACCTAAATGTCCATCAACAGAAGAATGGATAAAGAAGATGTGGTACATATATACAATGGAATATTACTCAGCCATTAAAAAAATGAAATAATGCCATTTGCAGCAACATGGATGGACCTAGAGATTGTCATACTGAGTGAAGTAAGTCAGAGAAAGAGAAACATCGTATGATATCGCTTATATGTGGAACATAAAGAAATGATACAAATGAACTTATTTACAAAACGGAAACGGACTTACAGACTTAGAGAACGAACTTATGTTTACCGGGGGGGAGGGTTGTGGGGGAGGGGTAGTTAGGGAGTTTGGGATTGACATGTACACACTGTTATATTTAAAATAGATAACCAACAAGGATCTACTGTAAAAAATAATAATAATAAAATAATATATATATATAAAAGTATAAATTCACTTTAAAATTTGAAGATTAAAAATAAAATAAAAAGGGAAAATACCAAGATGAATACAAATCAGCCTTTGTTTCTGCTTGTAACACAATTGTTAAATACTGTTTACAATAATCAGCAGTTAAAATTGGTAGTGTTATGGCATTAATTTTCCTTACTGAGAAAAAAATGTGGTAATATTAGAATATAGTACATAGAGTGATATCCAAATTATTTTATTATACTTTTTATACAACTGATAAATTAGCTTCTCTTGATATGCCTTATGATATTGCTGTATGTGCTAGAGATGAATGTATACACACAGATCTGTCTTGATGTCCTTACAAGAATCATCAGATTAAAAAAAAAAAAGAAGAAGAAGAAGAAAATGGTAACTGTGTGAGGTAATGGATATGTTTTAAAAAATTAAAAGAATAAGAATGGTACTTTCATCATAGAGTTATTGAGAGGATTAAATAATTTAATATATGTAATGTACTTAAAACAATGTTTGACAGCAGTATGTGTTTAGTAAATGTTGATTTCTTATTGTCAAAAAATAAAAAAGAGAGAATTGTTTCATCTAGAAGCAGGAGACTGGAATTTATGACTTCAGGTATCAATTTAGCTCTGAAATTTTGTGATTATTAGTTCTACTCCATGGATGCCTTTAAGTTTGCTAAAGAGTAAAGTTAAATTGAGAAATTTTTATGGGGAGAAATTGTGTCTTAGTACCAATTAAATTTATTGGCATACATATTTTTTAAAAAAAGAAACATAAGGTAGAATTTTCTCCTTTGGCACACAATTCTTCATTTCAAGGTAACTAGGAAAACAGACAGAGAAATAGTCTTTCTTCTAATGTGAGTAATTTAAAAAGGAAAAAAAACAACCAAACAAAAAAACACAACCTGTCCCAGATGACTTTTGTGTTTTTTATTAGAGATATAGTCCCTTGTTCATGTGGAGATGGAAATAAAGTCAGTCTACACTAAAATGCTCATGTTGAGGCTACATATTCTTAGATCCAGTCACATATGCCAAAAACTTAATGAAACCTGTAGCATAATTTTTCTACCTTGTGGAACTATCTGATAAAGTAATGTCTGATGATAAATTGGATTTATGGTGAGATGCTAGATTCAATCTATGGTAGTAAATCTTCTAAACTAACTCTCTTAGCCTGCAAGCCAGATTCAATGCAGTGTTCAATAACTGTCTCTTGAATCAAAGCCATTCTGACATACTAGTATCTCTCTGTACAATTTTCTTTTATATGAGGTCACAAAGAGTTCACAATAATACTGAGAAAAGAAATATTCTGAGTAAAGTAATTGAAATTCCCTTTCAAACACATTTTCTTACTTCAATATATATCCATTTACACCTTTAAGTTACATTACTTGATGCTTGATTCTTTTTTTCCTTGCTTGGAATGCAGATAGATATTCCCAAACCGAGTAAGATTTATTACTAAAGAGCTCTTCAGTGAGGTGTACTTGCCTTACCCTTAGGATTTTGCCTCAGTATCAGTGTCCATTAGGTGCTAAATACAATGCTATTTCATAAAGCCCCTCGCTTTGGAATATGCAAAAAAAAAAAAAAAACTTAGAAGTTAGAACTACTTAGAGTTATTTGCCATAAGCCCACTTGAATATTTCCACAACATCTTATGTGAAATTCTTAGTGTTTGCTTTTTATCAGCTCACTTGGTATCTCATGTATGTTGCTTTACTACATTTATATTAATAGGCAACACTGAGTCCTGAACGTGG
Source organism: Phocoena phocoena (assembly GCF_963924675.1). Taxonomy (NCBI): domain Eukaryota; kingdom Metazoa; phylum Chordata; class Mammalia; order Artiodactyla; family Phocoenidae; genus Phocoena; species Phocoena phocoena. The sequence continues at coordinate 55,389,232 of NC_089224.1, read as the reverse complement.
ATATCTTTAAAGCAGTCACTCAAAATTCACATTCCTGCCAAGTTCAGGTTATATAAATTGGAGTCAAGGGTCAGTAATTATTCAGTGACCATTTAACCCAACATACTTATATTTGTGTCTTAGCTGCCACCATATTTAGACACCAAATAAAAACCAATGAAAGTCATCAGTTTATGTAGGTACCTGGTATTATCTGTTCTAACTCTTTAGATGATTAGGTCTGTTTTGTTTTATTCTGATAGTGCATGTAATTTTATGTGAGATTTAATGTATATGCAATTTAGATGTTTTCAAAATAGATAAGATATACATTTTAAATAATAAAGATATCTAATGACTCACCAAGGGGAATACAACCTATCTGAATAATACATAATCCTATAATGATAAGTAGATAGGTAAACCTTCATAGATATAAATATTAAAAATAGATAGGCATAATTATTCAACTCTTCCAAGCTCATATTAACAGGCAATCAATTTTTGTTAACTTTCTTTACACTGAGAGTTTTAGGACACATGATATTACTGTTTAAAATGGACTTGAGGATATGGGGAGGGGGAAGGGTAAGCTGTGACAAAGCGAGAGAGAGGCATGGACATATATACACTACCAAACATAAGGTAGATAGCTAGTGGGAAGCAGCCGCAGAGCACAGGGAGATCAGCTCGGTGCTTTGTGACCGACTGGAGGGGTGGGATAGGGAGGGTGGAAGGGAGGGAGACGCAAGAGGGAAGAGATATGGGAACATATGTATATGTATAACTGATTCACTTTGTTATAAAGCAGAAACTAACACACCATTGTAAAGCAATTATACTCCAATAAAGATGTAAAAAAAAAAAAATCCAGCAATCAAGGAAACGTGGTAGCTCAATGAAATGAATTATTTCACTAGTGGCAAAATACACATCAACTATGGCAATTGTATAGAATATAAAGAAAGATTAACACTAAAGTTTGTTTTGGAAGGTAATGAAGTACCGCATAATTCCATGAAAAATAACATCAAAGACAAAATGAAAGAACTAAAAGAAACTTCCAATTCTAATACAGTAAAGCTAAATAAAATTGTCTCATGATTTTGGAAGCACTATGCTCAGAAAATTTTCCTATATAAAAACTTTTTTGTTCCAAGTCAACCAACTTTTCCTTAAATAAACTTTTTACTGCATTAAACATTAACTATGGGAAAGCCACTTCACTCACAGAAATTATAATATAGTAAAAGAAATTGTACATGAATACAGATAAACAAAAGAGAGAAAATACAAATTTTCTTAAGAGAAGCTCAAACCAGCTGCTACTGGCCTGGAGGAGTGGAAAGTAGAGTTCAATTGACAAGATCAGTAAAAGGTAAAAGGTATTCAGGATTTCCAAAATTATCAATGAGTTAAGTGCCTTGGTGAGAAGGTATTTCATGTGAAGAAAAGAAACAAAAGGAAAAGAGCAAAAAGGCATCAGAAAGCAAGAAATTAATATGGTTGGAGCAGGGATTAATGATAGGGAAGCAGTATTAGCTAAGCCCACAAAAATAAATAATAACCAGATCATAGAAGGCCTTGTCCATTGAGAAGGAGTTAGAATGTCTTTCAGTTGCAATCGTTTATTTTGAAGAACTTAAGTGGAAGATGAACATTATTGGAGTTACTCTTTAAGGTGGAGAGAAGCTAGAAACAAGGAAACTCATGAGGAAACGTCTGCATGAGGATCAATGAAGTAAAGGAAGGCCTTAAACTGTGGCTGTGGACACAGAGCTGGAAAGAAACGAATGTATGTGAAAAATATATAGAAAATCTATCCATACTGGACTCAGTAACCAATAAGAAATGGAGGAGGAGAGAAAAGTTAAATTATATTTAGAATTGGTTTGCATGACTGGAAAAACAACAATACCATTAAGACAGAGAGAATGGGTCAGGGGTAAAGCTTGGCTTGAGAGCAGGGGTTGAACAGATGAGACACATTTGGGAAGTACTAACTGAACAGTCAAACAAAAACATTACCCCTAAAGGTAACTAAAGGTACCAGAAGCACAGGTGTAAAGTGAAGACAAGATGAGAAGCGTGAGGAAGTGAAAACAAGAGAGGTGTACTTTCCAGAATTGTGGTGCTAAAGAAAAGAACAAAAAGAGGAGACTTTGAACAGGTGTTAGGGTCTTAATGTGCTTGTTAGTTTGATGTTTGGATTTAAGAGCAGGTAAACCAAAGTGCTTTTATTCAAAAGTGAAAAGAGCCAAATAGGGTGATACCAAGAATTCAATAAAGATTATTAACAACACAATGTCTACAGGGTGAGGTATCAAAAGTCAAGCCGTGATAAGTCTTTAGAAAAAGGAAAGTTGATTTTCCTGTTTTGAAATAAAGAAAGGATGTGAAGGTACAGGATAGTCTGGGATGGAAATGTCGGAAACTAAGAGTCACACTGGACAACTCTGACCTAATAATGTGGCAGAGTGTGTCATCTTTTGAATGTGTGGAGGGGAAAGAGGTGCAGAAGGAGATGGAGTTTTCAAGAAAGTGGAAAGGGTCTGAAATTGCAGCTCTGTGGAACGTTCAAGAAAGTCAGGAAGAGATGAATGTAAGAACTATTGAGCAGTAGTGCTAGTTTGGCTGAACTTTTTATTAAAACAATTCCTTTGCAGTGAAAACCATTACAGAGCTAAAAATTGATGTATTTTGAAACTGTCCACTTTTAGTGGGAACCAATATACTTCCCAAAGATTTCAAGAAAATCAAATAGTGTAGTAAAAATACTATACTCTAGATTAAAAAATCATAAAAGTGTTCTTTTCAAACTGAGGAGCAAGACATTATTAAATAAAATATGACCTAAGTGTATCTAAGTGAAGTTGTTAGACATTTTGTGTACATGGCACGAAGCCATTGCACTTGATGTTTGATTTACTTGCAAGAAAACCTGCTGCCCTAATTACCCTTAAACCTCAGAGACTTATGCATATCAAAGACACAAACTGTTTCAACATTATGTGTGTTTAAAAGGAAACTGAATCCATGAAGAGAGTGATTCTTTTGAAAACAACCACAGAGACATTTTTAGAAATCATGGGGGCCTAATGTTTATGCCATAACATACCATACTTACAAACTTCCAGTTACATAGAATATGGAGGGAAATCTATGCAGGTACAAGCAAAGACATATTTACAGAACTCGCCATGTAATTGCAAAGGGTGTTAAGTAAGATGATTTGTTCAACTATTCTCTGGTAAATCGAAGTACTTCAGAACAGTATAATAATAATCTGCCTACATAGGTGTTGAGAATTAGTGGTTCAGAGAGAAGACTCTTAACAAGTTTCATCCTATGTATCCTGGCAGGATAATTCCTGCAGTGGAAGTAGCTTTTAAGAAGTAGCTTTTCTAGATTTCCTGATGCCCAACAAGGTATTTGATCTTCACTGGCAGATAAAGGAGGTCCATTTGAGCTTTTGTGGCAAAATACTTTAGTGCCCTGGTTATCTAATCTAGCTGCCTCCACATGAGCACATGATATGCAAAAAAACGGATACCATGGGAATTAATGAGAAGACTCTCTATGTTAGGCCAACCTCGTTCTCTGTCAGATCTCTGTCAGAACTTTCATCAACCTTGGTTGAAGGTATTTTTAGGCACTCATATGCTACTCTTAATCTTCTTGGTTTTTCCACATACATACACCTCTCTCTGAACATTGTGGCTTCTATGGGACTTGGGGGAAACATGTACTTCTGCCATTGGGTAAGGTTCCTGCCAGTATTTCCTGAAATCCAATCCTTCATAACAAATTACCTTTCATCATTCTCACCTTCACTTCCCAGTATAACACATTTCATGTTGTGGAGCATTGAGAAGCAACAATATGACGAATCACACTACCTAGAATTATTTACTTGTTTTCAGCTCTTAATGACAGAGAGGGATACGGAAAAGTGCAGGCAGGAGTGCAGGTACTAGGAACCAGAAGAACTCCATACGGTGAGGTATGTGACCAGAGCTTCTGACCTACCTTCCAGAATCTGCTTCCTCATTCAGATGCAATTTCAGAATTCAGAATTCAATTCTCAGTTCAGAAATATTGAGAAAGCTGGACTTGATGTTCTCTAACTATCATTTCCTGCTCTATTACTTCATGTAAAGTAGTATAAGTGACATGCTGGTTCACATAAAAGAAACTGAAAAGGCCCGCTGGGCTATTCAGACTTCACCTTAATAGGAAAACTTGAAATCTTGCACAAGTTGTGCTCTGAGAATGGTGAGAACACTCACACTGTGGACCAGTCTCAGAAACAGATTTGCATAGTCCTCAGGATAAGTTAGGAGCAAACCATTGTATTAGATAAAATGTGTATATATAAATGTATGTGTGTATATATCCTAGTTTTTTCCATAAATGAGAAAACAGAGGCCAAAATATTTTAACTTAGCTGGGGGTTACACATAGTGCCAGAGCTGGGGCTACATATTCAAGTGTTTTTGACTCCTATGATAACATTAATTCTACTGCACTAGTCTACTTTACCAAAATGCTATCAAGAAATTCCTGACTGAAAGTCTTGAGTCCTTCACACTATTGGGCCTTGCATGACAGATAATCCATAATAGAGAGTTGGGCATAGTCTGGATCTTCGGACACTGGTCAGATAGAGGACAACACAGAGGTGTGTTTCTGTGTATATAGACAGCCATAGCTTTCATTTTTCTCTGCAAGGACAAAAGTAAGAAGAAATTCCACAATGGTTCTAAGGACGTTTGTCCTGTCATATTCTCTCTTGAGATCATGTAAGTCAGGTGAGCACTAAATACAATATTTGGTGAAGGATGACTCATCTGAAACAAAGAAAATACAAATGGTGGGAAATGGATAAGCTGGGAACTATTAATGGACACTTTACACATATGTCACATTGTGGTACAAACTTTACATGTATGGTTTGATTTCCTTTTTCACAACTATCTACTAAAATGAGAATTATTTTTATTCCTATTTCACATATGAGAATATCAGAGCTAAGAAATTTCAATTTACTTGGTAAAGGAGACAGCCTAATAACTGGCAGAGTGGGGAGAAGAGTATACTCTGCTCCCTCCCACTGCTATGCTCTGTTCAGGGCATCAAATCATACCTAAAGGCATCTTGCATACCTGAGAGCTCATTCTCTCCAAGTAAAGGGAGAGGGGATCCTCTAACCACATTATTATCTTCTGCTAATATTTTGTACTTTTCTAAATTTAGAATCTTTGCTAAATGTTTCACTAACTTAGTAATCTTTATACTTAATGAAAATCCTGCTCACTCATATCTTATCAAGCTTAAAAGAAAATCAACATGATTTAAAAATGCCTCATCTATATGCCACATGGAAAAATATATGCTTAACTTCCTTATCTAATTGTCATATTAGTTTGCTGCTGGGAACTAGCGGCAATCTGTATTCTTGAAGTCACGCTATTTGTCAATGATTCAGAGAGATCTTAAGAATGTGCACCACAATTATTTATTGCTTTATCCAAAGCCTTCCAGAATTTATAGTTGTCCCTAATCTGTAGCATATATTTTATGAATCCTTAAGTATGCAAAAAGGAAGAGAGGAGTCCAGTTACAGTTCAAATTAAGCTATTGCCCTTGGAAAGAACTATATTATTAAAGTTTGATCATATATTTTGCTGTCATGTCATTTAGCTAATGTACTGTCCTTGAACCATGCACTGATCACTTTGCAGTAATTATTTAAAACCATTCTATTGGCGCTTGTTGGTATGAAAATGGTTGATTCAGAACACTTAAGATTTCAATAAATGTGATTGCTGCTTTACCATTAAGTCTTACTCAGTTGTTCATTGTTATTGTTTTTGGAGCACTTAATATTCTTTGATAAACGAATAATGGTTATTTATTTAGGTTTCCATCTCTGAATTGCTCTTAACACATTTAATTTACAAAAATCTATGAGTGTTCTGAGAGGTCAAAACCTGTATTCTTGACATGTTTACATTTAATTCACTAAAGGGTATGGTAAGTGCCATTCAACAACACCTAATAAATTATTTTGACAGTTTATTCAAGAAGTCAGGGCTTTTTTTTTTTTTTGGCCACCTCGCATGGCATGTGGGATCTTAGTTCCCTGACCAGGGGTCGAACCCGTGTCCCCTTCAGTGGAAGCACAGAGTCTTAACCACTGGACTGCCAGGGAAGTCCCTAGGGCATTTTAAATGTTTGGTTTTTTTTTCTTTTTGCGGTACGCGGGCCTCTCACTGCTGTGGCCTCTCCCGTTGCAGAGCACAGGCTCCGAATGCACAGGCTCAGCGGCCATGGCTCAAGGGCCCAGCTGCTCCGCGGCATGTGGGATCTTCCCAGACCGGGGCATGAACCCGCATCCCCTGATTGAGAGTCGGCAGGCGGACTCTGAATCACTGTGCCACCAGGGAAGCCCCGCTTTTTCTATCTTAATAGTAAAATGAAGCTGAGTGTGGCAGTGAGAGCCTTAACCAGACCTCCTGAGTTAGAATCCTGGCTCTTCCACGTCCCACTTGTGTGACCGTGAATATGTCTCCACCACAGTTCATTATCTGGAAACTGGTGATTAAATACTCTTTACCTCATAGTGTCGTTTAAAAGATTAAATGCATCTGGTGTATTCTGCACATAGATCAGTGGGTGACACAGAGCAGGTTCTTAAAGTGTTCCTATTATTTCTGTATTAAAATCTGTAAAAGGTTTTCACTAGTAGAATGGCTTTCAAAGGATTTATGTGTATTTTCCAATAGAAATTCGTTCCACTTTCGTTCCTTATTCTTAGTATCAATGCTTTCTTAGTCCTTATATTAAGGCTTAAGGACTGTCTTTCTAGACTGTTCTTGAATGGCAACTAGAACATTCATCTGATTAAAATTAAACAAAACTAAGCCTGACCCTAGTTATGTGCTGAATACTACAGGAATTTCACAGTGCCAGTTTAACAAGGTGTTATTTCACAGCTAACACTTATTTTTTCTCTGGGAAGAAAGAGAAACAAAAATAAAGCATGCCCAAGAGCAAAATAGGCCTTTCCTATCAGCTTCTGAATTCAAAATCTCTTATATCTCTTTTTATGTCCTTTCTAATTTACAATTTCTATTTCATCAATGAGATTAGTGTAAGAAGCTACTAGTTCAAGAGCATTTTCAAAGTCTTCTGAAGAGCCCTTATTAGCAGACTATTATATTCAAATAGGAGAATGAACACAAAAAAACTCTATATTCCATAGAGCATGTAGGTTTACATGTGAATTTTTCATTAATCAATAACTATTCATTAAATGTCCAAACTTTAAAACTTATAATATTTGGGGAACTTTCAGTTTAACTTATCAATTGTATGCCTATAAAAATTCTATGCTACTCATTACTAATTACTTGAAGTTTTATGTATTAGAATTAGATAAGGGACAATATCTACTACAAAAAATTTATGGTATGAATTTTCATTTTTGCTTAAGAAAATATTTACCACAACCAAGAGCTATTTAAGCAATAAAAGAGTAAAACAGCCTGAAAGGGTATAAGTTTAGTAAAAAGGCTTTATGCAATGACTACACTTGTAAAGCAGGAAGAGAATAGTCCCTGAGAAGTAACAGCAGGCATATTCAAAGATATAAAGAAGGCTTCTAGGATAGAACTTTTTCAGAGCAGTGAAGGAGTAGGATTTCAAAAAAAGGAAAGCGAAATAGAAACAAAGCAGAAGAATACTAAGAATTCAATTAACCAAATGAGATTTTAAAAAAGGAAAAGATCATTAGTGAACTTCAAAAGAGAAGTTTCCTTGTAGCATTGGGAAAAAATCCAAATGGAAAAAAAAATGTATGGGTGGGCAGTGAAGAAATAAAGTAAACATAATTTAGCAAGAATTCCCCAATAAAGTCTGTTTACCCTTGCAATTTCCAAATTTTCAAACCCTCCCTTCTCTCTTGTTGTTCATACCTTTCTTGACTCAACCTGCATTCCTTCTTTTGATTTGCTTCAGATCCCCAAAGAAATAAGTCTTCTGGAAGCCAAAAGATCAAAGAGGTTCAAGAAACTTGAACAGACTCATGTACACAGTTATTTAACCAACTCCACGAGGTAAGGCTTTTCCTAAGAAGGCCCATCCATAAGATAATGCTTGTTCAGTATACCCACTGCCCACAGATATTGTCCATTGGAACCTGACACAAGTTATTTCTTTGGTTTTAGAACTTCTGCTCTTAGATTTTTAAAACAGGCTATCCCAAAACAATAGACTAATATCCACAGTCCTTTAGTGACTAACCTACATATAATATTTTCTGAAAATAAGCATAAAGCAAGATGTTGCCCACCAATCTTAAGTGCCCTATGATGGAGGAAATAACTTGCTATTTGAGGGTTTTTTTTTTTTAATGAAAAATTAGTAAACTATACCTACCAAAAAATATCTGTCCCTCAATATCCAGAATCTCGTTACCTGGATCCCTGTTTTATTATTTCAATTATTTAGTCACAAAGGCCATGTTTTATCTCCCCACTTTCCTGAGTATCTGCCACCTGTTCCTACTAATAGCTATATCTGCCCTTCCCTGTTCCTTACTCATATGCTTAAACTGCTGGTGGTTTTGGAGAAAATAACAGGGCTTTATAGTCTGATCATGAAAAGACACGTTCTCCAAGCTCGACAGGTCACAGAAACTCTTCAAGATGCTTTTTTAACATCTAATATTGATTTCCTATCCTTTATGATCACCACATATAGCTATATCAAGACAAACTATTCTCAATCATTTCCACCACCCCACCACTGTTACTCACAGTAGACCATGTTTCCTATTTGGCTGAAAAGGTACAAACCATTACATGGCAACCTCTCTTCCACCTTAAATGTATTCCGTATTTTCAAACTCTTCTCTCTCATGGTTCCTGACTTAGCAGACGTGTCCATCCTGAGGCTTTCTTCTTTATGCTCTGACTTCTAGCCTCATTCAGGATTTTGCATCAATATTCACCCTTTTGGGTTCTTTTTCCACTTACTTGCCTCCATGTACCCAAAGAATGCATGCATTTGTTTTTAATTCTAAAAATCTTCATATTGATCTTATTTTCTTGTCATATATATGAAAGCATAGAGAGTTGATGTGAGGATTAAATAAAATACAACAAAACTCAGTAAGAGGTAAGAAATTAAAAGTGGAGAGGTACACAGAAATACTTTTAAAGTAGTTTTTCCAGTTTTTTTTTTTTAAATTATGCTTTAAAAGTTCCTATCCCTTCCCATAGTCCAACTAACCCTTTATCACCTTGCATTGGTTTTCTGTCTCCTTACCTTGCAGGAAAACTTCTCACTCAAAGCTAACCAGTGATCTTCACACGAACTGAAGATCTAATATGTTCAGTTTTCCTTGGAACCTCTGTAGGATTGCTGACCACAGCTCTCTGAAAAAGCTTTCCTTCTTTAGCTTGGGTAAAGTAACTCTTGTGGTTCTCCTTCTATTTCTCAGCTTCGGTTATACTAGTTCTTTCTCCTTCTTTTAACTCTTAAAAACCTTTCTGTTGGGCTTCCCTGGTGGCGCAGTGGTTGAGAATCTGCCTGACAATGCAGGGGACACGGGTTCCAGCCCTGGGCTGGGAAGATCCCACATACCGCGGAGAAACTGGGCCCGTGAGCCACAATTACTGACCTGCGCATCTGGAGCCTGTGCTCCGCAACAAGAGAGGCCGCGATAGTGAGAGGCCTGCGCACCGCGATGAAGAGTGGCCCCTGCTTGCCGCAACTAGAGAAAGCCCTCGCACAGAAACGAAGACCCAACACAGACAAAAATAAATAAATAAATAGATTTTAAAAAACAAACAAAAAAAGACAGCGGGTTTGAGTGTCAGCCTGTGGGTTCAAGTCCCAATCTGAGTTTAAAAAAAAAAGAAAAAAAAACTTTCTGTCATTATGTTCAGTGTTTAGTTCTGTCTCTTCACTGTCCTCCACTTGGAAATCTCATGCACTCAACTCTCAACTTAGGCAGGAAACATCTATCTGTACATTTCTTGTCCTGATCTCTTCTTTATATTCACACTTGCATATCCAAAGATCTTTTGGACATCTTCATACAGATGCCCCAGCCATGCCTTACACTCAACATCAACAATTCAACCCTGCAATCACGTAGGATTTGACCTTACTGTAGTTTTTTCATTCCTCCTGTGCATGCATGCCTCCCTCTTGCTGGGCTTTGAGCTCTCTCTCTCCCTTTCTCTTTCTTTCTTTCCTTTTCCCTCTGCCACCCTTCCCTATACAACTTGGATAGATACTTCAAGGGAAGTACTTATCTTTTGTTTTGGGCCAATAAAGCCCTGCTCACCAATTTGTTCAACATTGACATGATATTCATTCTTCTTCAGCACTCATTTATAAGAAAAAAACTATTACTCCTATACTCCTGAATAAGATTACCTGAAATAGATGATAAGAAATATATGACCAGTTGTCCTTTTCTTGCTTGGAATGTTGGGAAATCACAGAATAAGATTTAATGCAGAGTCATAAAATATGTAGGAGAATTCTGTCTCTAATCTCCTGATCCCGTTTTCTTTGAATACTCTTATGTGGCTTTGTTTGTTATAAGCGAACTAAAAACTGTTTATGCCTTTGGCTCACTAGAACCATGTGGAAGGAAATCTTGTGGTCTTTGTCTACTACAAACAGATGAAATGCACATAGACTGGACTCATTAAATAAACTACTTGAGACTGTGTCTCCATTCATAAAACTTGATAAGGCTAAGCAATTTCAACAGCAGGAGAAATGAGAACCGATCAAAGTATAACAGAAGAATAGAACAAATTAAATGGGTACAGTTTTAAAGTGCTGATTGAAACACCATTTCATAGCTACCATTGTTTAAAAACCTGGTAATCATTTTGAAAGTTCCATTTACCAAGTGAATCAAATCCTCTGTGTAATGTTTGCTGTATCCACCATGCAATCACTGAGCATGATAGCTTTGGTTAGCACTATTAGATATGGAAGCATTTCAACTCATTTGTACAAATTTTTTTAAAGATCAAGGGGAGAAATCTAATTCCAGAGACACATTAAATTCAGAGATTCAGACTATATCCTAAAGAACTAATTTTATTTTTCTTGTTTGTTTGCTTGTTTTCATTAACAACTATTCCGGTGGAACCAGTAGGCAACACTTTTTTTCTGGAAAAAAGAACATAAATACTGACAGAACAGTAAACGGGGTTTGATGTGTACTCAGACACACCAGATCTGCTCCAGATTCAGAGATGCATCTCTTTAATTCTGCCATCTTTTCTTACTACCCATCTCTTGCAAGTAATGCAATGAAAAAAAAATTATAGTCTTTCTATTTTATCCTTCCTTAATTTTCTTCAAACAGCTTGCAGATGATATGTCCTGTAACTCATTTCTGTTTCTAGAACTCTCCTTGTTAGGAAGTTCATTGCATATATATAGGCTGATCCCAACTTATGAACTGGTAGTAGTCCAAAACCTCATGTTTAAATCAGTAGCTAGGAATACAAAGCACATTTTCTTTTCAGAATGACTTAATTTGCAGTATATTGGTCTAAAACCAACATACAAAAGCCAAAATAGCTTCATTTTTTGAAGATCTACTAAATGTCAATATTATATATTACACATATCTCAGTGTTATTCTAATCACTTTTTTGTTTTTAATTGAGCTAGTGCATACTCATAGTAAGCACATAAAGTGCACATCTTAAATTAACAGTTGGATACATTTTTACATAGATTACACCTATGAAATTGCCATCTGGATAAACATATTGAATATTTCCATCACTCAGAAAGTTTCCTTTTGCCTCTTTTCAGTCAACACCCATCCCATTCCATGGAGGTAACCATTATTTGTACTTTTATTACCATAGATTCACTTTGCTTGTTCATGAACTTCATATCAAGGAAATTATACATCAGATAGGCTATTAAGTCTGGGTTCTTTCTGACAGATCCTTCAATATTCTCACATGTATCATTAGTATAGCATTCTATTTTAAAAGCACACCACTCTTTATCCTTTCTCTTACTGATTTTATCTATAGCTAAAACTGCTATGAACGCTTAATGCTCTAGGAGCACAACTGCTGGGTCACAGGGCAGGCATATATTTACTTTAGTGGAAACTCCCAAAGAGTTTTCCAAAATGGTTGTGGTAATTTTCATTTCCACCGTAAAAATATGAGTGTTCTAATTTCTCTATATTCTTGCCAAAACTTCACACTGCCAATAAATAAGCATGCTATTGGGTGTTTTGTTGTCATATCTAATTGTAGTTTAAATTTTCATTTATTTGTTGAAGAACTGATGCTGAAAATGGTTTTATGTGAATATTGACCATTTTGATAGCCTCCATTTTTAAAAAATATTTGTAGGTACACTTTATATAGTCTGGAAATCAGTCATAACTATCCCAGTGACTTCTGAGAAAGGTAATAGTATCTTCACTTTAATAATGATTAAACTGAGAACCTGAGAGCTAAAATAATTTACCAAACATCACATATCTAGTAAGTGGCAGAAGAGGCAGGGGATTCAGTCTGCCTCAATCAAAAGCCTGTGTTCTTCATAGCATCCTACACTATAGAGCACATAATATTGGGTTGGCCAAAAAGTTTGTTTGGGTTTTCCATAAAATGTTACGGAAAAATCCGAATGAACCTTTTGGCCAAGCCAATATAAAACATAACCAGGATATATGGCAAACTGTCCAGGGGAAACAAGGCATCCAAAACATTTCTCTCCAGGATAAAAGTTTAAGACTTCCCCTTCCAGAATAGTGGGAGTGAGCTATCATTAGTAGGTCACTGAGGTAGGGGCAAGTTGTCTGGGAAAAAAAGAAGGTTAATGTGGGTAAAAAAAGTACTGTATTTCACAAACTGTGTCTTAAGGAACACTAGTTGCAGGACATAGTTTTTGCTCTTCTGGAAAAAGTAGTGTAATATTCTAAAATAAATTATAGAAATTAAAAATGCACTTTAGTACGTTAAAGCCTCTATAGCTTCCTCTTAAATTCATGTAATCCAGCATTTCTAAAATTTGACAAGAGAATTCTTTTCCAAGGAACACCTATTAAGAGTTTATGAAAACTAGCATGCAATGGAAAATAGCTTCCCTTTTTCCTTTTGATCATTCATTTTCCTTCTTCCTTGACCACAATGGAAACCTATGGGATATAAATCAATTCACACACACACACTGGAATTCACACAGAAACATGCAGCATATACTGAAATTAATAAAAATCTTTCAAACAAAAACCCAAATTCTTGTAAGCATTGATACAAACTACCATTTCAAGGGGAAGTGGGACAATCACAGGAGCAGCAAATACGTGTGGAGGATAGTAGCTCAGGAAAAGTAATCATTTAGAATTTAGGCTGTGGACGTAGTTACTGGAATGAACAACTATGTTATGATCGTAGAAACAAAAGGGTAAAAGCACCCTGCAGCTTGCTCCCTCACTGCAGAAGACACTGGCATTAATCTGCCAATGTCCAAATATCTGAAGAGCAGAGGTTTGGAACTTTCATAGGCATAGGGAGGTGGGTTTTCATCTCCCTTGTGGTCAGTTGGCAAGGCAGGTTGGATTGGCCTTTTAGTTGTATGGCAATAGGCTTTCCCGTTATCCCTTGATTGTCATTCAACAGTAAATCAAGATAGTACACTGTTAGCATTCAAATTAAGTGAAGAGTATTAGAAAGAACTATTTTCTACTCCCATATCAATAAAGTATCAATAGTACACTGCAGATATGAAAAAAGCCAGAAGGACAATACAAACCTTATCATTTCTAAATATGTTTCCTAAGAGAATATGCAGAAGGGCCTGCACAGATTTCTGTTTAGTAATGTCCTTTGTAGCATTATTCATTACACACCCACACACAGACATATATTTATACGTGAATACACGAATAGATAAAAAGAGACACTAATACATAAAAGGGCTTCATATTGACAGAGCCATGCAAATAAACACAAAGTTTATAAAGACCACACAAAAATGATCAAAATATTCAATATGTTGTATCAATAAAATTGACAGAATATGGGAACTCTATATAAATTGTATGTATACCCTCATTAGTGATATGCAGTTGAATGGTAGTCATTATCTTTGGCTATCACATATGATACTTTCCTCTTGCTTTTCTAAAATGTCTCTGTTTCTATTATGTTGTAAGCAATGTCTATAATATAATGCTGAGTCAAAAATGAATATGAAACTCTAAAACATTACATGTACACATTATGACATCAGTATGTGCTTATATATTTCTGAATATGAACCAATCATAGTTTCTGAATGCTGGTTTTAGAGAGTTTTATTGTTGTGATTTAAAAATACATTTACCTGAAAAGTCATTCAGAGAATTATATATTAGAATTTATGTTGGATAAAAATGTATTCGTAAAACAGAAGGTAAGCTGAAAATGCATTTAAGATTTTTATAGAGACAAAATTTAAAGAGAGACAAAAAGAATGCAAGAGGAGGTGACAGATATTGAAACCATAGAATACTGAAGAATTGACTTAATAATCAAGAATAAGTTGATGATTGCAATTCATTTTATCTACACCTCTTTACAAAAGAATTTGAAATGGAAATATAAAATTAAAGAAAACTTTACAGAACTTCACAGAAGTGTTAAGATTGAATTCACAATGACCTCAATAAAATTACCAAAGTCTTAAATTTCAAGAGAAAGGGGACATTTTTTCTACGTCTCTAAAAGAACAAAAGCAAAAATCTTTCTAAGAAGGTAAAACATTATTGTTTCCAGGCTCTCTGCTGTGCCAGTCAACAGCAGAAGGTAATAAGAGAAATAACTTCAGAGTCTTACCAAAAAGGTGTAATCCAAGAACTCTTACCCAAGAAAGTTTCTGTTCATACGTGAAGATAAGAGAAATACAGCTTTACACCTGTGAACTTTCATAATATTTACCACAAAGATACCCATTTTATTCTGCAGAGGCTGAGAAAATAACGTAAGATAAAAAATAAATGAGAATTTCTGCACATGGAAGTTGATTACTATACACAAAGATCAGGAAAAAACTTTATTAATTTTAAAAAAAGGAGCATTTGTTAGCATGACGTAGATGTGTATAAGTATATTTAAATTTTAGCATTAGAAATAGAAAAATGTTTCTGACCATTATGACTGCTGTGAGGGGAGAAAAGCATACAGAAAGACATTCACCCCCTATAGCAAGCTATGAAGAAAGGAGGAAAGAAAAAATATAATAAGGATGCATAATATTCCCTGTGAACTAATAGTTATGATTCTAAATTCAAAATCTAATGAAATCAAAAATTACCCTTATTAGTTGACAGAATAAAAATGTAATAAAAAATCAACAAAGTAATGGTGTCATTTAACCCAGAAATGGAAAGATACTTCAATGTAACAATGTTAATATATTAGTAGGCTAAAACATTTAAATTGTTCACTAAAAATTCAGTGAAAAGAGAAAATTTAACATCTCTCTCAAAAAAATACTTAAACAAAATAGAAGAATTCCTTTAGAAACAGCCATATAACCCCAAACCAACAATTTAATAATGGTAAAATGATGGTGAGGCTCTTGATAATTCAAGAGCAAGAATGGATACGAATATTTGTCATAAAAGTAAATACTGTTATTTCTAGCTAACACTGCATGCATTGGAAGGAATCAGCTAAATTCCCACCAGCAGTGTTAAAAGAAGTCAATAATGAATCCTGGTAAATGATACACAATCCAACATTTATGTGCTTTAGCAAAGACCATTAGGAAAGCACAAATGAAAGCACTATCACAAAAGTAAATTTACATGATGGCAAAATCTTAACCACCCTTCCTACTAGCAGCAACAAAGTTCTTCTGAATGACTTAAAAAAAAAAAAGAGCTGGTGATAAAACTGTGAATTTTAGAAAAACATGTGAATAAATGAAAATATACGTAATGGATGTGGATCTCTCATTAATGCTGTGTGTGTGTGTGCGTGTGTGTATAAGATATAACCTTAACACAATTCCAGTTACTAACAACTATATACAGAATCTAAATAATAGAAACTAATTGTTACACAATTCCAAATAGTAAATACTGTATATAATATATACTTAGGTTTGGCATAATTCCAATACAATAAAAATATATTAATAGTTTTTGGAACTATAATTACTGATTAAAATAATGTTGAAAAAGTAAATGAGTGAAACTTTAAAAATAACAGTAATTACTATGCTGTTGTTGTTGCTATTACTACAAATACTATGAGGCTTCCTGCCTATGACTTGTTGAACGATTGAGTTTTTGTTTTAATCCTCCAAAAATCTGATGAGGAAGATACTATTATTATGATGTCCCTTTTTTAAGTTATGTGACAAAAGTGGTCCTTAGGAAGCTTAACATCTTGCCTGTAATTACATAGAGAAAATGATGGACTCAAGATTTGAATGTAGGCAGACACTACTGTCCTGCTCAATTACTTGAAAGTGAAGAATAAATCCTCTCAGAAAACAATGCTTCTGACAATGTGGGCCTGGCACTAAAGCAGAAAACAGAAATAAAATAGAATGCAGATCGGGCATCTGAAAACCACACATAAAATTTTTAAAAAGGGTAAAGTGAGGTTTTCAAAACAAGGGGAGAATTATTAATAGTATTGTGACAATTGCATAGCAATTCAGGGAAAAGGAGAAATTAGAAGCACAGCTCACTTATTGCTTTATAATAACTTTCCTGTTGAACATCAAACTTACCACCTATTAGGTGTGAGTACACAATGTAGATGTTGAAATGTCCTACAGATGCACTTATTCTAGCAAACTATGAGAACAAGCACTATGAAAGAGAGTACTACAGTCCCCAGATCCCCCAAGGATGGTGGTGCCAGTCTGCCATGGAGAGTTTTACCTTGTGCCCTATCCACTCTGGCCAGCGACCAGACACTACCCATCTGTCCTCACTCAGAACACATGGCCAGTTGCTCTGGTGTCTGCCATGCCTAAGCACTGTGATGAGATCCAAGAAAACGTTTCATTCTATTGTGTAATGCTAATACTAACAGTGCATAACAGGGAAAAGGCACACAATTTCAGCAGCACAGAGGTAGACTGAAAACTTTACTCTACTTTCGGTAGCTGTGGGATGTGTGATTCAGCAACTGCAAAAAAGGCAATAGTATTGCCAAATTTACTGTTCTGTTTCAATAATTAGAAACAATTTGCTTGTAAAACACCTGCATTATTCTTGGAACATCACTTAATAAGTTGTTTTTTAATGATTTTATTATTAACATGTTGATGATCCAACTCATTATTATTAGTATTATTTAGAGACATTGCCATTGAGTGTCAATATAAAAGAGAGATGATGAGCAAGATGTGGTAGAAGTAGAAAATTCTGCCAAAGGACCTTAAGCATATTTTCTCTTCTTTACAGAGTATGCAAACATAACTGCTGCCCAGAAGTACTCTCAGTCCCCTGCCCTTCAGTGACTCTGTTCCCTAAAATATTTACCTTCTGTTACCTTCCTACTGGGAGCACCCAAGAGCAGAGGCTTTGTGTCAGTCTCCTTTCATGAGTCAACTTTATCTAACCTCAAGTATCTACTCTTCGCCTCAACAGTTTCCACACGCACTCAGCATCCTCTCCATATTACCAGAACTCCAAATAAATCACAAATTTTAATAAAATCCACACTTTTTCATTTGAAACATAGGAAAAATATGTGCATACAGATGTATCCCCGATATGGAAAACGAAAAGAAAAATAGAAAAAATATGAATGTCTGTGAATATACATGTGGAGGGAAAAGAGGGATAGTTGTAATTAGAAATGATCATCAGTTACATCAATGTGTAAATGTATGACACAAATATCAATCCTTTAAAAAATGAATAATACTTATGAGCACACAGTAAACAAAGTGGAAAAACACATTGTAAGAGAGAAGGATGAAAAGGAGGAGGAGGTTGGAAGAAAAGAAACATAAAAGGGAAACTATTCTACATAGGAAATGTTTATCCAAAGCAAAGAAATGCAAACTAAAAACAAATCTAATTTATCTTTGCAATCATTGAAGTAAAATAAGTAAATAAATAAGGCTGAAGATAATATATCAAAATTGAGTAACTATTCATGGATGGTGTACCTATCTGCACAATATTTTAAAAGGCAGATAATTTAGGTAATACATAAGAAAAGCCACAAAAATGATCATTCCTTTGACCCAGAAATTTCATTTTTAGGAGCATATTTTAAGGAAATAAGATTAAACATAATAGAAAAGATAATATGTTTCAAGATGCTCTTTGCATTTTTTTGTAATGTCAAAATTTGGATGCAAGCTAAAATTTCAACATTAGAGAATGATGATATAAAATTACTATAAATTGATTCAACTGGGTTTTTATGCACATTTTAAAATATATTTATGAGAAACAGAGACAATTTTATATGACATAAAAACAGCACACTAAAAAGTGCCATTTGCAGTCCAATGGCAGTTCTGATAAATTACGGATAAATTAGGTATATATGTGGAAGAAAGTATCCAAAAGATTAGCATAAAGTAACCTATAATTGTGTTAGATTAATGGAATCTTGGCTGTCATAATTTATAAAACAAAGTTTGGTATTATTCTATTTTCTTTTCAATAACTACAATTAAAATATATATTATTACATACTGTTATTTGATTATACATGATCAAAAGAGTAATTCTGATTTGCTTTTCATACAGTTCCTGTTGCAGAAAATTGATGAACAAATCTAGAAGTTCTCTCACTACAAGCATATAGAAATGTTAAAGTTAACTAACAACTTTTAAACTTACATAGCTAACGGCAAGATAGAAATCCCAGGTGCCAGGAACAAAGAAATTGAAAGCAAGAGCATTTAAGGGGTGAGCTGACATTCTAGGGTGAGTGAGGAGGAAGTGGAAACCATCAGTGATTGGACCAGATCCTTGAAATTTAGTGTCCACATCAGGACAGGAGATAAGGTATTAGGCCTATAAAAGGCTGGGAGTTGAAATAAATCCCTACTTAAGATGGTACCCTCATTAAACTGAACTAAAACAATCTGCTCACTAGCTCAGTGGACCATAAACAAACAAACTTTTCTACCTTGGCTCTGAATGGGAAAAAAAAAGCCTCAGTGTAGAAACTGGTCACTACTTGTCTTGAACACTACTTTTCTTATGTGAAAATCAACATGCCAAAAATTTAACATAAAACTTGATTTTGAGCTAGAAATTCTCCTAGGATACCTGGCAGAAGCAAATCTACACTAGAGGGGTTATTATACAACAGACCACATAGGGTTTACAAATAGAAACAAAAACAAATTTCCCTGAAAGTAAAATCTTATTAAAAAATAAGGAAAACAGTCTGTCTTGAGTGTCAGCAGACACAAAAATAGAAATCTTCAAGCCTAAGTTAATGATACAATAAAATAAAAAGGGACTATAAAACACCAGTTTAATGATTAAAAGGTAAAAATGAAATAAATTCATATGGCAAGAACTTTTCCATATGAAGCATATAATAACCAAAATAAAATTTATTATTATATTTGAAAAGAGAATTTGTGGATTGACAGACCTAAGTCACCTAGAATATGAGTATAAGGATTAAGTGTCATCAAGTAGAGAGTCCAAGATTTACCTAATACTAGCTATCGTAAGAGAGACTAGAAAAAAACAAGGGACAAGTAATATTTCCAAGAGATAATGGCTGAGAATTTGCAGAGTTGATGAATGACATGAATTCTCAAATGGAACATTTAGAGTCTAAGAAGGACAACACCTTGACACATCTTGGTGAAAATGCAGAATATCAAGGCAGACTATTAAAATTATCCAGAGAGAAAGGCTTATTAAAACAACACAAAATACTTAAAAGAATGGCTCTCTTCTTAATGAAAAACAAATTCAGAAGTGACTGTATGTGTATATATATGCTTACAGAAATAATGCTGTATGACCAAACAGGATTTATCCCAGGAATTCAAAAGCCGTTCAACCTTATCCTATGTATACAGTTAATTCCTCAAAGTAATAGATTAAAGAAAAAGAGCAATATGTTCTTGCCAGTAAATAGAGAAAACCCACTTGACAAAAGTCAGTATCCTTTTATGGAATGGATATAGAAGACAAGTCCCTGAACCTAGTAAAAATTACTGAAAACTTTAGTGATACCACACTTTTGGTGAAACTGAAAAAAGATCTCCTTAAAGATGGGAAGGTATGTACACTATCCATGCTTCTGTTCAACAGTGTTCTAGACCTCAAAGCAGGGAAAAGAGATATAAAGATCAAAAAGGAAGAAACAACTCACAAATAACGTGGTTGTCCACATAGAAAATTTAAACTATTCTGAAGCATGTTCAGCAAATAGGAATATTCAGCGTTTGCTTTCATAACAAAATTTCAGAAAAGCAACAAAATACCAGAAAAATCTTTAAAAAGATAGCATTTACAAAAGGAACAAAACTGTAAGGTATATGGGAAAAATTTAACAAAACAATTGGTGAAATTTACAAAACAATATTAAGGACAAAAGAAAATGTGCATAAACGAAGAAAGCAATTTTCCTTGGAAGAAAGACCATTAAAGACATCAAAGAATCCCAATGAAATTTTTATGAAACATGAAAAACTCCAGCTAAAGTTCAGGGAACAATAAAGAGAAATTTAGCAATATAAGAATAAGAAATGGTGAACTCAACTGTTACGTATTAAAATACATTATAACTCTACAGTAAATAGTCAGAGCAAATGAACTGAGTTAAAAACCTTCCTGTTCTGGGTTTCCCTGGTGGCGCAGTGGTTCAGAGTCTGCCTGCAGATGCAGGGGACACGGGTTTGTGCCCTGGTCTGGGAAGATCCCATATGCCGCGGAGCGGCTGGGCCCATGAGCCATGGCCGCTGAGCCTGCATGTCCAGAGCCTGTGCTCCGCCAAGGGAGAGGCCACAACAGTGAGAGGCCCGCATACCGGGAAAAAAAACCCAAAACCTTTCTGTTCTTTAAAAAGTCACCATGATTTATGTAAACTATAAATGCATAAAATTATGCTTATTGTTGTGGTGATATTTTTATTTATTTATTTTTATTTTTTTTTGCGGTACGCGGGCCTCTCATTGCTGTGGACTCTCCCGCCGTGGAGCACAGGCTCCAGTCACGCAACCCAGCGGCCATGGCTCACGGGCCCAGCCGCTCCGCGGCATGTGGCATCCTCCCGGACCAGGGCACGAACCCGTGTCCCCTGCATCGGCAGGCAGACTCTCAACCACTGCGCCACCAGGGAAGCCCCTAATATTTTTAATTTTAATTTTTATTCTTAGATTTCTGTCTTTCTCAACAAGGTAGAAACACAAGAACCAAATTTACCACTGCGTAGATACTCAAGGGAATATCCTGGTTGCATCATCTACAAACACCTGTATTAAAAGTATGAAGACTTCTAGAAAGATGACGTACACCAACTTCCTGACCCTCTGGAGAGAAAGAGAATGGGAAAGAAATGGCCTAGACCAGGGTCATTGCTGTGAAGGCTGTCCTGTGCATTGTTGGATATTTAGCAGCACCTCTTCCTCTACACATTAGATGACAGTAACACCACATCTCCCAATCATGACAATCAAAACTGTCACTAGAAATGGTCAAAGTCCCCTGGGGACAAAACTGCCTCCAGTTGAGAACCACTGTAAGAGATTAAATCTTTAGTATAAGTCCTCAAAAATGAGAGGGAAGGGCAAGGAAGCACAAGAGAGAGATGAATTAAAATGTCAACAACTATTGAATACGAGGGGCATGAGTGTCAGTCACATAAGTTTTTGTACTTTTTATAAATATTTGGACTTTTTGAAATTTTAAAGTGTCACCAGGTAGTGTAGCAGTACAACTTAATTGTTAATAATGCTGGCTAGAGTTTAGGACTGTTTTGGTTTGTAATCTGACTTAGTTTTTAATATTTATATGATTTTGTACCAGCTTCCTATTTTCTCCAAGCCTCAGTTTCCAAATCTGGTAGTTGTAAAAATTAAATGAAATAGCCCATACAAAAGTCTTATTTAGCACATTGCTAGAACATAACAGACACTCAAAAACAAAGTTTTCCTATTTTAGTTAATATTACTTTGTTTATAAAAGTGATTTATAGAAGCATTTGTGATATGTGGAAAAATAAGTCATCATTAATCGTAAGCATAACCATAAAATGATTTATTTTTTTAAACTGAAGAGATTCTGAAAATACTATGTGCTCAATTTTAGCTTTAAAATGAAAACTAGAATGCAATTACTTGATTGGAAAAAATATGATCAAAAATAGCACACAAAATGTCAGCAGCAGTTAAATACTGAAGTCACAAGTCCAGACAGACTCAAAGAATGCCCTTTATTGTAATTCTTTTACTTTGTGCCCCATATCAAAATAAACAAATAAGCAAACAAAAAATACCTGGCAGCAAAACTTTAGTTTATGAAATATAATATGTGAAAATTCTTGCTGCATACTAGTAAATGCAAGATGTTCAACATAAAATTTAAATTACAGGATTCCTTGCTTCAATTAGAATAGGGTAATTAACTAGTTTTCTCAAGTCCTTATTTAGAAGGTGTTAGAATAAATTTAGAAAAAAGAAAGTGTGAAAATGTTTGGTTTTATTTAGCACTTCATACACAATGAACCTGTTTTGCAATACTTCTAAGTCACTGATATTGCAACTTATTTATTTTATAAAATCCATAACATCTTAAAATGAAATGTTTGTGCTATTAAATTGTTAAGGTTCCCATTACAAGGAGTGGGACTTCAGCTTTCAGTAATTTAAAATTCACGTCCCAAAACTCTGGTCCACAAACCTTGAATTTCTTTAACATAGGATGTCTGGTAAACCCATTTTTAAAGCAGGATGGAGCACTGGTGGCTGGTAGGGACGTATGGTAATGTCAGCGAAGTATCAGCCACCATAAACCATAGGCTACTTTGGCTTTGACAAGGCTGAACAGGAGCTGATAGGCTAACTGTGCTGTGTGCAGTCACAACCTTCTTTTGAACATAACCCAATGCTGGGAAAAACATAAAATGTTCAGAACCAGATTTTTTCCCCTTTTTCCTCTGTGCCTATTTGGTGCCTATTGATGACATTCTAGAAAACTCTAATTGAATGCATACCTCATATATCAAAATTAAATTGTTGGGCTTCCCTGGTGGCGCAGTGGTTGAGAGTCCGCCTGCCGATGCAGGGGACGCTGGTTCGTGTCCCGGTCCGGGAAGATCCCACATGCCGCGGAGCGTCTGGGCCCATGAGCCATGGCCCCTGGGCCTGCGCGTCCGGAGCCTGTGCTCCGCAACGGGAGAGGCCACGGCAGTGAGAGGCCCGTGTACCACAAAAAAAAAAAAAAAAAAAAAAAAAAATTAAATTGTTTCCTATTAAGAAAGCATTCATAACTATAATAAAAATCTATTTAAAACTATTTCAAAAAGACACTCGGAGAAAAAAATTTAAATAAAATATGTGTAATAGGATTTTCAAATAACTAAATGTGAGTAAAGCAAGATGAGTAAAGCAAGATATTATATTACAAATAATTTGAGTATTTACATAATTTACTACATAAAGATTATTTCAGTATGTATGACCACATAAAATTTATAGTGTCCTACAATACTCAAAATTCATTCAAGCACTTCATTATTGGCCTACATGAAAATTTGGCATTTGTAATCTGACACATGTGGCCACGTGAAATTGAGTCAGCTTCATGTAATTTTGGCTTTTAAGAAAAAAAAGTTTGAAGAAAGCAGAATACCAATACTAGAGATATCCTGATGTTATTAATTCATAGCAGTCTACCTGGAAGAAGAATAACCTAAAATATAATTTTCCTAATACAGAAATTGATAAGAAAAAGCCTGTGTATATGTGCACATATGCATATGTGTGTTTGTGTGTGATATTTGTAACATATGTAACAAATTTATTCATTTTGGAAATAAAATGCCAAATGTTAATATTTGTTTATCTTGAGTAGCAGCATCATTTCTGATTGATATTTTCTTTTTTAATTCACTATTTTCCAAATCCCACCACTCTCTAAGTGGAAATAAGTAAATAAATAAAAAATAGAGAAGTTCTCAGTGATTCTAATGTTTGAAAGCTTTCAAGAGATATTAATGGAGACTAAATATTCTTGAGAGTTCTGAAAAGGGATCATTATAAACTATTGTTCCTGTTATTTTTCCAAAAAAAGATTCAAATTAATAGCTTCTCTTAATATCAAGAAATTAATTGTAAATTATTTTATTTAGTATTAGAACTCTCCTGAAGAGAAAATTTTAACAATTCAAGACTTCAATCAGAACACCACCTAAAAATTAGTGTATTAAACTATGTAACATAGACAAATTAGCCATCATTTGCCACTTAAAACCAAATAAACATCATCACAGTTAAAAGGAAAGTGAAAAAAAAGCTTACCTTTTACTTGCAAATAACCCCATGTTGTGTAAACTAAAGGTCTAAATCTAATCTTGCTGCTTCTGTGACCTTGCACATACAATCTGAATGCCCTGAGCTATAACATTCATCTGATCAGTGTGGAAAATACTAATTTCTGTAGAGTACTTACCACTTTCCAAAGGCTGCTATCCAGAAAACCCCTTTGTTTAGATTCCTACCTCTAAAACGTATGTTTCCATTGCACTGTGCCCATTATAAAGATGAGACGGTTGAGGAACAGATCATTAAACTATGCAATTCATGTTATATTAGTGAACTACATAAGTAATTGAGATTGCCTGATTTCTTTTCTAGGTGAGAGAGACAGTAAACTTTCTTTTCACCATTTCTGGTGTTCACCTTTAATTATATAACATATCAAAATTCACTCATTTCCATAAAATCTTTCCAATTAAGTACTCATTCATCCAGGCTGAGGAAAATTTCAGAAATTACTCTATTGCCTATAGACCTGAGTGCTACATTTCCCTTATGATAACTGCAATGGAACAAGTAAGCAAAATATTGGCAGAAATTTTCCAGAGATCCTAAAATAAAATTCTGAAGCTAACATATAAATCACTTTTTATGTCTTTGAAAACATAATTTTTGATTAAAAAAAATAAAATACAGAACAAAGAGTTTTTAAAAGGCCCTTCAAAACAATAAAGACTTTTTAAATATTTTAAAACCAATAAAAAAACTTCACAAAAGACACAATGTAATTAAATCAGAAGCAAAGTTTTCTGGTAGTGATTTTACTTACAGAATGTTGAGTAGGCTAAAATAAACGGAATAAATAGAAAACTCCTTATCTTAGAGTTTTTGGAATGCTAAGAAACTATGGCACAGATTTTTCAGCCTCCAAATTAGTATCCAGTTACATGATACACCAAACCTGTGTCCCAGGCAGGTACACAGAGGGTAGAACAACAAACTCTAGGGCTACTTTTCTATCAGATGGACAACACTGGCTAACTTTCAGATTTCAAGCTTTTAAATAGAAACACATATCTTTTGGGAAAGATGGAGACAAAAGAGATACTTATAATAACCACTCTTTGAAAGCCACTGAAGAAAATAAAGAGAACCCAAAAGAGAAACCAAAACTTAATTTGCACTTTAACTGGGCATGACTTCAACCTTATACCACATATTTTGAAGAATAACAGGTGAATAAAGCGTACTTTGAAAAATGCCAAACAGGATACCAGGAGTCAACTCACAACTCCGCTCATCAAGACTACGTTGGGGTGAGGAAAAAGGATAGAAAATGCATGGTCTAAAGTTTTTTGGGTTTCTGAAGAGCCAAGTTTTCCATTCCCTAGTAAAAAGGGACAAGTCTGAAATCAAGTATTAGCAGGAAGATAGATATGAATGACTATTCTTACCCTGATGAAAGTGGACTCCAATAAACAAGTTCCTATGCTAATGTTTTCATGCCCTTGTTTTCCTGGAAGGAGAGTTTTAAAACAGGAGGTGAAATCCAACCTCACCTTCCCTTGAAAATGTGCCACATCCAGATGACCCATTCCAGGCCCAGCCTGATTTGTCCACAGTACAGAAGTTTCAAAGGATAAGCACAAACAATATCCTCCAGTGTTGCTTCAGTGGTCCCAGGTTCTATCCACCCTCTATCAGGCAGCTGAGAAGGTTGAACAAAGAACAGAAACCATCAAATCCCCACCCTCCAGCTGGTATTAAGAGGAGAATGAAATAAGAAATCTCATATGCCTGACAGGGTGAGTGATGTTTAATGTTATAAACACTATTTTGGTGGCAAACTGTATAACATATTCAAAGATTAATAAATAGGAAAAAAGAGCAAAAATTTTAATAAACGTCTGAGTCAGTAAAGGAGAAAGGAACATAGCATGCAGAAGACGGTAAAGAGATGACTGGAAAAACAGTCCCTCCATGAAGAGAAGAAAATAAAATAAACACAATTTCAACATGACTGAAAAATGTTTCAAAAATATGGGCTCTGAGGAAATAAGGGTAAAATGAGTAAACAGAATGAAATAAAGAGCTAGCAGTCCTAAGAAAATAAATTAATAGAAAAATTAATGTAAGCATAGAATTTATCAGATTTAAAACATTAAAGTACAGACTATGCATTGATGAACTGAGTCATGGAAGAGAAGCTTGAAGAGGTAAGAGTGAATTCACAGGGAAAAAAAAAAGAACAAATTTATTAGTATACTGGAAAAATCTGAAGAATGTTGAAGTATGAAATTAAATTCAAATTACAGACAACAGTTGTGTCTGTTTGAAATAGTAGACTATGTACATGAAAAAAAAACTCTATTCAAAGCTATAACAATGAATAACATAATAATAGTAACAAAAACAACAACAGAAACCTTTCATGACACAGACAAAAGGTTTGAAGATTTATAGGCCCAGTCTATATTTCAGGAAGTTTTACTAAGAGATATTCAAAAGCTAAATATTGTAATAACGTCACTGAATCATAAAATTTAAGAAAGAGTCTACACATATATAAGAAAACGAAGTGTCAGTTACAAAGTAGGGAGGGAAACTGTATTCAGTATTCTCCACAGCGGATTTCTATGTTAGAAAACAATATCTTACTGGAGTTTTCATGGGAACAATATATGACTCAAATTATAGCTAATCTGTTATTCATACAGAATGTAACAAAAACATTCATAGATATAACAGACTCAGGAAGTATATCATCTATTTATCCTCACTGAAAGACATAACTTGAGCAATGTGAAATGAATCACAACTCGAATATGCTTCAAGAAGATAAGGATTTGCTCACTTTATCCGTTATTAGCTTCTCTTAGCTCAGCGACATATGAGGAAGAAGTTAAAATTCATTTGTTTAGTATGAATGTGTGAATAAATGAATGAATGAATAAGTAAGTCATGACAGGCATGAAATGATAGTGAATAGTCAGTCCATAGTTGTTAAATGTTAAAACTCTTCATAAGTATACTATACACTAAAAACATCTGTTAATTATATCAAAGTTGGATAAAAATACCGGAACAGAGACTAAACCCAGGAAAAGTAGCAGTGGAGCTGGAGTAAGGATTTGTAAGAACTGTTAACTATACACTTTTGCTTATCTGTTATTGGAAATATAGTACAGTTAGCAGATTCTGCTTGCTTCTGAAGTAAAGCAATTGAAAACCAAGTGTAAGCATATAAGCCTAATTTTTAAAAGGAAACCAAATGATATTTAAAAGAGAGATTTTATGCTTTCCAGACTTCCAGAGGGGGCAAAATGAAAGGTGAAATAAGTGAAAAACAAAAAAAATTAATAAAAGGTAAAATGAAAAAAAGTAATATTTTAAAAAACCTGTTACAACAATAAATGTAAAAGGAATCAGTTCACCAAAACAAAAAAGCAAGATGGCAATGTTATTACTTGAGTTGAAAAAAAAAAAAAAAAAAACCCTATATGTTATATACAAGAGTCACAAGTATAGGAAAGTGAAGTGGAAAAACTGGAAATCTAAAGGGGAATGATTATGTACCACACAAGTACACAAGAAAGAGATATTACTGTTAATGTACATAATACATTTAAAATTTTAAAACCTCAACGTGACAAAGATACTCGATAAAAAACTGAAGCTCTAACTGCCATGGACCTTTATATGTCAAATAACAAAATAAACCATGTATTAAGAATGATGTAAATATATAGTAAGAACTGACATAAATATAGTAGCAACTACAGTCAACAAACTGGAGAGATCAAGTATAACATTTTGTATATGAAGGATCTAAATAATCTTTTTTTTTAATTGAAGTATAGTTGATTTACAAAGTTGTGTTAGTTTGCAGTATACAGCAAAGTGATTCAAATATATATATGTATATACATATATATATGTATTCTTTTTCATATTCTTTTCCATTATGGTTTATTATAAGATACTGAATATAGTTTTCTCTGCTATACAGTAGGACCTTACTGTTTATTTCTTTTGTATATAATAGTTTGGAACTGCTGATCACAAACTCCTAATTTATGCCTGCTCCCTTTTCCCCTTTGGTAACCATACTTTTTTTTCTATGTCTGTGAGTCTGTTTCTCTTTTGTAAATAAGTTCATTTGTATCATATTTTAGATTCCACATGTAAGTGATATAATATGATAGTGGTCCTTCTCTGTCTGACTTACCTCACCTAGTATGATAATCTCTAGGTCCATCCATGTGGCTGCAAATGATACTATTTCATTCTTTTTTCATCTTCTAAGCATGTATCTATATATCCTTCAAATAAAAAATGCACCTTCTTTTCAACCATATGTGATTATTCCTCAGAACCTATGCTAAATATATCATACTGCTAAGGGACCCGTAATAACTTTCCAGAACAAAACCAAAATGCATTTTCTTCATAACACAACAAACTAGAAATTAAAAGGAAATGCAAAAAGAATTCCATCCTTAAAATGTGTCTCTCATTCCTTAGACGAAAAATAATTTTATGCAGTTAAAAAGTATAAATGTAAAATCAAAGACATAACAATACTAAAAGAAAATATTTTATATTCTTTATCATTCTTTTGCATAGAATGATATGAAGACAATTTTTTTAAAAGATTAACAAATATTATTATATACAAATCTATAACCTTTTTAAGGCAGAAAATGGTATGATCAAAGTTAAAAGACAATTGCAATGAAGAAGAAAGCAAAAACAAGTGAAATATCAACATCAAAAAATATTGCAACATATCACTTTCTCTCTCATGCCACACTCACAGCTAAAATTGTATAGAAAGAAATCTGCAAATGTGCAGCCATTCCCCCCTTTCTGTCCATCCTTAACCTTTAACCACTCCAGGATTACCTCCCCTTCCTCCATTAATCCTTGGAAGTTGTTCCTGCTGCCATCACTAACGATGTTCCTCATCCCCGTGTAAACAAAATCAGGGAAACATTTTTAGCCCTCTTTGTATTTCATTTCTCAACAGCATTTTACACAGTTCACTACTTTAAACTCTTTCATATCTTTATATACATTTCATTTATATTTTGTGCTAGTTTCAACAATAAAAATTAAGTACTTATTGAGTACCTGCAGGCACACTTTTAGACAATAAGGATATAGCATTGGCTAAGACTAAAAAAGTTCTGGCCTTCAGGAAACTTAAAGTCTACCCACAGGGACAAGCAAGAAATGAACAAACAAATATAACTATTTGAATTAGAAAGTAAACAAGACAGCATCACAAAAATGTTAAAGGAGGCTTAAAATAAAAGAAATCTGTATATCCACTAAGAGTTGACCAGAATTTATTACAGTAATGGTAAACCCACGACCTCTCAAATATTAAGAGGCATGTTGATTTTTGTCACAATTTTTCTAATAAAAGTACATGATGGCATGTTTTAAATTACCATATTTGATTTTTAAAGCACAGTTTCACAAAAATATTCTAAAGATTCTTCACGTTCCCAAGGGTTTATAAAAATTTGATACTCAAATTATTCCATTTCTAGCATAGTCCATTCCATCTATTCTGTCATTTTTCTCTTCATCATATGCCAACTTAACTCTGCTAGATCCTCAATTGTTAATGGCTTGAGTGTGAATGAAGCCATTCTCCTCAGTCTCTGATTAACTTCATGAATATAACTTAACATTTCCTACATAACCATCATTAACTATTTCAAAATACGCAATTTTACATGTTATATTGTTTCTTACACACTTCTACATATTTCAGATAATCTTATTTAACCAAATAAATGTGGATACTATCTATGTGACATGATGGATGTTAGTTTTAAGGAGGGATGCACATTTAAAGGGGACCTAACTGTTTAAGTGACTAATCCATTAGATTAGTTTTGCTTTTTATATCAGTCTCCTTTGCTACAAAGAAATTTAAATGGCATATAGGAAAAGTGAATATTAGGAAACTATGGACACCCTTTAGATAAAATTGCAAAAGCAGTGTATGGCAACAGATTCTTATTTTATATAATGGATTATTTAAATATTTGACAACCAATATATATTAATCCAACAATGGTATAGAAAAAACCTCACTTTATAAAAATAGTTTTCATAAAAACAATGATAGCCATCAACCCATTATAAGCTTTTATTACATTGTACTTGGATTATTCATTAATATTTCAATGAGCTTCCCTGCTTATATAGACACCTCACTTCCCACCTCAAATCAATCAGGCATAAAGTCACTGGATTAATCTGCCTAAGGCATTTTGACACTCCTTAGATTTTGTGTGTGTGTGTGTGTGTGTGTGTGTGTGTGGAATGGAATTCAAATGAGTCTACAAAGTGGCCTCAATTTACTTTTTATATTTTTCTCTATGATTTCCTTGTATAAATATGGTTTCCCTCTTGTCTTTATGTCTGACACTCTGGTTTTTGTCCATGCAAAAAGCTCTACCTAGCCCTGTTAATTCTATTAACATTTCCCCATATATTTCAGACAGACATTCATAAATTTGGTTTGATCTCCCAGAAAATATTTGTTTATGAACCATCTGTCATTTAACAAATTTTGCTTTTTAATATCTTTTTTTTTCAGTTGTTAAAATTTCACTACTTCTCCTAATGTGAAAATTTAGGAAGAGGTACATGATAAGCAATGTGTCTTACTTAGTATCACTTTCACATTTCCCTATATTACTACTCTGCATAGAACTTACAATTAGCTTTGTATATAATATTTACTAACTTTAATTATTTTTACTGATTTGATAACTCCACCAGATTGTAAGTTTCTGGAATGCAAGGAGTTTGTCATGTTCATTGTTATACACCCAGCATCTATATGCATACACAGCATATACTATGTTCAAAAAATAATTGATAAATGAGTACATAGAAATGAGCCTTTAATTCTTAAAGGCTATATATTGATAAGATTTATGTTTGCAAGTGAGGTTACAGTATATAATCACAATCAATTAGCTTTGATTTCATAAATTTATTAGCACATACCTTCTTTCTTTCCCTTGAGGAATGCACATTTCTAATTACCTTGCATATTTGTATCAATTAAGACCTAAGAATTAGATCTCTGAAGACATGAATTTTGCTGTATTTTACAAAGTCACTTTTAATTTGTATAGCAATTGTGAAGAATTAGGATGTAAAAATTAACATGGAATCTTCCGGTACAGATGCTATGTCTTTTTTAATGCAAGTCTACATGACCAACTCAAGAAGCCACTGAAATGGCCAAAATTATGAAGATTCAGGTGAATAATAACATATCTCCATAATAATATGGAGGAAAAAAGAGGAAACAGAGGAAAAAAGATTTTAGGTCCCATAAAAAGACATTGAGGCTTACTTTTAGAGGGAGAGTAATATTTCTGATGAAGACAGCACAGCATTTGCAGTGTTTCTTTTAAGAATACTTAATCAGTGGTTGAGGACTGTAATTTATCAAATATCACATGACCTGTATCTCCCTATCCTTATATTATTATTTCTTAAAGCTTTAGAATTTGGAGATATTTACACTCTAAAGTTAAAAATATGTTTTTTATTTTTATCTCAGAGTAAAATGATTCACATGTAACAACTTTGTCCTTCTAGACTCTCAACTCTTTAAGTCTATTTTTAAAGTATGCAACATACAGACAAATACACCTCTCTCACGTATAATACTATTAATTGTCCTTAATAACTGCAATCTGTTTCAGTCATGTTCACTAATGCAATAATTATAGCTTAAATAATCCAGTGAGTAAAAGTATCTATTTGACATACTGTGTTCAACATTAATCTGTTTCTTAACTTAGCATAAATCTGTATACCAGATGCCTTCTTGTAATTAACACGTTGGGATTTGGGAGCAGTAGATTCTGCTTGTAACAAACTTTCCATCAAGTCGACATCTGTGATTTATACCTCCAACTCACTTTCAATATATTTACATAATCAGTTCAATTTCAGCCTAGATTATACATTCTTCTATTTTTATAAGCAGTATTCCCTAAAGATCGCTAAAGAGTAAATCAAAGTGAAGTTTAATTCTTTCTCCTCTTTTTCTAATCAAAACACGTAAAATCAAATTCATTGATTACTTGCATTTATTTTATAAGAAAAAATATGTGCTTTTATTCTGATAAATGGTATATAAGGCCATAACAGGGATACTTTAATTACTATCAACGTGATAAAATAAGCTGTATGTACATAGACTTATATTTTAATATATTTTTAAGATTTAATAGAATATTGCTTTACACCATTCTTTTGAAGCATGTTTAGATGTTAGTATTCCCATTTAACCACTAATGAAACTGAGGTTCAAAGAGGTTAGATGACTTGATTAGGAAGGTTGAACTTCCAACATCATCACTTTTCTGTTTTGTTTTCCAGTGTACTTAAGGGCAGATTCAGGTCTTTTCTTCCCAATTCAAGGATTTTTCCACTCTAACACACTGTCATTAAAGACAGGTAATTGTAAAACTTGGAAATATTTTCAAATTATAATAATAATAAGATGTCACTTAAAATATTTTACAGATAAACCTGGTGTTGTCTAAGATTATTTTAATCACAGTATAATTAATGTCAGTTTTAGATAATGTACATTAGAATAATAAATTTTTTATATAATTTTGTTTCTAAAAAATTCTAGGTTAGGCAAATGATAGCATAAAATGTATCATCATAAAAATTCTAGAAGATATATTTGACATATTGTTAGTATGCATATTTGGTTGTAATATGTCATTGTAAATAAAATGTACATAATTACAAAAAGCCTGCCTTAAGAAGGGAATATTGCTAATGTTTCCAAGTTTTATTTCAATGCAAAAAATTGACAAATTGTGAACTAAATTTTACATAAATGAGAAATATGTACATTAACATTGTTTTTGCCTTATCTTGTCTGCCCTTCATTTTTATAGACTATAATTACCTCTTCATTAGCAAACTTTTTAATGTCTATGGTGAATTAACAATTAAAATCTTTTTAAAAAACGAGAATAAATTTTCAGAAGAATAAAATAATTTAAAGCTCTTTTAGTAGGAGAGCAGTTTCTTTGCTATCTATATCCTAGTTTCTTAATGTTGTACAATCACAAAGAAGGTTAAGAGACAAATGGAGTAGAGATACCAGGAACCAGCAACAGCATCTTAGAATTAAAGGAGTGTACGGGGTACTTTACTGATGGAGTATCTCTCTTCTGCAAAGCCAAGTCAGAAATCATCCAGAATTGAGAGATATGAATAAACACTAGAGCTTACATGGAAAACCTGCTTCGTTTCAATACTTATCTCATAATTGTTCTATTGTTAAGGGAGGAATCTGGGCTTCTAGATGTCAGGGTTATGGTGCTAAGAGAATTTCTCACCTTTTATTATTCTCCTATAGGAGTTGGATCTGTCTAGAATTATCCTCTCTGTTACTAATGTCTGATAACTCTAACAGCTTTGACTATGAACCAGGCACTATTGTTAAGTGTTTTTCATTTATTAGCTTGTTTAAGTTTAAGCAGGTATAATTGAGGTAAAATTTTCAACATGGCTAAAAAGACTCTATCATACTTAGAAATACATGTAATTCCTAAGTAGACAGATAAAGATTACAAGAAACTCTGTAAGCTATAAATATACAGTTAAATAATGAATGCTAAAAAATAACTGGACTTCTGGTATAGGGTATTTAAAATGGGAAACCGTTAAAATGGGAAACAGTTAAAATGTGAAAAATTACAACTTAATGGTATGTAATGTCATGCAGAAGCTATGTCTACCTAAAATGAGTATATCCAGTCAGTTAAAATCCTTGATTAGGAAAAATAGTGAACTTGTGTTTTTGATACCATATAGAACAGCAGTCGCCAACCTTTTTGGTACCAGGGACCGGTTTTGTGGAAGACAATTTTTCCACGGACTGGGGGTGGTGGGGGAGGGGTGGTGATGGTTTCAGGATGATTCAAGCACATTACATTTATTGTCCACTTTATTTCTATTATTATTACATTGTAATATATAATGAAATAATTATACGACTCACCATAATGCAGAATCAGTGGAAGCCCTGAGCTTGTTTTCCTGCAACTAGATGGTCCCATCTGGAGGTGATGGGAGACAGTGACACCGGAAGTGTACTGCTTATGTCCAGTCTACTCTGTAATCTCGTCTTGGTTGCTGTCAATGCAGAAAACCCTGCTTCACAAAGACAGGATGCTGGAAATGGAAGCAGGTTTTTCAGCGCTTTTGTGGCAATCTCAGGATATTCCGCCTTGACTTTAATCCAGAACGTATGGAGATTTGAAGTTGTCTCAAACATACTTTTAAGGCCACCGTCATTTGCCATCTCAAGCAGACGATCCTCTTCTAGCACGGACAAAGTCGATTCACCTGGCTTATTCACAAATGGGTCGTGGATCCATTCCTTCCCAGTTCGGGGGTCTTTTGTGGTTGGGAAGTAATGCTCAAACTCTTCTGAAAGCTGAGATAGGTGATCATGGACCAGCTGGGAGAAAAAAGGCCCTGGCTCAGTCTCTTTCAAAATCTCTCCTAATGTTTGAAACATGTCAAAAATCCCAATGTTCACTCGTTGCCTCGATAATTCCAGTTTGGCTTTGAATGCAGCCACTTTACCTGCTGACTTGAACAGAGTTGTCATTCTCCCCTTAAGTGACAGATTGAGTTCGTTGAGAAGGTTGAATATGTCACACAAGTAAACAAGTTTTGCGACCCATTCTGTGTCAAGTAAATGTGCTGCCAGGGGTGACATTTTCTAAAAGAAATCTCTGGAGCAGCTCTTGTAACAAAAAAACTGTGGCCAGTGATCTACTTTTAGAAAATCATCTCACTTCTGTATATAAGAGAAGACGTGTGTACTCTGTGTCCATCTCCTCACAGAGCTGCGTGAACAGACGTGAGTTAAGGGCATGTACTTTAATGTGGTTAATAATTTTAATCACATCCTGCAAAACATTGTTAAGTTCAGGTGACATTTTTCGGCTAGCCGGCATCTCTCTATGGATGACACAGTGCATAGACTCACATTCAGAAGCGACCTCTTTGACCCGAGTAGTGAAACCTGACAGCTGTCCGGTCATGGCAGCCGCTCCGTCTGTGCATATACCAACACAAAATGATCAATTCAGTTTTCCTGATATGTAATCATTCAAAGACTTGAATAGTTCTGCAGCTGTGGTGTTGGTTGGCAACAAAAGTGCACATGACATGTCCTCATGCACATCCTCCTGAAAAATATATCACACAAAAACAAGCACTGTTGCCTTGTTGTCAACATTGGTAGACTCGTCAACCTGGATTGTGCACCACAGTGACTCATTAATCCTCTCTAACCATTGTGCCTCAATATCCTCTCTGCTATTTCATCAGTTCGTCTAGTTATGGTGCTACCTGAAAGAGGAACACGTGCCACCTTTTGAACTGCAGCCTCTCCTAAAAGTTCATGACAAATGTCCTTAGCAGCAGGCAGGATCAACTCTTCACCAATCTTAAAGGGCTTCGTAGCTTTAGCAATCCAGTTAGCCACTAAGGACCATGCTCTCGGTGCAGACACATTTGATGAGGTGGTGGCCTTCAATAATTGCTTCTGTTCTTTGTGTTCATGTTTTTGTTTTTGTTTTTGTTTTCTTTTGAAAAGCTCCAAAGGCTTGTCTTCTAATGCAGGGTGCTTGGTCTCCATGTGGCGAAACAGTTTTGAAGGTTTCATGGCTTCACTGTATAGCAGGTCACCACATATTATATAAAGTGGGCTTGGAGAATGTGAATCACCTGTTGCAATGAACCCATGATTTAAGTAGGACTCTTGGTATTTTCTTTTAAAAGCAGCTTTCGTTTTGTTGGCAGTCTTAGAGTCTTCTGCTGTCTCATCTTTGGGTCTCTACCCCTTTACAAAGAAGCTCTCCAGCAACATGTATTTTTTACTCATTTTGGCTAGGGTTAGCCTGTGGGCTTACCAAAACTGTGACTGAGACAAGTGTGAAGTGCGGGAAAGAGGCGCGGACGGAAGTTTTAAATAAAATACGGGTAGGCCACGTGTGGACTAAAATAAGTGTTGGATTCTGACGTAAAGCCTGCCACCAAATGCAGCTTAACTGTCGGTTGCCATTCACTGATAGGGTTCTGATGTGCGCCTGCAAGCAACTGATTTATTATGGCCTCTGTGCAGTCAAACTTCTGTGCTAATGATAATCTGCATTTGCAGCTGCTCCCCAGTGCTAGCATCACCCCTCAGCTCCACCTCAGACCATAAGGCACTAGATTCTCATAAGGAGAACGCAACCTAGATCTCTCACGTACACAGTTCACAGTAGGGTTCGTGCTACTATGAGAATCTAATGCCACTGCTGGTCTGACAGGAGGTGGAGCTCAGGCAGTAATGGGAGCAATGGGGAGCAGCTATAAATACAGATGAAGCTTTGATCACTCGCCTGCCGCTCACCTCCTGCTGTGCGGCCAGGTTCCTAACAGGCCACAGACCAATAGCAGTCCAGGGCCTGGGGGTTGGGGACCCCTGATATAGAAAGAACACAGGTTGGCTAGCTGAGTTTTCACCTTATCAAATTTTTATTTTATAATTGTGTATGTTTGGTTACATCAATAATATCTACTTTCTAACAAAGTTTGATGGATTTATTAAAATACTTAAAATTATATTCTTAATCTAGAGTATATTGTAATATATACTAATACTTTAATATACACTAATTCTTTAATATTGAGAACAAATCCATAATTTTCACTGATTTTCTCAGAATCATAGTTTAATTTTACTGATAGTTACAAAAAAATTTTATATAATGAAGATGAAATGTAGGGCCCTCATCTTTGCTTTTTTTCTAGGAGCACTTTAAGCTTTTATCAGAAACTTCCAATTAAGGCAATAACTTATTTAGAAATAAAATTTCCTGAATATGTACTATACTATTCACAATCCATTCCATTTTTGAGACATCAGGCAAAGAGAGATGACCCTTGCTTTAGAGAATAAATCAGTGAAAAAAATGTGTTAACATTATTTAGCAATTAATTTCTTCAATCTATTAGTTTTAGCATTAAGAATAGTTAGCATATAAAGCGTTAATATCTTAAATACCTATATTCTTTTCTGTATATATCACCACATGACATATACATGTATACTAGACTAAGATCCACAACCAACGACCATACCTCTCTCATAACCTTTTACTCTCAGCCTTTGATACACTGACATACAGTACATGCTCAAGAAGTCTTAATGAAAAAAATGAGTTTAATCATCCATTTTTTGACAAATATATAGATAGTTCAAGTATATTTTTATTTGCGCATTTTAAAACTATGATTAAATTTGGTTTGCAGA
The DNA here is from genome assembly GCF_963924675.1 of Phocoena phocoena. Classification (NCBI taxonomy): domain Eukaryota; kingdom Metazoa; phylum Chordata; class Mammalia; order Artiodactyla; family Phocoenidae; genus Phocoena; species Phocoena phocoena. The sequence continues at coordinate 55,351,371 of NC_089224.1, read as the reverse complement.
ATATTCATATTTTATGAATATTTTATTGTGGAAAAATCATTCCTCTTATTTTTATAATGAACATAGTGGTGGATACACTGAATTACTTTCAAACCTTTAAGCAAGTTCATTGTTGAGGATATAAAATTATTATGTTTAGGGAAAAAGAAAGTATGAATTTGTGTGTATACATATCAAATATATAATAGATACTTAGGGGAAAAAAGACAGAAAGACATGTGCCCAAAATTTAATTTTCCCTATTATGCTGTCTGTATTTTTCCATTTATCCTAAAATTAATATTTATGGCTTTATAAAAATATCCATGTTCTTATAACTAGCCATTAAAAAACTGGCATTAATAGTTGAAAATATTTTTTAAAATGTGGGATTCATTACGTACCGAGTACTGGATTACTTACCTAGCCTGTTAATTAATAACTAGTCTTTTTATTATTAGCTTCACATTAAAAGATTAGGAAAAAGAAGGGTCATGACCTCAGTAAACAGGAATACTGCTAGTACGGTTCTTGCTTCATGAATAATTTATAATCCATTTGGATCAAATGAGCAGCAGAGCAATATTACAACTAACATTCAGCTGTTCCATGGATTTGTTTTAACTCCCTTCAGGAATACTGTTTGTAATGAGTAGTAAGACGTAATTTTCTTGGTTACCTAACATGGCACCCCAGATTCTAATGTTTAGCTTTTAGTAGAAAGGAGGCTCAATATATTAAAGTTATTACTTTCTCATAATGTCTTAGCAGGTGAACAAAATAAAGTGCAAGGCATATGAGAGAAAAGTTTAACTAAAAAAAAACACAAATATAATTGATAATAAGCAATATAAAACACAGTAATTGTGCCTGCACACCAAAAAAAAATCAGCCATTAGCCTTACAGGTCCTAGCAATAACCCTATCTCTTGCTTCATGCCGATTGATTCTATACATTAAGGGAAGTCTTCCTTATACCTGGGTAACAACAGGTCACATAACCTTTCTCTTTTATTTCAAATATTTGCTCAAATCTGTAGCATAAAAAAAGAAATATTACTTTTTAAGCATATGTATTTTTGAATGAACCAAGATTTATAATTATTTGACTATTATATATATTTTATAGCTTGAGACACAAGGAAAAATGTGGAAAGAAAAATTAGTATTATCTTAGAAAGAGCAATTAAAATAAAATTTTCACAACAATAAACATATTAAAAAAAAGTTAAAAACCTGAATCTTTCTGACCCCCATTCTCCCAACAAAAGGCACGTCAACTGCATATCTCAGTTAATATTACAAATCATTACCAAAGAAAATTGAGACAGACTCAAGGCATTTTAATGAAAGTGAACAGTCTGCCCAGCCATGATAATTTTACCCTTCATTATACAAATGAAGCTTGAGGTTTTACAATGAAAAATTCCTGATTAAACCCACTAACTTTTGATCACTAGGGATAACCAAAGATTATATACTCAGCTTATGTCTACCTTTCTTTGGATCTGCAGAAAATCTTTTAAAAATCTCAGTTACTATTAAATATAGTGGCCAAGTTAAAGAGACACACTTCATTTTTTTTCTGAAAAATGTCTAGATTATTAATTTTTATGGGACTGTTATCAAGAATGACTAATAAAAATGTTTGAAATTCATTTTTAAATGCCTACAATTGATCAAATCCTATATGATTGCTCTGTAATTACTAAATAGAAATAAGTTCATTTATAAGCCACTGTCATTAAAGGAGCAATATACACTGAGTTGTAAATTCAATTTGAGGTCTGATTTTCAAACATGCTTGAAATTTTCTCCTCAGCCTTTTACTTAAGATCACCACATTTACTTCACTTCTCTTGCCTTTGCCTTTATTTTCTATTATTGAAGAAACTTTTGTAATATTTTCTCTCACATGGCAAACGGCAGACTTTTTTTCATAGTCATCTAACAGGTTGTAGATGTAACTTTTAAAATAAACTGTTAATTTTACATTCTGCCACCTATTTTTAGTGGTAGAGCTTCTTGCGAACAAATGAATAGTCTCATCATTAGATTTAGGGTATTGCCCATGACAACTATCTTCCTGTGTCCCCTAAGCAAATCTACTCTTAAGACAACTGCCTTTTTTTCCCACCAAGACTAAGTCACCAAATACATACATTAAGTCACCAAATACATACATTTTAATAACTGATTTCTCTCATATGAAACCATGGTTTTCATAATATATTTCTGTATTATTTATAGTCCATACTTCCTTTCATACACATTTATCTCATTTTACCTTTGCAAGCCTTCTGTGAGTCAGAAAACTAACTTTCTACAATGAAAAGCATCTAAAAGCACTTCATCTTGAGATTGTTCACTCCTTTGAAGGTCACAGACTTCATTCTGAACCGAATAAAATGTATAGTTCCTTTCCTCAGAAAAAAAAATGCACACAAATTTACAAATCCAGAGGATTCATGGACAATCTGAATTCTCATATTAAGAAGATGTGATCTAGCTAATCACTCATACCCAGCAGAATTAACTAACCTTAAAGTTCACATCACTCAATAATACTGAAGATTACATGAAAGCACAGAAGAAGAAAAAAAATCTTGGAGAAGTTAAAAGAAAAGGGAAATTATCTTTGAGAATAATGAGATGAGATATTGATGCTTTCCTAATACTCATTAGGAAACAGCATATGGCAGGATATACAAACAAACTGGGACTTGAAGTATTCTTTCTGATTGAAATGACAAAAGAAATACCCTCTAATTACTTTGTTGACAAATTCATCATGGATGATGAAAACTAATACTTATCAGTCTGGAATCACACTAGAATCCACCCAGGGAGTTAAAAACAAAAAAGGACCCTTGTCTAGGGCCCCACCTCATGAGAGATCCTGATTTAATTGGTCCAATATAGGGTTTTGACATCACTATGTTTCTAAAGCTCCCCAGTAGATTCCAATGTGCAGAGTTGAGGACCACTGCTGTAGAACCAATAAGAATGGACTTGGAGCTTAATTTTAATGAATAATCAGTATGCTGCTGTGAAATTAATCGCAACCCAGAAAAAAATCACCCTTTCACACTGGAGTTCAAATTAGCAAGGAGAGGTGCCTTAAATAAATATGGTCAAATTAGTCAAAACCAATTTAAAATCTGAAAAAGGAAAAAAAAATTCAATAGCCTGAAAATTAAACAAAATTAAAACTGTATTAAATATTGTAACTATACCAATAATTAAAATATGATAGAAAATGATAAAGAGAAAGAATGTAAATTTGATAAATGCAGATTTAAACAGTATACACAAATTACAAAGGTGAAACCTATACAAAACCCAAGCACTGCATTATTATATATTATAATTAATTTAGCTCTTTGCAGATTTAAGGTTTTATAGTACCTGGTCTTTAGTACCCAAGAAGCTAGCAAAAGTTAACACCATAAGGCAGAATTTTCACCCAACTATTTGATGGTGCCTGCCACCTCCAATATTTTTTGCAAAGAAGTCAGTGGAAAAATCTAGAAGAAAACAGAATATCTCTCAAATTCAACTATTCCATTATGGTAAGCAGGCCAGAATGAAATAGTATGTATGCACACACACCCCCACACACATAACACAAGCAAGAATATTATAATCTAATATATGTAGGTACTTTTAAATTAGCACTGAAATACTCCTATACTCAAGAAATTCAGTCATGAAATCATTTCAGACTTAATAGACTTACACTGCTGATTGTAGTTATCTTGCAAACAAAGTATTTGATTCATAAAAGATCCATTTGAGTTCATTTTAGAGAAGAACATGATAAAGCAATAAAATCATAAAATCTTGAGGGGGATTTATAAGTAATACATTTAATCCTTTAAGACTTTCCTTCTGAAGCATACACAGCAAATATAAATATACATAACAAACAATCAAGGAGTCAGTATATGTATTCTCACCATTGCAATGGGGAGTTCATTAGGTTTTGTTTAGTTCTGTTTATTTTGCTTTGAAACAAACCATTGACAATCTTTGTTTTCCTTCAAACTATTAACTTCCTTTTTGAACTATGGGTACCATGACTGTGACCATTACCCCCAGTTTGATCTGACCAATGTATAATGATAAACAGAATTAAAATAATGGCTCCTCTGGACACTGAAGAGTATAGAGTTCATTGGGACACAGGCGTAGTACAAAGAAATCTTTCTTTCTAGGAAGGTTTGGAGAGCTTAATGAATTAAGTTGATAAATCCAGGTCCCTTCATCATGAACATCAGTATTACTAACTAAGCCATGCATAGCAAAAACGGATTTATAAGTTTGTTTGTAAATTAATGGAACACTCAAAGTGATCACACTTTCAAAGACAATAAATACACTAATACTCTTTACCAAAAATACTAAATGAAACCAAAAGGATCAATTCAAATTTGGTTATTTTTAACCTTAAGATTCCTAATAGCACCTAATGTGATGTGAAATGTTCAGTTAGGGGGAAAGTAGAGGTAGAAAACGATATTTAAACTAGGATTTTTCTTTAGTACTTCATCGTTTATTTAACAAATATTTTTGAGAGGCTACTATGTCAAGCACTAATGTAGGTGCTGAAAGTATAGCAGTAAAAATGGTAGACAAAACTATCTTACCTCCTGGCCTTCATATTCTAGTTAGCCAGATGGACATTAAAGAAGGTAAAGGAATATAACATATAGTGAGATAATTATGGGTGCTTGGGAGGAAAACAATGCCAGGAAGGGAAAAGTAAATGTCTGGGGTGAGGAAAAGTACAATAATTTTGGAAAAGATACACAAGGAAAGTCCCACTGAAATGGTGATTTTTAAGTGCAGAGCCAAAGGAGGAGACTATTGCTAAAACAAGGAAGATATATACGTTGAACTCTCTCCTTTCCACATGTAAGCAGTTTCAAAAGGAATGTCACTGCAAGCCAGTGTTAAGCTTAATATTAAAATGGACTCCCCAGCCTTTTTATTTAAAAATTTTTAAAATCTAGGAAAAATCCAGCTCAAAATGATGGAAAACTTGGGTTTCTTCTGCTCAGTAGGCTTCTGCATAAATTTAATTTCAGTAATAAATAAGGGCAATTTTATTTGACTGACACCTGGTATTATCACCTCAGAAATTTTGGACATTTAGGAACTTTTGGTAAAAACTGCCAAAGATGAGAACTTACAAGTAGAAACCAGAGCTATGACAGCTCAGATCAAGACAACAGCAACATCAGCTTAAGTGTGTTTGGACTTGCCATTTTACACAGCAACTCTTCCAAATTCATTAACGCACAACCCTATGAGGTCAGGAACACAGTCCTTTTATTAGCATTTTACAAAGAAGGAAACTGAGACTGAGCACTTTAAAACGACTTCCCCACAGACATAAAGCTAAATACTGGAGAAGTGAATAATAAAATCTATGTTCTTTTTTATTTTTAATTATTATTATTTTCACGGTACGCGGGCCTCTCACAGTTGTGGCCTCTCCCGTTGCGGAGCACAGGCTCCGGACGCGCAGGCTCAGCGGCCATGGCTCACGGGCCCAGCTGCTCCGCGGCATGTGGGATCTTCCCGGACCGGGGCACGAACTCGCGTCCCCTGCATCGGCAGGCGGACTCTCAACCACTGCGCCACCAGGGAAGCCCCTGTGTTCTTATTTTTAATTCATGATTTTTTTTTTTTCGATTTCATTTTACTGCCCCTGTCACATCGTTTTTCCACCCCAAAAGAAACTACTTACTGGCTACTGAGTCAGAAGGTGGACATGAATCCTGTTCTTAGAGTTAAAAGGGGTGAGAGATGGGGGCTGCTGAGTACCTACAAAGATGAATCACAACACTGGTGTATATGCTTCAATGTTGGCTCTAAACACACATCAAGCATGTCTGCATTGCTCAGATACCATGTTAATCTTAATGCAGGAGCTGTCATAGCTAGAGACGCTAGGATACTGTCAGAAATTGTGGGCTTGCCAAAGAAAAAAAGGCAAAACCTGAAAAGAAACAGACATTCAAGTTTGAGTAGCAAGTAACATGTCTGCTGGACGAATACAAATGTCCCTCACTCTGGTTTCTCAATATGATTAAGGTAGTCTAATTCAAATTCATTCTGCTTATGTAAGGTACTGCAGAAGTGCTGTTATAGTCAGCAGCAACAGTATTCCAAAGAGAGGCAATTAGACTTCACTAGATTTAAAGTTTAGGGCTCATTATATATGATATTTTTCAGCTGGCACACAGATTGAAGTTTTCACAAAAGAGCTGCATAAAACAAGAGATCCTGTTTGAGCTCCACTGATCATTGAAGAATGCTGACTGCCAAGCTGCCAATTGTGTTCTCAAAGAATAGACACATCAGCCACTAAATCAAGCAGCTGTGAAGCTCCCACCTGCCACCAGTGGGTAATCAAGAAACATCTGAAAGATATACCTTCAGAAAGCTAGAATAAGTGGATAGGTAGCACTAGGTTGCTATAAAACTTACACTTTTTGTAGGTCTCACCAGGCATGTCATGACTCAAAGCAAGCATACTCTAAAGCTGCATCTTTCTCTAACAGAAAAGCAGAAAGCTGAAAAAATTATAGTTGTTGATTCTAGCTATCAAATAGTTATCAAACAAATACTATTTGAATTGAGCTATATATCATGGGTCATTGCTGCCCTGAGGAAGGGAAAGTGTTCATCCAGTATCAAATTATGAGAAGATTCATAATGAAAGTATGTTTTATAAAACACTTTAAAAGTTAGGTAACCCCATAATTAGAGGTATCGATGTATTAGCAGAAAAATCTCAAGAAAAAAGAGGTTTGTAAAAAAAATGTGAGGGAGTCAGTAACTCAGTGACTATAGCTTAGAGGTAAGTCACTTATAAGGATATTACTCACATTACTCCCCAGGTAGTATAAATAAATGATGTCAAATCAGGGTACCATTAAAAGACATATACAGTACAAAAGTAATTGATTGCTTTTAGCAACATTTGTTAATAAACATTTTATAGAAGAATGTGATGATTCCCTGTAAATTCAGGAGAGTGGAAGGGCAAGGGAGAGTGGGTACTATTAAAGGTTTGAGATTTCTGTTTAATTTTGAGATGATTTTAGCTTTATAAGAGTTGCAAAAATAGTTCAGGTAAGTCTCATATATCCTTCATCCTGTTTTCTCATATACATCTTATACAACCATAGCACATATATCAAAACTAAGAAAATAACTTTAGTTATTTTACTGTTATCTAAAGTAGAGAACTTACTTGGATTTCACCAGTTTTCCACTAATGTACTTTGGGAGTTTTCTGTTGTTGGTCTAAGATCCTATTCAGGCCACTACGCTGTATTCAGTTGTCATGTCTCCAGAGTTCCCTCCAATCTGTGACATTTTCTCAATATTTCCTTGTCTTTCATGACCATGATTCTTTTAAAGAGCACTGGTTAATACATATTTAGGATGTACATTAATTTGAGTATGTGCTATATTTTCTCATGATTAGATTGAAATTATGCATTCTTGGGAAGGATTCCACAGAGGCAATGTGTCCTTCTCAGTGCATTACTTTGGGGGTATATAATGTTAATACATGCGTCTGGTAAAATTAACTTTGATCCCATGGCTAAGGTGGTATCTGCTAGGATTCTCCACTGTAAACTTACTATCTTTTTCCTTTGTAAATATGAAATATTTAGGGGAAGGGAATGTAAGTCTATATAAATCACCTGTTTCTACATAAATTTTCACTCACTCATCTTAGGACCCATGAGAGAATTTTTCCTGCAACAATGTCTAATATGGTGTCATGATGATGATTTTCTATTTCCTTCATTCATTCTATAGTTACTAATTGGAGTTCTACACAAAGAGTCATCACTTCTTTCCCATGTAATTGTTTATTCATGTTTATTTATATATATCATGTTGGATATAGATGTTTATTATATTCTTTTGATTATAATCCAATGATATGGATTATCCATATGGTTACCCATTTTACTGCTCAACTTGTTCCAACTTTAGTCATTGAATGTTCTTCCATGTTGGCTCGCATACCCTTTAGATATGAAAAAAAATTATATATATATATATATATATATATATATATATATATATATATATTCCACTTCTTTACTTTCTGGTATCACAAAGTTCTCCAGGCTCATTATGCATTTTCTCTTATCCAGCTCATCTTGCATTCTCTCTGTTTAAGCTCTAGAATTAACCAGACTTCCAAGGAGCCTTGATTCTTCTTTTATGGAGGATTACATAGAATTCAAGATCTGGGTACCAGGCATGCTCCTTGTTATTGGAATGTCACTGTTTCTAGCATTTGTCACTGTATAGAGCTGATACATAAACATGTATACCAACTCATGCATACACAAACATATTTATTTCTGTTTACTGTATGTAAATTTCCATGCCAATGTGATCACATTTTATGCCAATCCAGGATGACAGAGTTCATTCTATTCTTTCCCATTTCCTTATTTGCATCTTCTTTGTATAACAGAGAAACTGGGATCTCATTACCTACAATATATCTATTAATTTGTTCACCTCTAATATACATGTAAATTAGTTTCAGAATTTCTAACCCATACATGCCCCCTTTGAGAAAGAAATTTATCAACCACAGTAGTGTTTATACACTTTTTTTTTTAATATTTAGCCTTAGAATATTTAGTCAAACATCATTTTTTCTAAAGTTACTTAGGTCAGCTCTTTTCTTCCCCATCCCATTCAGTGTGGTTATATGGTTCATTTTAAATACAGTCATTTGTCACAGTCTGCATTTTATATTTCCCCCCACATTCTGATTTATTTTTTTTAAATCTCCATACACAAATCTCACTGTTCGTGATATACAATCATATGGATTTGACAAATGAATAGAGTTCACCACTACTGTTCCATATAGAACAGTCCCATCTCTCCAAAACATCCACTGCATATACCTTTATAAGCAACTCTTACCATCAACTGCTGACAACTAACCTGTTTTCCTCCCTACAGATTTTTCTTTTTTTTTTTTTTTTTTAATAAATTTATTTTATTTATATTTGGCTGTGTTGGGTCTTTGCTGCTGTGTGCAGGCTTTCTCTACTTGTGGCTCGCGGGCTCCAGAGCGCAGGCTCAGCAGCTGTGGCGCACGGGCTCAGCTGCTCCACGGCACGTGGGATCCTCCCCGACCAGGGCTCGAACCCGTGCCCCTGCATTGGTGGGCGGATTCTCAACCACTGCGCCACCAGGGAAGTCCCCAGATTTTTCCTTTTTAAGTGTGTCACATGAACAGAATTATGCAATATGTAGCCTTCAATATCTTGCTTCCTTTACTTACAAAAATGTATGTATGATTCATCCATGTTATTGTGTAAATCAATAGACTATCCTTTTATTATGGACGAGAATCCCACTGTCTGTATGTAGTACAGATTTATTTATCTATTCCATGGTGAGATGTGTATGTGGGTTATTTACACCTTTTGTCAATTATGAAGTAAGTTGCCATAAGCGTTCATGGATAGGGAACTATGATTGAATGTAAGTTAATAATTCTCTTAGGAAGACACCTAGGAGTGGGACTGCTGGGTCATATTGTATGTGTATCTTTAACTTTATAAGAAACTGTCAAACTGTCTTCCAAAGTGGCTGTACCATTTTGCATTCCTACCAGCAACATATGGAATTTTCAGCAGCTTTACATGTTCACCAGCATTTGATGTTACCATTTGTTTTTCTTTTCTTTTTTTTTTTTAATTGTAGACATTCTAGTAGACATGTAGTGGTATTTCATAGTGGATTTGACTTGCATTTCCATGATTAATTTTGTTGAGCTTCTTTTCATATGCCTATTTGCTCTCTATGTATCTTCTTGAGGGAAGTGTCTGGTCAATATTTTCCACGTTTCTGTAGCGTTGTTTGTTCCCATGTTATTGAGTTTTGAGAGTTCTTTATATATTCTAGAGACAAGTTCTGTGTAAGAAATATGATTTGCAAATATTTTCACCCTTTGCTTTTCATTCCCTTAACAGTGTGTTTCATGAAGCAATTTTTAATTTTAATAAGCTCCAATTTACTGCATGTTTCCTTTATGTATTGTACTTTTGGTGTTAAATATGAAAGCTTTTGCCAAATCAAAGGTCACACAGATTTTCTATTTTCTTCTAGAAATTAAGCCTATGATAAATTTAGAGGTAATTTTGGTATAAGGTATGATTGTAGGGGTTGAGATTCATATTTTAATCACATTTATCCAAATCTTCCAGCACTATTTATTGAAAAACTGCAATAATTTAAAGGCTGGCCTCAAGTACTCAAACTTCAGACAAATACACTCTGTCAATTTAGAATAACTTACCTATTTAAGAAAATAGTGTCTACTTATTGGGCTTTATATACATCCTGTTTAACAATAATTAGGCTTTCTGAAGGTTTGTGTTTATATCTTGTTAATATGGCTAAATAGAAAACCTTCTCCAAAAAATAGTTACTAAAGAGACAAGTTCCTTCACTTGTTTGTTCAACAACAACTAGCAGTTGATTATTGTGTACCTATAGACACTATGATAGGTGCCAGGAATACAAACATGAATTATCCATTGCTCATGTCATTAGAAAGCTTACAGTTAGGATGATTATAAAGCTTGAACTGGGTATCAGTAGAGCAAAGACGAATGGCAACCACCCAAGTAGAAATATCAGGGTAGGTTTCTTGAAAGATGACCAAGATATTAGCTAAACGGTGACAGAACAGGAGTAAAGGATCAATGGGAAATATATCCCAGACAATAGCTATAGCACAGAAATGAAGGATGCTAAAAAAAATGGTGTCCCTGCTTAGAAATAATATGATTTTGTATTCTTGGAACATACATTTTAAGGGGACGAATTATTAAAAAATGACGTTGAAGAGTTCAGCATAAACCAGATCAGAAGGGACCCTTATACTATGCTAAAGAACTGGAACATTTCCTGGAAGGTCAGTGGATATCCAAGGATTTTAGGCGGAGGATGATGTTATTATATTTGCTTTTACAAAGGCTACTTTGGCAGCACTGTAGAGAACAACCTGCAAAGGGGGCAAGGCAGGGAAAGAAAGACCAATAACAAAGCAAATATGAACCTACACAAGAATTATAAGGTCCTGAACTGAGCTAATGGCTGTGAGGAAAAAGGAAGTGAACTGAATACATGAGACATTAAAAATTGTAATATATCTGGTACTGGTTGAATATACAAGGTAAAAAAGAATCATGGAGACAAGCTTGGAGGATGGTAGTTTCATTTCTCAAAAGAGGGGAGAAATGGGAAAATATTTTGGGAGAAAAGAGTGGGTTCAGTATTGTTAATAATGGTCAGAAGAGATGATATAAAATACAAATGGAACTTTCCAGAAAATCTTTGAATAAATTTGGATTTCAGAAGAGAGGTCAGGATAGGAAATGTAGATTAAAAACAAAGTGCTGTTTGACTATGTGAAGGCACAAGAGTAGGTATTACTGTAATGAGTGTGGGGTAAGAACAGAAAAAGATACAAAATGCAACCCTGGAGCTGAACATAATTAATGGTGTGTAGAGAAAGCATATATCATGAAGGAGAAACTAAGAAGAGGAGTCAGAGACACAGGAAGAACAGCAGGGAAGGTGTTCCTACAGCAGGCAGTAGATGGCATGGTAATAAGGAGATACTGAACAACCAAGGCTGTAAGATTTAGTGAAAAAGAGGAGTCTGCCTGGCTTGACAAAAATATCGTTAATAAAACTGAAGGACTGTAGGATAGGTTACATGAATAAAGTAAGAAATGAGAAGTCAGAAACTGGAGAGAGACAGAGACAGAGAGAGAGGGAGAAAGAACGTGTGTATGTTTAGATGATTGTAAGAAACTGAAATGAAAGAAAGAGAAGCAATTATAGTTGATAGAAGGCAGACTGACAAGAAAGTTAGGTTTTTATAGAATAAAGGCTCTTAACCATGGGCTAATGGAAAGAGCCTCAGGAAAGACTTGAAGATGCTATAAAGTGATAAAATGCTTGTATAATCCACAACTGCATGAGAAAAATGAACCTTAGGTGAATGACTTCCACTTAATTTCTACTTTAACAGAGGGCAGAATTCAAAGATGAATACATAAGTACCTATGTTTGTGCTAGTGACTCAGGCCTCTATTTTGTTTTTCATGAGAAACTAGGGCAATTTGAAGAGAGGGAAAGAGGAAATGGGGCAGGGATTAGAGGACTTAGGTGATGCTTGAAATAGCTATTGGGACAAAATGCAAGATAGTGGATAAAGATCACACAAAAGGATTAGTAGACATATTAAGGAAGAGTTTAAGGCTAGAAACCAGGGTCTAGAGTCCTAAAGTATGAATAGTAAAGGCAAACCTTTGTATTGCACAGGGGTTGAATTTTCCCCTGAAAGAGAAATAATTTGAAGGTGCTATCAAGAGAGCTGAAATGATCTAGGCTAGGCAGCATATGTTGAGTAGATGAAGAGTTTGGGAGCCTGGAATAAAATGGATATAATTTTGTTGAATGGTGTGTCATCAGGACCACTGAGGTCAACTGCTGGAAAAAAGTAGTTGTGGAAAAAGACTGATTCAGGTGATAGAAGATCTTTGATTGACATTACTGAAGAATAGACAGTGGCAAAAGACTCAAATGTACAGAGTTGGGACTTTGCTGTTGCTTTGTTATCATTTTGTCATTATTATTTTTGGTTTGATTTTGTAAGTGTATGTATGTCTTTTCATAAAACCTTTAATTTTAATAAAACTATTGTTTGGAAGTTACAAAAGAAGAACACTACATATCTTTCTACTTTTCATATGGATTAAACAACCGTGAGTAGCTATGAGGGCAACAGACAAGTTTTCTTGTGAGAGACTCAGATTTTAGTTAAGAGAGAAGTAGAAGAACTTGGGATGAGGTTAAGATTGTTTATTATGGAATGGAATTCCAAGAGCACACTGGAAATATTCTGAAGGGAAATAAGAAAATATTTTGGGAAGGATCATCAAAGAACAGGCATCACAGAATAGCATTTTCAAGAGTGTAATCTATAGGAGACAGGTGGATACTTTAGTCTTTGTAACTAGTTACCAATTCAATTAAACTTTGTTCTTTTGGGCATATGGTATGATTGTACTGATAGTTTTCAAATCCTCTGAAGTTAGTTCTGTCCAAGTGATGTGACTTGGCTAATGAAATGTGAGGTAAGGTGATGTGTGTCTCTTCCTGGTAAATACTTTGAGAGTCAGGGGATGATTTTTCATGTCCCTATCTCACTGTGACAGTGGCCAATGATTAGGGCCTCCCTGACAACCCACATTGGACACAGTGTGCAAAAGAAATGTTAAAATCTTGTGTTAAATCACTGATATTTGGGGATACTTAGTTCAGCATAAATTAGTCCTCCTGACTGAAACATGAGCGAGGATACCAGGATGAGCCATAATGTTCTGAGTTCTAAACACTGCAGAACTGTGGTGATAAAGCTACTTCAGAGAAGGCACAGACAGAGGATTAAATGACAATGACTTGACAATACTTACAGTAGCCTAGTTCATAAGCTCTGTAGATTAGTATAGCACTAAGTTTAGTATCAATACTTAACTTCTAAAAAAGCCAATCTGTTGGTTTTGTTTTTTGTTTAGATTTTAATTTTATTTATTTATGTATTTATTTTTGGCTGTGTTGGGTCTTCGTTGCTACATGTGGGCTTCCTCTAGTTGTGGCGAGTGGTGGCTACTCTTCGCTGCAGTGCATGGGCTTCTCATTGCGGTGGCTTCTATTGTTGTGGAGCATGGGCTCTAGGAGCACAGGCTTCAGTAGTTGTGGCATGCAGGCTCAGTAGTTGTGGCTCACAGGCTCTAGAGCATAGGCTCAGTAGTTGTGGTGCACGGGCTTAGCTGCTCTGCGGCATGTGGGATCTCCCCATACCAGGGCTTGAACCCGTGTCCCCTGCATTGGCAGGTGGGTTCTTAACCACTGTGCCACCAGGGATGTCCCACCAATCTGTTTTTAATAAGCTATGTATGTAAAACAAATGAGTAAATGTCAATATATAACTTGGAAAATATCAATTTATGAAATCAATTAATCAATTTATCTATATATATTGTATTTGTGTGTGTGTGTGTATATATATATATATATACAGTAATTGTTCATGTTTGTACAAAATTAAACTATTTTACACTCAGTTTCTTTTTTTTGTCTTCTTTCTTTTTTTTGAGATGTTCTTCTTTTGGAAATAAAATAGCAGTTTTAAGAATTACAATAACATTTAGAATTTCAAGTGGTTAAAAATATAATATATTCACTAGCGGTTTTTAACATTCATAATTTATGAACACTGCACTATACACACATATATGCACATTATAGTTGTATAACTATATTAGAAATAAGAACCGTTTTATTAAAAAGTGATTTGATTTTCTCTTAAAAACTTAATATTTACCATTATTACAATAAACTTTCAAAATATTTACAGAGTTCACAGATAATTTTTTTTTCTGTTATCTTCCACAGTTTTTAAAGTTTAGGAGATTTTCAAAAACTATTATTTGAATAGATTAGTTAACTAAGTGAATTTTCCCCTGAAAATTTAGATGTGAAAAAATATTGCATTTTAACAATCAATCAGGCATTTGTACTTTTCTTCCCTCACAATTACTATTTTTGACATCATATTTTGCATCTAATTGTTCTGTGTATCCCTTAACTTCTTATTGTGGATGTAGATGATTCTGTTAGTCTCCTCATCTGTTCAATTTACATTCTATCTATTCTAGATCACTTCAACTCTCTTGATAGTAACCTCAAATTATTTATCTCTTTTTGTTTCTACCATATGGAAATTTCAACCCTTGTGCAATACAAAGATTTGCCTTCTCATACTTCAGGACTCTAAACCCTGGTTTCCAACCTTATGTTGTTCCTTAATATGACAACGATCCTTTTGTGTTATCCTTAAACACTATCTTGCATTTTCTTTTAATAGCTATTTCAAGCTTCACCTAAGTCCTCTATTCCCTGCCCCACCAACGTTTTCCTTTCCTCTTTCCCTCTCATCAAATTTCCCTACTTTCTTATCAAGATAAAATAGAGGCTTGAGTCACTAGTACAAATAAAGATACTTCTGTATTCATTTTTGAATCCTGCCCTCTGTTAAAGTAGAAATTAAATGGAAGTCATTTATCTCAGGTTTATTTACCTACATGCAACTGTGGATTGTTGCTAAAACGCACTTGAAATTAAGAGACCAGCAACTTAAAACAATCATGCTTATATAGAGATTGCTATATATAAACCTCATGATAACCATAAACAAAAAAAAATCTATAATAGAGACATACACAAAAAGAGAAAGAAATCCAAACATAACACTAAATATTGTCATCAAATTACAAATGGTAATAAAAGAAGAAAGGAACAAAAAAAGAACTACAGAAACAAGCTAAAAGCAATTAACAAAATGACAATAAAAACATACATATAAATAATTACTTTAAATGTAAATTTACTAAATGCTCCAGTCAAATACAGAAAGTGGGTAAATGGATACAAAAACAAGACCCATGTACACGCTACTGAGAGAAGATTCACTTCAGATCTAAAGACAGACACAAACTGAAAGTGAAGAGATAGAATGTTATTTGATGTGAATGGAAATCAAAAGAAAGCTGGGGTAGCAATACTTTTATTAGACAAAATAGATTTTAAAACAAAGACTGTTACCAGAGGCAAATAAGGACATTATGTAATGATCAAGGGATCAATCCAAGAAAAAATTATAACAATTAAAAATATATATGAACCCAACATAAGAGCACCAAAATATACAAAGCAGAAATTAACAGATATAAAGAGAGAAATTGATAGTAACACAATAGTAGGGTACTTCAACACTCCACTTACATCAACGGAAACATCATCCCTCCAAAAGCAGCAGAACACACATTCATTTCAACTGCACATGGAACATTCTCCAGGATAGAGCACATGCTAGGCCACAAAACAAGCATCATTAAGTTTAAGAAAATTGAAATAATATCAAGCATCTTTTCCTACAACAACATTATGAGACTAGAAATCAACTAAAAGAAAAAAACTGCAAAAAACACAAACATATGGAGGCTAAGCAATATGCTACTAAACAACCAATGATTTACTGAAAAAATCAAAGAGGAAATCAAAAAACACCTGAGAGAAATGAAAACGAAAATACAAGGATCCAAAATCTATGCTACACAGCAAAAGCAGTTCTAAGAGAGAAGTTTATAGTGATACAATCTTACCTCAGAAAACAAGAAAAATCTCTAATAACCCAATCTCACACCTAAAAGAAACAGAAAAAGAAGAACAAACAAAACCCAAAGTTATTAAAAAAGAGCAGAAATAAATGAAAAGGAGATTGAAAAATGAATAGAAAAGATTAATGAAACTGAGAGCTCGTTCTTTGAAAAGACAAAAAAAAAAATAACAAATTGATAAACATTTATCCAGACTCATCATGAAAAGAGAGAGAGGGCCCAAATCAATAAAATCAGAAATGAAAAAAGAGAAATTACAACCAACACCACAGAAATATAAAGGATCATAAGAGACTACTACAACTATATGCCAATAAAATGGACAACCTAGAAAAAATGGACAAATGCCTAGAAATGTGCAATTTCCCAAGACTAAATGAGGAAGAAATAGAATATATGAACAGACCAATTACCAGTAATGAAATTGAATCAGTAATTTTAAAATAATAAACAAAAAATAAAAAGAAAACAAACAAACAAAAACCAAAAAAACCTCCCAATAAACAAAAGTCCAGGACAAGATGGCTTCACAGGTCAATTCTATGAAACAATTAGAGAAGAGTTAACACCTTCCAAAAAATTGCAAAGGAAGAAATGCTTTTTAATTCATTCTATGAGGCTGGCATCACCCTGATATCAAAACTGGACAAAGATATCACCAAAAAAAGACAACCTCAGGCCAATATCACCAATGAACATAGATGCAAAAATACTCAGCAAATTATTAGCAACCCAAATCCAACAATGCATTAAAAGGATCATACACCATGATCAAGGGGAATTTACAGGGACTCAAGGATTTTTCAATATCTGCAAATCAACAGATGTGATATACCACATTAACAACTTGGAGAATAAAAACCATATGATCACCTCAGTAGATGCAGAAAAAGCATTTTTGAAAATTTAGCATCCATTTATGGTAAAAATTCTTCAAAAAGCATGCAGAGACAGAACCTACCTCAACATAATAAAGGCCATATATGACAAACCTACGGCTAACATTATACTTAACAGTGAAAAGCTGAAAGCATTTCCCCTAATAACAGGAACAGGACAAGGATGCCCACTCTAACCACTTTTATTCAACATAGTTTTGGAAGTCCTAGCCACAGCAGTCAGACACAAGAAAAAATAAAATGAATAAAAATTGGAAAGGAAGAAGTAAAACTGTCACTCTGCAGATGACATGATACATAGAAAATTCTAAAGACACCACCAAAAAGCTACTAGAGCTCAAAAATGAATTTGGTAAATTTGCAGGATACAAAACTAATATACAGAAGTCTGTTGCATTTCTATACACTAATAATGAACTATCAAAAAGGGGAATTAAGAAAACAATCCATTTACAATCACATCAAAAAGAATAAAATAAACCTACCTAAGAAGGTAAAACAGTGGTCCCCAAACTTTCTGGCACCAGGGACCAGTTTCGTGGAAGACAATTTTTCCATGAATGGGGTGGGGTGGGGGTGGGTCAGGCAGTAATGCTAGCAATGGCTCAGGTGGTAAAGCAAGCGATGGTTCAGGTGGTAACGCGAGTGACGCGGGGGGATGGTTCAGGCAGTAATGCAAGCAATGGGGAGCAGCAAATGGAGCTTCGCTCACTTGCCCACTGCTCACTTCCTGCTGTGTGGCCTGGTTCCTAACAGCCCACGGACTGGTATCAGTCCATGGCCCGGGGGTTGGGGACCTCTGAGCTAAAAGACATGCACTTAGAAAACTATAAGACACAGATGCAAGAAGTTGCAGATGACACAAATAAATGGAAAGATATACTGTGTTCATGGATTGGAAGAATTAATATTGTTAAAATGACCACAAGATCTAAGGTAACCTACAGATTCAATGCAATCCCTACCAAAATACAAATGGCATTTTTCACAGAACTAGAATACTTTTTTTTTCCTTCAGTACGTGGGCCTCTCACTGCTGTGGCCTCTCCCATTGCAGAGCACAGGCTCTGGACACGCAGGCTCAGCGGTCATGGCTCACGGGCCCAGCCGCTCCACGGCATGTGGGATCTTCCCTGACCGGGGCATGAACCCGTGTCCCCTGCATCGGCAGGCGGACTCTCAACCACTGCGCCACCAGGGAAGCCCTAGAACAAATACTTTTAAAATTTGTATGGAAACACAAAAGACCCCAAATAGCCAAAAGGATCTTGAGAAAGAACAACAGAGCTGGAGGTATCATGTGCCCTGAATTCAAACTATACTATAAAGCTGCGGTAATCAGAACAGTATGGTACTGGAACAAAAGCAGATACATAGATCAATGGAACAGAACAGAGAGCCCAGAAATAAACCCATGCACCTAGGATCAATGAATCTATGACAAAGGAGGCAAAAATAAACAGTGGATAAAAGACAGTCTCTTCAGTAAGTGGCAATGGGAAAACTGGACAGCTACGTGTAAAAGAATAAATTAGAACATCTTATCACATCATATACAAAAATAAACTCAAAATGAATACATTTTGAGTATTGAATATGAATACAAACACCTAAATGTAAGATCAGGAACCATAAAACTCTTAGAAGAAAACATAGGCAGAACACTCTTTGACACAAATCCTAGCAATACTTTGGGGGATATGTTGCCTAGGGCAAAGGAAACAAAAGCAAAATTAAACAAATGGGACCTAATTAAACTTTAAAGCTTTTAGATAGCAAAGGAAAAAAAATGAAAAGACAACCTACTGAATGGGAGAAAATATTTGGAAATGATATGACGGATAGGGGTTAAGATCCAAAATACATAAACAGCTTATATAATTCAACATCAAAAAAACAAACAACCAAATTATAAAATGGGCAGAAGGACTGAATAGACATTTTTCGAAAGAAGACATACAGATGGCCAACAGACACAGGAAAAGATGCTCAACATCACTAATGCTCTGAGAAATGCAAATCAAAACCACAATGAGATACCACCTCACACCTGTCGGAATGGCTATCATCAAAAGGTACACAAATAACAAATGTTAGCAAGGATGGGGAGAAAAGGGAACCCTTGGACACCGTTGCTGAGAAAGCAAATTGGTGCAGTCATAGAAAACAATATTGAGATTCCTCAAAAAACTAAAGCTAGAACTACCATACGACACAGAAATTCCACTCGTGGGTGTATATCCAAAGAAAAAAAACATTAATTCTAAAATATATGTGCACCCAATGTTCATAGCAGCATTACTTACAATAGCCAAGATATGTAAGTAAGTTAAGTGTCCATCAACAGATGAATGAATAAAGATGTGGGGTGTGTGTGTGTGTGTGTGTGTGTATGTATGTATGTATATGTATATATATATATATATACACACACACACATATATATATATATAAATACATAGTATACATGGAATACTACTCAACAATAAACATGAACAAAATGTTGCCACTTGGAACAGCATGAATGGACTTAGCGGGTATTATGCTCAGTGACATTATCAGACAGAGAAAGACAAATACTGTATGATATGTGGAATATAAAAAAATAAAACCAGTAAATATGACAAAAAAGAAACAGATTCGCAGATATAGAGAACAAACTAGTGGTTACCAGTGGGGAGAGGGAAGGGGGGTATGGGTAAGACAGGAGTAGGTAATTGAGGTACAAACTACTATCTATATAAAAAAATAAGCTACAAGGATACATTGTACAGCACAGGGTAAACAGTCGATATTTTATAATGACTACAAATTCAGTATAACCTTTAAAAACTGTGAATCACTATACTGTACACCTGAAACTTATATAATATTGTAAATCAACTATCCCTCAATAAAAAAGGAAAAAAAGTAATAAAAAAGAAAAAGCATTGCAAAACAAATGCATTCTGTATTATTCTATACAGATAAGGTAAATTTACTTGTAGGCAAGATAGGTTGTCATCTTTGAGTTTAGATTTAATAGGCACCAAGATAAATCTACTTGGTTCTTAAAGAATCTGAAATTCCTATTACTAGTGACATTTGTTTAGGTTCATCATTCAGAAGACATCCATAATTTAAAATAAAAATGCTTCTGGAAGCTAGAAATATTAATAAAAAGAAGGATTAAATGAATTCACAAGAAATTTTTGATGATTTATTAGATTAACTTTTTCTGAAGATGAAAGATTAGGACATTGTTAGCACACAGACATTAATGTAGTAGAATCACTTGAAAGTTACCAAACCAAGAGAGAAGAGAGTTTTCCTACTTAAAGATTTATCTTAGCCCTTACCTTCTCAAATTCTATTGCTAATTTATAGGTCTTTCAAGATCAAAGTCATTGTCTTATATCACTTTTAACGAACCACCAAGTTTACAACGTAAAGTAGAATCTCAACAGATGTTTACTGCTAATGTCTTCTCAGACGCCAATTCACATGAACATTGAGAGAAGAAAAACATGACTTCTTTATGCCCTGTGTCTGTTGAAAAATGCTAAATATTAAAGTTATGGGTATCTAATGATAAAGCTCCTGGGGTTCACAAACAAAATTGTGCAAATGTGGTCTGTTATTACCGTAAAAAGGTAACATGTTTGGTGATACTGACTTCTGATAGCTAGAAGAAGAGGAAAAAGTACAATGTAGGTGCTATGGTCTCATGAACAAAGTTTTTAAGATCTCTGTATTCCTTTAGGATGACTTATTTTAGGTCCATTATATTTTCTCTCATTTCTATTTTTACTCTTTCTAATTTTCAAGCCAATAAAATAGAACAAAATACTTTGTGCAGTATAATTATGTAGGTGTGTGTGTGTGTGTGTGTGTGTGTGTGTGTGTGTATACATATATATGTATATATACACACAAAACTGAATCAATAGTTACAGCTATAGCTATTCACTTACACATTTATATAATACCTCTCTTTATGTAGGATGGTCTTGCAGTTGTTGATGAGGGTATAGTGTAGAGGGACAGAGGTGAGGGTGTTTGCTGCCCAAATTGGAAATGTTACTACCAGTAATCTCTTCCCTCATGTATTTCTACATTTCTAAGTGTTGACACTTTGGATTTAGAATGTGTGTTTAGATATGCTATATAGTTCAATAAGAGAGAAAAGTTTTCTCTTCTATATGCTAAAAGAGGTCAACTTGTTCTAAGTCACAGAGTTTAAGAGATAGTCTGGAATTTATTGAGTTTTCTACTACTAAAACATAGTGGTATAAATTCCATAACCACTTAATGAGGAGGTGATAAAGATTTCAGATCAGTGATAGGACTCGACCTCAAACTGAAATCCATTGTTCTATTCCAGTAAACAGAACATAGTATCACTGTAACTGAATAACTATGTACTGCTTGTCCGACAAATAATTTACATTTGATAGTAATAATGAGAAATTCAAGGGCAAGAAGTTCATGCTTTAAAAAGTTAACTTCTTTCAATTACCTGTCAGATATATAAATCATGAATAAATAATGTTTTACTAGAGAAACTGAGGAGCCTGACATGTTCTTATACATCTCACTTGCAGAGACTGGTGAATTCACTTATCATATCTTTTAATCAGGTACAAGTAGGGACAAATTAAGCATCATGCATGAAATCAGTCATTAGAAATTGAGTTTGAAATAAAGATGTTTCATCCCATCAGTCAGAGTAAGAGATTACAAGGCAATTATGTACAGCTTGGTCAAGGTTACAATTTATGTTTAGATCATTCACATCACTTTGTCTACTTACAAACTGGGGACTGTCATGGTAATTCAAGATTTTTTAAAAAGACATTTCATAATAATTAACATAAGTCCTTTGCTTCCTACAAGATAATGAGTTGGATAAGAAGAGACCTTGCTACTTTTCCTATTCTGGGTAGACTATTTTAATGGTCAGAAGGAATATGAACTTTTATGTCCTATTTTCAGCTAACTCTTAACTTTACCTTCCAGTTTTTTGATACTACAAATCCAACAGCCTATCCACATTGTCAGACAAGAAACTTGAAAGGGATTCCATATGGTGAAATCAGTTAGATAACTCTTGAGGACAAAATGGCAATGTAAGAATATCCTCTAGCAGTTTTGCCAGGATATAACAAATCTAGGTCATTCTATTCAGCAAGGAAAGTTATTAGAATAAGAACTCCTCTCATTTCCTCCCGAGAAAAGCAGCCCCACAAAATCAAATGACCTGTGAATTCTCTTTTGGAGAAGGTAGCATGCCCTAGGCATTCCATTAAGAATATGCACACTATTACTAAGATTACAAAAATCTGATGATTTGAAATATGTTACAAAATATCATAATAAAAAAAAAGAGTTTCAATCATCTAGCACTTAACTAATACATGCTAAACAAAGTGCTTGGTAAAACTTGTTAAAGGATAAAAATAGCACCAGTTCCATTGTAAGTAGCCTCTTGGAGCTAGTGGACGGGTCTTAGCGTATATTGTCTTTTTGATCCATAAACATTTCATATGTACTGGTAGAAAAAGGGTGGGAGTGTCCGTGTGTGTGTGTGTGTGTGCACGCGAATGCACGCACACTCAGACATTATATTTAAGGAATACTGAGAGATTAGGTGTGAAGGAAAGGTACAGCTAGCGTGTGGCTTCAACCAGCTAAAGATCTGCTCTTCCAGACTTACTAAAATACCACCTCCTCCTGTTGCTTCTCCCTGAGTTGTGGACATGAGAGGAAGAGTGCCATTTTGGAACTCATATGCTAGAGAGTCCCTGAAGCAATTATTCTTTGTAAACCATTGCCAAGGCCAACGTCTGCAAAATCTCTGGGCAGTAAAATGTGGGGCTTCAAATACAAAGCCATCAGCTGTGTGGCTCACAAGAATCCTCCTCAGTTGAGCTTAGATATGATAATTTAAAATTTACACAAAGCTTATGAGAGGACCTTTTACCTTAAAGGCTGAAAAAAGCTTTTTGCTTTTTTTTTTTTTTTTTAAGACTTCTCACCACCTGGTGTAATTTGCAAAAACTTGAATTTTCTGAAGAAATAAAAATACCTGATGACTTACTTATGCCAGAACGTTTGAAATCTGTGCCACATACAAGTAATAGCAAAAAAGGTGACTTCCAATCCTACAGAAAGGATTGATCTGGTGAGAGAATCTTATAACTGTGAAGGTACTGTGACCGATGGAGAAATGGAAACTCAACTTAAACAATCATATTACGTTTTAGTTCAGAATTACTGTCTAAATGATGGTATATGTTCAAGTGCATTTCAAATAATTTTCAGATATTTCGGTCTAGGAACCTTATTTAAATTCTTTTAAGCACAGTGAAATTGAACAAAATTGAGAAAAATTGAACACATTTTCTAAAAATATGTAAATAAAAAGTTTTTATACTGTAAAAATACTAGCCTTCATCTAAAAAGAGTATTTCCCAAAAGAGAATCTAGGTATTTAACCATAATTTTTATTAATGTTCTGTAAGGGAGCACATAAATAAGGATAGAATGTGAAATACTAGTTTAGGATCAATGTTTTTGATTAAATACCCCTCTTATAGCCAAACACCTGTTTCATGGTTGTTGCATGTATAATTTATGCAGTATAATGAACATGCTTCATCAAAATCCCTCTGTGGTTCAAAAATAAAATCAGAGTGGTAGGTCTTACAAATTACAACATTTAAAAATGATACAGTAATATTTTAAAAGCATATCTTGTGGCATTTTAGTTTAAAAGACAGTATGCCTGGATTGACAAAGTCCTGAAGGAATCATATAAAAATTGCTATGATTTACCAGTGCATATTACTACACACAGAGACTCACTTCATCAACATTTGTGTTGCAGGCTTAGATTCTCCTGAAGGCATGCATATTTACAGCTTGCTTTGATATATTAGGTATCAATAACAAATCATCTGTCCCAAAGACACTTCTCCTCCTAGATGAGCAACTCTCCCACTATTCCCAATTCAGGCTTTCTTTTCACAGTCATGCTCTGCAGTCATAATGAAGGCATTATTCCCTTTCAAACAAGCCAGATTTTTACCCTTTAATATAAACAAGTGGAGAGAATTATAAGAAAAAAAAATCCATAAACTCCCCAGTATTTTTCAAGTACACTCATCTGTACAAAAAAAAAAAAAAAAAAAAGCCCTTTAGCCAGACTCATCAAGAAATAAAGTGAGAAGACAAATCAATAAAATTAGAAATGAAAAAGGAGAAGTAACAACAGACACCGCAGAAATACAAAGCATTAGACGACACTACTGCAAGCAACTCTATGCGAATAAAATGGACAACCTAGAAGAAATGCACAGAGGAGAGGTACAACCCTCCAAGACTGAACCAGGAAAAACAGAAAATATGAACAGACCAATCATAAGTAATGAAATCGAAACTGTGATTAAAAATTTTCCAATAAAAAAAGACCAGGACCAGATGGCTTCACAGGTGAATTCTATCAAACATTTAGAGAAGAGCTAACACCCATCCTTCTCAAACTCTTCCAAAAAATTGCAGAGGAAGGAACACTCCCAAACTCATTTCACAAGACCATCATCACACTGATACCAAAACCAGACAAAGATACTTCAAAAAAAGAAAATTACAGACCAAAATCACTGATGAATATAGAAGCAAAAATCCTCAACAAAATATTAACAAACAGAATCCAACAACACATCAAAAAGGATCATACACCATGATCAAGTGGGACTTATACCAAGGATGCAACAATTCTTCAATATATGCAAATCAATCCATGTGATACACCACATTAACAAATTGAAAGATAAAAACGATATGATAATCTCAATAGACGCAGAAAAAGCTTTTGACAAAATTCAACACCCATTTATGACAAAAAACCGTCCAGAAAGTAGGCACAGAGGGAACCTACCTCAACATAATAAAGGCCATATATGACAAACCCACAGCCAACATTGTTCTCGATGGTGAAAAACTGAAATCTTTTCCGCTAAGATCAGGAACAAGACAAGGTTGCCCAATCTCACCACTATTATTCAACACAGATTTGGAAGTTTTAGCCACAGCAATCAGAGAAGAAAAAGAAATAAAAGGAACCCATATCGGAAAAGAAGAAGTAAAGCTGTCACTGTTTGCAGATGACATATACATATACATAGAGATTCCTAAAGATGGTACCAGAAAACTACTAGTGCTAATCAGTGAATGTGGTAAAGTAGTGGGATAAAAAACTGATGCACGGAAATGTCTTGCATTCCTATATACTAACGATGAAAAATCTGAAAGTGAAATTAAGAAATCACTCCCATTTACCACTGCAACAAAAAGAATAAAATACCTAGGAATAAACCTACCTAAGGAGACCAAAGACCAATATGCAGAAAATTATAAGACACTGATGAAAGAAATTAAAGATGATACAAACAGATGAAGAGATATACCATGTTCTTGGATTGGAAGAATCAACATTGTGAAAATGACTCTACTAACCAAAGTAATCTACAGATACAATGCAATCCCTATCAAACCATCACTGGCATTTTTCACAGAATTAGATCAAAAAATTTCACAATTTGTATGGAAACACAAAAGAACCCAAATAGCCTAAGCAATCTTGAGAGAGAAAAACGGAGCTGGAGGAATCAGGCTCCCTGACTTCAGACTATACTATAAAGCTACAGTAATCAAGACTGTATGGTAATGGCACAAAAACAGAAATATAGATGAATGGAACAGGATAGAAAGCCCACAGATAAACCCACGTACATATGGTCACCTTATCTTTGATAAGGGAGGCAAGAATATACAATGCAGAAAAGACAGCCTCTTCAGTAAGTGATGATGGGAAAACTGGACAGCTACATGAAAAAGAATGAAATTAGAACACTCCCTGACACCATACAGAAAAGTAAACTCAAAATGAATTAAAGACATATATGTAAGGTCAGACACTATAAAACTCTTAGAGGAAAACATAGGCAGAACATTCTATGACATAAATCACAACAAGATCCTTTTTGACTCACCTCCTAGAGAAATGGAAATAAAAATAAACAAATGGGACCTAATGAAACTTAAAAGCTTTTGCACAGCAAAGAAAACCATAAACAAGACGAAAAGACAACCCTCAGTGTGGGAGAAAGTATTTGCAAATGAAGCAACTGACAAAGGATTAAGCTCCAAAAGTTACAAGCAGCTCAACATCAAAAAAACAAACAACCCAATCCACAAATGGGCAGAAGACCTAAACAGACATTTCTTCAAAGAAGATATACAGATTGCCAACAAACACGTGAAAGAATGCTCAACATCATTAATCATTAGAGAAATGCAAATCAAAACTACAACGAGATACCATCTCACACTGGTCAGAATGTCCATCATCAGAAAATCTACAAACAACAAATGCTGAACAGGGTGTGGAGAAAAGGGAACCCTCTTGCACTGTTGGTGGGAATGTGAATTGATACAGCCACTTTGAAGAACAGTATGGAGGTTCCATAAAAAACTAAAAATAGAACTACCATATGACCCAGCAATCCCACTACTGGGCATATACCCTGAGGAAACCACAATTCAAAAAGAGTCATGTACCAAAATGTTCGTTGCAGCTCTATTTACAATAGCTAGGACATGGAAGCAACCTAAGTGTCCACCAACAGATGAATGGATAGAGAAGATGTGGCACATATATACAATGGAATATTACTCCGCCATAAAAAGAAACGAAATTGAGTTATTTGTAGTGAGGTGGATGGACCTAGAGTCTGTCATACAGAGTGAAGTAGGTCAATAAGAGAAAAACAAATACCGTATGCTAACATATATATATGGAATCTAAAAAAAAAACAACAAAAAAAGGTCATGAAGAACCTAGGACCTAGGGGTAAGACAGGAAAAAAAACACAAACCTACTAGAGAATGGACTTGAAGATATGGGGAGGGGAAGGGTAGGCTGGGACAAAGTGAGAGAGTGGCATGGACATATATACACTACCAAACGTAAAACAGATAGCTAGTGGGAAGCAGCCTCATAGCACAGGGAGATCAGCTTGGTGCTTTGTGACCACCTAGATGGGTGGGATATGCAGGGTAGGAGGGAGGGAGACGCAAGAGGGGAGAGATATGGGGATATATGTATATGTATAACTGATTCACTTTGTTATAAAGCAGAAACTAACACACCATTGTAAAGCAATTATACTCCAATAAAGATGTTAAAAAAAAAAAAAGAGCTGGAGGAATCAGACTCCCTGACTTCTGACTGTACTATAAAGCTACAGTAATCAAGACAATGTAGTACTGTCACAAAAACAGAAATACACATCAATGGAACAGGATAGAAAGCCCAGAGATAAACCCACGCACCCATGGTCAACTAATCTATGACAAAGGAGGCAAGAATATACAATGGAGAAAAGACAGCCTCTTCAATAAGTGCTGCTGGGAAAACTGAACAGCTACATGTAAAAGAATGAAATTAGAACACTTCTAACACCATACACCAAAATAAACTCAAAGTTGATTTAAGACCTAAATGTAAGACCAGACACTATAAAATTCTTAGAGGAAAAACACTCTTTGACATAAATCACAGCAAGATCTTTTTTGACCCACCTCCTAAAGTAATGGAAATAAAAACAAACATAAACAAATGGGACCTAATGAAACTTAAAAGCTTTTGCACAGCAGAGGAAACTATAAACAGGATGAGAAGACAGTCTTCAGAATGGGAGAATATATTTGCTAATGAATCAACATACAAGGGATTAATCTCCAAAATATATAAACAGCTCATGCAGCTCAATACTGAAAAAACAAACAACCTAATCAAAAAATGGGCAGAAGACCTAAATAGACATTTCTCCAAAGAAGACATACAGATGTCCAAGAGGCACATGAAAAGCTGCTCAATATCACTAATTATTAGAGAAATGCAAATCAAAACTACAATGATGTATCACCTCACTCTGGTTAAAATGGGCATCATCAGAAAATCTATAAACAATTAATGCTGGAGGGATGTGGAGAAAAGGGAACCCTCTTGCACTGTGGGTGGGAATGTGAATTGAAACAGCCACTATGGAGAACAGTAGGGAGGTTCCTTAAAAAACTAAAAATAGAATTACCATATGACTCAGCAATCCCACTACTGGGCATATACCCAGAGAAAAACGCAATTCAAAAAGACACATGCACCCCAATGTTCACTGCAGCATGGAAACAACCTAAATGCCCATCGAGAGGTGAATGGATAAAGATGTGGTACATATATACAATGGAATATTAGCCATAAAAAGGAATGAAATTTGTTCATTTTGTATAGACATGTGGATGGACCTAGAAACTGTTATACAGAGTGAAGTAAGTCAGAAAGAGAAAAACAAATATCATATATTAATGCATATATTAGGAATCTAGAAAAATTGTACAGATGAACCAGTTTGCAAGGCAGAAATAAATACACAGATGTAGAAAACAAATCTATGGACACCAAGGGGAGAAAGCGGGGGAGCGGTGGGGGGGTGGTAGTGGTGGAATGAATTGAGAACTGGGATTGAGATATATACACTAATATTTATAAAATAGATAACTAATTAGAACCTGCTGTATAAAAATAAAGTAAAATAAAAATAGCGAGTGGCTCCAAAATATTTGCTTACAAGTAAAATTTTATGTGCCCACTGATTCCCTTTATGATTACTCTTAAAAAAAGAGTCATGTGTCCACAAAAATTCAAACATCCTGCTGCAAATTTTCAGGTGAGGCTAACTACACTATATATGACTTTCTGTCATTTAACAAAAGGTAAAATGTCCTGTCATTGTGCTCGGGCTACCTGTAACAAAATACCACAGGCTAGGTGGCTTTAACAATGGAAATTCCCAGTTCTGGAGCATGATTGGTTTCTGGTGAGGGCTCTCTTCCTGACTTGTCGACAGCCAGCTTCTTACTGTGTCCTCATATGGACTTTCCTTAATGCAGGCAGAGAAAGACAGAAAACTCTCTCTTTCTCTTCTTACATGGCCACTGATCCTATTGAATTAGGGTCTCACCCTTACAATCTCATTTAAACTTAATTACCTCTTGAAAGTCCTATCTGCAAATACAGTCACATTGGGTTTGTCAACATATGAATTTGGAGGGGGACAAAATTCAGTCCCTAGCATGTCTTGAAGCCCCTAGGAACTTGGGAGCAGATATCACACCCATATGTACCAAATTTACATTTGTTTGGAGGCAGTGCAAAATGTGGGGGATCTGAAATAATGCTTGCAGCATCTTGGAGAAACATCTTGTTTACAAGACACAAATATTAGTGCAAGAACATCCACTCTAATATGGATTCTACATTGAACTTTTTCTGTGAATAAAAATTATGAAGTACAAATTCTAATTTCATTTCCTTTCAAGTTGACTTCTATTGGTTTCAAATTGCATTATTATTTATATAATAAAATTGTTACACACATATTTGGCACACATAAGAAAAAACTTCTGAAAAATGTCTTCATATTTGAAAAGATAAAATTTTCATTTATTCAGAACTATTTACTGAATGCCTACTGTATGGCATACCTTGTTCTAGAAATCGTGTATATGTTAATAAACAAAACAGGCAAGAATCATTACCTTTACTGAACTCACATAGAAGTAAATGTATTTATTTATGCAAATATTGCAATGAATATTTTGATGCAATGCTGAATACCTTTTTCAACTAATGGGAACTCTCAAGTTTCATACTATGAAACTTTTTCTGTGCTTAATAACTAACGCCACTTCTGTGAAACAAGTGGAAAATATTATTTAGAAAGATTAGTTACATTTACCACTAGATATATTTCTAATATTCTTATCAAATATATTAAAAGCATCAAGTGAGTTTTAAGATATATTTGTGAGTAACTTGGTTCCTCAGTCCAGGGAGGTCTGCTCGATTCTGGAGCCTGAAGAATTGCATCTGAGAGCTGGTTATGCCTCTTATAGCTTCTGGGGACATACACAAGTGTTTTATCAATAAGCCTCTCTGTCCTCACATATAAAATGACACTAATAATAATATTTACTTTATTAGGATGTTGTAAACCTAAATGCATAAGGTCTGACATGTAGTTCAGTACACAATAAAATCTGCTATTATTTAAATTTAGAGAACTCTATCTGAAGAATATACACACATACACACATATCAATCTATAACTTATTAAAATAGAAAAATTAAAATTTATTAATACCATAATACATAAAATCAAAAAATTTTGAGGGAAACATCATTTTATTAACAACCTACATCCTCCAGCAAGTTAATATCCAATTTTGTTCAAAATCTTTCGAAGAAATCAATTTTTTTGAAGAAAATATGTGTTATCTTTAAGGACTCATGTTCTTTCTAGCATTTGAGTTTAACATTTATTGAAGCAGTCAACTATTTTCTCATTAAGAAGCATTTTTCTATGTCCTAGTAACCTGTAATCTCACATTGAGAAGTGAGAATCCAATTCACAGACAAGTACTAACAAGCAATTATCAATTAATTTCACAGTATAACATTGGCTACTTTCCATTCTTTTTTTGCATTAGAAAGTTTTCCTGTTACTATTTTTTTTTTTTTAAGCCGTACGTGGGCCTCTCACTGTTGTGGCCTCTCCAGTTGCAGAGCACAGGCTCCAGACGCGCAGGCTCAGCGGCCATGGCTCACGGGCCCAGCCACTCTGCAGCATGTGGGATCTTCCCGGACCGGGTCACGAACCCATGTCCCCTGCATCGGCAGGCGGACTGTCAACCACTGCGCCACCAGGGAAGCCCTCCTGTTACTATTTTTAATCTCACAACTATGGATGAATTAAAATATAGAGGTAAACTGGAAAGACAGACTAGAATATGATAGTAAAACAAGCAAAGTTAGTGTAATTATTCTTGGTGGGCACATAATAAGCGATATTAGAATACTAGGACTTGTACACTAAATCCTTCTCTGCAGGCAAATGCTTCTATTTCCCGGGTAGCAGTCTCTACTTTCTTTCAAAGGATGCTATCAGTAAGAAGAGGTGTTAGTTTTGACAGTTCTTTGATTCCAAAAGAACAAAGGCAGTATATAAATAAATATTATTTACCTACGTAGCATTCTCGTTATCAGATTTGTCAAACTATATAAAATACTGAATTTCTAAATATCTACTAGCATTCCTCATCACAAATTTCAAAAGGCCTGTAATAATAACACTGAAAATATCTGGATATGTTTCTATGATAGATGTTGGTTTAACCTGATGCCACAATGCAAAAAAATGGCAAATAATTTTCTTCTGCTTAGTTTTGGAATCTTAGTCTTCCTCAGAACACTTTTTATACACGGAGCCATCAAAGTACTTTACTCTCAGTACAAAATACTGTCTATATGATATAAACCCACCAACAGCGTGGTGGATTTCAGGTTATAACCTGCAAGCCTGCAACTGATTTATAGATTTTTAATCACATCGTTCTAGTTTGATGTTAT
Organism: Phocoena phocoena; assembly: GCF_963924675.1. Classification (NCBI taxonomy): domain Eukaryota; kingdom Metazoa; phylum Chordata; class Mammalia; order Artiodactyla; family Phocoenidae; genus Phocoena; species Phocoena phocoena. The sequence continues at coordinate 55,319,656 of NC_089224.1, read as the reverse complement.
TTACTTCTTGCTTTAGGCAGCTCTTTATTACCTTACTGCAGATTCTTGAGAAAACAAGCCCCATTCTATAAATTGTAAGACAAAATTATGGATAAAAATGCTCTTTCCACATGCACAAAGGTGGAAGCCAGGTTTTTCAAAAGTCAGGAGTCCACAAAATTTTCCAAATGTATTTTTTTTCCTGAAAAAATGCTACACTAGAGAATTCATCTACCGTGGAGTCATCACCTGGTTCTCTCTTCCTGTCTGTACTTTTACAGTTGCTCTTCTCCCGATTTAGAAAGTGTTAAGCCCACTTTTCAGTCATCCTGCACTGAATGCATTGCCTTAAGATTATGCTGTCCAATAGAGTTGTCACTATTGTGACAAGTCTCATGGGGTCACTTAAATTTTAACTAACTAAAATTAAATAAGGTTAAGAATTCTGCTCCTCAGTCCCACTGCCTATATTTCATTAAAATGCTCAGTAGACAAATGTGACTACTGTATTAGATGATTCAGATTTGAATATTCCCATTGTCACAGAACATTCTTTTGGAAAACACTGTTCTATGATACAATGACTTGGGGGCAAAATAAAGGGACACTAGTCTGTAAGACAATAACGACTAAGAGCTTTAAGAATATTGCATGACATACAAGATACATACAAGATATTGTATGAAATATTACTCAGTCATAAAAAAGAATGAAATAATGTCATTTACAGCAACATGGATGGGCCTAGAGATTATCATACTAAGTGAAGTAAGTCGAAAGAGAAAGGCGAATATCATGATATCACTTATACGTGGAATCTAAAACATGACACAAATGAACTTATCTACGAAACAGAAACAGACTCACAGAGTTGCGGTTGCCAAGGTGCGGGGGGGAGGGATGGACTGGGAGTTTGGGGTTAGCAGATGCAAACTATTATACATAGAATGGATAAACTACAAGGTCGTACTGGATAGCACAGGCAATTATATTCAATATTTTGTTATAAACTATAATGGTGGCTTCCCTGGTGGCGCAGTGGTTGAGAGTCTGCCTGCCCATGCAGGGGACATGGGTTCGTGCCCTGGTCCAGGAAGATCCCACATGCCGCGGAGCGGCTGGGCCTGTGAGCAATGGCCACTGAGCCTGCGCGTCCGGAGCCTGTGCTCTGCAACGGGAGAGACCACAACAGTGAGAGGCCCGCGTACCGCAAAAAAAAAAAAAAAAAAACTATAATAGAAAAGAATATAAAAAAGAATATATATATATATATATACACATATATGTGTATATATATATATCTGAATCACTTTGCTGTACAGCAGAAATTAACACATTGTAAATCAACTATACTTCAATAAAATAAATTTTTAAAATAAAATTTAAAAAGAATATGATATTGTATTTCATTCAGATAAAATTCTGTTAGGCAATAAAAGTAAGTACATATGAAAAGAGAAAATGATGTACAATTTCTGACAATTATAGCTTGGGCACATATTTTGAAGATGGGTAACTGTATCATACTGAAAACAGTAAGTATATCACTGGATACACTTAAATACAGATGTAATAGTTTTTTAAAAAATATTTTATAAACGCTGGGAATTATATTCATTGCCACTGTTTCTCCTTTTGAAGAAAATGACAGATTTCAAACTAAATAAGTACAACATGTACATAATTTTAAAATTTATTTTAGGGAATATTAGGGGAGAAAGTTTGAAGGATCCAAAACTCTCTTCTTTGGTTTTCACACCAGAAGTTCCTTAAACCAATCTCTTCACTCCTAGTTATTCTAGGTTAGTTTCCACTAACTGCCCTCCTAACCCCAGGCCCCTGTTATTTAACTCAATTATCTTTCATTACTCTCTATATAAAAGAGTCTCCCAAATGTCAAGACAAATAATTTCTTCCTTGTTTATTTTCTGGCAGTGGGGATTGAGGTTCCTTAGATTTACAGCATCCCAGTAGAGAAGGAGGTGCTTTTACTGGTTGTAAACTCTCAATCATAGAATAGTCAACCAAACCTCAGAAAGAGTGGGATGGTTAAATCAAGTAGGTTATATATCTCTCAGAAAAAGTCTCATGGTCTGTGTTCATCTTGATTGAAGGTCAGCAAAATATTGAGGATCTTGGGTCCAGAAACCATGCTTTACCTTCTATCTTTTATCCAGACCCTCAGTTACACTATTATTCTTGTTCATGTGAGCCTGCTTCCATGAAAGTCTTGCTCAATATGAATGCACAATTGAAAAGCAACTTAATTTACTTAACATAGCTCTCATGGACTTCAGAATAATAAATTAGACAAAAGATAAAGACAATTGAGAAAAGTATTATTTATCACCAAGCTATGGAATGGATAGGTAGAAACTAAGAATAAACAATTTAATCGATTCCAGGCTGTGCCATTTCTCCTCCTATTTTTAAGTCAGGTAAATATGCTCCAAAGCCTGCTCATGCCTCCCAATAAAGAGGCACGGGGATTTACGACACAATGTACTGCTGATGTCAAAAAGAACAGAATCAAACAGCTCAGAGACAAGAGAATAGGTTAACAGTAGACAGTGACACACCTAAGAATTCTATTTTTTTAAAAAATGAACTGTTAATGCAGAGGATGAATCCATTAATAAATAGAAATTAAGTAAAAGAGTATAAGCTAATTCCATAGGCATTACGTGAACTGGAAGAAGATGTAATTCCGAAGAAAAGCCATAAACAGCTTCCACATTGTCATACAATTAAACAAGCATTAACATTACTAAATTTAGATAAATTAAAAAGATAGGCCATGCTGGATACGTAAGCCATTGTAAAATGGAACAGCAGGAGGTTAATTCAAGAATTTTCCCTAAAACTCAATCAAGTTTAAAGACTTACAAATATAATCAACGTAAGATGATTCACACTGACAATTTTATTAACACCAACTAGAATAATTTGCTTTGTAAGTTCATGTAAAATGTAGATATATTATATCAAGGGATAGGATTTTATTTAACAATAATTACTTAGGCATATGATTCATTCCACCTCGTTCAAAATAATAATTGGCTATTCAATATTTACAGCATAATGAGACAGAGAATTATGTGGTTACCATGTGAATTAACATTTGATTATAGTTATCTTGCTTTTATTATGCATTATATCTTAAGTTATCTATAATAATTAGGGGTAAGTTTAAAACAGAAAAATTAAAACTCATCATGACCCAAAATTTTCATTGATTCAATGTCCTTCCCCACAAAGCCTTCAGTTCCTTCAGATCATACCCCGCAACATACACATACTTGAGTGAAAGTTCTATGGGCCCAGGCATCTGGTGGAAATCTGTGCAGTGAATCCTGCTCTAAATCCCCCCAGCAGAAGTGTTCCTTTTTTCCCCTCGTTATGAGGCCACAGAGAGAAGCTGTTTAGAACATGGGCTCTGCAGCCAGACTTTCTGATTCCCAATTCCACCATTTACCTGCTGTGCAGCCATGCATGAATTTCTCAAATTCTCTGTGCCTTAGTTTTCGTATCAGTCAACCTACCTCCTAGAGTTGTAAAGTAAGGATCAACTGAGATCAGACACATAAGTGCTTCAAACAATACCTGACATAATCAATGCTATACTGCTAGCTATTACTTTTAATGTAGGGCTGTATTTATTATAGAACTTACTACATTGTACTGTAACATCTACTGTCACAAGAATGTCAGCATATTGCTATAAATAAATAAATAAAAATACATATTCTCCTAAAACATATGCAAAATATAAATTAAAAATATAAAATTTATATCATTTTTATATGTGGAGTCTAGCCCAATGGCCAGTGTATAATGACAATGTTGTACAAACAGATGATTGAATCCATTATCTTGATCACCTAATTTGCATGTATGTAAAAATAAGTTGACATACAATTTATCCCATAATTTAGGAGTTAAATACCATTGGTATATGTTCTGCACGTATAATTGTGACTTCTAAAGGCAACTGAGCCCTCACAGTAACTATCTTCAAATATTTTATAATAATTACTTCTTCCTCTATAATATTTCAAGAACACCAAGTGAAGTTTTTATAATTACACTTTCACATTTGTTGTGCAAATTTTAAAAACAGATTAAATGTAATTAAACCAGATTTATACCCCTACATGTTTGTATGAATAGGGCTGGCTTTGTATGTGTATTTGGGGAGGGGAAAGGGAAGATCAAATGATGAGAAACATTTTTTTCTTTTAAATTAAGATCAATTGGATAATCCTGAAAATTTTGATTGTTTAGGTTTAGTGAAGCCTCTAGTTCAGTTTTTTAAATTTAATTGTCCATGCTTTAAAATGCATTTTTTTCATGACAATGACAAAAAAGGAGAACTTTTACCCTTTTAAAGTTTTTGAGTGGTGTATTCAGATATCCCTATTCTCTGCATGAACTCAACTATTCTAATAGTGATGAAAAGTCAATTTTGGCAGCTTTCACTAATATCCAAGAATATTTAGAAAACTATTTAGATAATACACCTAAAATAAAATCTATGGTGAAATTACGTTTTTCTTGTGACCTCAATTGACTGTGGCCTGACATTAGACCCCAAATCATTCTACACATCCATGGGTTACAAAATTGGTTTTATTCTAAGTCCATTATTTAAAGATGTCCAGGTGAGGGAAATAGGAGAGAGTATACCCCAGTGTCCTTTTAAAAGGAAAAAAAAAAAAAGTCAAAATGATTATTATTTATGGAAAACTAAGGCAAAGGTTAAATAAAGGCAAAAATTTTAAATCCCATCCACATGAAACGCATTTTTGTTACAAACTCACTTTTGTGTTTCCAAAAGTAAGAGTTTCAGAACAAGTGTCCATCAGAATGCTCTACAGCCACTTAGCAATGAGCACATGTAACACGTCTTGGTTTCTAAGTATCACTGTTAACTAAAAGCAACCAACAAAAAGGAAAGATTCTGATTCCAGAACTGATTCAGGAAAAGCATATACAATATTCCTGGAATAGCTAGCTAAGTGAGAAAGCAAGAAAGAGCTCAGAAAATTATGGGAATTTGGCAGAGACATAGATAGGAACAAGAAAAAAAAGAGTTTCCAGTAATCAAATTTGAAAAACATTGATTATTAAAATGAATAATGATATTAATGGACTATAGTGCATTGACTTTTAAATGATTTACAAGTTAAAATGTATATTAAAGAAAAGGGAAGAAGTGAAAGTTTATCCTTACAGCTGAATATCAATTACTTAAATGTAGGATAGCTAGAAAATTGCCTTACTATTTATTACCAGGCAATAATCATCAATGGATACTAAAACCATTGGGTGAAATCTTAATGGAAAATAAGATATTTACATACCCTTAAAGCATCTACAACAGATTACAACCAATTCTACTATAATGGGATACGTGTTCCTAAACATCACCATGCTCTGCAAAATTGCACAATAAAAACCATAGGGCTTATGGAAAAGGATAAATTTATCAATAGTGACATATTTTAAAAAAGAAAGCTAATAAAAATGGTAGCATATTAAGTGGTTAAGAAATATATGATACAACAATAAACATGGCACTTTAACTTGAGAAAGTCTTGAAATTTGCTTCTAGTTTATGGGTGTTGAATGAGTTGTAGCTCATGAGTTATTGTGAAGTGGTAAAAGAAAGGTTACCTAATTGGGTAGGAAGTTGTAACATCAAATATGGATGAGTTTGTCTTATAACACACATGGCCAACTGAGGTAGTGGGAAGATGGTTGAGGTGTGTGCATGTGTGAGTTTTGCACAGTTCTACATGGCTTGGTCCAACTGGATGCAGTTTTCTGTGTTCACCTGGCGTTTCTCCAGGACAAAATCACACGTAAACAAACATGTCATTATTATGCTCCATTAGTTCCCTGACGTATCAATCACATTAGAAAAAATTTACATTTTCAAAAGAAGAGTTATAGTACAGAACTAACTGTACTCATTAATTGTAAAGTGGAAAATGGAATTTTACAGTGGAGAAATCTCACAGATGCTACCTTAACCAACTGATCAGAGGTCACACCGCTAATAATGGGACAAATTGCATTACATACCATTTAATTTTCTGAAGAGTTGATTTTAAAAATACCCCCACCATGACCACACGAACAATGTTTGTACACCTTCTGTAAGAGCTCTGTTGAAATCTAGTGGGGTGATGTAAAATCCCTGGTATAAAGACACCTACGTATTTCTTTAATAATCTTGTACCAGAAAATCATCTCTCCTAAATAACACATTTTATTCCTTCAGACAATGAGAACCATATAATACATAATATATTTTTTTACTTTGTGAGGATTCTCAGAACAAAATGTAGTGCTTCATAACTATAAATCTCACAGGCACTGGTTTTCATTTATTTACCTGCTCCTGTATATTTATGGTTCTTCATGTATATTTTCAGAAATCCACCCACCCATCCATACATCACTCATTTACTAAGCAACTCATTAGGTGCTGACATAAAAAATATCTTCATATTGTAGCCTCTGTAATGAGAAAAGCCTTTTAGGGTAGAATTCATAGTCATGGAGAAAGTATATACACCACTCTCTCACTGGGTCTCACTTTGTTGATTTAGTTGTATTTTATTGAAAGCAGTCTATTTTGACAGGTAGAGTATTCTGTTGTTGTTTTTTTATCAGTAATGTAAATAAAGATTAAGGTATGCATGAAGTTCATATCACATAGCATAATATTGCATACATAAGAAAATGATTCACACTTACCCCTCCAGATGCCTTATCATGAATGCGATTATAGAAATATCAGGGGATTAAGAGCTTTTCCCTAGAATTAACAGGCGTGGGTCAATGTAATACTAAATAAAAATATTTTTAGTATTATATGTGTTTTCAAAGCCATACTTCACACGTAATTTCATCTGAATACTAGTTTCTTCTCTTATCTTGAAAACACTTTTGTAAGCATTTCAGAATGCATGCAATGTAATTTCATGATTTTTCAATAGGAAATCTTTTTAAATTAAAACTGTTTAATTAGAAGTTGTTTGTACTTGGATATTTTTCAGAGAGCATTTTATTTTCATAATAAATATGAAATAATTTTGTCCTTACTTCAAAATAGTAGGTGAAATTTATTTTTATTCAAAACCAATTCCATTGAAAAGTTTAAAATCTCAGGAACTCTTCTACAACATATTTTATTAAAGCAAACCCTTTCTGTCATCATCAAATTGTTCAAGGCTTATGTCAGCTCTGTGCTGTGATGAGATTCAAAGAAGGAAATACTGTTTCCATATTGAGGTACATCCTTTAAACTTCAATATCAGAGTTCCAAAAAGATGTCAAAATCACACCATGGAACCACCTCCAGAGTTCAAGACTTAAAATACAGCAGATTTAGACTTTTATTAGAGAAATTCCTCCATCATTTCAAATTAACATGCAATGATTTTGTCTGGAAGAAAACAGATTACCTCTACTCATTATTAACTTCCATGATTTTCTTTTACTTGAATATAATTTTGTGTGACCAAATTTTATTTTTTGCTTAAAGTTATGAGTTTGAACTTACTGATTCACAGAATGCACTTGAAGACAAAAATAAGCTTTTAATATTAGCGTTCTGGGTAGGTGTTTACAGCCCATAAACGTAAATATGTGGTTAAAATTGTTCAGAGGCATTTAGATATGAATTTCATAAGTGAAAATGCAAAATCTTAGCACAACAGGACAAAAGTTCTGTTTAAGTGATCCCTGCTCAGTAGACACACAAGATGTATGCCCTTCAAGGTCCCCAAGACAAGTGCTACTATGTACCAAGAAGAAGGGGAAAAAATGGCAGATTTTAAATTTGTTATTAATCATCTGCATTTCCTATTCAATTTTGAGATGCAACATTTCATTTAATTAGTTCTCTCATAAATATTTTCCACGGTGATTCAGTTGACACAAGTTTTCTGACACTGACTGTGCAGATGGCAGAAAACCGGTGTCTGGTCTCAGAGGAACTAGTTGACCACTGCAGTAAAAGAGCAATAAACAAAATAACAACACTGCAGCCCACTTCAGTTTATGTAGGCAGTCAGCCTTTTATCGCTGTAAAACCTTGCAATGGATGTATGGGCTTTGCTACAATAAACAAAGAGCTGTTTACAGCTTGGGGATGGCAGGTACCAACACTGGACTGGAGCTTCAGCAGCCTGAATGTCGGGAACTGACTAATGTGAAGAAACATATTGTGGCTTGTTTTATGGAGAATATGTTTTATAAACCTCAAGGGACCATTTATCACAAATTCATCCACTCTGCAGCAGATTGCTACTTTAATGTTGAATGCTGGATTTCAGTCAGGCCCTCAAGTACAAAAATTGAGGAAAAGAATTTGAATGGTGTTTGTTTCTGTGTGCTTTATCTTGATGATTCTCAAATTTTCCCATAGGAAATCCATTTTAATTACTTATTCTCTCCCTTAAACAAACTAAATATTTCATGACTTGGGGCTAATTCATTTGAAAATTTACATCTATTCACTGTTGTGAGCGATTTCAATGCCATTTATTTGTGATCGTGTGAGCGTGCTGCATGCCAGCATATTCAAAAAAGACAAAGTATCTAACAAGGATATGCTTTGCTAATGGGTATAGAAAAATGCACCTTACTTCTTATAAAATGGAACTATCAAATGACCACAGCAAGGATTTTTATAGCCTTGTGTCTTTTTTTTTTTTTTTTTTTTAAAAACAGTAACTAAAGGCACAGGGATATTTTACACAGGGATATTTTACAGGGATGTTATGAGTGGTAACCATTAAATAAAAACAATATACTTGACTTTCTTCATTACATATAAAACATCAGTGTAAGAGAAAACAGCAGCTGTTCTCACCCTTAAGAAACTATGCAGTTCAAGTTGGAAACTGATATCTACCATGTTGTCAGCAACTCTCCATGTTGTAGGTGAATCCAAGCATTCGGTATAATCTATCCCAAGATACCCTTTTACCCTTTTATGGCCTGTATTGTCACATGATGAGAAAGCTGACATAAGTTTCACACAGGTGTGTTTGTCTTAGTACTCAAACAGTTGGTTTTTGGCTTCAAAAATCAAATACAAGGTGTTTTCTGTTTTTGTTTGTTTTTGTTTTGGGGGGGTTATTGTTCTTTGTTTGTTTTGGTGGAGAGTGGGGGATAATAACAGTGTTGAGAATATAACCATTTTTCAAACAGTGATTAGGAATTCTCCTGCAAACGAATCACTTATGAGTGGGTAGGGTGTGGTGCTAGATTAAAGTCTATATTACTGGGCCAAACTGTAATTTATACAATCACAATTTTCCAGGGGTGGGTCCAGCGAATATGTCTGTTCAGCAAATCCCTCCTATTACTCTTATACATACATATAGGAGAACCACTGAAGCTATGAGAAAGGAAAGCATGTAAATATAAGGGTAACATCATCTGTCATACAGATATTGGACCTTTAAAAAGTTGGAGCATTCAAAGGAATTCTCCTGCAAGTCATAGAACTTAATTGGTTTCCTCTACTTCCTGCCTTTTCCTTTCCCTTTCTCTTCTTTCAATATTTCTTATGTCCTACAACTAATTTATTATTTTATTATTTTCATGTGCATGTTTGATAACAATAATTTTTAAAGAAACTTCCCTATCCTAACTAGCATTTGGATCTGCCCACTCAAAGAGCAACCAACACAAGCAATACAAGTGGAACTAGAAAACTCAGTGTGCTTTCTGGCCACGTTTTGTTGGAGCTGCTCAGTTCTGACGTAAAGAATGTACAATCCATACTATGTTGTACATAGTCTGGAATGTACACTCCAGACTATGGGTAAACATAGTCTTTTCCTGCATAAAGCAGAATGCAATGCTTGCATAAATATGGGCGCAGGATACACTGCAGAGAACAGAACACGTAAGCAAAAAATCAGCTGTCTCATTAGATGTAGAGTTAATACCTCAGAACCCCTCTTCTTTTATCTGAGGTTTGACTGTTACCATCCAAACATGCCTTATTTCATGATTCAACCAATTTGCTTTTAAATCTAATTAGTAAGTGACAATGCTTTATTTCCTGCTTTTGAGTTTCACCTAAAGCAGCAACTGATGGTAAATCAGTGAAGTTTTTCAAATGATGGCTTCAAAGCTTCTTTTCCTTTCGAACTATATTAAACTATCTCATAACTGAGTTGCACATTTCTCTTCCAAACCTGGAATAGCCTTCTGTGGAATGGACAGCATCAGTTCCTTTTTAGAGAGAAAGAATTCTAAGAAGACTACTGTCTTCTTAGAATAAGAAGACTACTGTCATGAAATAAAGATACATGGAAAAATCTATCAGATTATTATTACAAAGTTAGGTCATGTGGTTTAAACAACACATTTGTACGTGAAAGATACGTTTTTAAAATCTAAGTGATTTAAAACAGTTTATTCTAGGGCTGACATGAAATCTCTTACAACTCAGCCTTCTTCACACACGGATTTGCTAGTGTCGGCTCTGATTCTGAATTTTGTTAAGGATCTCAACACCACATTCTGTTTGTTTCCTACTTTTGTTCCTGAACTTGTTTTTGCTGCTGTTAATTTGTGCTGTTGTATTTATTTTTATAATATGACATTGAGTATGTAAAACATAATTGGCTGGAAAATAGATGGCTATGTAAAAAATCGGGCATTGATCTAAGCTAAAGATTGTCCAAAATCAAACACCTATGATTTTTAGTCTCTTATTTCAACTCTCTTCCTTCCAATCATTGTCTCTTGGGATGTCAACTAGTCTGTGCTTTCTCATACCCATTAATCTTTTATGTTTTTCTTTCCATCTTTTCCCTCCAAACATTTAGCTAACGTATCTCTGTGCTCTCCTTCAGTGAATCTATAATGTCTACATTTATATTTCCATTATAATATCCTAAAATCATTTTATGAACTTCTAGACGTTTCCTTTTAACTAGATTCTACACATCGAAACCCAAACAAGCATTTCATGTTCTTCAGTATTCCTCTACATAGGTAGTCTTGTGTGGAGCAACGTGGTCACCACAAGTGGTAGCCAGACCAGCATACCTGGTTTAGAAATATTTTAAAAATACAGATTCTCAGGCTCCAAACCAGATCTACTGAATCGGAAATTATTATTTCTCATTCAACCAGAAAGCTGTGTTTTAACAAGCCTTTGAGACTAAAATTTGAGATACTCTGGTATAGTATATAAAAACGTTGTCTTTGAAGTCAGACAGATCTTATTTTGAGTTCAACTTACTTGTATGTGATCTTAAACAAGTTGCTTAACTTCTGATTGGCCCAGCTTGAATCACAGTGCCCATTCTTAACCAATCACTGTGGCCAGATAAATGGAGTGACCTGATTGGCCTAATATTGATAATGAGCCTACCATAACGGATAGGGAGGTGGGAAAGCCCCATGTTGATCACAAGGAATAGGAGACGGGTGGTTTCCTTAGGAGGGGAACCTGGGGGACAAACATTTTCTGTTCATCTCAAGTGATAGTGTTCATATTTTTCCACTCTCCCTATTCTTCTAAACATCTGTGACCACTTACTTTCTTCCAGATTTTGATCAAAATCAGTTACATTCAGGGAGTGTTCCTTGGTTAATCCTCCCCTCTCTGAACACAATTTGACAACATTTGAAAATAAATTATTTTATACAATTCCTTTGTGATTATCCCATGCAAGTTCCCTTATGTTACTGGTTTCTTGACTAGATTATACATTCTTCTAGACGGGAAATTCTCCCCTTCAGTTCCTTCCTGTGTTTTGAGAAGTGTTCCATACATAGGACATATTTAATAAATATGCCTCTGTTATTAATCCTGTTATTGTTTCGATTCTAAGCTAAATCACTTAAAAGATTTGAGATCTGATTTCTTTTTCTTTAAATGTTTAACATATTTTTAAATTCTGTCTTGAGGATATGGATCTTACAACTGAATGTTCTGAATAATATTTTGAATCTTTATGTACATTCCAACAGACTATATTAAATGAGCTCCCTCTACTTCATTCTCTCAGAAGTTTAAGCTTGTTATTAGCACAAAGCTTCTAATAAAGTAGTACTTAATATACTGAGTGATTTTTTAAATCTTAAAAATAAGACCATTATGTAAATTTAGAGAGATACAAATTTATACTTGACTCTATTAGTTGTAATAAACCATTAAAGGCTTTAGAGTAAGATCCTGACACAATCAGACTGTGATTTAGAATGGAAAGGGCAAGTCACCCAAGCCCCAATTGAGGCCATTCCTAAAAGAACCCCAATAGTTCCATATTTCTTGGTAACAAAGAAAAATCATTTTCCTTCTTTTCTGTCAGTACAATCATCATATAAACATAGAAGAAAACAGTAAATTTTCATAAAAGATGTATGATTTCAATATGAACTACATAAAATAAGCAAAAATTGCATAACTTTTTTTAAAATTGTGAAACATTTTCAGATTTATGTTTTATTGAGGTAACACTGATTTATAACATTATATACGTTTCATGTGTACAACATTATATTTCTATTTCTGAATACCATACCATGTGCTCACTCCCAAAAATTTAGTTTCTATCTGTCACCATATACCTGATCCCATTTACCATTTTTGTCCTTCCCCTGCCCCGCAACCCCTTCCGCACCGGTAACCACTACTCAGTTCTCTGTATCTGGTTTGGTTTGTTAATTTATTTTGATTTTTTTGCTTGTGGACTAAAAAAACCACAAAACAAAAAATATAACTGTTTTTGAAGTACTAAGAGCTCAGAACCTGAAAATGTCATAAAATGAGTCCAAATCTTGACTCTTCCTTTCACTGGCTTGCTAATACTCTTTGGACCTTAATTTGCTCATCTTTAAAGGCACCCACACCATCAGGTTATTTTGGGGACAAGATGAGCTATTATTCCTAGAATGGTTAGCACTGTACTTGGCACATGGTAAGTGCTCCAAGTATAGAAGTCATTTATTACTCTTCATTCTCATCATTTACATTTCTCGCATCCTGTCCCAAGACATCCACCCAAGGCACCACACTGAGCTTTACAGTCATTCCCTGGGGCACCAGCCTGTGCCTCCAGGGCATTCTCCAGGGAGTCAGGTTTTGGTGTTGGCTGTTCCCTAGATCAGAAGTGCCATTCTCTTCCATATTAATGCAATTACTCCTGAGAACTGGAAACTTCCCTTCTTCACCATCCTGATCTTGTACCTTTTTCTAAAGGTGTGGTTAGGGACAATCTTTTCAAGGTAAAACACCCTTGGATTTACCATTATTGTTTAGCATTGTAATACAGTTAGCTCCACGTATCATATTTGACTTGGCGATGCCTTTCAAATCCTACCACTTCTTTCCCTTTTGCCTCACATATGCGCTAGTTGATAAGAAAAACTGGGTGCTTTCTCCTCTGGTGCCAGCTTGAAGTTAGAACTGTCCAATACCCAGGCCTGTATGCACACAGCCCCAGTTATCTTGGGCCTACCCACTAACCACCATAAAATTCCACAGCAGTCACCCATCCCTGCTCTCTCTCAAGCCATTTTCCAACCTGCTTTAGAACCTGCTCTGCTTTTCCAAGAAAGTCTCATTATGTGGGACATAAAGGTTTTCCTCACTTCTTGGTATGTGTGTGGTGTCATCAGTCTTGATATTCAACCAAATTTTGGGTGAAGAGGTTAGCTCACCTGTGTGGGGTATCCACACCAATGGTCATCATCACTGTATGCCAATTGAACAACAATTTACTTTTCCCCCTCTCTGGAGCTCTTCTTCATGTTCAGACAAATTAATTCAGCGTAGTTTAGCAAACTACGTAAAAATGTATATTGTTCTTTTAAATTGTAGTCAATGTGAAAGTCACTGTTTCTGGGTCATCACTCCCAAAGTTTGAATGTGCCTGCAAAGAACACGTGCCATCCTTCTGAATCTTGTGTGAAGGAGGGGGGAAAATGTGAAGTTATCTTTTGTTATCAGTTTTCTACGGATACTTTAAGTTTGAGTTTCAGAATTTTTACCAACATTCCTGCATATATCCATTTTTACTTGATTCTTTTCATCCACTAGTAAATATTCATTTTATATTTTATCCTGATTAATAGTTTACAAAGGGCTTATATTAATATTTTTAAGCCTCAAAAATAGCTCTGTGAAATATTATCTTAGTCTATACCTTCTGTAGCTTGGCTGGTCCTAAATTCTTTAACGACGTAATTTTACCTTTAGAGGTATTTATGGATAAATTTGAGTGGCTTTGTCCTAAATATACATCCAATGCACTTAACTAAATGAAAACTCACCTGATTTAATTTTCTCTGTTCTTTTGATGCAGAAGGAAAATATCAATGTTATTCAAGGAAAATAAAAGAGAATGAAAATGGGGAGATTGGTAATCATCTCCAGAGTAGATAGGGTTTTTGTCTGAGGACAGTCCTTTGTTTGGAGCCTCTGTGGGCTGGTACAGGGCACAGAGGCAAAGGACTGACATCAAGTCTGAGCAGGTTTCCGCCCCAATCTCCTCCTACTGGGAACTTGCCATGAGGCAAGAAATGCAAACTTAATCCAGTTACATTATAGTAAAAACTAAAACACAAGTGACCCTGAAAGCTAAAACCTGTAGGATGTTCCAGAGACACTTGTTAAGCTATTATATTTCTCTGCTAAAAGGAAAATTTCTGTACTACTTTTTTTTTTTTTTTTTAAGTATACAAGACTGAGGTTGAGATTTGGCTTTGTTTAGAAGCAATATCAAAGGGTGCGTAGACTCAAACTAGAACTTAATGGATGTTTTCACATCACAAAACCACTATGCAGTTTGGCACAATTTAAAATGACTGGCAGGCTCCACTTAGCGGAGGCCAAGGCATGAAACAGCAGGGGTGCTGCAGGTCAGTGCACTGGCAGAGGTGAATGGGGAAGCATGCCTGGCTCTAGCTCCCACAATCACTTGCTCATGTTCATGAGCAATAAAACTGAACCAAGTAAAAAAAGAAAACATTAAATATTAATGTGCAGTACACACTTACCAAGGACCATATTCTTTCTTTACTTTTATGATTTACGTCATGAAATTAGACCTAATTATACTATCTTATTCCCAAAGATAACGCCCTATTAAGAGCTGGGAAATGTACTTATCCTTTAAATGCTGATATGAGAAGAGAATTGTTATAGCATTCTAAGCTGTCTGCTGGTTAAAGATGTTAAGAAAGAACAGGCCAACCGAAAGCAAAGAAGTCAGTTTCTGCCATTTCCACAAAAAAAGCTAATCCAATTGATATAATGTATTTTTTAAAGGGTAGCAATATTCATTACTGTATGGTCACAAGGTATTTTCATGTATATTATCTCATATAATCTTCAAAGGATTACATGTGTCAAATTCTTAAAGCAAATGAATTTTAAATGAATTCTGTTGATTGTTAAAGTATTAAAATCATGTCTATGTGATTTTTTTCTGATTCTTATCTCTTTATATATATTGATACAATATATAAATAAAGCAATAGTTTAAAATACCATTACTACACTTTAAATTGATATCTCAGTAATTCTTTATTTTTTGTCCTGATGGCTAAAATTTTGTATAAGTAAATATATCACCACAAATAAAAAAGGCAAAACTATATCTAATAGTTTTAGCAGGGGATTCTATAATCATTTAGCTTCTATATAATAAAGTATAAGGAGATATTTATAATATATAGCACATTACACATAACTGAAGACCCTTCCAAAACGGAGAAAACATAAGTAATCAACAAATAAAATAAGATGTATACCAATAAAAATGTAAGACTGTTGACAAATTTGACTAATTGACATTTGACATTTCCCCTGTGCAGATCAAACTGAAGTTCCGTTAGTTGACTTGACATAATTAATTGACATAATTATTATGTTATTTAGCTTTTTAAAATAATATGTTCCACCTTTTTTTCTAAACACACCAATTGAGAAATTAATGCACTTGGCCAATTTCTTCTTAAATGAGGACTAAAGTCTTACACTGCAGCATTTTGTTATTCCTTCTCATTTTGAAAGATTAATAAAAAATACTTCTGATATAATAAATTTGATCAAAATCTACTTGCAGTTATACTGACAAATTTTACTTAATTAACACAACTGCTTTGTACTATGAATAGCCTTCTCCTGCCAATCTGGGGTAATTCTGCATCAGCTCATACTGTATTATAAAACAGCATGAAATTTTTATTAGTTCACTGAAAGGATTTGAAATATGGTTTTCTACTTACTATCCAGTTGTTGCTTGGCTTTAATGGCTATGTAAATATTTAAAGAAAAGTAACATCGTGAATCTAAAATATTTTAATGTCAGGGTACTCTGTATTAAAACTTTATCACTCTCAACTAAGTCCTCTACTAATTTATATAGCTCAAGATGTATTTTGTTCAATTTTTGAAACATGCTCATATTGAAAAATTGTATTACATAAATAACTGGAAATGTTTTATTAGTAGAATCAATTAAGATGACTTCAATGACAAGCATTCTTTACTCATCTTTCTGTCAGCTATAACAGGTATTAATTGCTTGCCTTTATAACAACAACATGTATTTTTATAGTGAAATTTATAACTGATGATTATTTGCTATAAATTTTCATTTTGACATAATAAAGTAGAAAGCATAAGGCTAAAAGTTTGTCTGCCTTTGCATTTGGGCAAGGTGGCTAAAGTAATTTGATGTACTATTATGTATATAGTTTATTTATAGAACTGGACTTGGAAAGACCCTGGCAACCATCTAGTCAAACTGCCAGATTTTCTGGTTGAAAACTTTCGGATTGAGTACTTTCCAGAGTTGAAAAATTTGATCACAGATTTTGTATGTGAGTAAGACCAGAATCTTCGTTTCCTTAACTTTAGAAGTTTGAGAAGTTAAAAACGTATTTCCAGGACGACAAATATATTCCTCATCTATCAGCATTGTTGGAAAATAAGTTCAGGTATTATATTATTTTAAGGAATTATGCCTAAGCACAAAACGGGCTAGTTTCTCAGAGGAAGGATATCAGAACTATGGTGAGTTTCAAGGTTTAGAAAATAACTTGCCAGGAGAGGAAGGAGGCTGGTTCTGGTGCCAAGAACCACTAATGCATTGCTGCCAAACAACCTTGCACTGTTGGCATAAATGATGGTTGTATACCACCACAATGTAACATCTCAACAGAAATAAACAGCAGTCTTTGAACCATAGTCCAGAGGTATGTCTAGGCTCTAAGATATGGAAGAATCAACTTGTGGTAGGAAAGAGCCAAAATGAATTCTGACTGAAAGGTGTCAATCACAAAGAAAAGTCCCATCTTGTGAATACATGTCTCAAGATCATTTTTCAATCACACTATGATCATTATTTCAATCACATTTTCCAAACTCCTTCCTTGAAGGACATTTTATCTTAGTAACTTTAAAAAGCAATCAAACATGATGGCAAACGGATTTTTTCCTTGATTTCTCTTTCTGATCTTTCATCAGAAAGATAGTGTATAGGAATAAACTTATCTAAGGAAGGAAAAAAACTATACTCAGAAAACTATAAGATACTGATGAAAGAAATAAAAGATGATACACACAGATGGAGAGATATATCATGTCCTTGGATTGGAAGAATCAATATTGTGAAAATGATTATAATATCCAAAGCAATCTACAGACTCAATGCAATCCCTATAAAATCATCAATGGCATTTTTCACAGAATGAGAACAAAAAAATGTTACAATTTTATGGAAACACAAACAACCACAAATAGCCAAAGCAATCTTGAGAAAGAAAAACAAAGCTGGAGCAATCATGCTCCCTGACTTTTGACTATACTACAAAGCTACAGTCATCAAAACAGTATGGTACTGGGACAAAAGCAGAAATATAGATCAATGGAACAGGATAGAAATTCCAGAGATAAACCCACACACCTATAGTCACCTAATCTATGACAAAAGAGGCAAGAGTATATAATGGAGAAAAGACAGTCTCTTCAATAAGTGGTGCTGGGAAAATGGGACAGCTACATGCAAAAGAATGAAATTAGAACACACCCTAACATCATACAGAAAAATAAACTCAAAATGGATTAAAGACCTAAATGCAAGGCCAGACAGTATAAAACTCTTATAGGAAAACAGAGGCAGAACACTCTCTGACATAAATCACAGCAAGACTATTTTTGATCCACCTGCTAGAGTAATGAAAATAAAAACAAAAATAAACAAATGTGACCAATTAAACTTAAAAGCTTTTGCACAGCAAAGGAAGCCATAAAGAAAACGAAAAGACAACCCTCAGAATGAGAGAAAATATTTGCAAATGAAGCAACTGACAAAGGATTAATCTCCAAAATATACAAAGAGCTCATGCAGCTCAATATTAAAACAAAACAAAACAACCCAATCCAAAAATGGGCAGAAGACCTAAATAGACATTTCTCCAAAGAAGATATATAGATAGATAAAAAGCACAAGATGCTCAATAGCACTAATTATTAGAGAAATGCAAATCAAAACTACAATAAGGTGGGACTTTCCTGATGGCACAGTGGTTAAGAATCTGGCTGCCAATGCAGAGGACATGGGTTTGAGCCCTGGTCTGGGAAAATCCCACATGCCACGGAGCAACTAAGCCCATGCGTCACAACTACTGAGCCTGTGCTCTAGTGCCTGTGAGCCACAACTACTGAGCTCACGTGCCTAGAGCCCGTGCTCTGTGACAAGAGGAGCCACCGCAGTGAAAAGCCTGTGCTCTGCAACAAAGAGTAGCCCCTGTTCGCCGCAATTAGAAAGCCCGCACGCAGCAACAATGACCCAACGCAGCCAAAAATAAATAAATGTTAATTAATTTTTAAAAAAAAGAAAAGAAGTTTAAAAAAAAAACTACAATGAGGTATCACCTCACACTGGTCAGAATGGCTGTCATCAAAAAATCTACAAACAAATTTTGGAGAGGGTGTGGAGAAATGGGAAACCTCCTATACTGTTGGTGGGAATGTACATTGGTATAGCCACTATGGAGAACAGTATGGAGGTTCCTTAGAAAACTAAAAATAGAGCTACCACATGATCCAGCAATCCCACTCCTGGGCATATATCCAAAGAAAACCACAATTCTAAAATATACATGTACCCCAATGTTCATTGCAGGACTATTTACAATAGCCAGGACATGGAAGCAATCTAAATGCCCATCAACAGAGGAATGAATAAAGAAGATGTGCTACATATATACAGTGGAATATTACTCAGCCGTAGAAAAGAATGAAATAATGTCACTTGCAGTAACATGAGTGGACCTAGAGATTGTCATACTGAGTGAAGTCAGTCAGATAGAGAAAGACAAATATCATATGATATCACTTATATGTGGACTCTAAAAAATGGGTACAAATGAACTTATCTACAAAACAGAAAGAGTTACAGATGTAGAAAATTAACTTATGGTTACCAGGAGGTAAGGGGGGAGGGAGGGATAAATTGGGAGATTAGGATTGACACATACACACTACTGTATATAAAACAGATAAATAATAAGGACGGGGAAGAGCACAGGGAACTCTACTCAGTACTCTGTAATGGTCTACATGGGAAAAGAATCTAAAAAAGAGTGGATAAAGGTATATGTATAATAGATTCACTTTACTATACACCTGAAACTAACACAACATTGTAAATCAACTACACCCCAATAAAAATTTTTAATAAAAGAAAAATAAATAAATACAAAAAAACCCAGAAAAGATTAAGGAAATGTATTCCCATTTGGCTCTTAGACATAAATGTGTCCCGGAAAATGTGAATAAATGCTTAGCTTGGCTAAAAAAAAGTAATCAATAAAACTATTGTTTATACGGAACAGTAATTGTCCTCACCTACTTTATAAATATGCTTTTTCTACATATTTATATACTTTTGTATATAAGGTAAGACTGAAATAAATGTCTTTAGTGTATCATAAACATACCTTGAAAATACTATTATCTATGTTTGGCCCTGGAAATAAAATTGCTGAAGATAAAATTGTGACAGGAATAGAGTTTCATAAAATGGTCTAAAATATGTTACTCTTTTAAAAGAAGTCTATATAAATGAGAAGACAAAAAATGCACCATCTAAAGAGAAGCAAAAATAAGGTAAGAGAGTATCAGAATACTACTTAGTAGAATGTTTTTTCATTTCTGCCTTTTTTTCTTCAAAAGTCTCCTTAAAAACACATTTTAAATGATGATATGACTTAAATATCTCTAAGTAATTGGATAAAGCAATGTGTCTTTAATGATTTACACTACATCTGAAGCACAGAGAATTATCACCTATCGTTTGCTTAACAGCAACCAGTATTTAATTGTTCTAGGACTACAACCACTTCCCACTTTTGAGTACTCATCAGATCAGACAATCATTTTAAAAGATTCATCAACACCCAGATGTGTAGTCTGACAGCATCCTCTTTTTGAAAAGCACGTTTCCTTCCTAGTGACCAAAATGCACCTTGAATATAGAAGGTAATAGCCAACATCACAGATTGGCTTTAGGGCTTAGAAGCAAAATTTCTAAAGTTCCTACATTTCAACCACAAAATAAATTTTACTTTGTTGTACATTAGTTTATAAAAGTTGAAAAAAAGAAAAATGTTCTTCAGATATATAATCATGTTTTAAAACTCAAACTCTGTCTTGTATCTTCCTAGGAAAAAACAAATCAAATAATTTTTTTTTCTAGTTCAGGGAATAGCTGCATCTCTCTTTTCTTTACCTTTTGTAAAGTTTAAGTTTGGGACAAGTAAAAAGGAGAGCTGCTAAGAAACTGAACTGCAGTAGAGGCATAGTTTACTGTCTCACTTTAACTATGAACAGACTTCTAGGATGATTAAGCAGAGGGAACTCCCACACCAGGGTGTTTCCCATACATTCCTTCTTCATACACAGCCTGCATGTGGTGCCTGACCAGGAGCTGAATGTCAGGAGATGTTTCAAAGACTACTCTGAAGGGTCTTGATTGAGGAATGAAGTGGGGGGACTTCTTTCTTCCCCTGACTGCTTGTAGCCCACTATGAAGATTCACAGCAAAGAAATGACCTTAGAGGTCATTTCCTGTAGATATTTTTAACATGATTTGGAAAGGGCTATTTACACTGTACACATAGACCTTAATAAAACCCAGTTTACAGGCAATTAGTTCAGCTAGTTATAGCACAGAGCTTGTAAAACTAAAGCTTATTGTAATTCCCAGTTTATTTATTTATTTTGATCCAGGTACAATTGTTTTTCCATTCAGGGATATAGTTTTTAATTGGAGAATTAGTCAAAAGTAAGTTACAAAATACATATTGACAAAGAGAACCTTGCACAAATTAGTGTAAATAGAGGACTGAATGTAGAAAAATAAATGAAAAATAACTCAGTTCAGTAGTCATATCTTCTAAAAGGTCTCTCAGAACCTCAAGCTGAACAAAATCCTCTTTCGTTATTTAACAAAAGGATTATTTGCATTTATCTCATTCCCTTTATCATATTTAATTTATGTTTTTATGTAGATTTCTCTACATTAGTACCATTATTCCATGGGACATTAGTCACAGCTAAAACTCTTTGAAAATGGATTCCCTGATCAAATTAGTTTGCAATGTTCTACTAGAGACCACTCCTAAAGAACAGAAATGCATCTTAACATATTAGAATATCTATGAAGTCATGCAGTCAAAATAATTTTTAATTTTTTAGCTCAGCATATTTTCATTAACTCTTACTTAGCAAGGGGACACCACCAGTTTGCTTTATCCTGATAATATCTACAAATATCTCTTGGAACCAACTATAGTGTGGAATAGTTTGGCCCGTAAATTAAAATACAAACAGACACACAAGCAAACACATATGTATTTTTCTTCCATGTGATAAAAATTCTGGAAAGAAGTATTCTTAGTTTGGGATCAGTGGCTCATCAGTTTTCCATGCAAAAGAGAGAAGGAAATGACAAGGAAGAAACAACACTTTCTTAGAAATCTCAGCAAATTCTAGTTTGTTGCTCATTGGCCACAGCTGAGCCGCATGGGCACTCTTACTGCAAATAATTTTGAGAAACAGATTTTTTTCCCTGGGAACACTGACACCCATAGATGAAAATACATCAGTAGGCCTGATAGTAGTGAACAAATTGGAATTTGTTAGTTAAAAGTATGGAGCGAATGGATATTGTGCAAACAGCTAATATTAGCTGACACAATTCCCTGGGTCAAAATTTAGAGAGAATTTAATGTCTTTCTGATCCATTTATATCAAACATTGCTTGCTTGTCGATGAAATCCAGTGAATGAAGCACAATAGGTAGTCAATAAATATATTAAATTGAGCCATTAAAAGAGGATTCTAGCAATGTCTTTAAATATGGTATGGAAGAGGAACATGTGGATAACAATGTTTAGCACACTACAAAACTTCAGTGGAAAAATAGATACATGGCAAAAAGAGAAAGAAAGTTCCCCATTACGACTGAATATCTAGTCATATTAAAGCTGTTAAGCACAGCTCTAGAAGCAAAATTCGGCCATATGAATTCACCATTGTTCAGGTAATGGTTTTTGAATCATCCGAGAGATAGGTCAAGCTGTCACTGGAGTCAGAATATCTGCTGTAGATTTCATTGAGTCTCACCAAGTATTCACCATCATAGTCCTACAAGTCATATGAGACTTCCTCTAAATACGGCCTAACAAATCAACTTTCTTATTTCAAATCAGTTTATAACATACATCAGTATCAGTAGAAAAGCTGGGTCATGGGTGATAGAGAATTATACTGTTTCTGTTTCTGGAAATAGTTTCTCATTCATAATTTCATAATCATATGATTGACTCATAGCATGTAGCTGTGATTAATGGTTTTTACCAATGATTTATTTTTTAATCATCTCTGGACATGGTGCTAAAGTCTCATTTTCAGAACTGCAAACTTTTAGCACCAGATCCTAGGTAGACATAGACACTAGAGACATAAAGATACTACCATGCTCTGGGGCCTCCTGAAGAAAAAACAACACTGACTCCTTTGGTACCCTCTCAGAAGCTACAGTATTGTAGAACACCAACTTTTCTTCAGAGCAACTTTGACTAGTGAGTTAAAAAAAACAAAACAAAACTCATCCCCTCTTACCTGACACATTCATTGCAAATAAGAAATAAACATACTAATAATATATTTATAGTGCATGTCTCTTTCTTGTACAGTTGTCCCTGGGTATCTGCAGGGGCTGGTTCCAGAACCCAAAACCCACAGATGCTCAAGTCCCTTATATAATATGGCATAACAGTTAGCCCTCCGTATACATGGCTTTTTCATCTATGGATTCAACCAACTATGGATGCAGACCCTGAGGATACAGAGGGTCAACAAGAGGGTCATTTTCTAACAAGTAGTGATTTGTAAATCAAGATATTTTTCAAATAATTGTAGACTTAACCAACATTTGTAGACTTATTAACACTTAGACTTAATGTAGACTTATTAATAAGTTTAAAAATACAGAAGAGGAGGAGGAGGTAAAGCAATAGAGGAAAAACAATAACAGATCATTTTCTTTTTTACCAAGAGATGTATCCTGGCAATTTATTTTGTATCCCTTGCTACCATACAAGGAACAATATGCTATTTGTTTGTGATATGTATTAATAGAGATGTAGTTGCATATAAATTTCAGTAATGCATTTCTCCAAGATTGTAATCAATCATGAGATAAAGATGTATTTACAGCCATGGTAATTCAGATTAATCTGAAGGGTTATTGAGGGTGAGGAAAGGCAGAGCTATAGCTGTGGATGGCAAAACATTTTATGAGCCTTCTCAGAGCTCTCAGAAAACAAACTTCAACACTGGCAAAGCTTGTAAAAAGAGGTAAAAAAAATTTTAATTAGACTATTTAACGATATTTCATGTTTGTTACAAGCCTGGGAGGCTGTAGAAACTCACATAGTAGTTGACTGAAGCACAAATGTAAAATGAAACTGAAGCACATATGTAAAAGGAGGTCTCCTTTTAGATTTAAGGACTCATTTACTCTCTATACAGACCTTTTTCCCTCCTAAGAATAAGACCTTAGCTATCAATCACACAGAGAAGTAGATACTCTCTGCCACACAGCTATTAAATGGAGAAATGTACATTTTCTACTTCTTCTATCAGGCCTACTGATGTATTTTCATCTATGGCATCAATCACTATAGGAGCTTAAGTACTTGAAAATGGGAACCCATGGGGCTCAGGCACGACCAATGAGGGCTCAGCTGTTCTATGAAAGCCTTGAAAAGTGAACCATCTGAAAGTCCTAAAAACACAGCTTAGAGTCTCATCATAAACCACTGACCATGTGGTGTCCCTGGCACCAGGCATCACACAGAGGATTTTAATAACCTGTGCAAATTCTAAAGACAAAGAAAAAAGTGGTGGCACTGAGATTCTCACTAGTGATTTCCAGATTGTGAACAAAACCAGGCATCCTTTGCCACTATATTAACTTTGAGCAACATCTATAGGATGCTGGGAGGTGTGTGCACTCCAGGAGAACTGCCAAAGTCACAGACAAAAGGTTTCAGCATAATTACAGAGTCTGCATGGGGGGAAAGAAGCACAATATCTCAGTGGAGAAATGCAAATGATCTTTAAGACACTGTTAATGGGCATCAAACTCTGGGTAGCAACTAACGGTGAACATATAACCAGTAAATCACAAAGGAAAATAAGAGAAAAAAATGTGCAAGTGATAATCTGCTTCTGAACATTTTCTACAAGCATCTTCATGTATAACACAATTACAGCAAATTCAAGTTCTATGGTCTTTGCTCAATTCAAAAAGAAAAACAATATTTTATTAATTATATAAAATTATAGCTAGTTGTTCCCACCTGGAGTTCCAAATTCTTAACTATGTATACTTAATTAATGTAAGAATTTTTTAAATAGCAGTTGAATACATGCAATGGTGTGTCAACTAACTCTGGTGGACCTCTACATGCAGAGCTAACATCCTCTAATCCCTGATTAGCCTTTAGTTTCAGGAGTTGATTCTCACAAAGGCTTAGATTTTAGCTGAAGGGAAAGGGGGAATGGGAAAGTTGGGGAAATGGAGATTTTAATTTGTGTTTAGTCCAAATTAATCGCCAGCTTCACCCTCTCCTCTTCTTCCCCGCCAAGAGAAAGGGGCTGTAGGAAGAAGGCAGCAGAACGGATTCCAGCAGAGATTAGGTGCACCTTGGAGCATGAAGCCAGATAACAAAGTGACTCAATTACTGAGCATCAGCCAGAGATCATTAGGTAGGTTTAGTCCTCTGAGGATCATGTCCCTATTCATCAGTTTACACCCATTCTCTGGGTTAAGGAAAGTGTAAATCTTTAGATCTAGATAAAGCCAACTTCACCTTTATGTTCACTGTGTTCTTCACAGAAGCTGTCTGATAACTCTTGGTAATTCTCCACTACACTTGGAGAGACCAAGAAACTAGTTTTTTTTGTTTTTGTTTTTTTTTCCCTTAAGAAAAAAATAACTTATAAAATGTTAGGATGAAGGGGCAAAGAAGAGAGAGTGACTCACTGAACTGTCTCCTGGTCCCTCCGAACTCCCTCCTGTTGTTCTTTGAAACTTTTCTATGCCTTATCAAGTTATCCACCATTATCTGCCCTT
Organism: Phocoena phocoena; assembly: GCF_963924675.1. NCBI lineage: Eukaryota > Metazoa > Chordata > Mammalia > Artiodactyla > Phocoenidae > Phocoena > Phocoena phocoena. The sequence goes on along the minus strand of NC_089224.1, from coordinate 55,293,971 downwards.
TAATTCTAGTGCCTTGAATGTTTCCAAGAATTGATGAGGATAGATAGGAGAGATTTCATAGGTAACAATCTCAGAGCAACGAAATCTAAGTGCATCACACATGAAAGAAGAGAAAACTGACCCAAGGAACTGCCTAATTATAAATGCAAATACAAAGCTGCTCTTTGCTATAACCCAGTGCTAATCAATTTCCCTAGAAAATTCACTGCAGTTTTCTATTCCAAAAATTCTTTGTGATCCACAAATTCCCATTGCTAAGCTGTTTATAGAGAAAGGAAATAAAGTACTGTCTTAATTTGGATTTCTTAAAGCAGAGCCTGACATGAGGATTGGGTGTAGCAAACTTATGAGTTAATTCCAGGAAGCAAAAGTAAGGGATTGGGAAAGTTGAAAGCCAGTAAAATGTGCCTCATTGAGCTGGTTGCTGATCTGAGCAACGGGAAATCAATGTATTTGGAAATTTGTGGAGACTCTCTGAGAAATCTTGTAGAGGAATCATCTCAGAATGGTCACCCTGAAGGAAAGGGAGGCTGGTGAAATTATCTACAGATCTTTACTCCCCCGTTAGTTGAAGATGGTCTTTGGGAGCATTAACTTCCACCCCCACCCATAAACACAGTTACATCTCTGGGCTGAGAGACTTTGTGACTTACAAAAAGCCTGAGGCAGAAAAGCAGAAATATTCCATGGAGTGTGCTTTAGGTGGGATGCTGGCAATGCACATAAAACTGTCCATCACAGCTGCTGTGAAATCAGTTGTGTAAAGGGGGAGTGCCTCTGCCACAGGTGGCCAAATACGAGTTTCTTCTCCACCTCTACCTCTCCATCTAAAGGTTATTTATTCCCCTGCATCACTGCCCATTTTATACAGTTTTTTATGGCCTTATTCACTTTGACACTAACTTTTATTCTCCAACTTCTATCCAAACATTTTTAAACTTGTCTTTCGTAAACCGAACTCTAGCTCTCTTCTGATAGCATGGAGACTTTGATACACTTCAATAATTAAAATTGCACATATGCCACTGATTCATTTCCCTTGCTTCTTGTTATTGCTTCCAGACTATTTCACCTTGGGCTTTGGCATAGGCTAAATTTTAAAAGGTAACAACTTAACCCCAGAAGAACTAGTCAAAAACAACTTTATGGACTTTGATTCAGAATCCTTAGGAAGGGAACATGCTGCTTTTCAGGTCCACCAGCTCTGATTACTTCTCCAAGGACTCTTTTTCCACATATCCTTTCCACCTTAATTTTCTACTTTGCATGCCGGAGCAGCCAGTTTCTCTATCAGATCCTTTGGAGTCCCTAAGGCAAATACCACCTCTGTATTTCGCTTCTTCAAAGGACTTATCTTTCATCTTGATTAAATTCATGGCTCTTTTCCTGAGTACAGCCTCTTGCAGTAATTGCAAGAGGTTCACCCTCACATTCACATTGCCAATGGTGTTTTGAGGTGGTGGTGTTCTTTGCGTAACTCCAAATTGGTGCATGTAGACCATTCCATACTAATGTCTTCAGCTGGTATTAGGCCTAACCTAACACTTTTTGTTGTGTTTTCTATTGACTAATAGATCACTTCCTTACCTGGTTCAAGAAAATGAAACCAAGTCTTTTTCTCCTTATTATGAACTTGGGCAATTTCAACAATCAGCCGCAAAATTTCTGAATTCCCTAAACATCCATGACCTCTCACATCACTCTTTTGAACACCTACTTTGGTCTCTATACTCTCAACTTTACCATCAACAAAAACTGCTGTCATGTTGAAACCTTAAACTCTACTCTCTTACTGACCCAAACCTATTATTTTTGACATTGATAGCCTCATTCTTCCATTATCTTTCTTTCTACTTGATCGTGTTTGGCTCCTCCATCTGTCAAGTTTTACAGCTTTTCCTCCTGTCTCTATCCATCCAAGAATCCCATAATGTATTGTATTTAAATCTCCACCACCATCAACTCTAGATCAGTCAATTCATCTTTCCTGTCTCCCACTTCTACTCTTCTGACAAAAATAGCATGCCTGAGTGGAAGAGGGCCACTACAGATTTATGGCAGGAGATCTATTTTCTTTCAGTGCTCTAGTGACGAGAGAGAGAAATGGCAATTCTCCTTCACGGAGGAAAAAGACCCTTACATTAGAGAAGCAGCAGTACCCTCACAGAGCAAAGTGACCACAACACAGGTCCAAGTTAGTCACAGGGTGAGGCATTCCTATCTTCTCTAGAAAGAAAAGGAAACCCACCCTTGTCCTGGATTGGGTCTTGTGACTATCCCAGTGGATGCAATCCAGTTTCTGGGACTTCAACTTATTTGCAAGAGTCATCCTTGATGATAGAGCTTATGATAATTATTTGTCCTATAGTAGGTTTAATTATGCTCAAGGTGGGACACAAGATTTGAGCAGAGGCAGCATCTGTGCCTCCTACTGACAGTGTCCTAACCCAGCACAGTGATCTCCAGCAATGTCTCTATGCAGAGAATCACCAGACCACATTAATGAGTTATGTCCCTATCCATACTGCCCAGGGGGGCCAGAATGTAGTAGGCCACAGGACAGCCCCTAGCAAGACAGAAGGCAGTACTTAGAGATGGAAGAGTTGCAGGTGGAACATCATTTATGAACGTGTCAGGAATTTTTAAAAAGTTGACAAGAGGCTAAAATTTCTGTGATTATGCTGAGATGGCTCAGGTCATAGATTGTGAGATTATTTTAACTATATTTAATTTTTGTAATTAAAAAGGTAATGCATATACACAAACAATTCAAACAGCAAAAATGGTTTGCAATAACAATTAACCTTTTCACCCCCGCACTGCAGCCCTAAAAGAAACAGCTGTATCTCATTTGTTATGTGCATTTCTAGAGATTTTCTCCAACTATCCAGGCATGTACATAGTCTCTCCTACAAGGATAGCCATTCACAGGCATACTTCCTTTTTAAAAAGCAAATAGGATCATATTGTATGCAGTGAGTTTCACCTGACTTTATTTACTTGTCAATAAATTTCAGGACTCTTTCAATGGTGGTGGGCATAAATTCTACACATTTTGTTTAAGGATTGTGCATCTATATAATAATTGCTTTTCCTATCAATGGAAATTATAGTGTTTTTAATGTTGTAGTTACACAAATGGGTCAGAGAATGTTATTTATATAGGTTTTTCTCTCATTTTTGCAGGTATACCTGTTGATTAGATTTATAGAAGTGGAACTGCTAGGACAAAGGATGAGTTTTACATTTTGGTAATTATTCTCAAATTTCTAGGAGAGGGCTGTTATTTGTCCCCTACCAATTGTTCTCTTAATATCCTCTTTATTACTACCTGGAAAGGGTAGTATGGGAAACACCTATTTTATATGGCTTGCCTATCTCACTTCCAAACAAGAACAGTTATAAGGGCTCAATTTCTTAATCTCCTAGTTCCATTAAAATACCCATCCCAAATATATTTGACTAAGCTTTAATGATTAAGCTTTTTAGTATATAGATGAACCCTCATCACATGCCTCTGAACTCTACTATTCTTAATCCTTAAACTGGCTCTTTTCTCAGGGTATTATTTTTTCTCCAATGGATCTTACTTCTCTGGAGAAATTATGTGATAATCTTATGGACCTTTAGTTTCTTCTCTGGGAAAAATAGGGCATGGAAACTATATATAATTTCCAGGATCATTTCCAGTTTAAATTTCTTAGCTTCACACTCTATCAGCGCTGTGTGGTTATGAAATATATTTAGGAAGTTTTAGAGTAATATTTTACTCTCTTTCCTTATTGATTTCAATATTCCAGTTCAATATTCTGATCACTGAATATTATCCACAGTTTCTGCCTTCACCCTCTATATTCATAACAGCGTCCAATATTTGAGGATTCCAATTTCCCACGACAGTATATTACTTAACTGTTGCTATTAACAGGTTTATACATTTCAAAAGACCATGGCATCTACTACTATCTATAAAACATTAAAGTAGTTATTAAATTGTCACTCATTCCTATTGTCCTAAATTATGAAATTGATTTAACTTTTGCTAGTTCAAATATAGTCTCTATAAAAGGTCAGTCAAAAAACCTTTAAACTGAAGCAAAAAACCTTTTTACTGCAAACTGAAATGACTAAAAACTCCTGATTCCAAGTCATAACATTCTACCCAATTTTACATAGGTAAAACCAAGTCTAACATGTCTGTCAAAATAAGCATGGTTTCATACTGTTTCCAGAAGAAAAAAAAAGACACTTGTCAGTGATAGGTACAGGAAATAGAATTAGCAAAACATTTTATAATATAACTCAAGACTGGTTTATCCTACTTTGAATTGTATTAACAGGCAGGGAAATGTTACCTATTATACAACAGCATCTAGCCATCAGATGTGTTTGAAATTTGATTGGGGGTATTCCCTTGCAGTTCTGGGATGAAAGCCAAGCTATTAGGTGGAATTTGTTTTCTGCAGCTTTAGCAGCCCTTCCACCACCTCCAAAAATATATCCAATCAAATGGCATTAGAGTAACTCAGTCTCCTACAAAAGGCAAGAATACCCATCATTATAATTACTGGCCTTGAAAAGTGTTCTTTTCTTAATACAAAAAAAATGATTTTTATAAATTGATAACAAGTGAGCTCTAACATTGGGAACAGTCAGTTTAAAACATTTGAAATGTAAGTTTTATAGGGAAATACTAGAAAAAAATATAAACTCAAGTCATTAGGATAAACTGGTTAAGATATAAGAAACTAGAGACCTATAAGGTCCCTTCACTGAAAAAGGCATTGTAAAGAAGACTGAATACTAAGAAAATATCAAATTAGTAAATAAAATAAAATAAACATAGGCAGAGAGGAAGAGAGCAGAGTGTAGAGAAAAGAAAGAAAAAATATATTTTTTAAATTTATAATAATTTACTATAATTTATAATAATTTATGAAATTCTGGAATACATATTAGATATAAACCTTTGGAATGTTAACAACTTTCGGTAAGTAACAAAGTAGTCTTAAAAATATAAACAGCCTTTGCAACTGTTTTTTATACCTCTGAGACCCTCTCCTAAAAAATTATCCGAAACTTGAAACAATTCTTACAAAGATGCTTACCAAGGACTATTTTTGGTAGCAAAAATTAGAACTGATCTGAATACCAAAAATTAGGGAAATTATTAATTATTTCATATCTATATAATGACCATCCAAAATGTTAGGTGAAAATTAAAAAGAATTCAAAATTCTATATGTAATGTGATCCTAATAGAGTACAAAATGTTTAGGGAGGAAATAAGAAGCAGAAAAAATAGAGGGAAGTATTCTGCTTCTGGTACCATCTGGCACCTGGAATGGCTGTAATATTAGCTGAGCTGAGATTATTCAATCCAGACAAAGGTAGCCTGAGTAGAGTCATTTCCTTTTACAACAGTACCAGACCTGAGAGAGGTGATATTTTGTTGTTGTTGAATCCAGGACTGACTACAACAGCATCTCTAACAGCACAGAAACAAGTGCAGACTTATGGAATCACTAATATTACTTTTTGTTCTCAGATCTGCCACTCCCATCTCTCTTTTTCTATTCTAACTGTTCAAATTCTTTTGTGATCAATTCACTGTACTGACCTCCTCCCTCTTTTGAAATATGTAGAGTGGTTTCTGTTTCAATGCCTAGGTCCTGACAGATACAAATACAGCATTCTTTTTCATTTTATTTTTCTTTATAGTCATGAGAAAGATATAAATATTATTTAATAAATAACCCACTGAACTTCATCTTCTGTCTGCCAGAAATAACCAGTTGACTATACAAGAAGGTGAAGTCCAATGAGAAGGCTTGACTGAAATTGACCCTTTCTAGGCCTCAATTTTCTCCTCTGTTAGACAAAGGGCTTCCTGAAAAGAACGTCTAATATTTCTCATAGGCCATATATTGCTCATCACTTGCTTATACAGAAATGTATACACAAATGCAGGCCCAACTTTCTCTTTAAAGACCTAGTTCATGAAAAGGCCTTGTCATTTACCTAAATGCCCAAACCAAAACTGAAAAATTTATTCTCATCTTAGACTACTGAAATAGAATTTTAACTTGTCTCCCTGATGCTTAAATTCACCCTTATAATATTCAATATATTCTTGGTACTGTGTTAAAGTCCCTCATTGGTTCTTCACTGTCTACAAGATACATTCATATCACTGAACAAATATTTTTGTAGCAAGGATTATGCACCAGGCATAATGTGTTGAGAATGGCGAATCAGACATGATTCTGCCCCCATGGAGCTTACAGTCTGCTAAAGGAGATAGGCATTCAAAAACAGCCCAACAAATAATTTAGGAAATTATGCTATAGTAAGTACTGCAAATTTTTTAAAGGTATTATTGAAACGTATAATTTTTTAAAAACCTCTTCAGGATAATGTGTAAAAACTTCAGTAACCTGGCTTCCTATCTTACCAACGCTTAACTTGCAACCTAGTGTCCTATAGCAACATTTTCAAAATTCCTCAGACTCCTTTATACATCTGAGCCTTTGAACATTCCATTTCTTAGCTCTGCTACACATTTACTTCATCATTTTTCCTTGTTAAACAAACGTACAGAAAAGTATATTTTTAAAAAGTTCCCATCAATTTTCACATGGCTAACTCCCACTTAACATTTAAGACTCAATTTAAGAGGTTTTATTTACTCTACAAAGAATTCTGTGAAATCACCTCTTTCCTTCCTGATCAATCCCCATGTTACATGTCCCTCCCATGTGTTTTCATAGTATGCCTGCCTTCCTCTGTCTTGATATTTATTCAGCACTATTGCAAGAGTCTGCATATCTTCTTTCTTCTGGTGGACTAGGAGTACCTTTTTTTTTTTTTTTTTTTGCGGTACGCGGGCCTTTCACTGTTATGGCCTCTTCCGTTGCGGAGCACAGGCTCCGGACGCGCAGGCTCAGCGGCCATGGCTCAGGGCCCAGCCGCTCCGCAGCATGTGGGATCTTCCCGGACCGGGGCACGAACCCGTGTCCCCTGCATCAGCTGGCGGACTGTCAACCACTGCGCCGCCAGGGAAGCCCTAGGAGTACCTTTAAGAGCAAAGATTATATTTCATATTCCTAGAACCATTTTTAGAATGAATTATGTAAGAATCCATACTTTTCTAAAACTTAATTTACCTCGGTTGCAAAATCAAAATAAAATACCTTTTAATAGGTTTCAAAGAAAAATCTATTACATATTAGTAATCATACAAAAGTTCACTTTTTGGTGCTATTTAGTCAAACAGTATAGCTTGTTTAAAGATAATCAGAATATTGAAGTTCCATTTTCTTGTGATAAGATTTCTGTTGTAATTCTGGGAAATATTATCCATAAGTGGTTTCCAAAGTATACTCCTGCAGTGTGACCTTCTTTCAGAAGACAGTCTGAAGCAGGTGTGGTTCTACTGGGGAGGTGGCTGAAGTCTTACCCTTTTGTCTACCCTTGATACCCATGATTTGGTCTCTAAAGCCATCTATTTGTAATCCAAGAGTTGAATGCAATACAGTGCAAAATACATACTAATATATAGTACAGGAAGTGCAGACTTTAAATACACGTTGCTTTTTACAAAGCCTTACTTCATTTACTAACCAAAAAAATCATAATCTAAATTTTAGTGTATGCATATTTGATACTTAACTTTCTAATTAAGTATGTATATAATTTAGAATTTCAGCTGTCACAAGTTAAATCAAAGCAATAGTTCCCATCATTAAACAATTGGAACCAATTGGCATGTTCTTTGTATTGTGATAAGAGTGAGTCTTTGCTCTCATTTCCAGGAGGCTCAGAGCCAAAGTGGTACTAAACTAAACTATGCCAATATTCTTGATTAACAGAGATACCTGGTCCTTCTCCCCTTCCATGTTCTAGTTTTCTGATTTTTTTTAAATAGTGTTTTATTAACCTATTTGCATATGTGCTATGTGATCTAAGTTATTAAAAATTCATCCTGTATATTTGTTTGTATGTATATCTGTATATATACACAGCTTTTACTTCCATCGAATAAATGCAATAGAAATATATTGCTAATTTATCTAGAATCTTGGTTGATAAATTACAGTGATTGTTTTCCTTGCTATGTAATTCATTATAACAGTCTCTCCATAACCCACTTTTCCTTAATTTTCTAAATCTGTCAGGTTCAATCACAAACATATTTCTTTCTTCAAAGTAAGAACATTATGAAATTGTGCTTTATTTGATCATGCAACAAACTCTTTTGTAGGTAAGTTATATTTTTTGAGTATTTTATCTTAAGTGAATTAAAATCATGTATATAAGTAATAAGCTCAGGCATATTTATGGATGGGAAGAAAAATGGGCTCAAAATAGTAGACAATCTAAAATGATGGAATAACATCAACATTATTCATTTGACAACCTTATTACCTGCTTTGAAGAGATGTTTTCTATGTTTTGTCCCTATCATAGCATTCAATGCACTGTACCAGAATTGTGTGTCCACTCAGCTGCGTTTCCAACATCACCCCAACGCTATCTAGATTATAACATTTTGAAGGTAGAGATATCTTGTTCACCACTGTATCAGTAGTGCCTGGCATGTTATAGTCATTCCAAAAATATTACTGAATGAATAAAGAAAAAAAGAAGATTGCTGAAATAATTCTCTCTCTTTTAATCCTTTCTTTAGAGCTCCCCTATAACATTTATCACATTCAAACTTCCCTGGTAGATATTTCTGTATATGGCTTATATCCCCCTTTAGAGGTAATGGGAGGCACCTAATTCTCACATTTTCCTATAACCCTTGGCACTGTGTTCTGTCCAGAGTAGGTACACAATATGTGTATTTTAAACAAAGAAGATATAAAATATTTTTAAGTATGTAAGGAATTTAAGTGTCTTCTCATAGTTACTCAACGAACTATTTGTTTTTAAACACCATATAAAACAACAGCTGTATGCAATAGATCAGGCCACAAGTCACTTGACTAGTTTAAAACAGCTTTTGAATATCTACTATATATGTCACATTGTTCTACATGCTGAGAAAACAATAATGATGAAGACACAAGAGTCTCTCTTCTTACAGTGCTTATAGCCAGGAAGAAAGAAAAATAATGTACGTGTGATGATAAACTTGGGAAGGAAGAGCTATTGGGTTTCTCCAAGAGAGCTGGAGATTTTATAAGTGACATTTCATCTGTTCGGATCATGTAGAGAATGTATAGCAGTTCTAAAGGCAAAAAACTGGTGGAAAACTGTTTAAAAGGCAGGAAAAAAAATGCTGTGCTTAAAAGTATGGAAAATCTAAAAAATATTAAATGTCTGGGGGAAACAGAATATGCTGAATGGATTAAACTAAAACTCAACTTCTCTTTACATCGTAAAAATAGCCTTTGTGCAATATTAACATAATACATCTATACAATAAGCCAGCATTAATGTGATTGCCTACATACATTAAAGAGATCATTTTCATAGTACACTGTAATATTTCCTAACGTTTAAGGTGCTAAGTCAAATTATTAACTCAGATTCTAGATTTTCAAACAGAATCTCGAGGAAATAGTCCATGGTTCTCTCTCTCATCCATCTATCCTCTTCATAAACCATTGGGCCAAATGCCATCTGTTTTTGCATTGTTATCCACACCCTCACTTTGATAATCTAGAAGATCCAGAAATATCCACATTTTACTATTCAAGAAAAAGTGTTTATCAGTCTCAATTTATTAAGAACGCCACAAGATACTACATATTGGCACTGCAAGAAAGTGGCCTAAAAGTCACAAATGATCATGGTGAAATTAAATTGCTAAACCAAGATTTATTTCAGCAATACACTTTCTCCCTTTCTTCCAATCCTATGAGAAGGCAACATGATTTTTTCCATCTAAATTACTACAAAAAGATACTAAAATGAAAGATAATAGAGATGGTGTTGAGAGGAGGAATAGAATAACTTTCATCTAAATTTGGAAACCTGAAGATGAATTCAGATCAAGTGCTAGAAAAATGCATGTGTGCATACACATATGCATACACACAGGAGGGAGACTTATTTTACACCCTGGCCTGCTTTCTTCAGGACTTTCCTAGCTAGTACTAGCTGCCAATTCAGCTCTCTCCCTCACCTAAAAATCTGCAAATGTAATCAGTCCAAATCCAGAACACACATATGTAACTACATTGTAACTACATTGTAACATATGTAACACACATATGTAACTACAATGTAACTACATTGTACTAGAGGTTGCAGGACACTATGTCTTAAAGCCGGGAGCTCAGGCTTCCTGTGCAATACTTGCTTATCATTTCCTATATGGTCAACATTCCTGGGTATGCCTGGAAACTTACCCACTTGTTAATAACACAATTTTTTTTGTCTATTTGGCTACCTTTTTTCCCCCATGTACAGCTCCCTTGGCTCATAGTACTGTAGGGAGAGGAATGAATGAAAAGATTCTGGAATCAGAACTCTACCTGAAACCCATAACAACATGCAGCTGAATGTATCAAAAGGTCATGCTGCTGGTTTCGGTGGCATTTTCATTCATCTGCCTTGCTATTTTATGACTATTGCATGACAGTGTAGCATTTTGTAAATATTTATGGCATTGTAGAGAGCATGCTGCACATTTTGTTATTTTTGAGAACATATAATATAGTTAAAATATGTGACATTAATGATTCATTCCAATTTTTAATCTAATTTTTCTTTTATGAAGGCACCAACAGATCACATTAGGTTATCAGTAGTTATAAAAATTTAACTTAGACAGATTTACATCAGGGAGATTTTGCCACAGTTCATTAAAAACTAATGCCACGGGGACTTCCCTGGTGGCGCAGTAGTTAAGAATCCGCCTGCCAATGCAGGGGACTCGGTCCAGGAAGATTCCACATGCCGCGAAGCAACTAAGTCCGTGTGCCACAACTACTGAGCCTGCGCTCTAGAGCCCGTGAGCGACAAGTACTGAGCCCACGTGCCACAACTACTGAAGTCCATGTGCCTAGAGCCCGTGCTCTGAAACAAGAGAAGCCACCACAATGAGAAGCCCACGCACCACAACGAAGAGTAGCCCCTGCTCACTGTAAGTAGAGAAAGCCCATGTGCAGCAACGAAGACCCAATGCAGCCAAAAATATTAATTAATTAAAAACAAAAACTAATGCCACAGCCATCTGACATTTACATTATGCCTAACTTCAGTACACTCATATTTTTGATACACTTGAGTATTTTCCTTATAATAATCTAAGAGAATGTTACTTTTATTTTATGTGTTGTCATCAGATATCATGAATGCTTCATTAATTTCTAAAGGCTTCTATGATATAGTAGAAAAACTAGCCTTTGGAATGTGACAGGTCTGGATTTAAATCCAGGTCTGTAACTAATTGGATGAGTGGTCTTGGAATTGTATTGTTTTCCGTGAGCCTCAGTTTCCTCACCTGTTAAGTGGTCATAACCACTGTCCTAGAGTCTTACCTTAAAACTGCATATGTAAAAAGCCAATCATATAAAAATTTTCAGTCACTGTGCACTCTCCCTAATGCAGGACCCTACTTGAGAGGGTGACAGGAAACACTGGACTTTACATTTTTGGTGCCATTTTCACAATTTTTAGAAAGTGAAACAAACTATTTTCTCATTATGGATATATCATCTAAGAACTCATGTAGCTGTACAGGAAAGTACAGTATTTTCTGAGAATCATTAACTCTCCCAGATTCAAGGGCCTTATGGGGAATTACAGTGAGTGTTTTAAAGCTGTGAAAAAGTTAAAATAGCCATTAGGCCAATATGTCTAAGTCATTGTACTACCGTATGTCCACAAGGGCTCACAGTTTATAGGTTCATCTCTAATAGTATTGTTCCTGGAGGAGAAGGAGAGGTGTTTGAAACACAAAGTACAGTAGAGTGAAATAAGTCACTGACGGTCAATTGTTTTCTGGACAAATCGTCTCAATACCACACTGTGAAGAAAGTTATTTAACCAACTCTTTAAACTTGTTCCCATAAGGTAAATTGGAAGGAAGGATGATGGTCCCAAGGCCCAAAACAATGATATAAGAAGCTAATCACAAGGCATACCAACAAGTATCCAAAATACAAAGATGTCAGCACTTGGACTGGACAGGAAAAGTTATTCTTACCAATTAAAAAAATATATTAGTTGTTCATGGCTATGATGTATCTATAACTCATAGCAAGCAATGAATCTTAAGGCTTATTTCCATAGAACATTGTTCTATGTATTTAACACTCCATTAAGAGTCAAGCAAATATATCGACTCTACATAAGAAGATGGTGAACAGCTTTTATTGATAAAAGTGTCATTTCTGGGGGAAAATTGGTGTCTCCGTAGAACCAGAATGAATTACAATCATCCCCTGATATCCACAGGGGATTGGTTCCAGGACCAAAATCTGAGGATGCTCAAGTCCATTACATAAATGGCATATTTGCATATCATCCTGTATCCTTTACATCATCTCTAGATTTCTTATAATACCTAATACAATGTAAATGCTATGTAAATAATTGTAAATACAAAGTAAATGCTATATAAATAGTTACCAGTATATGGCATATTAACGTTTTGCTTTTGGTAACTTTCTGGAATTTTTTTTCCAAATACTTTTGATCCATGGTCAGTTGAATCTGAGGATGCAGAACCAGTGAATATGAGGGTTGACTGTATTGTCCAGTGAAAGAGTTCACCTCCCCTTTTTCACATGCTAGATAAGTTGCTATGATGCCTTTGTTTTAGAAGACTTAAATTGAAAACAGGCAGGATGGGTCCATTCCTGAAAGGGTATTGTATAGAACCACTGTTGTATTTTGAGTGGGAAACTGATCGAGTTGTCAACTGAAATGTGACAGAATCCGTGCAACCTCCAACAGAAGTAGTAGGTATATGACTTGTGAGTGTATAAGTAGCCCCAATATACCATGCTTATGAACCAAGAAATAGGAGAACAAGATTCCAAATCCTAGAAATGAAAATACATTTTATAATTACTAAAAGGAATGATCTTACTTTATATATTCAGATATTTATATATTTCAGTGGTTTTTACTCCATTAAACAGAGGGGTGGGATAGGGAGGGTGGGAGGGAGGGTGACGCAAGAGGGAAGACATATGGAGACATATGTATATGTATAACTGATTCACTTTGTTATAAAGCAGAAACACACCATTGTAGAGCAATTATACTCCAATAAAGATGTTTTAAAAAAAGGGGGGGGGCTTCCCTGGTGGCGCAGTGGTTGAGGGTCCGCCTGCCAATGCAGGGGACACAGGTTCGTGCCCCAGTCCGGGAGGATCCCACGTGCCGCGGAGCGGCTAGGCCCATGAGCCATGGCCGCTGAGCCTGCGCGTCCGGAGCCTGTGCTCCGCAACGGGAGAGGCCACAACAGTGAGAGGCCCGCGTATGGCAAAAAAAAACCCCAAAAAACAAAAAAAAACAACTACATTCAGTTATTGAATGTTATTTAATCCCAATAAACATATTCAACTCCAAATGTAAGTTCCCCTAAATCAAAATCCTTAATTCACCAAACTGACTTCTGTATACTCATGCAGTAATTTTCCACGTTTGGGTTCAGATACACACACATTGCACATATTTCAAGTCATTTTTGTTTGGAATATGAAATATTATTTCTATCTCAAATATTTGTTGAGAGTAAGAAATAAGAAAGAATAATGAATAAATAAAAGAATGGGGGAATTCAAAGGTTAGGAGAGATAAGTAAGGCACGCATGGGGAGAAAAACTGTTTTGAGTAAAGCCGTGAGAAGGGTTAAAAAGATGAGTAAGAATAAACTCAGAAGAGTGAAGCAGGATAGAGCTGGATAGGCACAGGTCATGCATGGAGTCTGCCACTGAAGGATCCAGAATGTTGAAGTCTATAAATTGAGCTGTATAAATCAGATAGATATCTAGGTAATAAAATAAATTGGGGTGGGGGGAGCATCCTGTGTATAACATCTGTAACAAATACAATGATTTTATAAATATCTCACTTAAGTTGGTGGGAAGGCAGAGCCCAGTAAGATAGGTTGGTAGGTAGGTAGGTAGATAGATGGATGGATAGGTAGACAGATAGATGGAACATCAATTTAAGTATGCTGGGCTATCTTCTCCACAATGATTGTGAAATTAATTTATGACATTTATAGTTAGCTTCCTGGTCTATTTCTGCCTCTAATCCTATTTTCTAATTAATATTTTCAAGCTTTTCATTATAGAGTTTTCTCCCCAGATTTTCAGATTATAGGAGAAAGATAACTGAACATCAAAATGCTAACTCACTCTCAATAAATTAAGCAGAACAGTATATTGGAATGATTACTGTACCCTGAGGCACCAGGTCAGGGTTGAATTCTAAATCTGTGACTATGAAGAAACCACCTATCATCTCTGCCTTCACTTTCCTATCAGTAAAAAAGAAAGATGAATTATATCATTTCTAAGATTTGGCTAAGATATGGAAAGTTTATGATTGCAATACGTTTGTGAGTTAAAGTTCATTAAGCTCCTTGGATACCTTAAGCAATGCAACACAAAGTTTTCATAGAAAAGCTGAGGGCTTCCCTGGTGGCGCACTGGTTAAGAGTCCGCCTGCCGATGCAGGGGACATGGGTCCATGCCCCGGTCCGGGAAGATCTCATATGCCGCGGAGCGGCTGGGCCCATGAACCATGGCCGCTGAGCCTGCGCATCCGGAGCCTGTGCTCCGCAACGGGAGAGGCCACAACGGTGAGAGGCCCGCATACCACAAAAAAAAAAAAAAAAAAGCTGAGTAAAGGAATGATTATATGATCTGTTCAAGAAAGTATACCTTCTATATTAATTTATATCAAATTCACATTACTTTGGATAAATTATACACAGTTTAAATGAATATCTTAGATTCTCCTCCACGTTTACACATGATTCATTGCCTAAATAAACTACTTTTTCTCACTTGATTCTCAACAACAGGAGCTTAAAATGACTTTCCAGAAGTTTTTGAGAATAAATCTCACAGTAAGCAACTTTAGAAAAGTGCAGTGTGGGCTAAAAAATCAAACAAGCAAAAATCATCAGGGCACAAAAATTATTTTTAAAATATGGAAAATATTTATAATATTGTGATATTAGGCAATGTAACCAACATCCTTTAGATTAGTGAAATCACTGCCTATCTTTCCCTTGGAAAATATCCCTATTATTTGACACTGTAGACATCAACAAAATTACCTATATGCTTTCAAATTATTAATCATTATCATTAAGAATTTATAGCTGATGGAGAACAATTTCAAATACTAACTATAACTAAATATACTCTTTTGAAGACTGTGAAGGTTGGGAAAATTATTAATATTTGCTATTAAATAACAGCAAATTTCAAAAGGAATACTAAAAAGATTTTTCTGAAAATCAAATGGGAAAAAAACAATGTGCTCTACCTAGTCATTGCATTTTATGACCGCAATAATCGAATTTTTTAGTCATGATCTAAGGTAGAAAAGGAGTTGTAAAACACTAGTATCTTTGTTTATGATCTAGAAATTAACTGTACACATTCCGCTTGATAATTAAGAAAAGAACATTGTCATTTAAACCACTCTTATAAAGCATGACTTTATTATACATTCAGGATCAATAAAATGCATGAGTGTCAATCCAGGTCTGCTGTATCTGTCTGCCAACAAAAGAAAGTAGTCACTTATGGTGATTACCAACCACATTAAGTGTAGTCTATATGTCACATCTTCACAAGAGACAGGTGGCAGCTTGATGAATTTTCTTTTTTAGCACCAGTCTCTCCCTCTGTCTGGTCCTCTCCTCCTATCCTCTTTTTGTTTCTGTTTCTCTCTTTCTCTCCCTAGGGGTTCCAATGTCATTGTTACATTGCTCAGGAGATGAATCAGTTTTCTTTCCGCTAACTCCCCTTCCTGGGAAGACTGAGGATCTCCTCATTGATTCTGACTAGGGAATTTTTTATTTTTTTAAGTAGAACAGACTTCTGACCTTTCAAATGATCAGATTAGGATGGTTATTTTCACATTATTAAGTAATCAAGGAACAAATGTATTAGAAAAGAGTTTGGTTCACAGGCGGGTCGGTCGGATTCTAAAAAAATATTTTGCCCTGACAGCTAACCCAGATTCCATTTCTTCCTTTGCCTGTGAACCACAGGGGAAGCTAAAATGCATTTTAACATTGCATTTTGCCTAAAGGCTATCAGTAAAATTTAATTTTCTTACTGCATTGATTTTTCCATTGTAAGTTGTAACAGTCTAATCATACCTCATAAGAATTTTCAGTATTGAGGAAAAGGATGTGAATGGTTTAACAATGATAACTGCTTGGGAACACAGTGTGATTTTAAAACAAATCTTCTATGTCTCTTTTTGATGCACAGTTGTTTAAAACTATGGTATATTTCATACTCTTAGTGCTTACATGATGCTTTTAACTTACCCATTATAAAGTTTAATATGTAACATTCCCCTTAAAAAAACAGAATCCCAATATTTGAAATCAAAACATTTTATCATAGGCATCAAATTCAGTATGTAGATACAGGGCTGGCTGGTTGTTAAAAATTAATATGCCACACTGAAATAAGGTGACTAAAAGACCCTAGAGTGTAAGGCTCTTGGCTCTTAGTCTAGACTGCATTTAGTAAAGGGCGACACCTTATCCTAAATACTTCAAAAATATCAAGTTGTCATATTTTTATTTTGAGTTTGGACAAAGCAAGTATCAAAGATATCACACAGCCATGTCCCTACCAAAAAACAAACAAACAGAAAAGCCTCCGATTCTTTTCTTTTAAATGGTTGTCTCATTGCTGAAGCTTCAGCGAAACTGAAAATAACCATGTTGAGAAAACATATAAAAAAAACAGAACCAGTGTCAAAGTGAAATCAACAGAGAATTCAATGTGCCATATGTTCAATAGCTCCAAGGGAATATTTTAATTATTATTTCACATTGTCATAAACACATGTGGTTATAAATATGAAATGGAGATTTGTGAACAAAAAGCTAACCAAGTTAAATACCTCATTGTTAACAAGGGTAGATGCCACCAAATGGAAAATGTCTTAATTGTTATCACTCACCCTTATCTTTAGTATGTTAATTGTGGGCATGTCTCTGATACTTATTTTCACGCAATTTGGTTTCCATTTTTTTTTTTAACATTTAAAGGGCTTGAAATAGAAATGGAGAACATCTGTTTCAAAGAAATAAATTGTTATTTAAAATGTCATCAAAATAATTTAGAAAGTCAATTGTTTTCCTATTTTAAAACTCTAAATTTTAATGTTTAAACTCTAAATTTTAATGTTTAAACTCTAAATTTTAATGTGTAAACCACTGTGCATACTGGGATAACTTTATTGAAAGAATAAAGAAAATCATGCCTTCACTCTTGAATAAAGATATCCATTTCTGAGTAACTTAATAGACCCTTCCATATCAATAAACTTTCCAAATGTTTAGTTTTAGGAACTAATGTGTCTTGTGTTTAGTCAATATAACCAGACAAAATTTATAATTATCAACTAATTATTACCCCTTCATTATTCATTGTCACCACTTCTGAGATATTGATCATCCATAGTAAATGAAAAATAAAATTACAGATTAAAGGCAAACATCTGAGCCAATGGTGTTAATGACCAGATTTCACTTTTATAATTTCCAACTTATCTTGACTGGGTCATGTTACATTGTTAACCTATATTCACCTAGTTAACATATTTATTTATAAGTTGTAAAAACATGGGTCACATGGTAATTTGGAGTAGAAAACATCTGAAGTTGAGTTTTCATTTTTAAGTTTTGCAATTAAGAACCAGAAGTTAAATTTATTCTGAATAAATAAAAACATGACAACAAAGAAAAATTCTTTTAATCAGCCACTCATACTCTGAAATTTCTTCCATCTATGCTTAGGTTTATAATAGTACCTCAGAGATGTAACACTTATAAATATGCTACCTATTGTACAAGGCTCTCCTGAATGGTCACTTTACCCTAGAAGTCTTTTCCAACATTCCTAAATGGAATTAACAGCTAATCTTAATGAACAAGACATGCATTTACTGTTTCTTCTACTTCAGCTGGTTGATCTTTAGCCTGTTCCCTCCAAAATATGGTAATTTACTTCATAAAAAAAATAAACAAAAAGCCAAAATATCCAGAAGAAGATACATATGTGTTTTAGCATGCAGTAAGTCAAGAAAATAAATGTCCTAAATGAACCACCTTTATCTGGTGAAAGTGCTTTTTATTGCAAGTAAGGAAACTCACTCAACTTACTTATGCAAAGGGAAAGAAACTGACTGCAGAATCTAGGAATAAGTCTGGCTGTGTGCTACTAAATATTCAAGAAGTGGCCCTCCATCCCACATTCATAGCATTTGACAATTTCCACGGTGTAAATACTCCCATCAGGGTTGAATTCAAGCTACGAACATAAAGTCATTGAATACAGTATTAGGAAGATATACACACACTTGTCTCTCAAAAGCTCGTTCTCCAGAAAACTACTAGAGCTAATCAATGAATTCGATAAAGTAGCAGGATACAAAATTAATGCACAGAAATCACTTGCATTCCCATATACTAATGATGAAAAATCTGAAAGAGAAATTAAGGAAACACTGCCATTTACCACTGCAATGCAAAGAATAAAATACCCAGGAAAAAACCTACCTAAGGAGATAAAAGACCTGTATGCAGAAAACTATAAGACACTGATGAAAGAAATTAAAGGTGATACAAACAGATGGAGAGATATACCATGTTCTTGGATTGGAAGAAGCAATATTGTGAAAATGATTATACTACCCAAAGCAATCTACAGATTCAATGCAATCCCTATCAAACTACCAATAGCATTTTTCACAGAATTAGAACAAAAAATTTCACAATTTGTATGGAAACACAAAAGATGCCTAACAGCCAAAGAAATCTTGAGAAAGAAAAACTGAGCTGGAGGAATCAGGCTCCCTGACTTCAGACTATACGACAAAGCTACAGTAATCAAGATAGTATGGTAGAGGCAGAAAAAAAGAAATATAGATCAGTGGAACAGGATAAAAAGCCCAGAGATAAACCCACGCACATATGGTCACCTTATCTTTGATAAAGGAGGCAAGAATATACAGTGGAGAAAAGACAGCCTCTTCAATAAGTGGTGCTGGGAAAACTGGACAGCTATATGTAAAATAATGAAATTAGAACACTCCAAACACCATACACCAAAATAAACTCAAAATGGATTAAAGACCTAAATGTAAGGCCAGACACTATCAAACTCTTAGAGGAAAACATAGGCAACACACTCTATGATATAAATCACAGCAAGATCCTTTTTGACCCACCTCCTAGAGAACTGGAAATAAAAACAAAAATAAACAAATGAAACCTAATGAAACTTAAAGGCTTTTGCACAGCAGAGAAAACCATAAACAAGATGAAAACACAACCCTCAGAATGGGAGTAAATATTTGCAAATGAAGCAACTGACAAAGGACTAATCTCCAAAATATACAAGCAGCTCATGCAGATCAATATCAAAGAAACAAACAACCGAATCTAAAAATGGGCAGAAGACCTAAAAAAACATTTCTCCAAGGAAGATATACAGATTGCCAACAAACACATGAAAGGATGCTCACCATCACTAATCATTAGAGAAATGCAAATCAAAACTATATTGAGGGCTTCCCTGGTGGCGCAGTGGTTGAGAGTTCGCCTGCCAACGCAGGGGACACGAGTTCGCGCCCCAGTCTGGGAAGATCTCACATGCCGCAGAGCGGCTGGGCCACTGAGCCATGGTCACTGAGCCTGTGCATCTGGAGCCTGTGCTCCGCAACGGGAGAGGCCACAACAGTGAGAGGCCCACGTACCGCAAAAAAAAAAAAACAAAAAAAAAACGGTGAGATATTACCTCACACCAGTCAGAATGGTCATCATCAAAAAATCTACAAACAATAAATGCTGGAGAGGGTGTGGAGAAAAGGGAACTCTCTTGCACTGTTGGTGGGAATGTAAATTGATACAGTCACTATGGAGAACAGTATGGAGGTTCCTTAAAAAACTAAAAATAGAACTACCATATGACCCAGCAATCCCACTACCAGGCATATACGCTAAGAAAACCATAATTCAAGAAGAGTCATGGACCACAATGTTCATCGCAGCTCTGTTTACAATAGCCAGGACATGGAAGCAACCTACGTGTCCATCAACATATGAATGGATAAAGAAGATGTGGCACATATACACAGTGGAATATTACTCAGCCATAAAAGGAAACAAAACTGAGTTATTTGTAAGTGAGGTGGATGGACCTAGAGTCTGTCATACAGAGTGAAGTAAGTCAGAAAGAGAAAAACAAAGACCATATGCTAACACATATATATGGAATCTAAAAAAAAAAAAAATGGTTCTGATGAACCTAGGGGCAGGACAGGAATAAAGATGCAGACGTTGAGAATGGACTTGAGGACACGACGTGGGGGAAGGGTAAGTTGCGACGAAGTGAGAGAGTAGCAATGACATATATACATTACCAAATGTAAAATAGCTAGCTAGTGAGAAGCAACTGCATCGCACAGAGATCAGCTCGATGTTTTGTGACCACCTAGTGGGATGGGATAGGGATGGTGGGAGGGAGACACAAGAAGGAAGGGATATGAGGATATATGTATACGTATAGCTGATTCACTTTGTTATACAGCAGAAACTAACACAACATTGTAAAGCAATTATACTCCAATAAAGATGTTAAAAAACAAATTAATTTTTAAAAATTTTTTAAAAAATAGCTGGTTCTATCACACTATTGGCTTGCCATAAAACTCAAGGGCAATATGAACAGGCAGGCCTCACATGGAGTGAAACCATGAACTAGGAAGCCATGAATAAATGAGGATACTCTTGTGTTTCTTAATGGCCAGGTGGGGTCCTTTCTCTACTCTTCTTTCTGCATGTGCTTCAATTTTTCTTCTGCAGGCAGAGAGGCACTCCACGCTTTCTTCCTAGCCCATATTTCACCCAAAAGGCCTTTTCATCTGGTTTTCTTACCGTATGTCTGTTCAAGTCATGATCATTCTTAATCTTGAGTATATAAATTTTCTGGAGGGACAATTTTGCTCAGCTTGAATGTAATAACCATCTCTGTATTATGACGGTGATGGTGGTAATTGTAATTGTGTGTGTGTGTGTGTGTGTGTGTGTGTGTGTGTTGTATGTTCTTGAGAAATATTTGGACTACTGTCGAACATGGAAATAACAGAAATAGAGGAGTACATCATTGTGGATAGAGGCATAGTTTTCCAAGCAGGAAAAAGGGCCTGGCTTAGGCAGCTACCTATACCTCTTTCTGAAAATGTCTATTGTGCTCATTGGGGTAAACAGAATAATGCCCCTCCCCACCCCAGAGATGTTCATGCCTTAATCCCTAGAATCTTTGAATATGTTACCTTACATAGTAAAAAGAACTTTGCAGATATAATTAAACTAAAGAGTTTGAGATGGGGAGATTATCAGGAATTATCTCATGGGCCCAATGTAATCAAAAACTTCCTTTTAAATGAAAGAGGCTGGCAGGAGAATTAGAGCCAGAAAAAGTTGCTAATGGAAGCAGAGTTCAGAGTTCAGTACTAGCAATAACAGTAATCATATTAGTAGTATTGCTAGTAACTGCCATAAAATAAAAAGTGATTCATTATGTATGAATAATATCTGAAAGTTATAAATTATAATACCCATCCTACAGAGTAAGAAACTAGGTATAAGGGAGATAAAATTATTTCCACTGTATCACAAGTGTAGTGTATCTGGACACACAACCAGGAGTATCTGATCCTTAAATCAATTTTCTTTCTACAACATAATTTTATATGCTACATTTGTAGTATCATTAGACACATACAGATCTTAATATAGCATAGATATGCATGTCTAATGAGAAACAAATAGTTCACTGATTTTCCTCAAATATAGGAAATGTTTATCAGAAAAACATTGCTGTCTCAGTCAGTTTGGGCTGCTAAAACAGAATACCATAGAATGGGTGGCTTAAACAACAAACATTTATTTCTCATAGTTCTGGAGGAGAAGTCCAAGATCACAGTGTCAGCATGGTTGGGTTCTTGGTGAAGGCCCTCTTCTTGTTTTACAGACAACCAATTTATCATTGTATCCTCACATGGTGGAGACAGAGAAGGGGTTAGCTTTCTTCCTCTTTTAATAAAGTCACTAATTCCATCATGGGGGTCCCACCCTCATAACCTAATTACCACCCAAAGGCCCCATCTTCAAATACCCTCACATTATGGCTTCAACAAACGCATTATGGGGGTTGCAAACATTCAGTCCATAGCAAGTGTTCCTACAATAAGAGGCAGCAAAACACAGGAGCCTACAGTGAAGATTTAGGCGCTAGACTGCATGGGTTCCCATCTTGCTTCTTCCACTTTCCAGATGTGTACATTTACACAAGTTATATGCCACCTCTATCCTTCAATTTCCTCTTTTCTAGGATGAAGACAGAAATCATTCTTACCCCATTAAACTATTATGACGATTAATAGTCAATATTTATAAAGTACTTAGAATAGTATCTGGTGTATGTAAGGCACTGTGGAAGTATTGGTATTTGTTTAACAAATGAAAGACAATATTAGGTCTCAGAAGAACTGTGTCAATCTTAAAATGAACCAGTGGATTTTAATTGTATTCCAAATTCTGAAGAAAGATTATATGAGTGTGTGTTTTTCATAATATTTTCTATTTATTTATTTATTTATTTATTGCAAGAAAAGATATTTGTCTTATAACTACTCTACACTTGAAAGGAGATTGACAAGTTTATAGACTGCTGATTCGTTTATTCACAAACTTAACCAAACAGTTTAAACCTTCTCTTTTAATATTATGATGAATGTCACAGCAGGAGCAGTTAAAGAACTGAACTCTTGTCAAATAGTCCTTGAAGAAATATTCAGTGAGTGACCAAGCAGAAGCATTCATGATTTCAGCTAATTTAGGACTATGATGCTATCCTCAGTGGTAGTAACCAGGAATCAAATTAATGCCAGTGCATTTAGCAGGGTTTGTGTATTTTGTGTACAAATACCCACCACATGCTGAAGTGAGATGACTCACTTGGTGTGTTAATTGGCTAAATCACCTTTTTTATTTCTCTATCCCTCAGTTTGGTCTCAGCAGTTCAAGTCATTTCTGAGGGATATCAGAGTATTAAATAGAATGGAAATGATATTATAAAAAGTTGAATATATTTAACTTTCTCATAGACATATAGCTTAAAATACAGGTTCTTATATTACTATTAATATTTCTCATAAGGTAATCACCAACAAGCTACATTGCTGATAAGGAAGTGAAATCCTCTAACATTTTCACCAATGAAAAAAAAATTAAACCAAGAATCTTGGATTTAAAAGTCCTACCACACAAGGATGCATGAACTCTGGAGTTGGAAATGTCTGGGGGAGTATGGTAGCCTTTTGGCAGAAGCGAAAAATAAAAGTTTTTTTTCTAGAGATTTGGTCAAGTGCTTCTTGGAAGTCTTCTCCTTTATTCCTTACAGAAAGTAAGCCAGGTTATGTGAGATCTAACCATATATTAGAGACACAATCTAGCTCAAGATGCTTCTGGATTAATGGGCATCAGGGCAAAGCTGTTAGTCAACAATAAGCAGCATGAACCATTATCCATTTCATCAATGAAGGTCAATTTCTATACCTAGATTTGAATTTTTCATACATTTCTCCTCTAATTTTCCCTTTCTCTTTTAGCTCTGCTTATGTTGTCGGCATTATGTCCCACTCCAAAACATAAGGTCTTGGGGCTTCCCTGGTGGCGCAGTGGTTGAGAGTTCGCCTGCTGATGCAGGGGACACGGGTTCGTGCCCTGGTCCAGGAAGGTCCCACATGCCGCAGAGCGGCTGGGCCCGTGAGTCATGGCCGCTGGACCTGTGCGTCCGGAGCCTGTGCTCCACAACGGGAGAGGCCACAACAGTGAGAGGCCCGCGTACCACAAAACAAACAAACAAACAAAAAAAAACACCTAAGGTCTCAATGAAATGTGAAATCAGTGTTATACTAATATCAACTAGAATTAATGCTACAATTCTTTTCAAAATTAACACAACAAATATATATTTGATTAGCTTATTTTTCTACTTTACCAATACTGTATAGACAAATTAATTGTTCTTTCATTTTGATCTAGAAAAAGCAAAGACTCAGAATTTCAGCAAACTCTAGATCTCCTCTACCACATCTCTATTGTTACTACCCAACCATTCTTGATTATGTCCATTTTGGAGCAGATGCAATATGTATCCATCCATTTAATACACATTTACTGAATGCTCCCTGTGTTCTGGATAAATGTGTAATAAAACAGACACAGACCTTCTGGTAAAAAAATGTATATTCTAAATGAATTAATGATACTAAAGAAAAATTACAGAAATAATTGTAATTGGGATAAATACTGTGAAAATTAATTCAAAGCTACTGTAAAAGTCAATAATAGCATAACCTGACCTAGTTAGCAGTGACAGGAATAATTTACTTAAGAGGAAGTAATATTTTAGTTAACTTACAAGGGAATAATAGAAAAAAATAAGATGAAGTGGAAGGAGGCAAACGAGAGGAATATTTTTGATTAAGTCTAGCCAGGCCAGTATAGATTACAGGCAATAAAGTCTGTGAGTAGGCAATATAAAAAAAGTGATGAAAATGATAGCATGCAGATTATCATAAAAAAGTAACCAAGATAATAGGCCATAGAATCAGGGAAGTATAGAGTGAGAGATAAAGACTGAGAGGATGCACCCATTTACAATTGCATCAAAAAGAATAAAATATCTAGGAATAAATTTAACCAAGGGAGTGAAAAAGCAGTATATTGTAAACTACAAGACATTAATGAAGAAAAAAAACAAAAGAAGGCACAAATAAATGGAGAGATATACCATGCTCATGGATTGGAACAATTAATATTGTTAAAATGTCTAAACTACCCAAAGCAATCTACAAATTCAATGAAATCCCTATCAAAATACCAATGGGACTTTCACAGAACTGAAACAAATAATTCTAAAATTTGTATAGGACCACAAAAGACCAGGAACAGACAAAGCGATCTTGAGAAAGAAGAATATAGTTGAAGGAATCACATAAACTCCGATTTAAAACTCTATTACAAAGCTATACTAATTAAAACCATATGGGGCTTCCCTGGTGGCACAGTGGTTGAGAGTCCGCATGCCGATGCAGGGGACCCAGGTTCGTGCCCCAGTCCGGGAAGATCTCACATGCTGCAGAGCGGCTAGGACCGTGAACCATGGCCACTGAGCCTGCGCGTCCAGAGCCTGTGCTCCGCAACGGGAGAGGCCACAACAGTGAGAGGCCCGCATACCACAAAAAAACAAAAACAAAAAAACCCATATGGTATTAATATAGAAACAGACATATAGATAAATGGAACAGAATTGAGAGCCCAGAAATAAACCCATGATTATACGGTCAATTAATTTCTAACAAAGGTGTCAAGAATATACAATGGGGAAAGGACAGTGTCTCCGATAAATGGTGCTGGGGAAACTGGACAGCCACATGCATAAGAATCAAACTGGACCACTATCTTACACCATACACAAAAATTAACTCAAAATGGATTCAAGATTTGAACATAAGACCTGAAACCATAAGACTCCTAGAAGGAAGCAGAGGCAGAGGAAGCTTCTTAACATAGGTCTTGGCCATGAGTTTTTGAACCTGACGCCAAAAGCAAAAGCGATAAGATCAAAAGTAAACAAGTAGGACTACACCAAATTAAAAAGCACCTGCACAGCCAGGAAAACCATCAACAAGGCAACTAGTAAATGGAAGAAAATATTTGTAAATCATATATCTGTTAAAAGGCTAATTATCTAAAATATATAAAAGACTCATACTACTCAATAGCAAAAAATAAACAAACAATCCAACTAAAATGAGCAGCAGATCTGAACAGACATTTTTCCAAAGAACACATACAGATGGCTAACAGGTATATGAAAAGATATTCTACATCATTAATCATCAGGGAAATGCAAATCAAAACCACAATGACATATCACCTCACCTCACCTCACATCTGTTAGAACAGCTATTATCAAAAAGACTAAAAAGAGCAAGTGTTGGCTAGGATGGGGAGAAACGAGAACCACTGTGCACTGTTGGTGGGAATGTAAATTGGTGCAGCCATTATGGAAAACAGTATGAAGAATCCTCAGAAAGTTAAAAAGAGAACTACCATATGATCCAGAAATTCTACTTCTGGGTATTTATTGGAAGAAAATGAAAATACTAACTCTAAAAGATATATGCACCTCCAAGTTCACTGCAGCATCATTTACTAGACAAGTTATGAAAACAATCTAAGCATCTATCAATGGATGAATGGATTAAAAAAACTGTGGTGTATATATATGTGTGTGTGTGTGTGTGTGTGTGTGTGTATACACATATATACATATATATAATGCAATATTATTCAGCCACAAAAAATAATGAGATCTTGCCATTTCTGACAAGATTGATGGACTCTAAGGTCATTATGCTAAGTGAAGAATGTCAGACAGAGAAGGATAAATACCGTATGATCTCTCTTATATGTAGAATCTAAAAATGAATAAATAAATAAAACTCAGACTTACAGATACAGAGAACAAATTGGTTATTGCCTGACCTGGGAGATGAAGGATTGGGAAAAATGGGTGAGTTGTTTTTTAGTTTAATTAAACTTAATTGAATAATAAGAAAACAAGGAGCTACTATGAACAACCCTAAGGATACAAATTCATCAACTTCGATGGGCTTTACTAATTCCTCCAAAAGTACAATTTACCAAAAATTCACACAATATAAGACAGGTAATCTCAATAGTTCCATAATTATTAAAATACACTGTACTTGTAATTTAAAATTTTCCAAAAAACTTATTACCAGGCCTAAATAAATTTGCTGGTGCAGACTGCCAGACTTCTAAAGAAGAAATAACACCAGTTCTACAAAATATCTTCCAGAAAATATTTCCCAACTTATTTTATGATTTTTCATTATCCTGATACCAAAATCAAATGAAAATAGTGAAAAAATAAACAGAAAACAAAAACAAAAATTACAACCAATACATCAGGAATATCAGGATATAACCAAGTGAAGCTTATCCTGGAAACACAAGGCTGGTTAAATATTCAGACATTAATCAATGTATTCCCAAAGTTTATATTACAACAAACACATGATCATATCAACTGATAAAAGGAAAAATTTTTTTTAATTCATCTTTCATGATAAAAGATCTCAGTTAATTAGGAGTGGAAAAGAATCTTCAATATGATAAAGGACATCTTCAAAAAAAACCTACAGATAACATCAAACGTCAAACTTAAAGATAGATGCTTACTTGCTAAGGTCAAAAACTGGTGAAGATGTCCTCTCCTCTCCTCATTCCTATTCAACATCATACTGGAAGTCCAAGGCAGTAAAAGAAACAAAAGACCTTCTAATTAGAAGGATAGCAACAAAATTGTTCTTTTTGACAGGCAACATTATTGTCTATGTGTATAATTCTAAGAAAACTACAAATAAATTCCTAGAACTAATAAGTGATTTAGCAACTTTGTAGGATATAAGATCAACACCCAAAAAAAATCAAATAAATTTCATTTTTTTAAATTGAATTTGATATATATATACATACGTATAATGGTATTGCTTTCCATTCATGTGTGTCATCTTTAATTTACTTCATCAATGTCATATAGTTTTCATAGTACAGGTCTTTCACCTCCATGATTAAATTTATTTCCAGGTATTTTATTCTTTTTGATGCAATTGTAAAGGGGATTGTTTTCTTAGTTCTCATTCTGATAGCTAGTTATTAGTATATAGAATCACAACATATTTCTGTATATTGGCTTTACAGTCTGCAATTTTGTTGAATTCATGTATTAATTCTAATAGTTTCTGTTTCTGTTTTTGTTTTTTGGTGGAGCCATTAGGGCTTCTATGTATAATATCATGTTATCTACAAATAGTGACAGTTTTACTTCTATCTTTCAAATTTGGGTGATTTTATCTATTTTTCTTATCTGATTGCTGTGGCTAAGACTTTCAATATTATGTTGAATACAAGTGGCAAGAATGGGCTTCCCTGGTGGCGCAGTGGTTGAGAGTCCGCCTGCCAATGCAGGGGACACGGGTTCGTGCCCCAGTCCAGAAGGATCCCACATACCACGGAGCGGCTAGGCCCGTGAGCCATGGCCGCTGAGCCTGCATGTCCGGAGCCTGTGCTCCACAACGGGAAAGGCCACAACAGTGAGAGGCCCGCATATCGAAAAAAAAAAAAAAGTATCAAGAGTGGAAATCCTTGCTCCTGATCTTAGAGAAGAACCTTTCAGTTTTTCACCACTGAGTATTATGTTACCTGTGGGTTTGTCATATATGGCCTTTATTATGTCAAGGTATGTTCTCTATATACTCACGTTGTTAAGAGTTTTTATAATAAATAGATGTTGAATTTTGTCAAATGTTTTATCTGCATCTTTTGACATGATCATATGATTTTTATTCTTCATTCTGTTAATACAGTGTATCACACTGATTTGTGGATATTTAACCACCCTTGAATTCCTAAAATAAATCCCACTTGATTATGGTGTATAATATTTTTCATGAATTGGATTTGCTAATATTTTGTTAAGGATTTCTGCATGTATGTTCATCTAGGATATCAGACTGTAATTTTCTTTTTTGTGGTGTCTTTACCTGGTTTTGCTATCAGAATAATGCTGGCCTCAAAGAATGAATTTGGGAGAATTTGTGGAGAAGAACAAGTATTAACTCTTCTTTAAAAGTTTGGTAGCATTTGACTGTGAAGCTGTCAGGTCCAGGACTTTTGATTTTCGGGAGTTTTTTTTTTTTTCTTTTTTTCCTGACTCAGTTTCATTAATAGTGATGAGTCTGTCCAGATTTTCTATTTCTTCCTGGCTCAGTCTTGAAACATTGCATGTTTCTAGGAATTACTCATTTCTTTTAGGTTGTCCAATTTGGTGGCATATAATTGTTCATCGTAATTGGTTATGATCCTTTGTGTTTCTGGGGTGTGGGTTGTAACTTCTCCTTTTTCATTTCTGATTTTATTTATTTGGGCCCTCTCTTTTTCCCTGATGAGTGTGGCTAAAGTTTATCAATTTTGTTTCTTTTCAAAGAACTCATTCTTCTTTCATTGACCTTTTTCTATTGCTTTTTTACATTTGTATTTCATTTATTTCTGCTTTGATCCTTATTATTTCCTTCCTTATACTAACTTTGAGTTTCATTTCTTCTTCTTTTTCTACTTCCTTTAGGTATAAGGTTAGATTGTTTATCTGAGATTTTTCTTGTTTCTTGAGGTAAGCCTTTATTGCTACAAACTTCCCTTTTAGAACTGCTTTTGCTGTATCCCGTAAGTTTCAGAACATTTAGTTTTCACTTTCATTTTTCTCAAGCTACATTTTCATTTCCTCTTTGATTTTTTTTGTTGAGTCATTGACTTAGTAGCATGTTGTTTAGCCTCCACATGTTTGTGTGGTTTTATTTTTCTATTTTTCTTCTCATAAATGAGTTCTAGTTTCATACCATGTGGTCAGAAAAGATGTTTGATTATTATTTCAATCTTCATAAACTTATTGAGATTTGTGTTTTGGCATATCTTGTAGAATGTTCCATGTGCCCTTGAAAAGAACATGTATTCTGCTACTGGAGTGGAATGTCTGTATATATCTATTAAGTTCCTCTGATCTAATGAGTCACTTAAGACCAATATTCCCTTACTGATTTTCTGTCTGAATGATATATCCATTGATATAAGTGGGGTGTTAAAGTCCTATTATTGTATTACTGTCAATATATTCCTTTATATCTGTTAATAAATGCTTTATGTATTTAGGTGCTCCTGTGCTGGGTTGACAGATATTTACAAGTGTCATATCTTCTTGTTGGATTGATCCCTTCAACATCCCAAAGGGATCCTTTGATCCCTTCAAAGGATGTTATGCAACATCCTTATTTCTCTCTTGTTACAGTTTTTGTTTTAAAGTCTATTTTGTCTGATGTAAGTATTACCACCTCAGCTTTCTTTTTGT
The DNA here is from genome assembly GCF_963924675.1 of Phocoena phocoena. Classification (NCBI taxonomy): domain Eukaryota; kingdom Metazoa; phylum Chordata; class Mammalia; order Artiodactyla; family Phocoenidae; genus Phocoena; species Phocoena phocoena. The sequence goes on along the minus strand of NC_089224.1, from coordinate 55,263,729 downwards.
TTCTATCTGCATGGTATATCTTCTCCATTGCTTCAATTTTGGTTTTTGTGTGTCTTTAAATCTGAAGCAAGTCTCTGGTTTTTGTTTTTTGTTTTTTGTTTTTTTTGCGGTACGCAGGCCTCTCACTGTTGTGGCCTCTCCCCTTGCGGAGCACAGGCTCCGGACACGCAGGCTCAGTGGCCATGGCTCACGGGCCCAGCCGCTCCACGGCATGTGGGATCTTCCCAGACCGGGGCACGAACCTGTGTCCCATGCATCGGCAGGCAGACTCTCAACCACTGCGCCACCAGGGAAGCCCTGAAGCAAGTCTCTTGTTGGCACTATATATATGGGTTTTGTTGTTCTATCTTTTCAGCCACCCTATGTCTTTTGATTGAAACATTTAGTCCACTTACATTAAAGTAATTATTGACAGGTTTGTACTTTATGCATTTTAATTGTTTTCTGTTTGTTTTTGTAGTTCTTCTCTATTCCCTTCTCTTTTCTTTTCCCTTGTTATTTGCTGACAATCTTTAGTGTTATGTTTGGATTCCTTTCTCTTTATATTTTGTGTATCCCTTATAGGTTTTTGGTTTCCATGAGGTTCACATATAACAACCCATGTATATAGCAGTCTATTTTAAGTTGATGGTTGCTTGAGTTCGAGCACATTTTAAAAAACACTACAGTTTTACTTTCCCCCACGTTTTATGTTTTTGACATCATATTTTACATCCTTTTGTGTACTGCTTACCTATTTTAAATATAGATAATTTTTACCATTTTTGTCTTTTAACCTTCATACTAGCTCTATACGTAGTTGACCCATTACCTGTACTAAGTGTTTGCCTTTACCAGTGAGATTATTTTTTGCAATTTCATGTTCTTAGTTATGGCCTTCTTCTTCCATTTAAAGAAATCCCTTTAACATTTCTTGTAACACTGGTTTAGTGGTGATGAACTCCTTTAGCTTTTGTTTGTCTGGGAAACTCTTAATCTTTAATTCTGAATGATAACTTTGCCAGGTAGGGTATTCTTGGTTAAAAGATTTTTTTTTCTTTTAGCATTTTGAATATATTGTGCCAGTCTCTTTTATACTGTAAAGTTTCTACTAAAAAATTGAATAATGTCTTACAGGGGTTCCCTTGTATTTAACTAGTTGTTTTTCCCTTTCCACTTTTAAGGTTCTTTATTTTTCTGATTATAATGTTTCTTGGTATGAGTCTCTTTGAGTTCATCTTATTTGGACTCTATGTGCTTCCTGGACTTGGATGTCTGTTTGCTTCACCAGGTTAGGGAACTTTTACGCCATTATTTCTTCAAATAGGTTCTCTGGCCCTTTCTCTCTTTTCTCCTTCTGGGACTCCTATAATACACATGTTACTAAGCTTAATGTTGTCCCAAGGTTCCCTTAAACTTTCCTCATTTTTGTTGTTTTTTTTCCTGCTTGCTGTTCTGATTTGGTGATTTTCATTACCTTATCACTGATCCATTTTTCTGCATCCACTAATCTGCTATTGATTTCCTCTAGTGCATTTTTCATTTCAGTTATTATATTCTTTAGTACTGATTGGTTCTTTTTTCTATTTTCTATTTCTTTGCTAAAGTTCTTCTCCAGAAGTCAGTCAACATCTTTACGACTATTACTTTGAACTCTTTATCTGGTAAATTGCTTATCTGTTTCATTTAGTTCTTTTTCTGAGGTTTTGTCTTGATCTTTCCTATGGAAGGTATTTCTTTGTCTCCTCATTTGGCTAACTCTCTGTCTTTTTTCTAGGTATCAGGTATATCAGCTACGTCTCCCAGTCTTGAAAGAGTGGCCATATGCAGAAAGTGTCCTGTGTGTCCAGTGGCACAATCTTCCCCAGTCAACACAATGAGGTGCTCCAGGGGTACCCTCTGTGTGGACTGTGTGCCCTCCTGTGTGGTTGGGCTGCAACTGCTGCAGGAATGTTGGTGGGTGGGGCTGGCCCCCAGCCAGGCAGGCTGAGAGTTACAGGTCATGACTGCAGCAGGTGCACTGATGTTTGGGACTAGCCCCCAGCATGACTGGCTATGAGGCCCCACCAGGATGGTTGTGAGTGCACTGTTGTGTGGGGCTGTCCTCCTGGAGCAGGATACATTTTGGAGGAGTGCTGGTGCCAGCTGAGGGGTGAGGTGAGAGCTGCTTTGGAGGACCAGTCAGACTGGGTGGGGCTAGTACGCAGGGAACACCTGGGCAGGACACATGGTGTTGGCTTGGTTGATGGAAAGTGACAGATATGATATCCGCTAGTGCCACGCCAGCTAGTTGGGAGTTAAAAAAAAAAAAAAAAAAAAAAGGCATCTGCCAGCACTTCCATCCCCAGAGAAAGTTCTACTAGATCCCTATCCTCCCAGCACATGCCCTAAAATTAGTCAATGAATCTCCTTCTTGCATGACCCAGGTGCTTTCCAAGCTGCTGCCTCTGAACTGTGACTTGGAGTGAGTGATCTTATCTGAAAGCCCTTCAAGACCTGTTTCCCACAGCCGTCAGCTCTCCTGGACATAAGTCCTATTGGTTTTCAAAGCCAAATATAATGGGGGCTTGTCTTCCCAGTGCAGATGTCCCAAGCTTAGGAGTCTGATGTTTGACTCAGAACCTCCACCTCTCATGAGGTACCTCCAATATTGTGATATCCTTCCCACTTGTGGAACACCATGCCAGGGATGCGAGTTCTGACTAGACCACTTTTCTGTCCCTCCTACCTGTATTGATATGGCTTTTTCTTTATATTCGTAGTTGTAGAACATATGTTCTACGAGTCTTCTCTTCATTCTCAGAGATAGTTATCCTATGTGTAGTTGTAGTTTTGCTGTGTCCATGGGAGAAGGTGAGATTGGAATCTCCCTCTCCACCATCTTGATCCAGATGTCCCCTCAAATACATTTCTATATATGAAGCAAAGTATAATTTGAAACTCAAACCTACGTATCAATACTCCAAAATAGTAATATTCATTTACCACTATAACAAAATATGTACAGGATCTATAGCTGAGAACTATAAAAATCTGATGAAGTAAATCAAATAAGACTTAAAAAAAAAAAAAAGAAGACTGGGAGGCTGCAAAAGGACTGATGGGCTGCTGCCACCCATGGGTTTAGCAGGCATGGTAGGAATTTTATATTGGATTTGATTAACATTTACAAGTACAATCAATATGCTAATGACTTCAACCAAGTTACTGATGAGATTGTTTTGTGATTTGTGTATTATAACACTGACCCAAGCTCATCAAGCAAAATGGAATGTTCATATAGCCTCAATATTCTGTGCAGTTATATTTTCTGGCAGGTCTTTGATCAAAGTCACAAATCTCAGTATACAAGAAATAAAATTATAAGCTTAAACTAATGACTATAGCTTATCACTCACCAATTCCTCAAACCTCAGGTCCCAAAATGAGTATATATGTTTATACAGATACTCTTTACATCTTGCAAATAGTAAGTTATTATGATTCTCTGTTAATACAGAGGGGAATGTAAGCTATTGGGCTGGCCAAAAAGTGCGTTGGGTTTTTCCGTGATGTTAAGGAAAATCCCAAATGAACTTTTGGCCAACCGAGTATCTGCATCCCAACAAATGATATATACCAGTAGAGATAATCCATTGAGGGCAAGGGCCAAATCCTATTCATCTTCAAAGGTGCAACATAGACTTGGTTGCCACAGAAGTTTGTTCAATGAATGAATGTATCAATGAACAACAAGAAGTATACAGCTCTAGTTGTTTAATAAGGGAAAGCCTCTTGAACTTTTTGTTTTTTGCGGTACGCAGGCCTCTCACTGTTGTTGCCTCTCGCGTTGCGGAGCACAGGCTCCAGACGCGCAGGCTCAGCGGCCATGGCTCACGGGCCCAGCCGCTCCACGGCATGTGGGATCCTCCCGAATCGGGGCACAAACCCATGTCCCCTGCATCGGCAGGCAGACTCTCAACCACTGCGCCACCAGGGAAGCCCTCTTGAACTATTTTTGAACTAGAAATTTGACACCACTGCCAGAGGGACATTCGTATTTTAGTTGCACCTTTGACAGCATCATCCAAACTACTCTTAGGCCAAAAATAACATGGTATCTAGCTTAACAAATTTGAGCTTTCTGATAATAAATAACTGATGATGGTCTAAAATGTTAAACTAATTTTATCTTCCTTTGAATCATGTTTCACAGATTTGAGCATCCTAAAGTAAACTGTGAAATAGGCTCATAATTATACTTATTATTATATTTTAGTGCTCCTTCCTCCCATTCATCACTATTTGTGCAATTCTCTCATTGATGGAAGCCCACCTGTAGATAATACCTCATATTCTGTACCTTTCAGACAACCTCCTAACTCTTACCCAGACTTACCTGGCTAGTAGATAATAATTTATCTGATTAAATAAATTCATCTTTAAAAATAATAAAATGAATATATTATCCAATTTAGGGAAAAAATTACATTTTCAAGAAGGCTTTTAGAAAATGAATACTTTAAACCCAACAGAATTTTAGGGCTGGAAATTGGGTGGAGAAATCTCACATCACATAATGGTAACTACTACAGCAACAGATATATTGAATCTAAAAATATATGATTTTTTTATGTTGCTTTTTTCTTCAAATAAAAAAATTGGAAGAAAATTAAAGTGTCTCTAAGCCCTATGAATACAATCAAAAGACCATTAGGTTAAAAGATAAAACACACACACACACTCACACATACACACACACACACACTCACACATATATACACATACACACACACACACACACACACATACACACACACACACATACCTGTGTGCTGGGAAAAGGCCCCCCCCATTAAAATATTGGAGACTTTTCAGAATAATAGCTGAGCTTTCCATTTTTTATCATTTAAATAGCTTAGATTAAAAAAATAACCCACTTCACATGTTTAATGCATGAAAAACTATGTAAATGAATTCTACTCAGTGATGTAACTAGGTTAGCACGAAGAACCTGAAATTTAATGCTGATAAACAGAAAGTAATACAGTGGGAGCACAAAACTACAAATATAAATGCATGGTAAGATTCATACTTAACATGAGATATGTACTTGAAGCTATACAGGTAAGATGTGCTTTTTAAAACACAATCCAGTTAAAAATACATAAAAATAAATCATAAAAAAATTTAAGTAATCAAAAGTTTTTCTGAGGTTTCTGTTTTTGGCTATCAGACAAATGTCTCTCCACATTTTGCAATAAAATATTTAGTAGAGAGACTCAATAAGGACACACAATTATTTTATCTAGGATTAAATGGCATGAGCTATGAGCATAATACGAAAAAAAAGTGAACCTTACATCTTTGTAGCCTCACAAAGATGGTGAGAGGAGTTTTACAAGAAAGAATGCTAAATATAGACTGGTATCATGCCAATCTAAAATTGCTGTATTCAGCTCAATAAAAAGTGACATGGAAAAGAACATTCATGGGAATGAAAATATTCAGAAAAGATGTCAAAAAGCACTTTTTTTAAAGGAAGCATAAAAATTACATGGCAATTCTACCTAAAGTAGTTTTTGAGAAAAAATCTTCTGCAGTTAGTCATAAGGGAAACAAACCACAATGATAGTAAGAATCCAAAAAGAATGAACTACATTCTCATGTCTTTCATCATGTTTGCTTGTGGGCATAAAATTTTCTTGAAAACTAAAATGCAGTAAGGACTAAAGTGCAGAGAAAGCCTTATTTCCTTTTACTTAATACTCAGAAAAGAGCAAGGGACTGTCAATCATGAAATGATTCTTCAAAAATGTATGGGTGTGTACACACACACACACACACACACACACACACACAACTTTTAAAACCAATGCTTTTTGTTGTTGATATAATTAAAGTTCCAGATGGATAACTACTCTCAGTTCACAAAAATGTTTCCTTATTTTCCAGCCCTATAGAATGTTAACTCAACGCTCTGTCACTTATCCTTTGCATTTTACATGAAAATATCTTGCCTATATTTCTCAATGAAATTAACAGTAGACTTTAAAGGCAGGCTATTTCACCATCAAGATCGTAGAAATGTAATATCTGATAAAGAGAAACAGTGTTAAAATTTCGAGGTGATATTTATCACTAATAACAAGTCACTTAAATCGATAAAGTGGAGAATGTGTTAGAACAAAGAGACGCATTGTGACAGATGAGGCACAAACTAGCCAGAGCAGCTGACAGCAAAAGTCCTACTTTCAGCTACAAGGAAGCTGCAGAGAACAGCTCAGGCATCTGCAGGCTTGCCGTCCTTAGGAGGCTATTTCCCTTAGCAATGTTCTCCACAAATTTGTACTGTGGAGCAAATTATATTCACTCACCAGTATTTATATAACATGTATTCTAGTGCTACATACCTAATAGAGGCTCAATAAACATTATTTATGAACTTGAATTAATGAAAATCTATGGTATATATAGTATTTTCAATTCAATGCAAACAGCATCTTCTTCCTAAACATGAACATGTAACAATAATAATTATTAAGTATTCTTTTCATTATAATAATAAAGTATATCATTATATTTATATATTAATTATATATTACATTAATAATTATTATTAAGGGAGAGGAGGAAAAGTTACAGGAGGAAGAAAACAAGAGGAGATAGTAGACTTTGTTAAAAGTATCTGATCCAGATTATTGCATTTAACCCTCACAACAAACCTCTGATAGGCATGTCATGCTTACATCCATCCTTTCAGAAGAAACTGACTTAGAGAAACTTAATGGCCAAGAGCACATAGCTTGTTACCAGAGGAGAACACATCAGCTTACATCTCCCCAATTAAGGACTATTAATGTATACCGCGTTCTCAGCACTGAACAAGGTACTCAAGATATAAACCTGAAGATGTGGCTTCTGCCTTTCACACAGTCTAGTGAGGGGACCATAGAGCTCAGGCATACATACAAATGCTCTATAAACACAGATGAAGGAAGAAACATGAAGAGCTCAAGGAAAACAGAAAATGAGGGATGGAACCAAAAATTAAATGAAAGCAGACCTTGCTGACAAGAAGTTTATATTCTTAGTCTACTAGAAGGAACTACAGCTCACATATAAGGGTCATCCCTACAAAGATGAATCCAATACGTATCATATCATATATCTAATATGTAATAGGAAATAATGCTTTGTAAGTTATAAAGCACTATGTTAAACGTGTTTTAGAAAGGGAAAGAGATAACTCATCTGTGAGGCCAGCAAGTAGTAGTTTCATGATGGTGACTTTCTAGACACCATTTTACCCTCAGTACCTTATGCAGTGCCTGATTCAAAATAGATGCTCAGCAACAACACTGAATTATAAGTGGTCTCAGTTTTATAGCTGCAGTAACTCAAGTTTAGGTGTTTGTCAGCATGTGGTCAGACATTAAATTTAGGGGCTAAGATTGAAATCAAAAGTTTTCTGACTCCAAAGTGTGGGCTTTTTCTAAGGCAATCCAAAGTAAGTGACTAAGATGGTGTTCATGAGAGAAACAAGAATTCTGGAAGTGAGGATTCTCCACTTGGTGGTGATTTTAAAAATGCTACCAAGTAAGTATGCCAGCAGCCTATATAGGATCACTACACTAAGTAGGTGTCACTGTGGCTTGCTGTACAAAAAAACACATGTGGTCATCTAAACAATAAAACTAAAAATAGGTTAATCTCAATTATGTGGATAAATAGCCCATAGAATTAGAACTCATATTGTAATATTGATGCTAGAAGAGCACCAGTTATACAGAATCATAATGCATACACTCAGGAACATTGCTTATTACTAAAATTTTGCTACTGAACAAGAAATTACTAAGTATATTTCACTGTGAGAAATTATCATCTTTGATGTCTTCTAAACAAGGGTCTGGAAGGCACTTAAAAATTTCTCTTCTGTAAGCTTTTTCCTCATATGCTTCCTTTTCAATGAAAGTCTCTCTGATCCCCTGTTTAAAATTTTATACCCCACTGCCTATAGCACCTTCATTATTTTATTTTTACTTCTTAGCACTTAATATCTAATATATTATGTATATTTAAAATTTTTAACTTATTTCCCCCACTAGGATATAAGTCCTACAAAAGGAAATCTTACTGAATGAATTAATGAAGTAAAGTTTCTCATTTTGCAGATGGAAAAATGGAGTTGAGATGTGCTCTATGACGTCTCAGGCCTGGACCAAAAAGAATTTCTTAAGTTCATCTCCTGTATAGAATGTTATCAGGACTAAGGCCTTTAATTCTGGGTAAGGTTGGAATCATATCTGAGTGTCAGGAAACAGTAGGAATCTTCAATGAACCTAAACTGGGATTTCAGAAATGTCTGTGTGGGTCTGATACACAGGTCAAACGAATTGAGAAACTTTGTTATCAAAAGAAACTGAGAGTATCATTTAAATAGAACATAGCCTAAGAGAAGAGGGAGCCAGACACGTTGAATTTGACCTAATAAAAAAGATTTAGTCACGGGAGAAGAAAGGAAATTATCAGTCAAGAGTGGAACCAGACACTCAAATTACCCAGGGTTGTGTTTCACATGTGAGTCCTATGGAGCAAAGAAGTGTTGCAAAGGAACTTGTAAGTAAAACTGAAGGAACTGTCTCAACAAAATGACTAAGGCCTTAGAGCATATGCAGAAACTCTATAGTAAAGTGTGACAGAAAAATTAAAGGGAGGGGGTGTGAGGAGAAGACATTCTTGTCTAGTTTGGCAATGTATTACCATGGAAACAGCCAGAGGCCTCCAGTGCTTCAACTAGGAGACAGGATGGAAACTATGGGCCCAGCAAATTCCTCACAGAATATAGCAGAACCTGAGGGATCCAGTGGCCATAGGATGTCAGGTGGACATAGCATTACCCAGCAAAAGGCTTAGAATCAGGAAAAGAGGAAAGCATGACTATAGGCCAAGTAATAGCTGATTTGTTACCTGACTGAATTTGTGTTTGCACACATGTGAAATAACCTGTCTGGGACGCCTCAGAATACTTAGGAAGCATTTTTCCCAAAGGCTAAGAATATGTATAGACTAGAAACTTTCAATAAAAAATTAAATTTATGTTATTACTATTAATGTGACTCCATTTGTAACCACAGGATAATGAGGCCTATAGAAACTCATGCCAGTGAAAGAAGTACGAAAATAAATTTTAAATTTTTAAAAATAAAGTCTAGTTGTCTAACTTTGACATCTGTGTCAAAGGAAAACATCTACAATGTCATACTTTCAAAACTGAACTTTGGATGTGCAAGTCACAAATATAAAGTGATAATCAGCAAGATTCAAATTCAATGCTTTAAGAAAATTCATATGAATCAGAGTACTCAGGTTGAAACTCAGTCCATAATATTTTGTAATAGTAGGTAGAAGTTAGAAAATGCCATGTAATTATTGCAAATACTTCTGCCACAAGAAATGGACTAGCAAATTCGTTTTAAAAATATTTTTTAAATCAGTTTTATTGAGGTGTAACTCAGGTACAATTAATGCACCCATTTTAAGTGAACAGTTTAATTTGTCAAATATATATACTCATGTAATTATTATCTCAAGATACAGAGCATTTTCATTATCCTAAAATTACCAAAATGCCCCTTTGCAGTCAATATTCTGCATCTTCCCCTCCCTCAGGCAGCCGCTGATCTGATTTCTAACATTGTAATTTAGTATTGCTTGTTTTAGAACTTCATAGAAACAAAAACATATCGTAACTAAACTTTTCCTCTGGCTTTTTTCCATAAGCATACATTTTTCTGAGATTTATTTGCATTCTTAAGTGTGTCAATAGTATTTTGCATTGCTATATAGTACTCCATTATAAGAATACACTACAATGTACTTAGCTATTCTCTACTAAATTCATTTTTGAAGCAGTTTCTTCCATTACCTAAACAGCTCATTCAAAATCTCTCTTTACTTTCACAAACGTAAGGCAACAACCCACCCATTATTTGTAGTGCAGAAATATGAAACTATCAGTCTGGATGCAGATATTTTATATTGAAAACTCAACACCTGGTGGTATGCAAATTACCTAATCTGCATATGTGCCTGTCTGTATGTGCATGGGGGGAGGGGTTTCCAAGTGGAAGACAACTCTAAGGGAAGAAATATTATTAAATTTGTATGTATGTAAATGGCACCATTTACATGGCTTATACTACTGTGTGTTTTGGTGATTGTGAATGTTCTTGTGGATCTGTTCATTTTGTGTTGTTCTGGTTTGAAAGTTTCTTGCAGGAAATAAGAAGCCAAGATGGAAAGGCTTCAGAAATGATTTAAGGAGAGTTATCATCTAGCGGAGAAGCAGATGATATAAAACAGTGCAAACGTGATCCACCTGTTAATGTACCTGTAGTCTTATGTACTGCACAGTATAGTGACATTGCCTTTCGGGAGTAGAGAACAAAATCATACCTTGAGAGAAGGACCACTTACCAATCACCCTGAGGAAAAGACTGTGGAAAGCAACCTCCAAGATAGCCCCAATGATCCCAGCCTCCTGGTATTCACACCCTTTATGATTTCTACCTGTTGTGTGTGGACTGCACTTAGTGACTCAATTCTACTGAATTCAAAGAGGGAGAAGAGATGTTCTGTGACTAGGAGACTAAGTAATAAAAGGCAGCATGACATTTCTTCCCTTTGCTCTCTCCCTTACTCTGTCTCCTGTCTTGTCATGAGCAACAACAGTGAGCCACATGGCAAGGAATGGAGGCTTCTAGCTTAGACCCAGTCAGGTCAGAGTGACAGCATCCCCCCCTCCACCTCTGGTACTTGACTGCAGACTTGTGAGAGACTCAGCCAGAACCATCCTGCTGAAAGCTCCCAGATTCTGGACTCCAGAAACTCTTAGATATGACTGTTAGTTATTTTAAGCCACTGAGTTTTAGAGTAACTTGTTGGGCAGCAACACATAACTAATACAAGGTCTAACCTAGATCAAAAAATGAGAACTCTAGTGGTGAGCCTTAGACGGAAGTGAGTTAGAAACTTCTTACTCTGATAACACTTCCTAGGAGTTAGGTCTGAAACCCTCAGAAACATATGGTTCAATACTTATGGAAAGGGATCTTATGGCAAAGAGTTGTGAGCTAAATGAGGAAGCATCCTACAGTCCCCTGGAGACAAGTCTGAGCCTGTGAACTAAAAGAAATGAAATAGAGCTGCCAACAGTAAGCTACTCTTTAGGTATGCTGAACTGTCATTGTCTCCAAAACTTTAAAAAAGGATGTTTAAAACTACAGCATGTGTGACAAAGTGAGAGAGTGGCATGGACATATATACACTACCAAACGTAAAATAGATAGCTAGTGGGAAGCAATTGCATAGCACAGGGAGATCAGCTCGGTGCTTTGTGACCACCTAGAGGGGTGGGGTAGGGAGGGTGGGAGGGAGGGAGACACAAGAGGGAAGAGATATGAGAACATATGTATATGTATAACTGATTCACTTTGTTATAAAGCAGAAACTAACACACCATTGTAAAGCAATTATACTCCAATAAAGATGTTAAAAAAAAAACTACAGCATGGTTTCTTTTTGTGTGAAATTAAGGGGGGGGCCTGCTTAATGGTTGAGGGAAAGTGTTAAAAGATAGAACATTACAAACATCTCATAAGAACAGAGTTGTGACCCCAGCTACAGGTAACAGCCACGCCAGTTACAAGTGGCCAGTGACCTAATATGTCCTTTGACAGAATATAAAGTGACATGGCACTTTGACAAGTGAACCAAATCAGAAAAACATGGAGTTGAATTCTAAAATGCTGCTTAAACCTAACAGGAACTACTTGGGGATCTTCTTAAATAAAGATGATAATTCAAAAAGCCCGGCGTGGGGCCTGAGAGTCTGCATTTTGAACAAGCTTCCAGATGATATGCATGCCACAGGTCCACAAACTATAATCTGAGTAACAAAGTTTTAGGGCATATGTGACAGTGATTGTCCATGAAGACATAAACAGAGCATTGGAACAGACATTGTTTAAGGCCCCAAATTCCTGCAACTAAAAACATGTAAGCTCAAAGCCATCATTATTTGAATATTATTACAAAAATGACTTTCCTTTATATTTACAGGCTGGTTCAACCTAGACCAACAAGTTTTGTATAGAAAAAAAGAGGGATCTGGAGGTCACCAAGTGGTTTCAGAACCTTGTTTTTGTTCTAAACATGTCTATATTTCTCTACGGATACATCATGCATAATCCTGCTTCAATATATATGACACACTTCATATTAATACAAAGAGCCTGGGAATTCTCTAAGAATTTTGGCAGACAGACATTTTGGAACTTGAGCCAAAGAGATTTTAATGACTATTTTCAAAGGAAGGAAAAGCTTGAAGCAAAATATGCATTTCTATTAAAAAAAAAAAAACCAAAAAACCTAAGCCTATTTGTAACCTTGACTAAATGTGTTTTTTTCTTCTTATTGCTGCGACAGAAAATACAAAATCTACAATTTGAAATCTTACCTCTATCCAGGAAGGTGTTGCTTTTTTTTTTTTTTCTTAATTCAAGTCATTTCTCTCTCATTGCCATTACTGCCCTCTCCTTTGTTTTTAAAAATATACATTCAGTGCGTAGCAAAATCACATTATCATTAAAAGGAGTATTTAGATTTTACTCTCTTCCTAAAAAGAAAAATTAAACTCCTTTTTGAGTTGTGCTTCTATCTTTCCTACTTATTTTGAATTGTTTATATTAGTTGCCATCCATTGTGCAGAATAAGCCTAAACAAGCAGATTATATAATTTCCTTTACTGGCAATTACAGAGGACAGTTTCCTCTAGTTGTGAGAAAGCATGTGTTCTCTACTTTCCTTAAAAATAAATAAAGGAGAAATTAAAGTGCACATGTCTTGAGTACAATTCAACTGGATATTGCTTTTTCAGTGCTTTGTAGTGACAGAGGAAATGACTTTTTATATTTCAATCTTCACTCAACTAAACTCAAAAGAGTAAAGCACCTATAAAATTATGATCACTGATTAATATCAAATCAGTCTAAATGCAAGCAAGGAGCTTAGTATAGCAAAAATAAAGTGATGCTATTTATACCTGAATTTTCAGTTAATTTATGCTCTTTGAACTGCTGATTGCTTTAAGAGAGGCAGATATAAAAATGTCTTCAATAAATTGCTGCATTTCTCAAACAACTTGGTATGTTGTTGGAGTTTTGTGGCTGGCAGCCTAATGGGAACGAATGGCTTACAATCAACTGGGACTGACCCACTTAGGCATTCACACCACCCATCAAATGGGAGAATGCTTCAGAGATACAAGGTCACACCCTTGCCACAATTATTCTGTCTAATGAGGTATCACGAGATGTCTACTAGTTCAAAGGTGTGTGGTAAGGGCAGCTGAGATGAAATATTTTGTATCCTTACACTGAAGTACGGATACACATTTCTGAGTGGGTCTTTGTCACAATATCAAATTAAATGAAAAATGCCACTTCTTTATGAAATCATTTGCACTTTAAAGAGGTAGAAGTGATACAAATTTTACTTTCATGTTGTCTAGAAGTGAAGAAAAAAAAAAAAAACCCTCAGGAGAGGTTTTTTTTTCCTCCAAAAAAGCTCAATGACAGGTTGACTTAATTACTCAAATGGTAATTTTTTATAGTAGATAATTAGATCATATGTTAACCTCAGAATGTAAAATAACCAATTTGCTTACATTGTGTGGTTCTTGTCTAACTCTGTAGAGGTACCATTTTCAGAGTGAAAAATGAGGCTTAGGTCAAATGAAAGCATCCATTAACATATTATTGTCTCCACAGAAATCCAGAGGAGTGTATTAATTATCTAGGCAGCTGATCTAAAGAAGTTTTTTTATTGTTAATTGCTAATTAAAGAAAATCAATGGTAAAAGTTAAAAAATAAAAACATAGATGAACTATAAAAGATAATGAGGCAATTTACAATTAATTGAATAGTTTTACATGAATTTTCCCTCAAATAACCAATAATTAATTCCAAATAAGTTGGAAAAATCAGTGACAATTCATTAAGCTATCTTGGCTTTAAATTTCTACAAAGTGAAGCAAACATAACCAAGGCTTTTCAGAAAGATATGTTTCCTTCTCAGTTCACTCACCAAATAAGCTGATCTTTTACAGGCAGTTGGGTTTTGCTTTTTGGCTCATATTGCTGGGTAGCTTCGGGGTCATAACTATGCCTTAAATACAATTTGCCCACATTATTAATAGTTCTGGGAACTTTTTTATTCAATCTGTGGATGTTATAAATAAATTATAATAAATTTATATAATAAATTTTTTATATAATAGATTAAAATTAGAATTGTGTATGTATCAGTGAGAAGCATTAACTAATTTCCAAAGCCCACCTTAATGTGCGTTTTAAAATACTTTCCCTACAAGCTACAGCTACTTTATTTAAAAAAAATAAATAAATAAAACCTAATGAATGTACCAAGTGCTTTTTTCCATAATAAATCTAAGACTTTAAAAATTAAGAACATAACATGATGATCTCATGTAATGAGATAAAAAATGCATATGCATTAGTCCACTGTATATTAATTATGTTCTATACATTCTAAAAGAGAAAGGATGAGATATTGCCATTACCCCTACCTCTTTATGCATATTATTTGTAATGTGATTTTAAAAATAATTGAAACTATTTTCCTTTCAAATATTTTCTTCTAATCCCTGATAATCACAGTCACATACATACAAACATACACCTTTATTTATACCTACATTTATGTTCTGACTTAATTCTACAAAAACACCTTAAAGGTAAGTAATAGGATTTCTGCTTTACAGATGAAAAAATTCAAGTTTGCTGACATTAGTAACTGGCTGAAGACCAAGAATCTAATAATTAGTAGAGCTAGAATTGATCTGAGTTTCACTATTTCTAAAGTCTAGGTTCCTAATCAATTTAACTATTAAACACTATGCTTAAAAATAGTGAACTGCTTACTTTGTTATCAAATTCGTTAATCATTTATTTTGTTATAGAATGTATATTGAACAAAAAGAAGTAAAAGTTGTCAAAACTTCCCAAAAGCACTTAATTATGTTTATATGTAGCATATTCATCACATCCACAGCCACATATGTTGTGTGTTTGTGTGCATATGTATATATATATACATCTGTGTATATATATACACACACATATGTTTGTTAATCTACTCACTCACATTTAATGAGTCCATGTCATACACAATTAGATTAGGCCCTCATAGTCTAGCAATTACTAAGATAATTTTTTTCTAAAATAATATTTTTTGTGTGGTTATAAACAATGATCAAAATTTAAAGAGAGCATAAAATAAAAGGAAACAAAGAATAAGCATACATATTACAATGATTGTATACTATTTCCTATGGGCTTCATAATTTAATATGTACATTAATTATTTTCGTTAAATGGAGCACTGGTTAAATTTACCTTTGACTCCAAATTGGGTATAATGGTGAACACCTTGAAGAGCTGGTAAAATGTGAAAAATGAGAAGCTAGCAGTCAAGAATTGAAGTTACAGAAAAATAACTTATTTTGTTAGGAAATATATAATTTATACATATAAGAATTAGTTAAACTATAAGTTACAAGCCTCACAGTTGTTCAGAGTATTTGAATTTACTATTAGAATAACATTCGGTTACAGGGTATGAGAATAAGTATAACATGGGCAAACATGATATATCTGACTGGTAATAAAGACCAAGTCCTAGGTAGTATATGTAACTTTTGACAAGTAAATCAAATCAAACATGAAAAATTTATGACTGTTTCTAAAAAGAATGATCCAAAAAGGCTAAAGACATTGTACAGCTATCTTTGTATCATGACTATTAATGGATTTTCTCTAGTTACATCATGGTCTTTGATTTATTTTTTGCTATTATACATAGCAAATGAGACACAAAGTATTGCATGAAAAAACATGCTTCATTACCAACAGCACAGATAATAAGAATATAAAAGGCTCCCTCGGGCTTCCCTGGTGGCGCAGTGGTTGAGAGTCCACCTGCCGATGCAGGGGGACACGGGTTTGTGCCCCAGCCCGGGAAGATCCCACATGCCGTGGAGCGGCTGGGCCCGTGAGCCATGGCCACTGAACCTGCGCATCCGGAGCCTGTGCTCCGCAAGGGGAGAGGCCACAACAGTGAGAGGCCTGCGTACCGCAAAAAAATAAATAAATAAAAAAGGCTCTCTCAAAATTTCTCCCGCAAATATACTATTATTTGGTGACAAGACTGTCCATTAAATTATTTAGCATATACAAATACACATGTTAAGTAGTTTATTTGGTACCAAATAATAATATATTTGGGGAAGAAACTTGGGGGGAGCCTTTTTAATGCCCTTACTTATTATCTGTACTATTGGTAATGAAGCATGTCATTACTTGGTATAATGATTGTCCCTGAAGGTTGTTTAGAATATGCAGATACATGTGTTAAACAGTTTATTTGGCACCCAATAACATATTTGGGGAAGAAATTTTGGGGGAGCCCTTTTATGTCCTTGCTTATTATCCATACTATTGGTAACAAAGCATGTTATATTTTGGTACCAAGACTGTCCATTAAAATTTTTAGCACATGCAAATATACTTGTTAAATACTTTATTTATAGCCTGTAATAATTTAATAACTTGTTTGATTTTTTTCTATCCAGAGCAAACTGATAAAAAACTATTCTTTGTATAAACATACATTGAGCACTATCAGAGTTTCATTCTTCAAATGAATTTACTGAACTAATTCAATGAGTCACCATTTGACTCTATGAAGAAAAACTGGCATTTTATTAACACTGAAATACCAAATGAACAGAAATCAAAAAATGCAGTTGGATTCATTTAAGATCCATTTTAAAATAATGCATGACTTGAAACTTTTTTAAGGCATTAAAACAGCACATTTTAGATTAGAAAATATTTTTAATTAAAGCATCCTGCACTTCAACAGCAAGTTCTATAATACAACTGCAATGGTAAGCAAAGATTTCATTAACTTCCGCCAGAAGTCCCAGATTTAGGAATATCGGCTGTAATTAGAAAAATTAAAGCTACACTTCAGTATTAATTGAAATTATTAAAGTGTTTACTCTTGCATTATTTATAGCTAGAATGTCAGCAAGAAGCATTTTACACCTTCTCATAAGTAATTCTACAGTGTATATTAACAACATAACATGACTTCCATTGAATACTGGGTCTTTCCAGATGGGCCTGCTATAAGTTACCATTTTATTCTGATTCCCTGGACAACTTCATAAAAATTCTTCCCTGGGAAAGCATGAAGACTAATGCATTCCTGATGGATGGGTGTGATGCAAGATTCAGGCATTTGCTGCCCTCATCAAATTTACCAGCAGGATTCACCAGAAACCAAGATAGTCTTATCAGACAACTGCACTGTGTATGGAGTGACCAGCAAGCTACAGATTGAGACTCAGTTTTCTAAAGGCAGAAAATTTTACAAAACCTGAAAACACATGGATTATAACTGTAAAGTATCAATTCTATGTTTTTATTAACTCATTCTTTGATTTCATCCCAGACACTGTATTCATTTTTATCTTAAGTATTACGTATTTTGAATTTCTTAGCTCAAAGTAGATGTGTCTTCGGAGAAAGGAATTGACCTACTGTCATAATTTAAAGCAAGTAAGACTCAGCCCATGATTTCTGTTTGTGAGCTCAACCCACACAGCACAGATAAATTCACTATCATGGATGGAAAATGAAGGTTAAAAAGAAAAATTAGCTGCAACAATTTAGCAATCTTCTTTAAAGTTTTACATTTTTAGGTGATTCTCTGTATAAAATACATTAAAATTTTACAGAAGTCCAGACACATTCTCTATTGCACAGTAGTCTGAAATGTCAGTTAAGTTACCTGGGTTCTAATTTCACATTTAATTCTCAAAAAATAATTATAAAAACTTGGTATTGAATATCATGGAGCCTCTTGTTCATTATTAGTAATACTAAATGTTTTCACCTAGACTTTTTCTTGCTAATCCAAACAACAGAATAGACAACAAAATATCTCAACTACCTATTCTAGATTCCGAGTATAGAAAAGTTGTGCAAGATACAAAGAAAAGAAGGGAGACAATGTTAAGTTCTCACCAATTTTTTAATAAGATGTAAATAACTAAAGTGGAGAATACTAACTCCTTCAGTATCTGTTTTCCTCTTCCTCCTTTTAATAGAAGCAACTCCCCAATTTAGCTAGTGACCTGGCCACCCAGCTAGGCACTATATTTCCCAGCTTCCCTTGCAGCCAGATAGGACCATATGACTAGATTCAATGCGACTGGAATGGAAATTCCCTTAAAGCAACGCTGTTTCCCTTAACTTCCTATCTATTTATTATCTAAATTTGACCCTGAAGATAAGGACTCCTCTCTAGGTAATGGCTGAGCAGCAAGATGGAAGAAACCTGGGTCCATGAATGTCCTTGTGAAACAAGTGTCATCCCATCAGCCTGAGCCACTCAACTGAGGACTATTATGTAAGAAAAATATTTCTATTTCATTTCAGATACTTTGTTTTGGGGTCACACAGTTATAAAGGTTTAATGTGTAATCTAACTTGTACAATGTTGAATGCTGACTCTTTATAATTATTTACTACTGATTTATTTTTTGAAGTGTACCATCTGGGTTAATAAGTATTTTAAATTCATTTAATTTTAAATCAATTAGGAATACCGATAGATGAGCCAAAATGTGGGCGATAGGCTCTGGAATTCTTAGATTGGTTACTCTATGGGAAAAGACAAACAAATGAACAACAACTGCTTACCAGGACAAATACTGCAACTTTTTTTCAAAGTTTGGTCATGAATATTTTATAATTTTCCAAACTCTTCCAGTGATCATGTGGCTTTTAAGTTACTTAATCACAGAACTCAATTCTGAGATTTTGCATGGATCGCAATAACTCAAGATTACTCTATTTTCCAAAAAAATAGGCATTTTTTCCCCCTGAGTTTTGTGACTTTTTCAGCAATAACATCTTGATTCTTTCCTCTTCTGCTCAGCTTTCCCCCTTCCCAGTCCTTCCAATCTCCCCAACAGATCAGACTCAATAATTATCAGCTTTAGTTACTGATACAAAGAAACAGACCCAATAAAATGGGTTCTTTAGACCACAGAAATATATTAATATGGACCCAATCAATATTTTTGCAGTCATCACATTATTTTGGATGTGTAGTCTAAAAAGGGGTTCATGCAATATTTTCAAAGGTCACTAAAAATGGAAGCTGTGATTACATGCTTACTTCATCTTATGATATATCACTTTAAAATCTGGGGTACCTTTCCTAAGACAAAATGGATTTTAAAAATCAATGATTTTTTTCAAGCCCTTGTATAAACAAATTTCCTTAAAAAATAATTTCTACCTGGTAATTCAACAGAAAAGCAGTCATATGTTATCAAAATATCCAACAAAGGTTTTTCAGAAGTTCTTAATATCAAAGCTACATTGTAAAAACATACCATGAACTGTTTCCCTTTTTGATCTGCAACATTCTCTTCAAGACAGATTTCATGTTATACAATGTGTGCCACGATCCTGGAAAGTGCACCCAAATTCTTAAGATTGATGACAGTAACTACATACATGCCATACCCAACAGATGTTACAGTAGCATTTCCAGCAACAAAGACCTGGAGCCCAGCCAAGCTGTGAGCAGCAGAGTCTGTTCTTATGAGGGCTGGGCTACAGTAAGAAACCCACACAGTTCCAGGATGGTAAGCCAAAGGAGGCTGACCACTTTGGAGTTGGCAGGGGAAACACAACATAAAATTTTGCTAGAGATCATTACTTTGTATGGCAGATACTGGCCGCTGCTGGGAATCAACAGAAAACTGATTGATTTGTTGTGCAGAAATAATATAGTAGGTGGTTCATCTTGAGCAAAGCCACAAAAAAAAAGAAGTCCCTCAAATTTGGCATTCTATTGTATATATGTCATTGACTGGAAAGGATACTCATGATACTCTGAAATCAGATTCAAAATTAGTGTATGAAGGACACATACATGTAATAGTGCAAAATTTGAGAAGCCTCTTCAACAAGGAAAAAGCAATTATAAATCGTCATCATCGTTATCATTTTCATCATAAGCTTCCTAAATTATTCAGTTGTTAACTTCAATATGTTTATATGGCTTTATTATAGAGTACATAGTGCAGCAGGGGAGAAGGCAAGACATAATGATGAAAAGGTTGCAACCTGAGTCAGGAAGGCCCATTTATGGTATACTAAGTTTTCCTTTTAACATTATACTCCAGGCAATAAAGAATCTTTTAATGCTTTAAGCATGATCAGATTTGCATTTTGGAAAAAAAAAAATCTTTTGGTGGCAGAGAAAAGAATAGAGGAGATAAGGTAGAAGTGGGAAGACAGGAAGTAGTCATCCATGTAAGATTTGTGCTATGGACTGAATGTTGCCTCCTTCCAAAATTCTTATGTTGAAACCTATTCCCCCATGTGATGGTATATGGAGGTGGGACTTTTAGGAGGCGTAGGTCATGAAGGTAGAGCCGTCATGAATGGAATTAGTGCCCTTACAAAGAGACTGCGGGGAGCTCCCCTGCCCTTTCCACCATGTGAGAATACAGCAGGAGGAAGGCTGCTTACTAACCAAGAAATGGGCTCTCACCAGACACCAAAACTGCCAGCACCTTGACCTTGGACATGCCAGCTTCCAGAACTGTGAGGAATACATTTCTGTTGTTTATAAGCTACCTAGTCTATGGTATTTTTGTTATAGCAGCCTGAATGGAATATGACAATTTGGTAAGACCCTGAAGCAAAATTATGGCATGGGGGAAATTTTAGTAAATAATACAGGGTGGGCCTGACAGAGCTTGGTCACTAATAGTTATCATTTTTGTGGTAGGACCCCACTGAGATAAAGGTGGATGCTGGCACAAATTTGATGAGACAACCCAGACCTTTAAAAAACTTTACTCTCTTGAAGTTGCAGATTCTGCTTATTTTAGCTAATTTTCTGCACCTATTACATTTGTTTGCCTGCAGAGATCTAATCCAAGGTATCTCGTATAACCCATACTGTATATGCAAATTATACTGTATATAATGAGTATATTACATTTTAATAATAATTAGGACTACCCGTTTAAAAACACTTCGAATCTGAAGATTATGTCTTCTTTGTTCATAAATCAAAAGAAATAAAAAGATATTATTGCCAATGTGTGAAAGAGTCCAGGGTTTCTTTGTTTTTTAATTCTGACCACTGCTCCTCCTACAAGCTTTTCAGGGACAGAAGGCCAAACCCTTGCTTGTAACAAGCATTTTAACAGTTTAGCAGTCCTACAAAGGTCTCCAGGGGACAAGTTTACATCACAGGACTGCCCAGTCTGGCACATTTTCTACTCCTCAATTCTCACTTTGAAAGGAAAATCCATTGAATTTTCTTGGCAAGTAATCAGAACACCTTAGGGAGGAAAGACTTTAGGAAGACCTTGGGGGGAAAAGATAATCCAATAAACTTGTTCATTAAGTGTTTCCATACCTTTCACACCTGTAAGGAAGAGGTTTGTGCCTCTTGAAAGATGAGTTATAAAATAACTTTAACTTTCTATTTTTGGTATTATGTATTTCCCCCAATATAGGGAACATGGGATTTTTTGTATATGCTTTGCCATCTTGTGGTATTAATTAAAATTATAACTTGACAAATGTACAGCTAATATTTTATTCAGTTTGATTTTTAAAACGTCACCAATTTCTGGTAATTTTACAGAACATCTGAGATATTTCTCATGTCCTTTCAAAATTAGGGCACCAGATTTCCACCAATAAGCATCGAGCATTTCTCATGTATTAGAAACCAAATAAATGTTTACTAAGATTATTTTATTCAACCTTTCTAAATTTGGTTAATGTACAGGTAATAGTTTCACTTTTCAATTCTTATAATCTTAAAATTAAATCATGATTTATGCTGTAACTCATATTCCCTCAATTTAAGTTTCAAGTAAGCAGTCATGCAAAAATTCAGGAAAAGTGATCAACACACTGGAAAAAAAAGAAAAGCAAAAGTCGTTTACTATTGCCATCAAACGAAATTTACAATGAATTTAATCCAATGTGATGTAATGGTGTAAATAATACCCATACTACATGGCAATGAGACATAAATAGTAAGAGTTCACAAAAATAATTGTAATTAAAATGACTCTTACAGGACCAATGTTTGGTTTTCCTCTTCTTAATTTCTTTACTGCTTATAAACAGCAACACTTATACTTTGTACCAGTTAGTTATGCCAGTCTCATGTCATTATGGGAAACATTCATTAAAGTACTGGTAGATGGGGCCCTCTTGACCCTAAATCTCACTCCATGGTACATCCTGAGCTCATCTTCCCTGCCTTTTCATTTCTATTCCTCTATACCTTCTACATAAGACAAACTGACTCACACATCTTGGTTGATTCTCAAAAATTGTGGCTCTTGGTCACCAGTCACTACGTGTAACAAGGTATGTAAAAAGCTGATACAGCATAAAATCTATGGCCAAGAAGGGGCCTGCCTGTTTGGTGGGAACCACCTTGCTCAACCTACTCCTGAGAAGGGACCTGAGCTTGGAGGGACACCACTGGCAAAAACAGAGAGCACATCAGGTTCTCTTTCTACCAGATCAACACTCTCCAAGGAAGAAAAGAAATAGACACTACTATATATAAAATAGATACCTAATAAGGACCTACTGTAGAGCACAGGGAACTCTACTCAGTACCCTGTAATGACCTATATCGGAAAAGAATCTAAAAAGGCGTGGGTATATGTATATATATAACTGATTCACTTTGCTGTACAGGAGAAACTAACACAACATTGTAAATCAACTATTCTCCAATAAAAAATTTTAAAAAAAGAAAAGAAAAGCAATACACTATAAAGCATTTGCACAGTCCTTACCCACTCAACTTTGGCAAGAGCTATCTGGAGATAGTTGGCCTTGGTGTGATTTGTCCTCACTTCTTTGTTTCCCTGAGCAACACTTCTACAGTGTTCCATTCCTGTATGTTATCATTTACTTACAATAATTTGTGTTGGCTTCATTTTAAAGGAATTGTATCATAAAAGCAAAGCTGGGATACCTCATGTTTTCCACATTTGATATATAAAACCTATGCAATTGTGGAATTCTTATATACTGATGTTGTACATATGCGAGAACATATTGTAAATCTATGTCAAAATGTCAATATAGCAAAGTGGTTTAAAATGTGGGATGTGCAGGCAGAGCACAAAGGTGCTTCACTTGATATGCTACAATGGGCAAATTTCCCTTGCTTCTATGAGCTTTAGTTTCCTCATCTGTAAATTAAAGATAATAACTGTACTGATTCCATGGGGCTGAGGTGAGAATAAATGAGTTAATGCCCATGAAGCCCTTAAAATACTGACTGGCATACATTAAAGAGTCAATAAATGTTAGCTATTATTATCACCTCCTATCTTAAGTTTTTTTCAGAGCTCATGAGAAGATTCCACAGAACCAAAAAATTCCAAAACCCATGATGCCATCACTGATTAGGGAAAAAAATTGCTTCTTTCTTTTAATGTAATAAGAAGTGATGACTAGAACCATAAGAAGTGATGGACTAATTATGAAATGTAGATTGTTATATCGATGAGAGCGATGACTGAGATGTAATGGAACTGCACAATACAAACAATGCTGTAATCTATTAACAAATCTTAACAATATACACTTTTATATTCTCACGTGACCAACAGAGTCATCCCTGTGTAACTGTGGCACCGGGTTCCTATTAAGATCAAAGGAAATGAGCAAAAAAGGGAAAGTTGGCAGTAGAAATAGAAATGGGAAGAGATACTCAATTCCTATTGAATAAGGGAGAAAGGAAGCCTGCTCTAGTAGGAAACATATGATCTCTTCTGACCTAGCTCCATAAACGGATTTGTCTCCAGGTTCAGCCTATAAGATTTCACACCAAAACAAATATTGCCTGAAATTTCTTTCTCTGAAAACAGCATATATATAAACACACACACACACAGAGCATATATATATTGTCTATATTATATATATTACATTTAGAATATTTCTTTAGATGTACTACTTCAAAAAGCCAGTAAGTATCAATGTGTCTTAGGGAATGTGTAATTTATGATATTAAATCTGGCAACTTTCTACAATGGAGGTGGTCTATGGGAAAATAGAAAGCACTAAAAAAAAAAAAAAGCACAAGAGGAAGGCATGCCATCCTGAGGGGGAGGGAAATGAGACACTGAAGTGCTGAATTCAATCCTGAGAGCACACAATTCTACCACAAGAAAGCCCTGTTGTCTTGAACCACACAGGTATAAATGATGAGGCTAAGACATGTCTTACAGAGCTAACCACATATATTTCCTAGGAGAAAACAAATGGATAGCACAAATGACACAGAATGAACACATCCATTCAGAGGAGAAGCCACCAGACATCCTTACACACTAAAATTACAAGCAATGATCCACTGCAATAAATACCATTAATAAATATTAATTAAGAACTGAGTATATTATAAAATAAAATGGAAAATAACAAATGATGGGAAGATACTTTCCTATCTTTTTAACGCACATAGTCCAGCATTAAAATTTAGAAATGTAAAAGTTTCCTTGAAGGTGAAACAATACACTATCTCAGGACAGTTTTTCAAATATTACTGTTGAGTAGTACAGTATCTTTGATAAGGGCTCTTAAGGAGAATAAAAACAGAAACTCTTTAAAATTATATTAGAAACTAGAGAAATCAAGAGGTGAATTTATGGTAATTTTTTAACTCCAAAGATATCTAACAATCCAAGTAAGTTTCTAAACATTTAAATTACACTTTTGTCTTCCTCTTTGGTTATTTGATCCAAAGTACATATTATAAGACCACTTAGGAAAATAAGTCACACAGCAAAATGTACAGGTAGAATTTCCTCTCTTTTTCTCTGTTCTCTTTCCCCGTAAAACCAATACACTTCTCCAATGATGCTTTGGTTACAACTGAAACAACACGATCGTTGACTATAACTTGTATTGTATCCCATGAATTTGGAAATACAAGGGACTGGTACGTGGACTATAAACTGCTACAGTGGTCTGGAGATTTATTTGTGTTTTCCATATCCTGTCAATATAAGGAGGGTAGAGTGATACGCTTATCATACCCTACTGCCTGCCTCTTTGGAACTTTGGAGAGTGGGGAACATGACCAATTAGCATTGGAGTGATACAGCTTTGAAGATGTTGAAAGATGTCAACTTTGCAGTGGAATACAGCATAGCCTACAGCTGCTACATAAGCAAAAAGGATTCCACCCAGCTTCTAGAAGAGATGCCTCTGACTCAGGATGACAGCCAATGAGCAGGGGGAGATGATAAAAGAAGCCACGTACCGAGAAATTTTCCTGTGATTTAAGAGAAGAGATTCTTTAGGGAGATTATATTTTCTCCATGGAATAAAAAATTAAAAAAAAAATTCTTGATAATGGGGAAACATTTCATAAGAATATAAGATGGTCGCAATTTGGGCAATTTTAACTTGCTACCTTACGAGTGTTTACTCAGCGTTGCTTGGAACACTGGAGACAATAAATATTTGGGGATCAAGTGTTATATGGGTTATGCCGCCATGTGGTACATATTGCATAATCCTAACTAGTGATTCTGACTTGAAAATATATCCAAAATGGGAAATAGAAGAGAATGTTACTTCTAGGAGTAGTGCATACAGTGCCTGTATTTTCCTGTCCTTGATTTTTGTGGCAAAATCAAAGAGGAATTAATACAGATCAGGAACTGATAAACTAACCTCCTTAACAGTTCCAGATGGATACAAGGTAGCAATGGCAAAACCTGGGACTATGGCACAGTGAAGGTATGAGCCAGATTCCCTGTTAATCTGATGACCATTTACTCCAAGGTGAAAAGTCATATCTCAAAGTTTGAAACCAATTTGTGGGAAGAATAAAAAGTGGAAGAATGTGGCTTCTAAGGCAAGATTAACAATTCTCTCCTTTCTTCCATCCTCTCCGCTCTGCATCCTTCATTCTACCTCTAAGTAGAATTTATGATCTTGATCCTAAAGATTCTAGGTCACTGTACTTGGACAGCATCTCAGGGATACAGCATGGATGAGTATTTTTTTTTCCCTACCTAAATAAATATCTTGGACAAGTGGCCTAGAACAGTTCATTTACAAATAGGAAACACTCTACTGCTCTTATTTTTTCTTGGTCTGCATTCTAAATTAACCTTTTCTAGAACTGGAAAGAAGCTATGTTCTAGGCCTTTGTCCCAAGACCATCTAATGAAAGAAACAGGAGTATATCCTATGATACAAATCCCATAATACATGTGTTTAGTGGGTAAGTAGTAAAGAGGTCTATGTGCACACATGCTTGCCAGGCTTTGTTCTCTGTTCTTGTAGCTGCTGAAAAGGTCTATTTTTCAACAGTACAAACTATAATTGAGAAATATAACTTTGGGTAGTCTTTGAAAAGTATAATTCACAGGGGTCCCAACACAATAAATGTATTAATAGACTTGTGTAGCTGATTGCTTACATATTTGCATTCTTAAAATGGATTTTTTGTAAAAGTTCACTAATTCTGCATTTAAGTGTAATATTTTTTGTTCTTTGACAAAGTAAATCAGATAGCATCATATATGCAATGAATCTTACAAAAAGACATCCCAGTTAAAATTATACACATTTAATTTGAGGTTAAAGATGGCTACTTTTAAGTCACCAACCATGTTATAATCAAATATGAATCTGTTCCTTTCCTTTTTTAGCACCTAATGTAAGTACATACACTTAACCAGGTAAGTAAGGTCCATAATAGCACATGTAAAAGAACAGTGATTATGTTCTCTGCAATTCTATACATTTCAACCTTAAGAATATTTAATTATTACAATGTGGTTTTTAGAAAATATATGAAATTATTACAAGGCGAATATGGTATATTGTTGAAATTTCATTTGATTTAAGCACTAGTCAGAGAGCAATTTGATACAGTACAGCCTAATATATGTTCTCTGTTGACTACTCAATTATTGTATATACACTTCTAAACTTTTTAAGCACACTATTTTCACTAATTTCCATCTTGAACAGATGCATTTAAACACACACACATACACACAGGCACACATGCAAATACACACAAAGAAAAGCAAATATACTCTATAATTAATTAGCCATAAAATTTGCATTCAAAAGTAAACAAATTTTAAATATAGCATGATCTCCCGGTCTCCCATGATTTAAAATATAAAACATTTATAAAAATATAGGCCACATGCTACCATTCAGAGATTTCTGTCAGAAAAGGAAAGGACTGGGCACACTGATTTTCTTAGAGGGGAGGAAGTTTCCAATTTCATCAGTTATATAACATGAATTGTATCTAGATAAATTGTATCTACAATTTTTAACTGTATAAATTATTGGCTTTTTCTATTTTAAAAAAAGCACTTAAAATTAACACCATATGTGTTCTTTCTCTGTGTTCATTTTCCATGATGAGAAGTATGATCACTATAAAATATTTTTAAATGAAATGTATCCTACATCATCAATGAGATTTTTTTTAACTTATATTTTACTAACGAGTATATAAATGACTGTCGGTGTGTTTTCTTGCCCATGTAGTATCTTAGATACTATTGCTCTGTGATGGAAAGCCTCTCTGTAAACTTCGGAAATTTATGTCACCTTTATAGTTTTTAATCTTTGAAGTCTTTAGTTTTGTCTTTAAAATATAGGGGTTGAAATAAATTCTTCTATGGTTTCTTCTAGCTGTGACATCTATAACAGGTATCACAGAAAAAAATATGAGTTGACTTCAATTGTGCATATTTATCTAAACATTACATTGTAAGATAGCTTACGTGAAGTAATTAAGAGAAGTAAAAAGGATGTTAAAAGAGACTAAGCAATTCCTCTTATTTTTACCTTCTCATACCCTCTGGTATTGAATAGAGTAACAAATCCAAAAACACTTATTTATACGATATTCTTTCAGTAGCAAGAGGGAAGGGTGGTTTAGAGAAAATTTAATCAACCCCCTTCCTTCCATAATCTCCATCCTCCTCCTTTAAAACCACTCCAAATAAACATTCAATCTACATAGCAACAGTGTCCAAGCACTTCCAACATGGCTTCAGAACAATTTCCTTAGCCACCCTTCAAACAAGATGGCTGCCCCAACGCCTACATAGATTCTCAAGCTGCCATAGTGTAATCCAACAATTTACTAAACACTAATACTAACTATATTAGTAATTACATTAGCTTGTTTCTCAGATTTTGTTACTGAAATATTTTCAGACTGTAGGCCAATTTCTCTACAGAGAAGAAAACCCAGGTACAGAGAGTCCAGGTTACCTCCCTGGGGTCACACAGCCAATTATAACGGTGAGAGGAAAACTCAATACTTCTGATTCTACAATCACGTAAGTGTTCACTTTGTGGGTAATGTTCATTTTTGGCTCTTCATTCATTTTCCTTCATTCAACACATTTTTAAAGGGTTTGAAGAAACATAACCATTATTGCAAGTACAGTTAACATATACATTGTTTAACTGGACCAGTGGAAATCCATTTATTGTTCATGGATGGCAAATTGCTTTTGAAAAGCCTGATTAAAACTGACTGAACTGACAGTAGTCATAAAAAATTGCATTTAAATATATAAGGAGATAAACGAATTCAAAAGGCACTCAACTGGATACAAAATCCAATTCATCCAATATTCACCATAACTTTTAAATTAGCATTATCAAATATATATTTTCATATAATTTGCATTGCTGAAGTTTATTAAATTCAGTATAAGTGTAAGTCCAAAAAAAACATAACTGAAATTGAGGTGTTTTCTCCAAACAACGGAGGAATCTTAGTTAGTTGTGGTATTAGATTTGAGATTCATAGATAAAGACATATTGATAGATATTCAATTAGGCAATTTTGAAAGTCACATATTTTTCAGAAATGTCTAAAAAGAAGATTTTGGATGGGTGAATTTGAAATGTGTAACATGCATTTCAGGCCATCTGCTCTCAAATTACCATATAAAATCCATCCATTCCCCACCTACTCCCATAAGCCAGTCCTAGAAATGCAGAGATATCAGAAGTTACATCAATATTACTTTTCTAACAGCAAAACAATTTAAACCAGTGGTAGCCACAACTGTCATGTGCACTAGTAGCCATTCCTAAAATTTCAACATAGTATCCAGCTAATGATTTTATATAAACCAGCAATATTTTAGCTTTTCTCTTATACTTAACCTCACTAAAGAAAAATGTCCTTTGCCCTTGCAGGTTGCATCTGCACCCTACTAGTAGTACACAGGAGAGAAAGGATGTCATTTCATAGAGGGAAAAACAAAGTAATT
Organism: Phocoena phocoena; assembly: GCF_963924675.1. Classification (NCBI taxonomy): domain Eukaryota; kingdom Metazoa; phylum Chordata; class Mammalia; order Artiodactyla; family Phocoenidae; genus Phocoena; species Phocoena phocoena. Next base: position 55,234,255 of record NC_089224.1, on the reverse strand, counting down.
TTTAACCACAGTTTAGCCTTCCAAAATCACATCTACTTAACAATGTCTTACTTTCTAAATTAAAAGTTTTAAGAAAATAATAATCACATTTAAGGGTTCCCTAAAATGTAAGACCATGTGGTCTACAAAAAACCACCTTTAAGTAATGATAGTTACAGGACTACACCTGTAAATTCTACGTTAATATTAAGAGAAAGAAAAGTATGTTTGCCCTCACCAACTGCAATTGAAAGCAAATACAGGTATACAGCACTCTATTAGTAAGAACTCCTTTAGTAAGCACATGTTTCGAGGAATTAATCATTCATTCCCTGTAGACTGCTTATGTATTTCATAGGGCCATTATCTGATCTGAATAACAAGAACAATTGCATAATAAAACACATTACTGCTGACATTAGCAACTTTCTTTTTTCAACTTTAAAGTTGCAACCTCTGTATTCCACAAAAAGCTGGTGGCAAAAAAACGTGACAACTGAATCGCCCCATCCCGCTTTGACTTTTTTCTCTCTTATTACATAGAGACAGTCAAATATAATATGTGCAAGCTTTACTAGAAATGGTTTTAATTCAGGCTATCTTCCCCAGCACTATGACATAATTAGAGACAGAATCTGTGTCAGATTAGTTTTCATGTTAAGTATAAATCTTTCAGAAATTCAAACAGGATGAAGAATTCTGTCATGTCTTTTCTTCTGTGGAATATGTGTCTAACAGTAATATAGGTAATAACATGTTTGAACCACTCTTAAGTTTGACTACCTCAGTACAAACTCACCTTTTATTTTTCAATAATTATTTTTTCAAACATCAAGTATGCCTTCAGATATTTGAGGTCACAAATAAGTAGAGGTCATTTGCTATAATCCAAATCTGATCAACCAAAGGCTTCATTTTAAATTATTTAAATTCACTTTAAACCAATGATAGAAATGGCAGCTTAGAGCAGTAATACGTCTAAGAAAACACATTTGTATAGAAAATAAAGTAATATACAAGAAACAATGATACATCTATCCAAAATGATTTCCACGTATGGTAACTTCATGTCAACAAATTCATCAACTGTTCTACTGTTATTTCATTACCTCCAAAACTTATGTCCCAAGATATTCAGAGCTTCTGACATTGAATAACCATAACAACTCTAAGAAGAGCTTTCACTTTTTTATACCATTGTACATTAGTTCACTCTTAAATTTTTAAAAATCAATGCCAAATGAATTTAGCTGCTTTTATATATTTACTTGAGTAAATATAAAGGTAATTGTTTTTCACTTTACCATCATCAGCAACTAAATATAAGAAAACCCTCAGGTATTATTTGATAGTGAGGTGTTTTGTTAAAAATTATCTGTGAGATAAGTGATTTTAATTTTCAGTCTGGTTCCTAACTCTTCAAAGGATTTGATTAGAAAAGTGTATATTATACTAACACAGAAAGTTGAAAGTTAAAGATAAAACAGAAAAACTTTTCCTAATCACTATTCTACACTAGTCAGTATGAGTGCTATTATATCAAAGAAGTTTTAATTTGTTAAAAATCACCTCTGTTTTAACTAAACTGCAATTCCTACTGTATCTACTGTATATGTAACAATGCAGGAAGAATTAGATTCAGAATCCATTTGGCAGTGATAAAGGAAAAAAAATGCTGAAATGTTATTGATTCTCTCCCTCTTGTGCAAAACAGACTGACTCAACTATATTTTCCCTGACATAACACAAAGGTTTTATTTAGATATTACAAAATACTGGCAAATGTTAGACTGTATATCTCTCTTTTTTAAATTTTAAGATATTAACCCTTTCACAGAGAGATGAAGAGTGTCCTACTTGTTTTTACAGAAATGCTGCAGCTACTGACATGGTAATGTTAGCCCCAAGAGGAATACCACCTGCAAAAGTTTTTGATGCAGAGATATTCAGTCCTAGGAGACACCTTAAACCTGTCACTGGCTGCTGAGCCCCTGTCACAAGTTATAACCTGCTGTGTCAAAGTCACAGCCTCAGCTCCTGCCCTCTCCAAAACATTTTTCACATTCCCTCTCCAAATTAATTTCATCCAGTTTTTTTACAAACTAGGCTAAAATTCCCAGATTTTCTTCCACATCTCCTCTACCTACAAGCATAACGAAACCTCAGCAGGGTTTTATTCCAGTCTTTCAAACCACCTATATTAACTTTCCCTTGACCCAATTTTTTTTTTTTTTTTTAACAAGCTCTCTTCAGAACCAAAGATAAAACAAGCAACCAAGTAAGTCAGAGAAGGATGAGAGTTGCTGTGGATTAAGGCTGAGGTTGAAGCTAGCAGTAGAAGGGAACCAGTAGGGTTAGAATGCTCAAGCTTTTTTTAAGGAAACCATCCTTAAATCTTAGAACCAACCAACGTTTCACAAACCAGGCTTTCCATAGCCCTTGAACAATCAGCGTTTAAAAAATCGGATTCCCAGCAAGACTGCCCATACTGAAGTCTGCTGAATGCAATGGTCTTCCAAAAAAGAAAGAAGAGAGAGAGAGAGAGAGAGAGAGAGAGAAAGAAGAACGGAAGGAAGAACGGAAGGAAGGAAGAAAGAAAGAAAGAAAGAAAGAAAGAAAGGGAAAGAAGGAAAGAAAGAAAGAAAAAAGAAAGAAAGAAAGCTTAGCAAACCACTTCTCAATTAAGAACTAGTGAAGTTATATAAATTAACTTCTTCCCCGGTAAAACGAAAAAACTGCCCGCCCATACCATCGGGGGAAAAGCATTCATTCAGCATATGCCTCAATTTAAGACAAGAAATACAGAAGCACAGTTTACTTACTAAAGCAGCCGCTCCAGTCCTCCTTGAAGCCTGAGGAGTCTTCTCGTTTCTCCCCTACCAGTCAAATAAAGAATTGTCTTTCTATTCCACACAGGCCCAGAATAAACTGCAAGAAAGGACAGCACAAGAACAGCCGCCCGTCGGGCTTTGGCTTTGGTCGGATGCTTCGGGTTCTGGTTGTTTCAAAAGTGGGGTCTTCTTTTCGGGAGGGAGGGGGGCGAAGACAGGAGAAAATGAGGGCGCTCCGCTAGCTCGCCGGGGTCCCACAAATTATTCTGAAGGCAAAGTACCTGCACTCTCCCCGCGGAAGCTGCCTGTCAGCGCCGCGCTGAGGGGAGGACGCCGAGGGGGAGGAGCAGCCGGAGGGCTCGGGCTGGGAGGGAGCGCGGGGCGGGGGAGGCCGGCGAGCGGCTGGCGGAGAAGCCGGGGGGCCAGCCGCTTTCAGGGCGAGGCGCTGCCCCACGCGCTCGGGCCGCCGGGTGTGGGCGCGGCGGGGCACGGAGCCGAGGCGGCGGGCATCTCCCGGCAGCTCCCGCACTGGCCGGCTCGCTCGCGCTCCCTCTTGCTCCCGCTCGCGCTCCCTCTTGCTCCCGCTCGCACACACAGGCACACACCCCACGTCTCCGACAGCAGCCGCCCCGCCGCAAGCACTCACCTGCATTTCCTTAACAAGCCACTTGATGGCTGCCAGCGGCGCGGGCCCGGCTCCCGCTGGCGGGCAGGCGGGAGCCCAGGGCGTGGAGGACGCGGCGCGGGATGTTCTGAGCGCCCGGCCGGGAGGCGGCGGCGGCGAAGGCGGCGGCGGCGGTGCGGGCGCGGGCTGGGGCGGGAGGAGGGAAGCCGCGCCGCGCCCCCGAGCTGCCCGGGCGCTGACCTGACTGACCCCGCGCCCCCGGGACCCTGGCGGGATTCCAAGGCTCGGGGGTCCGGTGGTGTCGGCGCAGGGAGAGGAGGACATGTCGGGCCCGGGCTATTCCCGACTACTAAAGCCACACAGGACTTGTCCAGGTGTGAATCCCGCTTGCGCTTCTTCAGGTGTTCGCGTGCTTTCGTTTATTTTACAGGTGTTTTCGCTTTTGTTTTGGAGGGAAGCTGGCGGTTCGGGTTAGCGGGGGAGGGTTTAAAAATGCAAGGGCTAAAGATTTAACTTGCAATACGATCGATGCTTGGGAAGAGCCCCCTTTAGTGAGAGGTAAGGAAGGGGAGCGGAGGCTCCGTGGCGCCCGGGGTGTTCTGCATCTCAGATACAGGATGTATCAATAGTCGTCGTTTGGGGTGCTTGGCAGCCTGGCTGCCGAGATACAGGGAGACACTGGGCTCTGCCGAGGTGGTACTTGAGAAGGGAAAAACCTGTAAAAGAGTTGCTGGGAAATAGCCTCGCTATTGAGGAGAGGACGCGGACAGGCATTGGGGGAGCAATTTCTTCTCCACCTGCTCAGTCCCCCACCATAGAGCGGCCAACGCCACTAAGGTGGTGTGCCACAGACTCGGGATACCAGGGAACAGGAACTTAGGTCCCCTGAGCAAAGCTAGAAAAGGGGACTGGAGCTGGGGAAGAGGGTGGGCAGGATGAAAGAAATCTAGCAGAAAGCTTATCACTCCACCGTCATTTATGTCTGATCAGAGCATACAGCTATGGCAATAAATGCTCTCTCTTTCTTGCTAAAGAGAGAGCAATGTCACTACGTCAGTGCTTTAAAAAAAAAAGGCCAAAATAATTATCCTGTTTGTAATAACGCAACAGAGAGACTTCCAGGTACCCTTTAGTCAAACGTGCTGTAAGCACTATGGACACAAACAGAAAGCAGTGAGCCATCTACTTATTTGTCCATGACCTAATAGCAGAAATGTCACTTTCTCCCAAAGAGAAACAAAGCTTAATCAATATAGGTGACATTTTCCCCAGGGTGATTTTTCTATTCATGCCTGCTTCATTGCTTGCCAAGCCCCTTTGCTCTTCAGGAGTGACCCTTCTTCTGAACCCATCCCCTACCAAGCTCCCTGCTCTGCCACCTTAAACCCACTGAGCTCACCCATTCAAGAAGGTTCACTTGAACACAGTATCACTTAAAGCTGTTCTTGTAAATAGGATATAAACCAAAAAGACTTCTCCTGCACGTGCAAGTGTGTGTGTATGTGTACTGCATGTCTATCTTTGTATTATGCAAAGCACCTGCCCCCCTTACGGTGTTGTCTGTTCAAGATGATGACTAACTCATTCTCTCTTCCTCTCTCCTTCTTTCCCTCCCTCCTTCTCCCTCTGCACAAATACACACCACTCACCCCTGTCTCAGTTCCTTCCTGTCAGTGTTCAGTAATGGTTTTAACATGAACTTTCTGTTAGACAGCCTCTTGACTACGAAGAGCGAGTTGGAGCGGATTGGTAGGAGAAATGCTGGGGCTGAACACTGCTGCTATGTTTCCTGTCATCACTCACTCATTACATACACTACTGTACCTCATGCCAAGTGGCAGCAGAAATGATTTCCGCTCTTGCTATTTGTAATCATGTATTTGCCCTCCCCCGGAAACACTTATAATTAATAATAAAAGAAATAATGCATCTTGAAACGGTGGGAAGAGCAGATGGATGCTCATGTGGTGGCGTTAGTCACCTTTTCTGTTGCTGCTGCAAAGACAGTGTGACCAGCTCTCCCTTTCTGCTGCTTCTGGCGGGTTAGGCAAAGCATCTGGCCCTTTTACTGTGTTCTCTTCTCCATCTTTCCCTTGACAATAGTTTGTGTATTTTAAATAAAGATTTCATTCTGCCAACCCGCAGGAAGCTTTTAACAAGATGCAGCTGAGTGTATCGATGTCATATCTTTTTACTGATCTATGGGGGTGTTTAGCCGCTTGAAACTCATCTCAACTTCAACTCAAAGCTGGCATCTCACACTCACAGTGCTCCCTGGGGCTGATTTACTCTTACTTCTACACAAGTATCTTTTGGTGTCCTCTAGAAGAACACAGGATTCTGAAAATAATCAAAGACTGAGACTTATAATCAATCCCCTTCCTGCTGTACCTCTCCCCCCGCCCCAGCTTAATGACACCACACAGGTTAATTGTGATTAGCTTATTGTAGAGATTTTATTAGTGATTCATTAGAGTTGGACTGGGGTGTCTTTTCTGAGGATAATGCCTCCAAGCCTGAAGAATTAAGACAATTTCATTATCTAACTACCTATCTTCACCTCCTATAATATTATGGTTTATTTTTCTTTTTTAAATGAAAAGGCAGCTTTAAATGTCCTCTTTGGGTTATTGTTGTATATTTACTTTTAAAAGGCAGCAACCTCTTTAGATTGGTCATTGAACCATGTGTTTAAAACAATCATAACAAACATGAAGTAGAAATTTAAAAAAAAAAAGTGGGATAGGGTAAAACAGGGTGGTCCTGAATATCAGTCATCTAAGATTAGTCTCTTTTGAAATTCTCTTTATTTTGGTTAATTTACCAAAACTTTAGTTAGCCATGTTACATTTAAGCTTATAATTGATTTTAAAAGCCTGCTTATGCAGAAGAAATCTCCAAATTTATATTTGGATTTTTGAGGGAATTAAGTACTTTCTTATCTTAGTTTTTGAATTAAGCTTAACAGTGCAACAAAAGCAACTCTGTGGCAATAATTTCCTGTCCTAATATGTCCTTTAAATGTATTAATAGCATTGTGATAAAACTTCCTAATTATTTAGCAGTCCGTATTGTGGAATTGAAAATAAAGGAGAAGATATAGGTAACAGGGTAGTAAGGGAGCTAGGAAGAGCAAGTAACCTGCTACAAAGGAGACAGTGATCAGTAATTGAAAGAGGATAATTCTGTGACCACCTGATGGGTGGATTTGATTTGTCAGTAGTAGTCTCTCACACTTTACCATCTCTTTTCTTTCTTCTTCAGTCTGCATAAATGGTGTACACTTAATTTCTTCTCCCTTTTCTCAACTTTTGCTTCTCAAGTTATGCTGACTGGCAGAAACAGTCATATATTGATAATACAGTGTGAAATCATGCACTTAATGAGTCAGACTGCTTGTACTTATCTCACCTGAGACAAGGATAATCCTCTACTCTTCTACTTTTATTTTGGTCAGTGAGGGTAGAGTTCTAATCGAGTAAATCGGCCTAATTTACCTAATTTGTTACACATGCTTTGCTGCCAAGACATCTGCTTAGGAAACCTTAAAACACAATGAGAGGGCTTCCCTGGTGGCGCAGTGGTTGAGAATCTGCCTGCCAGTGTAGGGGATACGGGTTCGAGCCCTGATTCTGGGAGGATCCCACATGCCGCGGAGGAACTGGGCCCATGAGCCACAACTACTGAGCCTGCGCATCTGGAGCCTGTGCTCCGCAACGGGAAGAGCCGCGACAGTGAGAGGCCCGCGCACTGCGATGAAGAGTGGCCATGCTCGCCGCAACTGGAGAAAGCCCTTGCACATGAAACAAGACCCAACACAGCCAAAAATAAATAAATACATTTTTAAAAAGCTTAAAAAAACAACACACACACACACAATGAGAAAAAAAATGCCTTGGCTGTACCCAATTTAAGGAGCCTTAATGAGTGGAGTCATTTGTGATAATTGTCGGCTCATGGTTTAGATGTTATTCCACTGAAATTATCATGTAACTAATGCTAAGTTAAACAAAATCTAAATGCTTGGGAAATATGGGTTTTGATATAATGTATATACTTATTTTTACATTTGTGCTAATCATCTCTATTCCTCACCTATCCCCTAACCTTAGATCCCTCATTTGCCCTTCTTTGTGCCCTAGAGGTTAACCTCTAATAGATGCATGTACCTGGTTTCCCTTGTCTCCTGGCTTTTGTTGGGGTATTGTCAATGAGAGGTACTGGAAGAGGGCAGTAGGAAAGAAAGGGAGGGGCTGTTCTTGCCCCTTTTGCTCTAGAACTTGGATTGTGGTTCTTTCTGGCAGTGGCTGCATTGCTGTACAAAGACAGCCCTTTCTTGTCACCACCCTTCCATAGTTCCAGCTCAAGTGTGCCTGTAATAACATCATCTTCTCCCTTACCCCTTTAGCTTTCCACTATGGTTAAAACTTAGGATACTCAGTATCCCTCCTCAGTTTCTCCAACCCAGCCACTCCTCTGGAAAGTATCTGTTACCTAAATTCTCTCTCAAAAATCACTCCTGATTGTGCCTTTTGTTTCCCTCAGGTACTCTGACTGATACATTTTTGTAACTTAAATTTAAAGTGTTCAAAGATAACAAGAAATATTTTATTCAATTATTTCAAAGTTTAATATATAGTCTAGTGTGTATAGAAGTGCCAGAACCTTACCTTTACTCAAACTGAAAATAACTTTAACATACTACAAGAAAATATTTGATGGTACAGCTGATCTATATAGCTAAGTAATACAATATATTAATATTTTTCATAGAGGTGTCAGTCTCTGTGTATTAAATGAGCCAGATTTGTCCAATATGTAAAACTATCTTTTTCTTAAACATATATCTCAATGTTTTATGGTATATGATTGCAAAATAATAATAGTAATATATGTTTTGAAGGCTAGTATTTATTATTTGATGAAGCACACGATAGTTCAAAAGGCATTGCAATTTTCATCAATTTTAAAGAACTAAATGAGTAAGGAAGCCTATATGAATCCATTCTTCCAATTATTAAAAGAAAAGCCAATAATGAGGATGTAAAGGTGACCTTGGTTACCAGTGACAACCCAAAATAAATGCCCCATGTGTATACCTTGGAAAGAGAACAACTGGATATGAATACAAAGGATGTAATCCACCAAATTTTTTTAAACAAGCATTAAAAAAAAATCAAATTAAAAAGGATCAGAGTGAGTTCTTTAATAAAAATAAGGTATAATTTGAGAGAGAATATATAATAGTTCCTATGGATTTTTGGTCTAATTTTGACCTTAAAATTAATAAAAAAACAGGTATTGAATGCAAGATTTTACCTATACATCCCTACTTAATAAAGTCATTGTAAATTTTACTTCTTCTGTATCCTGAGTAATTTTGTATTTTCTTTTATAAATTAGGCTTAAGAATGATCACAACCATCTATTTATGTGCACACCACGTGTGTGCACATACTACTTTTCTAAATTTTTTAAAGGTCATTAGCAGTACACTGTCTAAATTTTAGACCTAAGGAACATGGAACACAGAAAACTGAGGTGGATTAGCTGACCCCAGAACAAAAAGTTATATTAGCATTTTTTTTTTTTTCACAGGCTTTATGTATATTTTCAAAAATTAAAATTGTGGATTTTTAAAATAGAAGCAAAAGAAAGAAATGTGACGACCGCATCACATAGGACTCTGCTTTTTAACAGTCTACATTTTATAGGTGACATGCAAATTAGAAACTTCTCTCTTCTTCATGGAAGGATATTTAAAGTAAATGAAAACAGCAATCCTATAGAGGCTTTAAAATTAATTTTTCCATGTAATTATCACTATTGCAACACAAGATGACTTGGCACAGCACCCTCACCTTCTTCCCCATTTTACACTACTAAACCCAGTGTAGGTGAAATGTTCATTTTTACATGACCAATGAGTGAAGTTCTGCTATTTCCAGGCAACTTTCCTCATCATAATTTAAGGAATACTTTTTTTTTTTTAAGGAATACTTTTACTATAAGAACATTTCATATATACACATATGTGTGTATGTGTGTGCGTATTATTTAAATTTAGTGTTTTTGTTATTTAAATTACAATGTGTGTTTTCATGAGCCCTGTCTCATTATCTTTTATGAGAAAAGTATTAAACTAAATCTTTAAACAAAATTTAAATGAGTCACTGAACAATCACTGCTATACTTAAAAGGGGAAAGAATCAGGAAAGACTTCTAGCAGGGAGTCTTCAAGAAAGGGTGAAGAGATGATGTGGCTAGTGAGGCATCATCTTTATGAGTTGTTTCACTACTAGTAGTAATCAAAATTCTCATCAGAGTTTCATCTAAGCTATAAAAATGTGAACAAAATAGGAATATAGGTCATGGTGATGGGGAAAGGATTTATTAATGCTAGTGTGTTCCCCACCAAAATCTCCTCCTGCCTCTTCCTCTTTTTCTCAGACACACACATGCATACACACCCCTACAGACACACTCAGAGAATATGAGTTTATATTTTCCTTGCTCACCTCCAGTTCCTATCCTCCCCTCTATGGCTTTTTTGCCCCCCTTGTTCTCAGGCTTCTGTCATGCAGAAACTAGAGAAGTGGAAGCAATCTGGAAATGAAAAGACTCAGATCAGGGATTTAGGGAAATAGAGAGAGATAAGATTTAACACAGTTATAAAGTAAGAATCTCCCAAGCAACTGTGAGATGTGAGAAAGTTGAAAAGAAGAGAAAAACACTATGTTTTGTAGAAGTGTCACTGGGGGATATGAATCAGGGCCTCCCAATAATGCTTTTGAAGGGCCCAGTATTAAAGACTGGAATACATTTTTATTACTTTTTTGTTTTTAGTCTTTGTATTTCCTCGGACAGTCAAAAGCTCTTATAGCATACCATAAGGAGAATGGAATTTTTTGTGGTTTTACACACACACACACACACACACACACACATGCATATACATACACAGACAAATGTTTTTCACCCAGACAAATATAGGTTACATAATTTATAAATTGATTTTAAAGTCTTAAGTTATTTTTAAAGGGTACCAGCTTGATTTTAATATAAATAGGGTAAATATATTTTCTATATTAAAATTATTTTTCCTAAATCCCATAATATAAATATATTATTTACATTGAAGTTTTAATTAAATAAATTTTCAAATCTTTAGTGACAACTATAATATCTGTTCTCAAAAGAAAATGTTTATACATCATAAATATAAAGTATTATCTAATAAATAATAAAATGCTTTAACATTGATTTATTTGGTAAAAACGCCTATAAACACTTTTCCTCACTTTGATTCTCTAGGAGAAATGTAAAAAGTATTACTGAAAGCCACATTATTTTTGAGGAATCCAATCAGTGCTTCTCAGATATTTTTATATCCAAAGCTCTCCCCTCAGTCTCTACTTAATAAGTCCTATGCAAGCCCCTGACACACAAAAATCTAGAATATACTCATTCAGACAAAAAAGATACTAACCACATTATCCATCCTTTGTTGTATTCCCATTGTGCCAATAATAGGTGGCAGTTAGGACCAAAAGTAATACAAGACCATCATACAGTTTATTTAAATACATCTTACATGTCTTTTGGTGTAGTAAAACGGAGGGTACCAAATTTTAATGAACTTAGTGAGGACTTACTGTATGCAAAGTAGATGAGAACACATTTGTGAGAACTTATTGTATGCAAAGTTGATGGTGTATGTGTGTAAGGGGTAGGGGGAGGAAGGGGGGTGGAGTACAGCTAAATGACTAATGCCCTTATGCCCATAAACAAACGTAATTCAGAAGTCTGGGAGCACATGATTAGATTGAAAAGATTTAACACGGAAAATTTAATCAAATTCATCAGGCAACCTTGCAACTAACATTGTAATACAGAATATTCAAAGAAATCTACATGTCAGCAAGATGTCTTAAGTACTCAGCCTGTCAAAACTCCAAACTGAAATTACTGAGGAAATGCTAAATTAAAAAGTATTTTTCAAAATCTCTGGAAATTTAGTAAGGGTGCTCTCAACTATTAAAATTAAAAGAAATTCATAGTCCATAAACTATGTTTATTCATAGAATTATAGACAAATAAGATATGTATGGCTAATTTCAAATTTGATTCTTCAGAATATAAGCACAGTGTCAAGGAAAATAAGCAGGAATATTCTGGAAAAACTCACTAAAATCCTTACATTTCTAGGGATAAGGATGGGCCACGAGGCAAGAAATGAAACTGAAAAATGGTAGGAAACAGAAAGTATGAATAGGCAGCATTGCTGGATGTTAAAACAAGGGGAGTAGGTTCCTCCTATTTGCAGTAGGTGGCAGCAAGGGCTAATGAGTAATAAAAGCAAAGAAATATTTTGGCCCAGTTATCAACCTGCTCTTTTAAAGATGTGTAAAGAAGGTTTTGTAAAATAATGGGAGGAATGTGGAGGAAGTTATCACTTGAAACAATGTTTGAAAATAAACAAAAAATAGAAATTTCAGAAACACCTGAAATAAGCTTTGTAAAATTAAGAATATAAGGTGCTTTTGAAGCCACAATAAAAACAGAAAAGTGAAAGCAGATAATAGACTATAGTGTAAAATTTAAAAGTTAGCTTTATGAGGAGGAAGACATAGAAAGAAATAGGTAAAAATTAAATTGTATAAAGCTACAAATTAGTCAATAACATCAGAATTAGAAAGCAAAATGCAACAGAAATGGCAGAATTCATAATGCCAAAAATTACAGTTGAACATCAAGGTTTCTATTTAATAGTAAATATATTTTTTCTCAAAATTATTTAAAAACAGCATCATTTTCCCTTTATAATGTTAATTAATGCAAAAGATATATGTAGGTGGGTGTATATACTTATATATACATATATATGTATCTGTATATCTGGATATATATATGTGTGTATCTATTCATCTATCCTAATCTTGTATTATATATGCAAGAACAAGATAATATGCATTGTAATAACTAGAACTATTTTAATTTTTTGTATGTCTGTATTTGCTAAAATAAAATGATTCATTTTCATTACCAGAAGTATGTTTTAAATATATATAATTTTAAAATGGCTTTGAAATATACTCTGACAGTAAGTCCTTTTCTTTTAAGTGTTCCCATTGCTTCCAGGAGAACATATACAGAATTTACAAAAGCCGCTAAATCAAAGTAATTACTATATGCAAATTTTTACAATACTCTTACGTAGAGTTCCATAATAACTTTTCTATTTTTCATCTTACCTTATTTTCTGCTGTATATGTTAAATAGTAAAAGATGGTAAAACTAATGCTTCACCTTGTTTGAAAAGCTTTTGCAAAATTAAATTCTGAAGAAAGTCTTTTCTATATTTTCTAAATATCTCCAGAACTTCTTGCTGTAATTAAATTTGTAAAGATTCACTTTGCACATTATGTCTCTCTTGACAAAAATTGTTTCCATTCATAAAGGGAACAAATTGATAACTGAATAGTGCCAGAAATAAAAAAGTTCAAGAAAGTTCAAATATGTGGTCTTTGAATGTTTTGTACAGGCATATTGTTTCTCTAAGTTCAGTTAAATGGTTCAGAATTGTGCTCCAGTAATAACCTTTAAAAAATTAGAAGGTACATTTGCATCAGATTGAATGGCCAGCTAAAATTTTAGGTTTTAACAATTCTAATTGAAAAGGTTTTAAAGTAGAAAAGGAATAGCTCATAATGTGAGTACATAAATGGTAAAACATTTAAAAATATATTTCTTTTTCTTTTAACATTTTAATAGTACTCTTAAATCTCATATAGAGATGCACATCTGCACACTATTGATTGTGCATTATAGAGATTTCATAATGAAATACCATGCTATAACTTATGTGAATCACTCTACATTTTCTCAACTAAAGCCTAGGGTTTTAAAGCACAGAATGAGAATCATACAGCCCAAAATACTGAGTGCATAATGATTAAATGATTGCCTTAAATTAACTTGATGACTAGGTGATTTCAAATATAATTCTGATAAACTAAAATCACTAGTGTTCTAACTACAAAAATATGCTCCTATGAGATATTTCATAAAGAAAGCCAGGGTAAAGGACAATAATTTCATTTTTTTTAATTTTTATTTTTATAAGTCATATTTGGAATCAGAGTTGTAAAGATGCCATAGTTAACTTGAAAATCATGATTTTCTGAAACAGAAAGAATGCGAGAAGGAGAGGGAAAGAAGAGAGAGTCTTGTTTCTCCTTGAGGTTAACCTCCATTGTACTGCTCCATACCATTTTACACTCAAAATGGAAATCTCTTAAGGAGAGATAATGCCACGATAGACAATGCTTGTGGGTTATTTTTCCCCCTTTTGGACTTCTCAGTGAACTTTTAAAGTCGCTTTTCTAGGATGATTCTGCTCCATGGTAGAGGATTCCCAAGATAAGGAACTGACATTTTCTATTACAAGTGCCAATTTTGTAAGTGGTTTTAGTGGTTTGAACATTTGTCCAAGAGTAACAAGAGAGAAACCACCAATGTGCATCATATACACCACCAAAGAGCCATCAGACCCAAGTGGCTTTCAGTCACCATTAATTTCAGCTGTCTGAAAATAGTTTCACAAATTTTGCTTGTTATTAACAAGACTTTCTTTCTGCCTTATTTTACTTTCCCACATTTTAATGTTTACATACAAAGAGCAAACGCTAAAATAGAGTACCAAATATTTTAAGATTGGATAATATCAACAAGCCCTATCTATCATCAGGCAACTCTGAGTTTCCTGTTCCCATTCTACAGGTGAGTCAGCAGAAGGTAAGAGAAGGTAAAATTTACTTTTCTAAAAAGAATTAGTAGCAATTTTACTAAGAGGGAATGATTTTCCTTAAAAACAGTATGGAAGATAATGCGATTTGAAGGTTATATGTATGCACTCAGGAGACAAACTGCCTAGGTTCACACCCCTGTTTTTCTACTTGCCAATCTGGGTAAATAATTTATGTAGAAGTAAAGTTTTTACTTCTACATAAACTTCCCTTCTCTGTAAAATGGGGATAATAATAAATTTCCTTCAGCCTCCTTCCCTTGTTAAATGTTAATAATCATAATATCTTCCTCACAGGATTGCTGTGAGGAATATCATAAGTAAAGCACTAGTAAATGGTAAACAGTATATGAGAATTAACCCTTTATATTATAAACAAATATGGATGAATTGTACTGCTCAGCTTCCCTTGCCAGATATTTTATCTTTTATTGCTACTCTGGTTTAAGTGTTCAGAGTAGTTAAATTTTGGAGTGCCTACCAAAATCACACCCCTGCTTTGAAAATACTCCTTACTGATAGCTCCCACTAATGGGATTCTATTTGCATATAGCTGATTATGCCAGGAGGGGAAAGCTGATCCGTGGGAAAACAGAACATCCTCTTATTTCCTACATTCCATCTTCCAAGGATTTCAATGACCAGATTCAGAAAACATAGCCTGAAGGGGATATGTTGGGAAACTCTTAAGTCATGTAGATTTGGGGCAGACACACCTATTCAGCCTTGCATTAGCAGAGAGACTTGACCACAAAGGGGAAGAGAAAGAGAGAGCCTGGGAGATGGGGAGAGGAAAGAGGTTATACAATCACCAAGAGGTGTGTCTCAGCTCCTGACTTTCCTTCTCTACATCTAATTAAGCTTGTAATAAGACTGGCTAAAGTTTGTCTTACTACTTGAATTCTAATAAGGACATCTCACCCTAATGAACTTGAACTAGGATAAGTTCTATTTCTTTCAACTAAATGATCTCTGCCTCAAACAGATGTTTTTCTATTGCACAACTATATGCATAAAGTTCTGTAAAAAATGCATTTAGTGATAAGTGTAAGCAAACTGTGGGGGAGGGGAGGAGTGAGCTGATTGCAGGCGATGCCAAGCATCTCTGTACTGAAAATGAACCTAGAAGAATTAATTCCTCTCATATCAGCAACGGATATTTGGAAAGAAGCACATCACAAGGCACTGTGAAAGAAAAAGTGATACATTTTTGCCAAAAGGGAGAGAAGCGTTTAGAAGGGACAACCCAAAAAAGTAATCTCCTACAAGAGCATGTTTAAGGGAGAAGTTCACAAGATTACTTGTGAACAAGTACACAAGATTACACAAATTACTCAGAAATTTGGAAGGAAAGGAACCTAGGTAGAAGAAATAATGATGATGATGAGGATAGCTGAATATAAGTGAAAAGGAGTAACATTATAGGGAGGTTGCAAAATGTAATATAATGGGCTCAGAGGGTTACCTTTGATAGATTTGCAGAAAAACCTCAATTCTGCCTTGGACAAATGATTTCACACCTCTCCCCTCTGCCTCGTTATTCTAAAATTGGTATAGCAATGCTTACCATGCAGGGTTGTCATGAAGATTAAGAATAAGAACTTTGTCATCAAACAGACCTAAGTTCCTATCCTGATCCATAAATTAAAGCTCAAAAAATGGGTTTTGTTGGTTTGTTTTTGCTTCTCATAATGATTTTTATGATTGCCTCCCAATCACAAGGGTTATTCATAAAAGAGGAATGGAGATTTAGTTTGAACCATCAAGCTTTAAACAACAGGAAGATTTTACCATAATCTTTTATTGGAATTCATTATTAAATTGTTCATCGTTTATCCACATAACAACTTGCTGTTCTTAATAGCACATGAGATACTGAGGAACAACAGACCTCAGTAATGGTTATTTGTTCATGTTTTGTAATGACATTGCTCTCAATCCTCTGTGTCACTTAGAGCATAACCCCTATCTTTGTTCATGTGTCTGAACAGTTGTCATGTCCTCTCTATTCAGTTATAATAGGGATTCTTAATTTTACAAGTAAAATCTTAAATCCTTAAAGAATTCTGAAATTAATTCATAAGGAATTTTACAACTTCTATATGCTCAATAAATATCATCATCTCTCTGAACATCAGTTTCATCATCTGTGAGGTAGAATTAATAACTAACTCTTAATATGGCGTCAAGTTGTGAGGACAAACACCAATCTCTCTGGCAAAATCTTGGAAAATGTATACCAACTCTACAGCTACAATCATAAAAGCAAACAAGCATAGCTCAAAGTGCTAAGCTTTTTCAAAAAGTTTATATAATTAAGCCCATTTCCATATTGTATATATATTTCAAACCATTTCTCTAAATTTAGCTCTCTTTATTCACCATAAAGCCTATACAGAAGTAGTGGAGGGCTTCCCTGGTGGCGCCGTGGTTGAGAGTCCGCCTGCCGATGCGGGGGACACGGGTTCGTGCCCCGGTCTGGGAAGATCCCACATGCCGCAGAGTGGCTGGGCCCGTGAGCCATGGCCACTGAGCCTGCGTGTCCGGAGCCTGTGCTCTGCAATGGGAGAGGCCACAACAGTGAGAGGCCCGCATATCGAGAAAAAAAAAAAGTAGTGGTAAAAAGCCTCATCATGTACATTAAATAAAGTTAAACCAGAAATGAAAACTTAATCATCAATGTGAGCAAATGTGCCCTTTCAGTGATTCATGACCAGCCAATTTGCACTTGGAATCCTTTGAGAATTACATACTCAAATTCCCTCTGCACTGGTAATACATGTTGTGGTATGTGCTGCTAATTGCCTACTCAGTATCCATTCTCATTGTCTTCCTTATTAACCTGAGCTTGATGGGGGTGGGGGAACATACGCAGATAATATTAGTCATTTTACTAACACTCTTGTAGCTAGGAGTGGCCATGACAAATAATGTTGGCCAATTAGATACAAGAATCACTGGGTGGGGATTCCTGGAAATATCTGCAGAAAGAATATTGATATAGAATGAACGATTGTGTTCCCACAAAATTCATACATTGAAATCTAATCCCCATTGTGTTGGTATTTGGAGGTGGACCCTTTTGGAAGTAATGAGATCATGCAGGTGGAGCCTTCATGAATGGGATTAGTGCTCTTCTAAGAGCGGGCTAGACAGCTAGCTCACCCTTCTTCCATTTGAGGATCAAAAAGAAGTTGGCAGTCTGCAACCTGGAAGAAGGCTCTTACCAGAACCCAGCCATGCTAGCACCCTGCTCTCAGACCTCTAGGCTCCAGAATTAGGAGAAACAAAGTTCTGTTGTTTGTAAGCCACCCAGTCTATGGTAATTTGCCATAGCAGCCTAAATTAACTAAGACAGAAACATTCAGTTGCCAATGCTCAATTTTGCCTTTTCAACTTTCATCTTCTTGCTGGTAAACCAGATATGATGTCTATGATGTTGAAAGCCACAGATAGGGATAATGGAGAAAAAAGAAAAATAAAGCTTAGGTGCCTGCTGCCATCACTGAGACACTCCTCCAACCCTGGACCAATAGATCCCTAAATTTCTTGTTTCATGAAAAAAGTAAGTCTTCATCAATTTAAGGCACTGTTGATTGGACTCTTGCCTACAGACAAAAGCCTTCATCACTAATAGTGTAGTCATCTTCAGTATTCTAACATCAAGACATAGGTGCTTCATGATTAAACATATCTTTATAAGTATGAGAAAGATAAAGAAGGAAAATACAAGATATTTTAAGATAGATGGAATTCAAGAGGTTATTTTGGGGCTATATCAAATATGAAAATGTGCAAGAGGGATTAGAAAACCAAGCAGAAACAGTGAGTCAGATTTAACTGAATATAGTTGATCCCATTTCAGTTTGAGTAAGTCTCCTTTTAAGCAGCCCCTATAGAAAACAGCAATAGAAGCAAAAGACCTTTCTTTAGTTAAGGTGATATGCACATTTTTATTACTGACATGCACACATCCATACACACACATATATATGTACTTATAAATCTATGAATTATGTTAAAATGTAAGGATGCAAAGAGAGAAATAAATAGGCACACGATTTGAAAAGGAGGAACTATATCAGTTACCAACTTGATTCCACAAATGTTCTGCTTATCTCATCAATTTAAGGTCACTTGCTAAATTTACGTCAGAGCAACTGCATGAATCTACATTAAGAAAATAATAGGAAGATAAAAGCACTTATGGCAATTATATTTCTGAAAGAAGATTAACTGATGTGTGTTCTAAATAATATGGAAGCAATTACTATTCAGTCCTACTAAATTATATATCTTGAATCATCTCTTCATAATATTTTGAAGCTAAAAAGGAATCTTAAGAGTATGTTGTTCAAATTATTTTTTTTCCATTATGAGAAAACTGAGTCCTGGAACAATGATGGAATTACTCAATGATGCTCCTTCAATTTAATTATTTTTTTAAAAAGTTGATATCAGGGTTAATATTTCAAATTGCTAACAGGACTTGAATTGCCTTCTCTCAATTTACAAATAAAAATGTGTTAATTATGGAAATTTGTATATGAAAATTGTAGCTGTGCATTATGGCTATAGAGGTTTAGTATTGAAATCTAAGAAAATAAGACATATAGGCCCATACTCTAGAATTTAGAAAACTTTAGAATTCCTTATACACCTGAGTGTAGGAAGGGGCAAATTATCCTGAAGTACCTTATAGTTAATAAATTATTTCTTCTGTTTCCTCTCCCAAGCTAATTGTTAAAATAATAATAGACACTAAATGCAGCTTCTTGTTGTATATTAAAGGAGATTATTTTAATATTGTATGTAAGTCTGTGTCAAATTATGATGAAATAAATATTTTATAACACTTGTTCCCTTGGCATGCCTTGGATCCATGAGATCAATGAAATTAACAATATTCTTGCCAGTAAGATTTTGTCTCTGTCTTGTCTAGGCTTCCTGGGACACTGTAACTTCTGGGCAAAGTTTCTTTTCAGTAACACAATGAAAACTAAAGATAAGTGAAGACTGCAGACAGTATGGTTGGCAAATAAACTAATGATTACTTCTTATGGGAACAGCATGCATAACATCATCAACTCACCTATTTTTTTTTACTATAGACTGAACATTGACCAAAAGAGCAAGCAATAATAGTCATACATCTCTCATCTTTTTTTGAGAGTAAGAGTCATGTTACTCTCAACACTTTCTTCTCTCTTATCCCACTGTTCATGGATAACTCTGTCCTTCTCTATACACTGAGGGACTCAGTGGATATAATTTCCAATATAAAGCATAACTAAGTAAATGCACATTACATAGCTAAAAAAAGAATCAGCTGAAGATAAGCATCAAAGTCAATGGTAAATATAAGAAGAGCAGTCTATGACTGGAGAGAGGTTAGGAGACATGAAGAACATTAGCTCTTTCCTGTATTAGGCAAACGTATTATTTAACAGAGACTGAAAAAACCCCAAAAAACAGATCATCAGACTAATCACTCTTCTATACAGAGGCTCATAATCTGGGTTCCATGATGAGTTTCAAGGGTTCCAAAAATGCTTTGAAATTATATGTGTTTGTGTATTTGCACATATCTATATAGTACAGGACCACTTACTGAAAGCAAGAGAAATATTACAACTCAAAATTGTTTATGAAAAAAGGTGGATGCATTGCCTCATTACCAAAGCGCATGAAAGGACATAGGAGAAATTCCCATTGAAACAACTAGACTGGGAACCTAGATGCCATAAAAATATCTGTCCCTGTCACTCCCTCAACTTTTTCACTTTCCTACTGGCTTCATTATATCCCAAATAGATCAGGCAAGTTGCGAAACACTGGGACATGGCTGGATACAGGTTTGATTCACATACTATAAGCTTAGTAACTAGAGGAGAGATCCTCCACAATTTCCAATTAAAGATGCTGGGAAAGTGCTCTTGTTGGTAAAGTTTGGGTCATAAATCCTCCATATTTCAATTGCTCTATTCAAATAAAGAGAGTGTTATTGTTGTCTCAGTTCAAATCATGTACACAATCAATTAATCACAGTGGCAGGAGCTATGATTGACTTAATACAGTTGAAGCAAATGGTTTGAAGAAGCATTTTCCATAATAAGGGAGGGGCTGTTTGGGTTCTACAGTAATCTTTTTTTTTTTTTGAAATTGGTCAGCCCAGCACAAGCTGACACACACAATGACATATAATAAGACAGTGTTAGGAATATTACTAAGAATTTTGGTTACAAAATTTATATTGTTTTTAAATTTCAACTACATCTCTAATTCCCGATTAGACTTTTATTTTTCATTCTTATAGTGAGTCACAGATAAAAAATTTCTAAGAATTTTAAGGCTTGAGGGGAAAAATATAAAACAAATCAGAACTAAATATGTATCCCCTTTTAAAGGATGAATAAACATTGGTAAATGATATTTAGGCTATATTTTAAGTGAAATTTTTAAGTTTTAAAAATTTTAAGTGAAATTTTTAGTTTCAGCACACATTTTTCATTTTGGCTTGTTCTTTAACTGCATATGTGTTAAATTTAATGCAGTCCTCTATAATTTGGAATACTACTAATTTATTCCTTTGTTTCTTAATTTCATAAATAGAATTTAAAAAATCAATTTGTGCTATTTTAAAACTACAAGCTGAAATTCAGAACTTTTTTGAGTAATAGTGAATGCCCTCACCTTTAACCCTTTCTCATTTCCCAGAGTGCATCACTGTTAGCAGTTTATAAGCTATCTGTTCAGATATTTTTCTGTACCAATGCAAATATACTAACACACTTTTAAGCTTTATTTTTACTAAAATAGCATATTAATATTTTTCTGCCACTTACTTTTTTTCAGTCAACAAAAATGAAGAATTCCTTCCATTTCAGTAGTACATGCTTATTTGTCTAGTTATTTTTTAATTGTATAATATCCCATAATGTTAACGAATGCTATCAAATATTGAGCACAAACCATATGTTGGTTAATATTCTGAGCACTTTAAATGTCATATCTAAATCCTCACTCACCCCAAAAATCTGTGAGTTGGGAATTATAGCTATTTTATTGACAAAGAAAAAGGCAAAATAAGTAATTTTCTCAATAATTTACCTAACCATTCTTTTAGTGGTGGATGTGTATCAATAGAATATCACAAATATTTTCACCATTATGAATAAGGCTGACTAGAAAACTCAAAGTGAACATGTTCAGTAAAAAGTACTGTAAGTTCAAGTTTTAGAATTATGGCCCAGTTGCCCTTCAAAATTGCTCACTGCCATGTATAACACTGACAAGTTTAAATCGTAATGTTTTTGCCAATGATAGGTGAAAATTTGTATTTAACTGTCACTTGACTTTACCTTTTTCTGATGAAAAAGTTAAGTGTATTTTCAGAGATTTTTTAATGATATGAATACATTTTTTAGATCTAGGTCTGCTCATATCCTTACCCATTTCTAACGAGTTATTTTACTCTTAATGATTTATATTTGTCTTTTTCTCCCGTCTTTTGGAATGGAAATAAAAATATGCTACTCAGATCTCCCTCTGTGGGGAGCAATACTGACTCATGGCCCCCACTGCTGCCCCTCTGGATCAATTGCCAGCTTCACTCACAGAAGGTGCTTCCCAACAAGCTGCTCTTAACCAGTGACTGAACAGGCAGGGAACTAAGGCAGGTACATTTCAGTGAGAATTGGCAGTCTTCTATGTGTAATGTTGGCTTGAGGACTCTGTATGAAACTAGTGAAAATTCTAACTGTGCAGTTGAAAGTTCAAGACTCTTCCTACTCAAACCTCCTTTCTTTGCTCTCTGCACATTGTCTCCTGAATCCTGACCTGAATCATCCCCAATTCTGACTTGGGGTTTGCTTCTAGATGAATCTCAATTTATGCACTTTCCACTTTTGTCTGTGAGGATCTTCCACTGTACAGATATTTATAGTTGATTTGTCTTTTTTGTTGTTTTGTTTTTGTCAAATATATCCTTACCACTATGGTTTCTAAGTTTCACTCATGACTTAGACTATTTTCTCTTACATTAGAAAATACATTTATGTTTTCTTCCAATACTTCTATGTTTTTAAAGTTTTCAATACTCCTCATATTCAACTGAAATATTTTAATGGTGTGAGATAAGGACTTTTTTTAATCTTTGAATTTTATTTATTTTTTTATACAGCAGGTTCTTATTAGTTATCCATTTTATACATATTAGTGCATATATTTCAATCCCAATTTCCCAATTCATCCCACCACCACCCCCACTCCCTGCTGCTTTCCCCCCTTGGTGTCCATACATTGGTTCTCTACATCTGTGTCTCAAATTCTGCCCTACAAACCAAATCATCTGTACCATTTTTCTAGGTTCCACATACATGCATTAATATACGATATTTGTTTTTCTCTTTCTGACTTACTTTACTCTGTATGACAGTCTCTAGATCCAATCACGTCTCTACAAATGCCCCAATTTCATTCCATTTTATGGCTGAGTAATATTCCATTGTATATATGTACCACATCTTCTTTATCTATTCGTCTCTTGATGGGCATTTAGGTTGCTTCCATGACCTGGCTATTGTAAGTAGTGCTGCAGTGAACATTGTGTCTTTTTGAATTATGGTTTTCTCTGGCTATATGCCCAGTAGTGGGATTTCTGGTTCATATGGTAATTCTATTTTTAGTTTTTTAAGGAACCTCCAGACTGTTGTCCATAGTGGCTGTATCAATTTACCTACCCACCAACAGTGCAAGAGGGTTCCCTTATCTCCACACCCTCTCCAGCATTTGTTATTTGTAGATTTTCTAATGATGCCCATTCTAACTGTTGTGAGGTGATACCTCATTGAAGCTTTGATTTGCATTTCTCTAATAATTAGTGGCTTTTCATGTGCTTCTTGGCCATCTGTATCTCTTCTTTGGAGAAATGTCTATTTAGGTCTTCTGCCCATTTTTGGATTGGGTTGTTTGTTTTTTTAATACTGAGCTGTATGAGCTGTTTATATATTTTGGAGAATAATCCTTTGTCCTTTGATTCATTTGCAAATATTTTTTCCCGTTTTGAGAATTGTCTTTTTGTCTTGTTTATGGTTTCCCTCGCTGTGCAAAAGCTTTTAAGTTACCTTAGGTCCCATTGGTTTATGCTTGTTTTTATTTCCATTACTCTAGGAGGTGGATTGAAAAGATCTTGCTGTGATTTATGTCAAAGAGTGTTCTTCCTATGTCTTCCTCTAAGCGTTTTATAGTGTCCGATCTTACGTTTAGGTCTCTAATCCATTTTGAGTTTATTTTTGTGTATGGTGTTAGGGAGCGTTCTAATTTCATTCTTTTACATGTAGCTGTCCAGTTTTCCCAGCACCACTTATTGAAGAGACTGTCTTATCTCCATTGTATATCCTTGCCTCCTTTCTCATAGATTAGTTGACCATAGGTGCGTGGGTTTACCTCTGGGCTTTCTATCTTGTTCCATTGATCTATATTTCTGTTTTTTTGACAGTACCATATTGACTTGATTACTGTAGCTTTGTAGTATAATCTGAAGTCAGTGAGTCTGATTCCTCGAGCTCCGTTTTTTTCCCTGAAGACTGCTTTGGCTATTCGGGGTCTTTTGTGTCTCCATACAAATTTTAAGACTTTTTGTTCTAGTTCTGTAAAAAATGTCATTGGTAATTTGATAGGGATTGCATTGAATCTGTAGATTGCTTTGGGTAGTAGAGTCATTTTCACAGTGTTGATTCTTCCAGTCCAAGAGCATGGTATATCTACATGTGGGTATCATCTTTAATTTCTTTCATCAGTGTCTTATAGTTTTCTGCATACAGGCGTCTTGTCTCCCTGGGAAGGTTTATTCCTAGGTATTTTATTCTTTATGATGGAATGATAATTGGGATTGTTTCCTTAATTTCTCTTTCAGATTTTTCATCATTAGTGTATAGGAATGCAAGAGATTTCTGTGCATTAATTTTGTATCCTGCAACTGTACCAAATTCATTGATTAGCTCTAGTAATTTTCTGGTGGCATTTTTAGGATTCTCTATATGTAGTACCATGTCATCTGCAAACAGTGACAGTTTTACTTCTTCTTTTCCAATTTGTATTCCTTTTATTTTTTTTTCTTCTCTGATTGCCGTGGCTAGGACTTCCAAAACTATGTTGAATAATAGTGTCGAGAGTGGACATCTTTGTCTTGTTCCTGATATTAGAGGAAATGCTTTCAGTTTTTCACCGTTGAGAATGATGTTTGCTGTGGGTTTGTTGTATAGGGCCTTTACTATGTTGAGGTAGGTTCCCTCTATGCCCACTTTCTGGAGAGTTTTTATCATAAATGGGTGTTGAATTTTGTCAAAAGCTTTTTCTGCATCTATTGAGATGATCATATGGTTTTTATTCTTCAATTTGTTAATATGGTTTATCACATTGATTGATTTATGTATATTGAAGAATCCTTGCATGCCTGGGATAAATCCCACTTGATCATGGTGTATGATCCTTTTAATGTGTTGCTGGATTCTGTTTGCTAGTATTTTGTTGAGGATTTTTGCATCTATATTCATCAGTGATATTGGTCTGTAATTTTCTTTTTTTGTAGTATCTTTATCTGGTTTTGGTATCAGAGTGATGGTGGCCTCATAGAATGAGTTTGGGAGTGTTCCTTCCTCCACAATGTTTTGGAAGCATTTGCGAAGGATGGGTGTTAGCTCTTCTCTAAATGTTTGATAGAATTCACCTGTGAAGCCATCTGTTCCTGGACTTTTGCTTGTTGGAAGATTTTTTTTTTCTCTCTCCTGTTCTGTGGGTTGCCTTTTCACTCTGCTGATTTTTTTTTTTTTTTTTTTTTTGGGGGGGGGGGTAGGAGTTCATTTATTTATTTATTTATTTATTTTTGCTGTGTTGGTTCTTCGTTTCTGTGTGAGGGCTCTCTCTAGTTGTGGCAAGCAGGGGCCACTCTTCATCGCAGTGCACGGGCCTCTCACTGTTGCTGCCTCTCCTGTTGCAGAGCACAGGCTCCAGACACGCAGGCTCAGTAGTTGTGGCTCACAGGCCTAGTTGCTCTGTGGCACGTGGGATCCTCCCAGACCGGGGCTTGAACCCGTGTCCCTTGCATTAGCAGGCAGATTCTCAACCACTGTGCCACCAGGGAAGCCCCTGTTGGAAGGTTTTTAATCACAGTTTCAAGTTCATTACTTGTGATTGATCTGTTCATATTTTCTATTTCTTCCTGGTTCAGTCTTGGAAGGTTATACCTTTCTAAGAATTTGTCCATTTCTTCCAGGTTGTCCATTTTATTGGCATAGAGTTGCTTGTAGTAGTCTCTTAGGATGCTTTGTATTTCAGTGCTGTCTGTTGTAACTTCTTTTTCATTTCTAATTTTATTGATTTGAGTCATTTCCCTCTTTTTCTTGATGAGTCTGGCTAATGGTTTATCAATATTGTTTATCTTCTCAAAGAATCAGCTTTCGGTTTTATTGATCTTTGCTATTGTTTTCTTTGTTTCTATTTCATTTATTTCTGCTCTGATCTTGATGATTTCTTTCCTTCCGCTAACTTTGGGTTTTGTTTGTTCTTCTTTCTGCAGTTCCTTTAGGCGTAAGGTTAGATTGTTTATTTGAGATTTTTCTTGTTTCTTGAGGTAGGCTTGTATAGCTATAAACTTCCCTCTTAGAACTGCCTTTGCTGCCTCTCATAGGTTTGAGATCGTCATGTTTTCATTGTCATTTGTCTCTAGGTATTTTTTTATTTCCTCTTTGATTTCTTCAGTGATGTCTTGGTTATTTAGTAAGGTATTGTTTCGCCTCCATGTGTTTGTGTTTTTTACGTTTTTTTCCTGTAATTGATTTCTAATCTCATAGCATTGTGGTCAGAAAAGATGCTTGATATGATTTCAATTTCCTTAATTTTACTGAGGCTTGATTTGTGACCCAAGATGTGATCTTTCCTGGAGAATGTTCCATGCGTACTTGATAAGAAAGTGTAATTTGCTTGTTTTTGAATGGAATGTCCTATAAATATCAATTAAATCTATCTGGTCTATTGTGTCATTTAACGCTTGTGTTTCCTCATTAATTTTCTGTTTGGATGATCTGTCCATTGGTGTAAGTGAGGTGTTACAGTCCCACACTATTATTGTGTTACTGTTGATTTCCTCTTTTATAGCTGTTAGCAGTTGCCTTATGTATTGACGTGCTCCTATGTTGGGTGCGTATATATTTATAATTGCAATATCTTCTTCTTGTTTTGATCCTTTGATAATTATGTAGTGTCCATTCTTTATTTTAAAGTCTATTTTATGTGATATGAGCACTGTTACTCCAGCTTTCTTTTGATTTCCATTTGCATGGAATATCTTTTTGCATCCCCTCACTTTCAGTCTCTATGTGTCCCTAGAGACTAGGGACACACAGACCTAGGTCTGAAGTGAGTCTCTTGCACACAGCATATATATGGGTCTTGTTTTTGTATCCATTCAGCAAGCCTGTGTCTTTTGGTTGGAGCATTTAATCCATTCAAGTTTAAGGTAATTATCAAATGTATGTTCCTATTACCATTTTCTTAATTGTTTTGGGTTTTTGTAGGTCCTTTTCTTCTCTTCTGTTTCCCACTTAGAGAAGTTCCTTTAGTATTTGTTGCAGAGCTGGTTTGGTGGTGCTGAATTCTCTTAGCTTTTGCTTATCTGTAAAGCTTTTGATTCCTCCATTGAATCTGAATGAGATCCTTGCTGGGTAGTGTAATCTTGGTTGTAGGTTCTTCCCTTTCATCACTTTAAGTATATCATGCTACTCCTTTCTGGCTTGTAGAATTTCTGCTGAGAAATCAGCTGTTAACCTTATGGGAATTCTCTTGTATATTATTTGTCATTTTTCTCTTGCTACTTTTAATAATTTTTCTTTGTCTTTAACTTTTGCCAATTTGATTACTATGTGTCTCGGTGGGTTTCTCCTTGTGTTTATCCTGTATGGGACTCTCTGTGCTTCCTGGACTTGGGTGGCTATTTCCTTTCCAATATTAGGGAAGTTTTTGATTATTATCTCTTCAAATGTTTTCTCTGGTCCTTTCTCTCTCTTTTCTCCTTCTGGGGCCCCTATAATGCGTATGTTGTTGCATTTAATGTTGTCCCAGAGGTCTCTTAGCCTGTCTTCATTTCTTTTTATTGTTTTTTTCTTTATTCTGTTCTGCAGCAGTGAATTCCAGCATTCTGTCTTCCAGGTCACTTATCCATTCTTCTGCCTCAGTTATTCTGCTATTGATTCCTTTTAGTGTAGTTTCCATTTCAGTTATTATATTGTTCATCTCTGTTTGCTTGTTCTTTAATTCTTCTAGGTCTTTGTTAAGCATTTCTTGCATCTTCTTCATCTTTGCCACCATTCTTTTTCTGAGGTCCTGGATCATCTTCACTATCATTATTCTGAATTCTTTTTCTGGAATGTTGCATATCTCCACTTCATTTAGTTGTTTTTCTGGGGTTTTATCTTGTTCCTTCATCTGGTACATAGCCCTCAGCCTTTTCATCTTGTTTATCTTTCCTTGAATGTGGTTTTGGTTCCATAGGCTGCAGGACTGTAGTTTCTTGCTTCTGCTGTCTGCCCTCTGGTGGAAGGATTTAGTTTTAAATTATTTTCTAGATATGTTGTTAATTGTCACAGTATCAATAGTGGAATCTGTGCTCTATCACCTTTAACCAGTAAATTTCCATAGAAATATATATATATATATATATATATTTCTAGATATTTTAATGTGTTCTACTAATTTATTTGTAAATATTTGCTGTACCTTTGAGATGAAGTTTGGTTATCTCGTATGGTGTATTTCCTTTATTTTGCTTTCTCAAACATTTTTTCCCTATTTTCCTATTCTTGTATATTTATTTTTCCCAGCTGAACATGTGAATCAGCTTAAGTTAACAAATAATTTGGACATATTTTTAAAGTTACCTTTACTCTATCAATTAGTTGAAAGTACAGAAGACATACATTTGAAATAGTAGCTCTCCCCATTCAACAACATGATAGACCTCCCAATTATTTAGGTGTTTTGTGGGCCCTTCTGTTAAGTTTTATAAATTTTGGCATATAGCTTTTGTTGGTATCTTATAAAATTGATCACTAGGTATTTTATAGATTCATAGTATTGCTTAATTTACTTTTAAATTTTTATTCATTTTGTTAGAAACTACTGAAGTGTAACATGTTTTATATATCTTAATGGTACTAGGTTATGTGCAACAAAAAAAGTATAATATGTAAGCAGTCTTTGAACCATAAAGCAAAAAAATATGTTAATGAAATAAATAAAGACAATATGCTTTTGGACATGATATTAACAATTCCTAAGCAGAAATAAACAAACGTTAATTTTTAATGTTAAAAACAATATTAACTAAAATTATTTTAAATTAACCTTGGCTGCTTAGCTACCTGGAGTTTTTCCTAACCTCATAACTTGAGCTATCAATATCAGTAATTCCTATCTATTTGCCTCTTATTTTGATTATCCTTAAAGAATTGTAAAAATTATTTTTTCTGTTATTAAGACTAATATAATATTCTTCCATATCTTAGCTCATTTTAAGGGGACTTTCTAAATTCTAGCCCTAATGCACTGCTTGGTTTATTATCAAGTGAAAAATACAAATAATACTTTGACATCTTAGATTTTGGGCTTTGAAACCTAGATGTGTGGAGCATCATGGTAACTCTGACAAAAAATAACTGCTGTATTTTTTGCTGTATTTCATTTCCTTTTGTTTATAAAAACAAAACAGAGCAAAAATTCACTTGGAAAATCATAAATGGGAAATATTTGCTG
Source organism: Phocoena phocoena (assembly GCF_963924675.1). NCBI lineage: Eukaryota > Metazoa > Chordata > Mammalia > Artiodactyla > Phocoenidae > Phocoena > Phocoena phocoena. The sequence continues at coordinate 55,205,205 of NC_089224.1, read as the reverse complement.
TGGAGTGGTTAACAAAGTGTAATAAGATCGTCATTTTACATTTAAAATACTTACTGGGTGCATTTGGGAAATAAATTTTGTGAAATAAGGCAAATAGCTAATGAACACCTTATCTGAAACATTTTACTTACCAGAATGGCATATAATATAAAAATGCTGAAATAAGTGGTTGCAGGTATATGCTTAAAGAACAAAAATCAATATTTGTATAGTACTCCACAGTTTGTGAAAGCATGTGTATGAAGAGTTTAATATTCAGCAGTTTACTAGCTGAGTCTGGTTCTGCTCTCTTGCAGCTTGGTGACAGTGAACCAGTCAATTACCTTTTCTGTTAAATGAAGAATAGTGGATTCTCATGCCTCTCTCATAGGGATTTTTGTGAAGATTAAATAGCAATGTGCAAATGGACATTCTTTTTATAAGATACTATGCATATATCAGTGCTGAACATTCTACAAAATCATAATTCAAACACTTTATTTTAAAATAATTTAAACATTAAGTGAACGCCACTGAAAATGTTTTAGGGAAGAGTGTACCAGATGGCAGGAAAAATGTCAGCGTGTTTAAGTAAAGGAAGGAAGGCTACTCTGACTGGAAAGCAGAGGATAAAGGGGTAGGCAGGAATGAGAACTTCTAGGGCCAGAGACAGGAATAAGGTGTTTAGGTTTTACTCCAAGTATGATAGAAAATAAACTTGATCAACTGCTGAACAAAGTAAAATATGCCCATTTAAATGTTAACATCTTTAAAATATTCATTCTATTTTAATAAAGCTTTCCGCGGAACAAAGAGGGAAAGGCTACAGTTTCCAACAAGATAACTCTGCTCTTAACTGCAAGTTTAAAAGGAAAAAATATGCAACACTTCTATGTGGTTGACTACAGTCTGACTGGTAAACAAACCAATGTGAGTTACACAGTCACTAAGCTCTTGGCTTGCAGCCTTACTGCTTATAAACTATTTTTAACACAGCAGTCAGCGGGTTTTCATTAACATATGCATCACATTTATTTCCTCCCTGTGGTAGCCAGAATAATGACCTCCCCCCTAGAAGTCTATGTACTAATACTCAAAACCCGTAAATACATTAAGTTATGTGGCGAAGGGAAATTAAGGTTGCAGATGAGATGCTGTTAGGATTGTTAATCAATTGACCCCAAAATAGTAATATGATTTTGAATTACCCAGTAGGCCCAATATTATCACAAGGGTCTTTAACGTGAAAAACGAAATCAGAAAAGAGAACCATCTAGATGCAGGGTGAGAAATATCAAGCCTGACATCGTTCACTGTCTTTGAAGATGGAGGAAGGAGACTGAGCCAAAGAAAGAGGGCAGCCTCTAGAAACTGAACAAGGGAAGGAAAAGAATTTTACCCTAGAGCCTCCAGAAAGGAATACAGCCCTTCCAACACCTTGATTTTAGTCCAGTGACCACACTGCCCTGCAAACTGTAAGATAGTAAATTTGTCCTGTAGAATCCATTAAACCTGTGGTAATTTGTTGCAGCAGCAAAAATAAGCAAACAAGAAACCCCACGCATCCACTAGACTGTAATCACTAATACGGTTTGAATTTTTCTCTCTTGGATTACTGATGTATTCCAATTACCTAGACTGGTGTCAGATACACATAGGCTTCCAATAAAGATTTAACAAAAGAACTGAATGAATAAGTGAATGAATGAAATATGCAAACTTTCTGCTCAAAACCAGTCAATGGCTTCTTATCTCATTAAGATTAAAAGCAAAATCATTCTCTTCTAGAAAATCTATACTGCACTCTTTATGACTTCATTAACTTTATCTCCTTTTACATTTCTTCTTGAACTCTATACCTTAGCAATACTGACCTCCTTGCAGTTCTTCTGAGACTTCGCCTGTGCTATACTTCTCTACCTTGAATACTTATCCTCAGATATCCACCTTTCTCTATCACTTCCTTCAGGTCTTTGCACAAACATCCCTTTAGCAGTGAGGTCATCCTTGACCATACAATTTGAATCTCCACCTTTGGCACATCCTTTCCTTTGCTTTATTGCTCTCAATTACATCAGTACCACCTGCACATATTTTTACTTATTTATTTGCTTACTGTCTGTTCACCTTTAGAACATAAATTCTGAGGGGACATATTTTTGTCTATTTCCTTCTCTGCTATGCTTGGCACATAATAGGTGTTCAACAAATACTTATTGAATGGATCATGCTATCTCAACAAAGACCTTTTATAAAATGCCCCATACATTGCTACAGCAAATCAAAAGATGAGTCCAGGAGAGCCTGTGGTTTATTGAAGAAAACAAAGACTGACAAAGCTTAGGTTATAGTCTGAAATCTGCAGCAGAACTCAGCCACAGCCAGTGGAAAGGCAGCCAAAATGTCTATAGAAATAAATTCTGAATGTTAATATTATTCTTTGAATTAGTAATGGTACTGAAACAAGAACCAAGCAACCCAGCACAGATTGCATGGGGCAAGTGAACCAAGGGGCACAACAGTGAACCACAGAAAAACAAGGCTATTTCTTCAGCTCCTAACTTACGCTATTACATGAGTTCTCTGATAGGAAAAAAAGGATAGCAACATAAGACGGCAACTGTACGACTATTATAGTTTACTTTATACAAGGCTGTAAATTGTCATTTTCATTCCCTAAGGATGGAATAAGTGATCCTCATCAAATTCTATTGGTATCTTCATAAAACTCCAAACCTCTTTAGACATGAGATATTAAGATTTCTATTTGGAATAAAATGCACCTTTTGACTTACAAGAGTCAAGATCTTACTGCTCAAGGTTCATTAAGACATGTAGGAAGGCATCTCATCAGAATTCCATCCCTGAAAGCCAAGTACTCCTTACAACACACTAGCCGCTCACTCTGTCAACACTATACCTGTAACAATACTATTGTCTCTTCTTATCCAGTGGAGATTGGTTCTAGGACCCTGGAGGATTCCAAAATCTGTGGATTCTCAAGTTCCTTATATTTAATGGCATAGTACAGTTGGCCCTTCTTATCTGCAGGTTCTGAATCTTCAGATGCAGAACCTACAGGGATAGAGAGGACCGTCTGTATCACAATGCATAGAAACCAGTTTTCCATTTGTTCCCAATGAAGAGCAGGGTTGTGCCAGTGCCCACAGAGGAAATCCCTGAAGCTTCTCTTCAGACCTAAAAAAGAAGGCGAACATGCTCATGCTGCTCCCACGTTTCCCTCCGCAGACAGAGCTTTGGAATCCAGGATTCCATGGGCTATGAGGAAATGCATGCACTGTTTTGAGGAATCGAAATCTTGGATTAATCATTGAATGTAGTAACGAGATCCTGTAGACAAGGAAGATGAGCGGAAGCTGCTCTGTTGTTGCCTCCTGGATAGTGCTCTTAGGTCACAAGTATTTTATGTTGAGTAGCAGCAAATCGGGGTCCCTGTGCCAGTTTGTTCTAAAGTAGCTCAACACAGTTCTCCCTAGTTATGTCCTTACTCTTATCTTCTGCTAGAGTTAGTCTGATGCTATCAAAATTACATCAAATTATCAGAATGGATGGATTCTGTCTATGTTGGGTTGGTTTTGCTTCTTTGTGCTTATCATGTCCAATTATTTACGTACCCACCTAACAGTAATATGATGACAACAACCAACATTTATGTAGATCTTTATAATTTGCAAAGTAGCTTTTTAAAAATTACTTTCACTTAGTCATTGCAATGACTTGTGAGGTAGGTATTCACTACCTTCATTTTGCAGATGGTGAAAATAGGACGTTAGGTAATTTCCCAAATGATAAATTATAAATGGCAAAGAAAAGATTTAAACATGTATTATATGATTCAAAATCAATGGCACTACATTAATTAAGGAGATAGGTCTTTCTGATGTGTTAAATGTATGTACAACAGAAGAAAAAATTTTATTGACAATCCAGTTATGCTGCATTCACTGTTTCCTCATTATAGAGTAAGAGATTTCTAGCCAAACAAAGGTGAATCATGGTAATATGTATATTAAACTCAATTCTGTAGCCAATTATAACCAGGGAAAAAGGACTCATTGTTTTAATTAATGCAAATGTATTAATGTAATACAAATGTATTAATATCATTTATATCAATATAGTCATCAATACTAATGAGGATGAGAAAGGAAGCCTCAGTTTGTTAACTAAAAATAAATAAATAAATAAACTATTTTGAAGATAGCTGCAAATAAATCAAATTTTGAATGTACACATAGAGTACAAATTTTTAATCAAACACAGACTCTTTGAATTAGGTTTTTGTTTGCTTATTTGTTTTTTTCTTCAAAGGATTCAAAACTGTAAGGATGTCAAAATAGTATTCATTTTGAGCCATAGAGTCATTGACTCCTATATCAGTCTACCTAACCTGGACATCTAAATTTCCTCAGAGAATGTTTTTTGTTTTAGAATTTAGTAAAGTAAACATTTCAACTTTACTAACCTGGAGCAAAACCACTAGGAGGAAAGTCTATGTCAAAAAATTCTGGAAACAGTTTAGACTTTAAATAATACTTTGAACAAGAAGCATTTTTCAAACAAATCCTTTAGCAATATTATTTGCTAACATCTCAAATTTGCTCTCTGTTTATAGCTTTAGATTTATAGCCAGTTAAGATTTTCAGGGTTTTGAGCCATAGTCTAAATTTAGAAGAAGTGTTATATTAATTTTTATTGAATGCAATTCTTCCTTGTCTCCATAATACTGGTTATCTTTCTAAATGTCACTCAATTTTAGTTGAATCTCTTTCTTTCACACTATTTTTTCCTAATAACTATAGTTTCTCAGCAATGGAATGCTTCCAAATATTCAAATAGCCTTTAAAACACAAGACTTAACATGAAGAAAAATATGTCTTGTGTGAATAAACTTTAAAAAGTATTTTTATCCATAAAATCTGTAGGAATACCAGGTACCTATTTTGGCAAATATAAATTTGATTCACACTTAACTCCTCCACTCTGGTTTAAATGTCACTTTTTAACTTGTTCCACATTGCTCAACTAACATGAATAAAACATCTTATATTACGTAATAATCAAATCCCTGTTTTGTCAGGTAACCTTAAATGTTCCCTTAAGCTTTTCACATGCCCAGTAATATCAACTGAGAATTGACATCAACATTATAAGTGATTATCTTTTCTCATTAATTGCTTTTTTTATCATCTATAGTGGCTTAATGTCAGTAGCTACTTTAAAAGGGGTTTTTTAAATAAAGATGTAAAAACAAACAAAAGAGGAGCTAAAATGATAATAATAACATAACTGCTTTAATTTTGACAGTGCTTTAATATCCATTATATGTTTGACTTTCTCAATAATCTGATAGTTAAGAAAGGCAAGTTATTATCCCTCTTTTATAGAGAAGGAAACCAGGACTCATAAAGTTTAAGTGACATGTCCATGGTCGCCTTGCTAACATGGGAAGAGCAGTCATAAAAGTCAGTGCAAGAATTAGAATTCTGAGGTCAGTGTGTTTTCTCTTCTACAGAAATAAAACACACTATAATCACCACCAAAATGCGCAAAGCTAATTAAGTTCATTTCAGAGCTGAAGTGAAAATGCTTCATTTTGCTTCTGACATATAGCAACAATAACATGTTTTCTCTTTAATTTAAATCTTTATAGATATATTTTTATGGTACACACATACATCAAGGAAGATAGCACATAATATAAAAACTCACTATCTTAATTTTTAACCAATAAACAATTATTATTTTGCTAGAATAAGGTAATTTTTGTAATTTATTCTTATGTGGCTTATAAAACTCAAATGTTCAACAATTTTTGGCACTTAGTTTCAATACTCGCTCTCTCACCTTAGTAAACATTTATCCTGAAGACCATTTCAAATATTCTTCTGAAGAGGGTCACTATAATTCTAGTGAAACACTGATCACTATCACCAAGCTAGCCATTTCTCTTCTTCCTTAGAACCTAGTAAGAAGTATTAAATCCAAAAGTCCAGTATACAAATGTACTATTTATCTGCCAGGATTTTGGTAGCCTGAAATAAAGTAGGGGGAGGAACACACATCTATGCCAAATTTAAATCATTACAATTATTGAAATAAAAGTTTTCAATAAAAGCCACTAACATAGTTTAGAAGGGTATATTAGCTATCTATTGCCGTAGATCAAATTACTCCCAAACTTAGCAGTTTACAACAGTAAGCTATTATTATCTCATACAGTTTCTGAAAGTCTGAAACGCAAATGTGGCCTAACTATGTGGTCTGGCTCAAGGTCTCTTGTGTGGTTTCAATCAGCATCTCAGCTGAGCCTGCATCATCTGAACACTTGACTGGGGCTGGAGGAGCAACTTCCGAGATGACTCCCCGACATGCCTTAAAAAATAAAGTTTTCTTTTTAAGGTTTTTATTTATATCTGAAACTTTCTGACAATTTAGATATTTCAGTTAACCTAAATTGTCCTGAGTGAACTAAGAATATTTTACTCATCTGTTTCTTTTATGTAATTCTGAATATATTAAATAATCTCTCTATATACAATAACTTAAAGTTTAAGCAGTATTAAAAAAAATCCCATCACTATTCAATGTAGTAAATAATGATCCACATATAGCATGAGACATTTGTAAGGTACCAAAATTTCAATTATTTAGATTAATACAGATCATATATTTTCATAAACTGGAATGTGGGCATATGACCTTCTTTTATATTAATCTTGTTAACTATAACTGAAGTCTTTGACACTTCAGTCTATAAAAGATCGGCTCACTACCTCTGCAGTATGGACAGTCATCTTGCATCATTGAAAATGTTCCTTCTGATTGTGCTCAAATTAAGGTCATTTTGAGAATCAGATATCTTCTATCCCAGCTATTCATTTATGAAGATCCAGAGAATGCTGGATATTATAGTCAGATTGTAGCAAAAGAATCTTCCAGACATTGAAAAAGAGAAAATATTATATTTCTGAAAGAAAAGAAACCCATGAAGAAAAGAGAGGGATAGGAAGGCTTCCATCTTGGACAAGATGGTAAACAATAACTTGAAATAGTATTAGATATTTATAAATCTGTACTTTCTTATAATGAAGCAAATATACATTCAAAAGAAGCAACGTTACAGGCAACATATTAGCACTGCACTTACTCAAAAGATAAACAAACACATTTCTTTACTTTAGTAAAATTTTGTTGCAGTGTATGAAGCCTTACTATCGGACACATAATAAACCCGAAAAGTAGTCATTGCTATTAATTATCTCCATTTTGTTGGTAAGTGAACTAAAGTTCATCAACTAGCTTGCCCAAGTAGGAGCTAGACTTAGAATTCAAATAGAGAGGTATTTAACATTAGTGTGTGTGTTCTTACTACTCTGTTCTTTGAAATGACATTCTAAAAGTTCTTTGCCTCTTTAACAACATCTGAGCAGAACTATAGTCTGGAATATTCATTTTTACTACTGTGTATAAAAACTACATTGCATATATTTTTCATAAATTTGACTGACCTAATCTGATATTCTTCTATCTTGATTGGTATTATAAAAATGTAAACATATAACAAAAATGTGCAGTTATCTCTTTTCTACCATACCGTACTTTATAAATATATTATAGATAATAATGACTAATGAAGTTATTTAAAATTATTAAATTGATGAATAATTAGAAACGTGTCTAAAAATTAATGTGATATATAGATTTAGGAATGATCTAGAAACGACATGAAGTAAGTTAGGATGATGACATATCGAATGGATATCTATACAAAGCCAGATATCCACCACACACTCCAATATGATTGAGGATGACTGACATTAGACGGTCTACTGACCCCAGGGATTGAGGAAACACCACAACAACTGGGAATTAAATCAATTCTATTTCAACCAGTTCCTTCTTCCTGTGCCAAAAACTCAGAGCAGAGAGAATCTGACATTGATTTTTACATATGTGTGTGTGTGTGTGTGTGTGTGTGTGTGTGTGTGTGTGCATGCGTGCTAAAAAGAAAAGTAGCGTAATAAGCAGTCATTAAAACATTGTAAGTCTTGTGGTTATTTACTGATTTTGGTAAACATACAGATACATTTCACCATGCAGCTAAAAGTAACAAAAACAAAATTTCATCAGACTCTGTAGTTTTGGAAAGAACATACAGTGTGGTAACAATGGAGTTGCCTGATTGCTTAACATGTGTGCACTTTGGTTCTTCTTCTGTAGAATGCAGAGGATTATATCAAATATATTACATCACATACTACAAAATGAGATCTAGTCAGACTATCTGGATCTAGATCCAGCAGTTAAGCTATGTTACCTTGGATGCAATTTCAGTTCCTTGTCTCTAAAATGGAAGTAATTATTGTTCATCTTTCAGGTGATTAGAGGCAGTGAGACAGTGTATATTATATGCTCAACACATGGCTGGCCTTCATAAGTATAAATAATAACATATATTATATCAATAAATAATAAGTGTTATTATAGTTTCTGTGGTTATCACCCCAAAACAAACACACAAACAAATAAAATATCCATAGACATATTTGCAAAACTATAGTCAAAGAGAAAAATGTAAAAAGGGGTTAATACCATCTTTACCAAGATCATTAGTTTTTACAGGCTGCCTAGAATACAAGCATCCAAACCCAAAGCATGTTGATAAACATAGACTATTTATTTAATAAATATGTTTATTCAGTACTGTTGATGAGCTTTAAAAAGAGCTATTGAATAAAGCAGCTAATTTTCAAGAAGAATCAAAAAACATCAAGCGTTTTCATAAAAAGAGTTTAGCTCATTTTCCCTGCAAAAAAAACCCGAAAAATAACTCCTTCAAAAATTAGAATATGGTTCCAAAGCGCATATAAACTTGGAGGGGCTTGTCTTACCTGAACTCTCGAACCTGTTGAAAAATTCCCCATGAATATTTTTGTTTCTCTCATTATTTCTCTATCTTTGAAATATTGATACTTGCTTTCCCCGTTTACTTTCATTTTATTTCATCAAGCATTGCATACTTCATTTTCCTCTTACAAGAGCTTCAAACATATCTGCTATTTATTCTTCAATAGCATGGCTCTTCTGCTTAACTAGTGACAATAAACCTGCAGAAGTACTGAAAAAATATGCCTATCTCAAAACAAAATGAGCTCTGCACCCACAAGCCCTCGATTATATCTCTCCTTCTGATTTTTACAAAAATTCTGCACTTATCCACTTTAATGAATCACTTTTGCCCTTGGAATACCTTTTTACCTTTTTTCATTTCCTTTAGTACATATAAAATATGGTAGTTGGAGTGTAAATTGACTAAAAAAGACCTTAAAATATAAGCAGGTAGAGAAATAATTATGTTACCTAAATTACTGTATCAATTTGTTTCATAAAATTCTGTCTCTTCAACTTTCCTTAAAATTATTCAGTGATGATTGGGAAGGTGGAGAACAAACGTTGACAGAGGAAATTAACAGCTCTTTAAGCAGTTACTAAGAGATGGCCTGCTGGATGTTTGAATCAAGCTGAAAAGCTTGCTAAATGAAGAGGCTGATTCTGCTGTCTGCCTGGTTGGGCAGGTGGACCTTCCTCCCTCATGTTTCTAGATTTGCCTGCTCAGTTGAAAATACCTATTTCCTCTGATAGAAAACACACACACACACACACACACACACATACACACACACACACACACTCACACACGAAAAAAAGCATCAGCTGTTTATACCACCAGATGAGATCAACTGAATTTGTCACATTTTGTTTTAAAATAGCCTAATAAGTTGACCGATCTTTACCTACGTGGCTAAGGGTGTGTGTATGCATTTTCAATGAGAGAGCTGAGCCAGACAATGACACTAAATATCTGTGTGACCTTAAATAAATCATTTAACTTTTCTGAAAGCTGGTACCTTCAGTATTACATGAGGTCATCTCTACTCCCAGTTTAAAATTATAAAAAGAAGACTGGCATATTTACTATAAATGAAAATGGTAGAGTTTATTTTTTATCTTTGAAGAAACAATATAAAATTTGCCCATTAAAAAGTATCAAAATGTTTTATTAACAAGCATTTCATCCATTCAGTTGTTAGCCCTGATATTACCACACCACTCTCCCTATAACTGCATTATTAAATATTTGATAAGTGCCTAACAAATGAGGATCCTAATGACACCACCTGCCATTGTTGCAAACTTACCAAATGCCCAGCATTATGATAATAGCTACAGGTAAATTAAAAATAAACAAGCAAATGCCTTGAAAAAGGGTTACTATGTAATTGATCATCCAAATCTGGATACTTCTGAGAAGGAAAGAAGCATTGTTGATCATTATACTAGAAAAACAAGAGTAAACTAAGACCTTCATGGGCAAACCAGGGCAAAAGGTCACCTGCATATGTTGTAAATGTTTGCATGAACAAGGAGAAAAAGGTGTTAGGACAGGCACAAGAGCATGAAAATTATCATAGTTGGATGGACTCAGAAGTAATGGTGGAGAGAAAATTATATAAGCTTTTCATTGTATTGTTTCATTGGTTACAATAAATGAATTTACTGTTTTTGAAATCAGAAGTAACATTTAAAATTTTTTTAAAGAAATGATATCCCAGTGATCTTCAGATATCAGTAAATGTTTCACTTCTCAGATGAGTAAACTATCATAAAAATGTTCAGATAAACATTGCCCAAGGACACACAGTAGGTAAGACAAAAAGCTGGAACCAAACTATGTGCAACAAAACTGCCTCCTGATTATGTTTCCCAACAGAAGATTTCTAGGTTCAGCATCATGGGAATTCATGCTTCTCCAAGGGCTCTCTTGACAACTTCAATTATCAGAATTGTGCCCTTAGGGAATTCATAAATTAAGTAAGAGGAGCATTCCACACATCTATTACTAGAACAATCCTTTGTGGCATTCATCTCATAAATATCATGCAACTGCTGTTCCCAGTTGGAATACAACGATATCCAGTATATGAAAATGATAAATATTTTGCCAGCTTCAAATCCAAAGTTTTCAGTGAAGTTCATGGAAATATGACATTAAAGCATGTTCAAATAAACATTAAATGAGAAAAGTTATGTGAACTATAAACTGTTCCTAAACTATGATTTATATCATCCTTATTGTCAAGGGAGGATTGGGACTGTGTAAAAGTAAGAAAATATTGCACATTAGGTGGTGACACAGAGTGAGTTTTTCCCTCTTCTTTTGTACATATTTGGACAATATATACAAAATTTGGAGGAAATTTTAAAACAGCATTTATCACAATACATTATAATACAGATGTAATAAGGTGGTCAATTGTGTCATCATGTTATTAAACATGTTTGTTTGATCTCACTGAGCAATAGAAGTGTAATTCAATAACTGGTGAATGTCATCAGTCATTTAAAATATCACTACGTTTTTAAAAGCTGTATTTGAAATAACTTCTAAAAAAACGTATTTTATGTATTAGCCAGGTATAATGTCAGGCATTCTAAACATTGAGAAATGTAAGTCTCCTAACTAGGTATATAAAATAATAAACTAGGAATGCAATAATAGACATTCATTTATTCATTCAGTCATTCATCAAATATTTGTTTAGTACCTACTGTGTGCCAGGCATTTAGCTAAGCACTAGAGCTTAGTAGTGATAAATAAAATATATACTCTTTCTTTCTTATAGAACTTAAAATTTCTTGAGAATTTAAATCTGTAACAATTAACATGTTTTGTGAAAAAAAATGCTAGCTGCTAAAGGGATGTGTTACCATGAGTTGTTACTGAGTGTGAGTAGCCATTTGAGACTTCAGAAGTTCCTGAAAGTTAACCAATCAGGATTGAGAGTGTGCTTGAAAAATAAGACAGAAGAAAGTTAAAAAGCTCTGCAATGGCCTTTCAGAGGAGCTGAATAGATGTCAATGTGGGTGACACTACTTTATTTCTAGAAATTTCCATATTGCAGATCTTCAGGGTCTGCAATCTGATTGAAGGGTATCTTACAGCAAAGGGATGTTTCTTGACACTTTATTAGCATAAGAAGCACACTATTTTTCAACTATACTGTATGTTTTCAGTATTCTTGGGGGTAAAGTCCCCCCAAGTCATCTTTTGTGTCATTGCTCTGAAGTAGTAGAAAAAATTGAGGGGAGAGTGGTGAGCAGTTTATGGACAAAATTGTAAGAGCTCAGAAGTTGGTATAACATTTTTTGGAGGATAACTAGTTAGGTACTAAATTACTTTCATTTTATTTCAAATTGTTCTTCTGCAATTCTTACAGAAGATTGTACTGTTTTAAGAGTTAGTTATTTAAGAAAATCATCTCTCATATTCTATTAAGAGTACAAGTATAAAATTAAGATTCTGTAAACAGGAAAAACAATATTGTGTACAGAAAGGCATGTAATGTCTGGTGGTCTCCCCAATAGTGATACTGTTGTTGATTGTTGAGTTAGAGGGTCATTGCTCATTGTAAAATTGCACATTTCCTCTAGTAGGAAATGAAGGGTAATCTGGACTGTGAAACTATGCAATCATGCACATATACGTTATGCCCAATGATTAATCCAAAATTTAAAATATTTTCTTCAGATTGAAACACACATAAAGGACCAAGCAAGACTTACAAAAATAAAGGCATACCTTTGCACATATTAATGAAACTCTGGATCATCCAATATAAAGAAAAAAATCTTAAAAAAGAAAAACGTACACTAACAATGAAATATCAGAAAGAGAAATTAAGGAAACAATCCCATTTAACATCACATCAAAAAGAATAAAATATGTAGGAATAAACCTACCTAAGGAGGCAAAAGACTTGTACTCCAAAAACTATAAGCTGCTGATGAAAGAAACTGAAGACAACACAAAGAGATGGAAAGACATACAATGTTCTTGGACTGGAAGAACAGAGATTGTTAAAATGACCATACTACCCAAGGTAATCTACAGATTCAATGCAATCCCTATCAAATTACCAATGGCATTTTTCACAGAACTAGAACAAATAATTTTAAAATTTGTATGGAAGCACAAAGAAACCCAAATAGCCAAAACAATCTTGAGAAAGAAGAATGGTGCTGGAGGAACCAAGCTCCCTGACTTCAGACTATACTACAAAGCTACAGTCATCAAAACAGTATGGTACTGGCACAAAACAGACACATAGATCAATGAATCAGGATAGAAATCCCAGAATCAAACCCACACACTCATGGCCAATTATCCATGACAAAAGAGGCAAGAATACACAATGGAGAAAAGACAGTCCCTTTGATAAGTGGTGCAGGGGAAACTGGACAGCTACATGTAAAAGAATGAAATTAGAACATTCTGTAACACCATATACAAAAATAAACTCAAAATGAATTAAAGACCTAAGTGTAAGACAGGATGCTATAAAACTCCTACCAGAAAACATACGCAGAACACACTTTGACATAAATCGCAGCAATTATTTTTTGGATACATCTCCTAGAGTAACAGAATCAAAACGAATGATAGACAAATGGGACCTATTAAACTTAAAATCTTTTGCACAGCAAAGGAAACCATCAACAAAACAAAATGACAACCTGCTGAATGGGATAAAATATTTGCAAAAGATGTGACTGACAAGGGATTAATTTCCTAAATATACAAACAGCTTATACAGCTTAATATCAAAAAAATAAAAAAATAAAAATATGGGCAGAAGACCTAAATAGACATTTCTCCAAAGAAGACATACAGATGGCCAATAGGCCCATGAAAAGATGCTCAACATAACTAATTATTAGAGAAATGCAAATCGAAACTACAATGAGCTATCACCTCACACTGGTCAGGATGGCCATCATCAAAAAGTCTATGAATAATAAGTGCTCGAGAGGGTGTGAAGAAAAGGGAACCCTCCTACACTGTTTGTGGGAATGTAAATTCGTGCAGCCACTGTGGAGAACAGTATGGAGGTTCCTTAAAAAACTAAAAAAAGTCACCATATGATCCTGTAATCCCACTGCTGGGTATATATTCAGAAAATACAAAAACTCTAATTCGAAAAGATACATGCACCCTAATGTTCACAGCAGCACTATTTATAATAGCCAAGACATGGAAGCAACCTAAATGCCCGTCTACAGATGAATGGATAAAGAAGATATATATATATATATATATATGTATATGTATATATATGTATATGTATATATATACATCTATATATATATAAAACTCAGCCATAAAAAAGAATGAATTAATGCCATTTGCAGCAATATGAATAGACCTAGAGATTATCATACTAACAGAAGTAAGTCAGACAGAGGAAAACAAACATCATATGGTATCACTTATATGTGGAACCTAAAAATAATAATACAAATGAACTTACAAAACAGAAACAGATTCACAGAAATAGAAAACAAACTTATGGTTACCAAAGGGGAAAGGGGGGAGGGGTAAATTAGAAATTAACAGATACACACTATTATATATAAAATAGATAAACAACAAGGACCTACTGTATAGCACAGGGAACTATATTCAATATCTTGTAATAAACTATAATGAAAAATAATCTGAAAAAGAATATATATATGCATATACATACATATATAATGTATAACTGAATCACTTTGTGCACTTGAAACACTGTAAATCAAATATACTTCAATTTTTTTAAGTGTATAATTAAATGATACATTTATAATTATAATTTAAAGATATAATATATAATGTAATTTTATATTATAATCTATAATTATAAATTAAAGAAAAAAAAGTAAAGCAAAAGGTAAAGCGAAGAACAGAAGAGAAAAGACACAGTGGGACAGAAATTATTTTAACAGCAGAATTCTCATTGGATTGAACAGATTCCAGAAGAAAATGAAGTAAAATCTTCTAAGTTTTTATGAAAAATAATTATCAATCTAAAATGGTATAGTAGCTAAGATATCACTTAAAAGTGAAGGCAAAATAAATTTTACCATCTGCATCTTTCATTGATAGAAAAACTTATGTATTCTGTTCAGAAGAAATGTTACTAAAACCACAATGCAAAGTACATTATGCCAGAAAACACAAAATGAATTATAGTCCCAGCTCTTGTAAGAATGACAGGAAGCCACCTTTCTTAGGTCATAGGGAGAGAGTGACTGTCTGAACCTGAAGACACGGTGACTCTGTGGAGAGGGTCTCCTGACCAGAGCTGTTACTTTGGTAAAAGGACTAAGCTAGGGAGGAGGGAGGAGACTGGAAAATAAATATCCTGATATCAATTTCCTCACCTTAAACTGAAGGGCATAGAAACCTATTAATGGAGTGCATATATTTCAGTCTCTAGGGACAAATAAGGGGTGAAAATGGTGGAAAGTAGATCAGGAATGGCAAACAAAAATAGCTCATCTCCTAAGACCACAGACTTGCTTTCAATATCCAGTTCTAGTATTATGTATTTAATAACATCTGTTACACAAGCCCATTTTGAACATGTGTTTGTACAGTTCCATGTATTAAACGGTAAGAAAATGTCTGAAGAGTTGGGGAAATCCAAGAGAAAATTAAAAAATGGGAAATGCAAATGCATATGAAACAATTTTCAACTTCTACTGCAACTTATAATTGTAAATAAATTTTTAAAAAAATTAAATGGAAACATAATTTAGAAAATTAAGAAATAAAAATTCAAACACGTGAAACAACTATCAAATTCACTATCACCAAGTTATATTAAATGATAATTAGATACTTTTTTTTTCATTTTGTATTGGCAGATTCTTACATGCCACTCACTTTGCAATAACATTCTATATTATACACTTCTCAAGCATACATATGATAGAAATGATATGGAAATCTATATAGACAGTATAAAATTTGGTAATTGTGTCTCAGTCATTCCTAGGAATCTTTAAAGGAATATATAAAGAATGGTTATTTATGTAAACATATTCACTGTCCACTGCATTAAGTTGAACAATAGTAAATTACATTAACTCCATATAAAGGAATATAAATTTTGTTAAAAAATTTTAAGTGAAATCTAATAAGTGACCATTATGCAGAAAAGAAAGGAAATGTAACAAAGGGTAACAGTGGTTAAAGTAATTAGATAAAAAATATCAGTCAAAAGATGTATATCTATGTATATCTATATCTCTATATAGATATATAGAGATATATCTTGTAGGGGAGAATAATCTGCCACGATAAAATGTGTCTCTTTACCTTGTGGATTATTTCGAGTATTATTTCGAGCTGAAAATAATCAAAGCCCAAAAGACACAGGAGGAAACTTTAACCTTCCCCCAACTGCCTAAAAGAATTTAGACAGAGGGCTTGTTCCTGGAATACAGCTATTACCAAAGAGATCTATAAAGAATATGAACTAGATGTAGTGGGGGGAACTCAGCAGGGCCTACAGATTTGAGTCCACTCTGTCCCATTGTCTCTGCAAGGCCCCGGTAACGTTTGTTCACCAAATATTTGCTTTTCCTTCTCCGTGTGAATTGCCTTTCTCCCCTCTGAAGTTCCAAACCACTACTCCCAACATCCTCTCTTGTCTTTAGCTGAAGATGGTATTTAAGGTGAAGGTTTCTGCCATTTCCGCAAGTTACTCAGTTCTCCTGAGTCTCTCTCATGTATACATGTTATTAAACTTTCGTTTGATTATTTGCCCATTAATCTGTCTCATGTCAATTTAATTTTTAGACCAGTCAGAAGAACCTAGAAGGGTGGAGGAAAATGTCTTTCTCCACACACAGCATGTATATGTAACCACACAGCATAGAGAAACTTTATCTGTGCAATAAAATTGAGCTTACTAGTTTATGGTTACATCTTGTATGTGTGTGTGTGTGTGTGTGTGTGTGTGTGTGTTTGTAGGTACATGTGTACCTTTGTGTACTTTCTGTGTAAAGGAATTTATAATACTTTTTATGGGTGGCAAGTTTTCTATGTGTCATTCAGAAAGTGCCTAGGGTTTTGTTTGTGTTTTTCTTCTTAGTAATCAAACTAAACTTCATGAACAAAGAAATAAACATTTTCCCTAGCAATGCAAAACAAAGGGAAAGCTTCCTTCAAGTGTTTAAATCTCCTTTAAAAAAAAAAATCTATTATAATCCAGAATGCCATCAGGGTAATAGTTGCATTGCGTCAAGCATCTGATTCTTGTGGTAGACGTGGTATAATGATGACTAGGAAACTATCCATCTTCTTCTTGACAGGTGACCTATTTTAGAATCAGGAAGGCCATCATTCAAGAGAAGTTACTTCAGCCATGTTGTTCCTTTAATCATCGCTTACAATTTGCTTGGATGATTTGCAGGACAAGGGCTCTTTGGTTTTCCTTTTCTAATTATACTCATATATATATACATAAATAAGATTTTTCAGTTTTTAAATAATCAATTTTGGAACTATAACAAGCAGGTTACAAATTTAATTAATTTATCAGGATGTATGATTTTCTGTAAATTTATTTTTATTTAGAGTTTATCAGTTACCATTTTTTGTGTATTTTATTTGAAGTTCACATATGCAGAACACTAGAAAGGAGGATATATATGAAAAATTACCTAATCAATTGTTAAAATTCTGCAACTGCTTTATTTTCTAAATATTTGATATCCATTAAATTTCTAAAAATTTTCATCAATCTCGTTTACGATAAATGGTCAGTCAGCAAACCATTCTCTTTTGAGATCTATATTTACTTTAATATCCACAAAGCAAGTGTAAGTAAGCATCAGAACGGCCCTTGGTGTTCTGCTATTGATGTCTTAGCTCTAACATAAAGGTAGCAATTTAGCATCATGCTATAAATAGAAAAATATAGTGGACAGCATTGGCTTATCTTATGTTTTTAATATTCTCTTCAGGGTAAAGTATGACATAACTTAATTACACTGGTGGAGCTTTCACTGTAGGGGATTTTGTTGTTATTTCATTTGACAATCAAGTAATTAGCTTCTCTACTGGATGGTTTACTGTATGTTATTAATTAAGCTATCCACTGGAATAAAAGTTTACTTAAAAGTTAGTGAAGACACTCCTGTTATAACATTAAAGAAGGCAGCAAATACAATGTGAATTCATACTATGTGATTTTATCAATTAAACATATATACATTTCTCTCTCTAAAAGAGTTACAACATATTCACTCGAGATTTACATCTAGATCATCCGAATATATGTATGTTGTAGCTTTTTGAGTGTGTTAGGTTATAAAATCAAAGTTAAATGGCAGTTATAAATGAGAAAAAATTAGTTTTTAGTCTTTAGTGTTTTAAACATGAAAGCAAATTTACAGGATTTATCTAGATGTCTAAATGTGTGTATTAATACTATGGCATTCCACCTTGATGACTAGTTAATTAAAAAACCCATATTCTTTTTACTACTAAAATTCAGTGAATAATTTAATAGATTAATATAATGCAAATGATTTAGTAGTATTGTAGTTTACTGGTTTGGGGTTAAAACTCTAATTCTACAGGATACTAAGAATGATCTTGTGATGAACAAGTACAGTGAATATCTGAACCTGAACACCTGAACCTTACTGTGTCATGAACTGTGGAACTCAGTGGCTGCAAATCCTCCTATGGAGTTCTTGTGCATCTATCATGAAAGACAGGTCACAAACCAATTGTTATAATTCATTACATAACTGCCAGTGTGAAAGTCACATGAGATGTAAATCTCGAGTGAATATGTTGTAACTTTTTTAGAGAGGGAAATGTAAATATGTTTAGTTGAGAAAATCACATAGTATGAATTTGCACTGCATTTGCTGCCTTCTTTAATGTTATAGCAGGCGTGTTTTCAACAACTTTTAAGTAAACTTTTATTCCAGCAGATAGCTTAATTAACTGCAATGGTATTGAAGGGAGGATAAACAATGGGGATCTGACACAGTTTGTGATGGTGTCAGAACAGGCTTCTCCCTTGTTGGGCTTTCTAGCCCAAGAACCGAAGGATAAGCATGAGTTGGTAAATGGGGAGGAGGAAAGCATCCCATGCAGAAGGAACAGCAAGTACTGAGGTCTAGAGGGAGGAGATCCATGGGACGTGTGAAAAAATGAAATTTCTGGTATGATTTGATAGAAGATGGTGAGTAATCATTCTAATCATTCAACCACTCACTAGCATGTGACCTTGAGCTAGTCACTGAAGCTTTCTGAATGAAATTTTCTTTTTTGAGAAACTTGAGAGTTTCCCTAGAACTTGTTATTAAATAATTTTTAGATTGAACCACATAAATTGCCCTTTGTATAGATAAAAAATAGCCAAATATTTGCAAATTTATATGGTTTAGCCTAATGTAATTTTAATAGGTGCTACTGAGTTTATAGTCAGGAAAAGTTATTGAATTTCTGTAATTAAACCAGATCAATAGCAGACAAAAACGTACTTAAGAAACACACCTCCTACACTGTTGGTGGGAATGAAAATTGGTACAGCCACTATGGAGAACAGTATGGAGGTTCCTTAAAAATCTAAAGATACAGTTACCATATGACCCAGCAATCCCACTACTGGGCATATACCCGGAGAAAACCATAATTTAAAAAAATACATGCACCCCAATGTTTATTGGAGCACTATTTACAATAGCCATGACACGGAAGCAACCTAAATGTCCACTGACAGATGAATGGATAAAGAAGATATGGTACATATATACAATGGACTATTACTCAGCCATAAAAAAGAACAAGATAATGCCATTTGCAGTGACATGGATGGACCTAGAGGCTGTCATACGGAATGAATTAAGTCAGACAGAGAAATACAAATATTATATGATATCACTTATGTGTAGAATCTAAAAAAATGGTACATGTGAACTTACGTACAAAACAGAAACAGAGTCACATATGTAGGAAACAAATGATTACCAAGGGGGAGAGGGGGAGATAAATTGGGAGACTGGGATTGACATATACACACTACTAGCTATAAAATAGGTAACTAATAAGGACCTACTGTATAGCACAGTTAACTGCTCAATACTCTGTAATGACCTATATGGGAAAAGCATCTAAAACAGAGTGTATGTATGTATATGTATAACTGATTCACTTTGTTGCACAGCAGAAACTAACATAACATCGTAAATCAACTATACTCCAATAAAAATTAATTAAAACAAAATTTAAAAAATAAAATAAATTTTAAAAATGAAAAAAAAACAAAACACGCCTCCTCTTTTGAACTGAATGTTGCAAACTCACTTTTAAGCTTCTGGGAGAGCTGAGCTTTATTATCATTAGACCTTGCCTCTCAGAGTCACTTGTCTGATGATGTCTGTATTTAAAAGAGTGGGTAACTGACTATTGCTGGTTTTCGCACTGCTTTGGCTGTCTAAATCAAGTCAAGACAAATTATACCTTGGCTGTGTTGGCAACAGTTGGTGCACTTTAGTGAACTATCCTTTAATGGTTGGATTACACTTGCCTTGCTACTTCAATGTAAATGTAATTTGAGAGGATGTTGCCTGTTCCTCATAAGTGTTGTGACTTGAAGAAGAAAATATGTCACCCTGGCTTGTTGGCTCTACTTGGAAAAGGCATAGAACTGTCACCAGCGAGAAGGAGGAAAATGTTTTATCAGCTACATTAAACTCTAAGGACCTACAAGATCTGCTGTGTAAACAAAGTTGAAGTACTTTTTGTTCACTAACTTTTTGCAACTCTAAAATAAGAGGTGCTCTCGGCCCCATTTTTTCATAGTTATTGAAGATTATTGTTTAAAAGAAAAAGTTTCCCCTCAAGAAAAGAATGGCTTATCACTTCTGTCACATATCAGAAAAAAAGGCAAAACAAATATCCCATTAAGAAAAGAAATGATGGAAAATGTTCACTATGGGATAAAACTTTATCCTCTGAAAATACATTACACTTGAAATAACTTCTATTTTTAGATGAGGATGACTTTGCACTTAGAAAATAGAGAAATAATAGTAATACAACAAACAGAAATCACTTCCAAAGATCTCTTTAATTAGTCACAGGGAATATGAACATCAACTAAGTTGTGACCCTGAAAAAAGGAAAGTGGATTTTATTTTACTTTCAGCTTCATGGCCATTTAAAATATGGGCTTGGAGAATGTAGTTGCACTTTATATTCAGTGTAGAATATTATTAAGGTTATTTTGTATATGATTATTATAATACCTCAAGATATCAAAAAATAATGCATACCTATTATGAAACATTTTCATTTCTTCATTTAATACTTAAAACAAAAGCAATGACAAAACCCCACGTTGGCATGGGTATTCAGATTGATGTTCAGATTACGATCTTTATCATAAATTATGATTTTTATCTGGTTTCTTTTTAATGAGATAAAGTCATAATGTACTGGCTCAAATCTAGTAGGATTGTTATTTAGGTGGTTATTTCCTGTTCTTAATATTGTTTTTCCTATTGCCAGTTTTTCCCATTTCACTTCCATCTGTATTTCAGATTTTAGTAATAGATTATGTGCCAGACATAGTGTTTGGAGATGATGTGAATTTTCATTTCCTTCTGAGCTTTCATGTGTATTTTAGTGAGAAGGTGGGGGAGGTTGTATTGACAGATATACGCAAGATGCAAATTTGAACCAGATTTCAAATATAATCTTTAAGTTATATTTAGATTTAAAATTTTTATGACTCTAAGAATGGGTGGATATAAAGATAAAAGGAATAGAATAAGTGATAGGCAATAGGAAACAATGGTGTCACATTTACAGATAAAACATTTAGTAATTTCAATGCATTAGAAAATATTATAAAATAATATAAAAAAAGGGGAAAGATACGTGACATACATGACATGGAGAAGGAAAAATAGTAAATTCATGGCAATGCATTAATTTTCTTTGTAAAATAGAATAGATTAGATATGATCACTAGGCTCTAAGCCAGACTGACCAGTAAGCATATATTTGAATTAGGTCATATTTGCTCATTTTGTAATTTTCTCTAAAAGTGCTCTTTGGTCCAGGAACTAGGGTGGGGAATTAATATGTGAGGTTGATTCAGGATTGAATACTGGATGACAGTTCAGTAAAACATTTGAACACAACAGAATTTTAATAAAAGGTAAACACTAAAATGATCGAAGCAGTAAAGTAAGCTTGAAATAGAAATATGTGGGGGACTTCCCTGGTGGTCCAGTGGCTAAGACTCCATACTTCCAATGCAGGGAGCCTGGGTTCAGCCCCTGGTCATGGAACTAGATCCCACATGCTGTAACTAAGAGTTCACATGCTGCAAACAAATGATCCGCATGCCACAACTAAAAAATAAAAATAAAAAAAATCCCGCGTGCAGCAACTAAGACCCAGCAAAGACAAATAAATAAATAAAATAAATATTAAAAAAAAGAAATTGAGTTATGTGGACCCAGAGAGTGGGGAGATTTATTTTTTAAAAAGACAGAAAGCTAAAGTTATATTGATGATTGATAAGTGTTGTATGTGCAATGAGATTTTGGTGGGGGTGGATATGACACCACACTTGCTGGAAAGGCTGTTTGTTGACAAGTCCCAAGGTGACTCTGTGAGGGTTAACAGCTAAGGTAGAGAAGAATTAAAGATAAGTGAATCAAAGGAGGGCAAGAAACAGACATTAGTACCTCTCAGATGGGACTTCAATTTGGATATTAACATTGCCAAGAATGACCAGTGTTGGAGAAAAGAGACTTAGGTACTGCATTTGCTAGGGAAGTTGTAAATGGATCAGGGGAAATAAAAAATTGTGGTGAAATGATTTGGAAAGGGAGGTAAAATAGCATAGCAACCCTCCCCTCTCGCACACATATATACTGGACAACAGTGTCCTCAAGTTCTGAAATTTTGTTTTATGCATCCAAATATTCCTAATATCTAACTCAGCACTTAGGATAAGTACATTTTCAATGAAATTTAGTTGAATGAATAAATGAAAGCCTTCCAAAACAGCTGAGGTAATTAGTGCTTACTATGGGTTATCATTAAACTATACATTTTACATGTGGTCATTAGTGCTTTTCATTAAATATTTATAAATTTCCATCTCATCACGTTAGAAATGCATTCCCCCCACCCTTTGTAGTTAGACGTATTATATGACCTGCTGTTGCCAAAATAATCTGAGAAAAATTCTTTAGGGGCCAGAGTGTGATCTATTGCCATCTCTTTCCTTCTGACACAGCTACTAGTAATATTTGAGTTGATGGAGGCACCACAGACTTGTTTCTCTGATTGAGGACAACATGCAATGAAGTCTCTAGCTGCTCTGCAATGGTGGAAGCTCTCTTGTTATTCTATATGCTTACAAGAACGGAGCCCTCAGCCAACTGGCAATAGACATAGAGCATGAAGCAGAAATATATCTCATTGGTATAGGCTACTGGCATTCTGGTATTAAATGTTACTGTCACATAACCTAGCCTATCCTAACATATATGAAAGAGAGTGTCCGCTTACAATGTAAAAGGTGGGTATCAATGCCTTCATCATTACAGATGAGGAAACCGGCTCAATAATGCTAAGGAAGAGTGAAGGAGATGTTGAGGTGTTATTTCATCCTTTATAGCCTGAAATGTTGGCCACCTTGATGACACACTAGTCCAAACATAGTTGTGGAGTTCAGAAGCATATGTTCCAAGGATTCCTGTGACCTAGCTAGAATTCATAACAGTGCCCAGAGCATTAGTAGAATTTCAGCATCACAAATTCTGAGTGTTTCTGACCAGAAGGATTTGAAATTTCTAAAATGATCATAAAGGACTAACATAAGTATATGTGGGTGATATGTACAGATGAGTTGAAAATTAAATACTTAGAAATATTTAGAGAAGAGAAGGAAATGTTCAGAAAAAAGAGTTGCTAACCCTGGATGTCATGACTTAATCGCTTTCTGTAATGTTTAGAAAATAATCCACATCTCACCATTTTATTACATTAAACCAAACAATTATAATCTTGAAAATGTGTAATTTTAAAAGTTCTTAAAAATTCATGGCTACATTTTCCTCCACTTTCTTTATGTTCAAAACTTTACATTTAAAAGTCAGACTTCTATTTTAGATTTCAGATAGTATATTATCAAAGGAACATAAAACATTTAAATAATCCTTGCTCTCCCTCACAGGTGATTTACATGTCAGACAGTTTTATATGAATCTTTGTACATTAAAAACATGTACATATAGGAGGGCTTATGAGATGGATTCACATTTATAAACATAGAGAGAAGGATATTAAGGACAGATGTTACAGCTGGATATTGAAAACAAAGCCATAAGAATATAAAACATGTACTTCACTTTTTCATAAAGTTATCTCATTCTCTGGCAAGCAATTTCAATTAATGACTATTCAACCAAATCCAAGTCACTCAGATATTATAGTTTCTTAACTGAAAATTGACACTGGTAATGAGACTTTTGTCTCCAAGTGATTAATTTGTGATCATACTTATGCCATACTCTTAGTTAAGCCTCAATAAATAGATGTCAAAAAAATACAGGAAAATGAAAATAACTTTTATAATTTGAGGAAATTCTCCCTTTTTCATATTATCCTTTCTAACACTGTAAATTAAGTAAATCTTCAATTGAATCACTGAGAGTAAGGCTTAGTTTCAGGTAAAAGGATTTATACTATATCCTTACTTAATTCTTTTCTACAATCCTCAGGATCCAATTCCTGGAAGGAGCTAAAAGCAAAACTCAGCTATTGGAATTCTCTTTGCAAACTGTCTCCCAAACAAGCCAGGATTCTGAATGCTGATACTGATTGCCATCTAAAGGGATCTTCAAGGAGAAATAGTAATGCTCTCATAAATTCTAGCGTCTTTCTATGACAGCTCAAGATACTTGCTAGAATTCCTGCTTCACGGTATACCTAGTGAAAGTTAATATAAAAATATAAGAATATAAAAATAATGCAAATAAATTTCAATAACATTTAAAAGTCTTCTTTTGGTCTAATGCTAGTGGTCATATAAAAGTTACTTTTGTACTTCTTTGAAATTCTAAAAGGTGGCCATATACTACCATAATTAAAATGTTAAATAATAAAATAATTCATTATCAATCATACTTAAAGAAGAAATACTATTTAATGGTAAAGAAAAATATGACTTTCATCCTCATACATAAAAAACAAAACCTAGGCTTCCCTGGTGGCGCAGTGGTTGAGAGTCTGCCTGCCGATGCAGGGGACACGGGTTCGTGCCCCGGTCCAGAAAGATCCCACATGCCGCGGAGCGGCTGGGCCCATGAGCCATGGCCACTGAGCCTGCGCGTCCGGAGCTTGTGCTCCACAACGGGAGAGGCCACAACAGTGAGAGACCCGTGTACCGCAAAAAAAAAAAAAAAAAAAAAAACCTTAGTTTTGGAAAATTAGCAAAATGTGGTTAAGCAAGATAATAATATATTAACATGTTTATTAATGTCCAGAAAAGTAATGGAAACAAGGTTACAGGGAATAAGGAGAGGAACATCTTCTAACTGCTGGAAAGAATGCCTTGGTGTCTTTTTGAAGCATGCATGTTTTATAATGGCTATTATCTTGGTCATGTTTTTAAGCACACAACTATCACTTGTGGTAAGATCAGTAAAAAAAGCAAGCTCTCTTAGGTTTTGCATAAGCTAAAAGCAATTGAACCAAACATCCCATAATTATGTATGAGACTTTAAAAATATTTTTCAAATCTATAACAACTTAGTTTAATGAAACTCAAGTTACAATCAAATGGAGAAATCTGATAAAATAACCACCTTATCTCTTTGAACTACTTTGCTCATTGTTCTTCTCATATATTAATTAGATTACAAAGATTTTTCTTGTAGAAATTACTGAAGAGAAAGTAGACAGAAACTAATAACACTCATAGTATGAAATATGAGAATATATATGTCTTGGTTGTTAGATGCCTGTACTTGCAAAGGAGCTAGAACTCTTGAGGTGTTATATTTGTTGTATTAGCTCTTTACTCAGTTATCTCCACTGCGCGGCTTCCTTTTTAATTTTTATTTATTTTATTTAGCTTTCTAAGGTTTAAAATGTAGATGTGGAGAGAGAGAGAGACAGAGAGCACTGTAGTTTAGCACAAGATCAAATCAATGTGTTGCAGGTTAAAACAAAGCAAGGGAGAAATCAGTGGTTTAAAATTGTACCCTGGTTACTAAAAATACTTTATTTTCCTTAGAAATAGGTTACCTATGGTGAACTGCGAAGAAAAAGTGACCTAAATAAGATTCACGATGCTTGCATCATTTATTTATTTATTCCTTAACCATTTAGAAACATCTAATAATGATCACTATTGGTTGTTGAGAACTTACTGTGTGTCAGATGCTTTATATCTAAGGGTTATAACTACCAAGCATGGCAGCTACTGCCAGTCTCATTAGACTGATAAAATAACTTCAGGTTTACGTATGCTATGTAACTTGTCCCAGCTCTTAGAGTTGGTATGTGCTGCAGCTGGGATTTGGGCACAGGTTTGTCTGATTTCAATTCTGTACTCTTTTTTACTGTACCATGCTGGACATTAGTCACAAGGAAATTTTGCTCAAATTCTAATAGGAAGGAAAGCATAAAAATTTAAGGAAGACAAATTGTGTTGGTATAGAAGAAAAAGTACAGACCTCTGAAATTTGGCCTGTAAATCATGTGAACACAGTATTAGAAATGATTCTCATGTCACACGGCACATGTCACACACATAATGCAATATGTAGTCAAAATTCTAGCTCAAATTCATAAATATATGTATACATGAGAGGTTAAAAATCAGTGGATCACCCTATACATGAATCAGTCTTGCAATAAATCACTGCAAGAAGAGTAATCTGGAATAACAATTCCTGGTCATTTTTAGCACTATTAAAATATTGAAAATCTTAAAAAGAATAACTGGCAGTATTTTTGAAACTGTACTCACTGATCCAAAAATACTTTATTTTTCCTTTATCTACTTGTTAATCTCTTATACATTCTGATATAAGTTCTAATATTCTAATGGGGTGGCAGTGACCTTGATTTCTGAGCAGGTGACTGTGAGCTGCCATAAATCTTGGAATTACAGAAAGAGAGAAGTAAAACAGTATATTTGGTATCTGTTTAATACTTACATGAAATAGTCTTATTTTATTTTTATACTCAGAAAACTTGAGGCACAGAGAGAAAGTCAAGGACATGACTAAGGTCTCATAACTATTAAATATCTGAAGCTAGGTTTAGTCCATATCTACCTATCCATATCAAGCTACGCTTACTACACTGCTGAGTCCCTTCAAAGAAGATAATATCCTCAACTCCTCCAATAAAATTAAACAAATAAGCAAACAAAATATAAGAGAAAGATAGAGAGCCAAAGAATATAGAAATAGATGACTGATCACTTTCCTCTTTTGCTGTCCTCCCTGGATCTCTCTACCTGTTCTGTGAAATTCGACACCAAGGGTCACTGCCAGCATCAGGAGACACATTTTAAATAATAATTATTTAAGATAGCTTAAAGAAAACTTCTTGATAATTTTGACTGCAAACATAGATTTCTCAGTGTAATAAGGCAATGGCTAGATTTTGATGATACCTTTGGTTGATTTTTAAAATACCCATCTATTTGCAATAAAATCATTACCCCAAATCTGCTGTTTCCTATAAAGTCTTTAACATTAAAATTTACAGTATATATTCTGTAACAAGCATATGATCTGCAGAAGAAAAAGAATAAATTTTCTTTTTTCTGTTAGCTTGTTTGACAGTAGACAAGAAATGTACTTTCCATTTGGTCCTGATCACTAGGAAGCTTAGAACTAACTGTTGGGCTTCTGTCTTTTACTATCTTTGTTTGTGTGTGTTTATGTGGGTGCATGTATTTTTATTCTAATATACCAAAGATAATTTTAGCACTTGGTTTATACAAACAAACATGCAAAATAAATATGTGAGAAATATCTGGTGTCATAACAGATGCCCATTTTTTAAACATTCTTTGTTAATGTATTTTATTAAAAGATGTCTTAAGACAGCTCACTTTTTTCTCTCTTCCTCATTGATACGATTAACTCAAGGTTATGTATATACTAAATTCTCCTTATATTAGCTTTCCTCTTTCTTCTTCTCTAAAGGTTTAGAAACTGTGTTTATTTATTTATTTTTTTAATTTTTTTAACATCTTTATTGGGGTATAATTGCTTTACAATGGTGTGTTAGTTTCTGCTTTATAACAAAGTGAATCAGTTATACATATACCTATGTTCCCATATGTCTTCCCTCTTGCGTCTCCCTGCCTCCCACTCTCCCTATCCCACCCCTCCAGGCTGTCACAAAGCAAAACTGTGTTTATTATAAAGACATTTTAGAGATGTTTTACTATATCATCCTAAAAGATATTCTTGTGCCATCACTACTATTATCTGACAGTGAGCTAAGTTTGCATGTTTTGCTGCGGCACCATAGCTGCAATTAATCTTAAGTAGAATATATATGGTGGCTTCAGTTTAATTCTTAATGGGTTATACTGTGCATAATAAAATCACCACAAAGAGTTGATAAGCAGCATTTAATTAGCAGATGACAGCCTGATCTTAAAGACTGCAATATCTAATTTCCCAAAGACATAAATATTCTTGTGAAAAATATAAAAAACATAGGAAAAACATAACGTGGATTACTTATTTAGACTGTTTAAGCACAGACCACAGGGACAAATGGAGGGGAGGTTATTGATATTTGAAGTATTCACGGACAGTAGTGGCTAAGAGCAGGTAAAGCGTCTGATTTCCTGTGCTCAACTCCTATCTTCTCTATCTTAGCCTGGGTTGCCCAGATAGCATAACCTGAAGCAAAGATTTCGGCACCACTACAAAATTGAAGTGAGGAAGAAACAAAATGAATCAAAGAAAGAGGGAGAGTAAATATATGAATGTGTTACTAAGCTGGCCATCACTGTCAAACATAACTCAAATTCATGAGATTAACTTCCAAAAGATAAAATAAACAAGCTTTTCTCAAGACACTTACTCCTGGGATTCGAAGATTTATCTTTGGCTCTAATCTCTGAGGATTAAATATCACCTCCTGGATTGTGATTTAATTTTCATTTCTGGGTTGCATGTGTGGAGGCCCTGAATAGATCCACATATCTCACTCATCAGGGAACAAGAGAGTGCCAAAATAGGAGACCAATGGTGTTCAGAATATCTATAAAATGAGACACTGATGGGTTCTACTTCATGAATCTTTTCAGAATCTACACAGAATGTGTTACCACAGTAGCAGCTTAGTATGGAACAAACAGTCCAAGGTTCCAGAGATAATGAGGTTGAGATGATCTGCAATAACATATGAGAAGCATCTATCTGACTGACCAGTTCTCAGATCTATTGATGCTCGCCCTAATATCCAGGTACTTAATACAACATGGTACTTCCATAGTTGTAAGATGTCCTTACTTCTTCCCAAAGAGGTGAGATACAGGTCTGATTGGTCACAGAATCTTATTTAAGAACAATATCTCCTTTAAGCCAATTCATCTGTGAAGCAGACCTGATTTTATGTTTATTCTACATCGACTGCTCACAGGAAATACTCCCAGAAGGCTGTTTAGGTGTAACCTTGAGGGAGAAATGCAAATGAAATAGAGGTTAGGTGATATGGGATTTCTGGCCACCAGTTCATCTAATTTTTCATGCTATCTACATCTGCTCAGCTCAGATCCCTTGTACCATTTCCATCATACAATGGGTTACTGCTTCACACACACACGAAATTACAACTTGCCTGGTCTAATAATACCCAGGTTAGGATAACTAGATGTCCTTACATAGGCATAGGATGTCTGGCTACTATGGCCTCGTAGTATATTAGGAATTATTTTTTCAATGATGGTTAATTTCTCAAATGTAGAAAGCTTGAGCTTGCTCTATAGCCTAGGATTCTACATGTCAATTTTCCTGCTGGAGTGTGTCAGAAATTCAATATAGCATCCTAAATATACCAGACACATCTAGTACTATCACATCTCTGGGTCACATATTTTGAGTTACAAAGCAGCTTGCATCAGAGTCTTAACTCACTACAGAATACTTCCTTGCTCGTGGCCGTACCAAAACCTGCACTTTTTGGAGTTACCCAATAAAGGATCATAACAGTATTCTAAAACATGTTAAATGCTGCCTCAAAAATCCAAAGAGGCCCACCAAGCACTGTGATTAGGAAATGTGAGGTGTAATAAATTTTTAATCATCTTAGAAAGAATATTCTGATATGTTCCAGTTGACGTGAACCCCCTAAAAGATTCACTTATATGGCAGGCTCCTATATCTTCAACAGGATTTTCTTTCACCTTCTGGCATTCTGGTGTCTTACTAGGGCATACAGAACACTTGTTAGTTCCATACCATTGAGTTCAATTAGCTTGATACATCATTATAGCAGACCAGCATGACGTTCTGCAGCATAGCAAGGGCATCAGTGTTCCCGCAGAGCGTGTCATGAACGTGAGCATGAGTGTTAACACAGCCCTGGGGGCAATCAGTGAATGTATACTGCTGCTCCTACCATGTGATGACAAACTGTTCTTGTTTCTCCCTATTGTCAGGAATCAAGAAGCATGCAATTGCCAAATAAATTCCTGTGTGCCAAGTGCCAGAGTTGTGTGGTACTGCACCAATAAAAATACCACATCATGCATGTAGTTGCAGTCGGGGCTACACCCTGGGTAAGTGTAACATAGTCAGTCCATAGTCATCTACCAATCAGGATCAATTTTTTAATTGATTTTTTTTTCAGCAGCCCAGTAGGTCAATTGAATGGGGATATCACAGGAACCACTATCCCTGCATTGTTTAAGTATTTGATTGTGGTGCTTATCATTGTAATTCCTCCTGCAATATAGTATGGCTTCTTATATATCCTCCAAAAGAGAGGAGGGCTTCTGCTTTTCTTTTTCTTAACCATAATGGCTTGTAATCCACAGACAATAAATCCATGTGAAGATTCTGCCAGGTAAGTATTTCACATTCAGTTATCCACTTGGGGACCATGGAAATAACTGTAGGGTAGTCATGAGGACACGGTGGATTCACTGAATTGTGAGACAGTGAGACAAACCTGAGCTAAAACTCCATCTATCACCTGGTATCCAAAGCCTCCACTCATGGTATTTCAGACTCAGTTTACAATCCTTATCAAATAGTCCTTAAAATATCTGTCATTCCTCTTTCTCAAAACACAGTTATCCTAGCATTAAGTAAGTCCCTTTTGGAAAAATAAGAGGAACATTTATCTAATTTACTTGCGGTGATTCTACAAAGTCCATTCTCAAAAAGACCTAGATTCCCCTTCAATCAATGGCTTCTGGGTCTGTGAACTGACTTAAGTCTGGAATTTTTGTGAGGAACCCTAATTTTCCATTTTGCTGGCTGATGTCAGTTATCAGTTCACAAGATCTCATTTTATTTATTTTATTATGTAGTTCACATAACACACTATTCTGCTTATCATCTATCTTTCCTCTAGGACACTAAGATTTATTTGCCATCATCACAGATACCTGTGTATCAAGACACCATGATTTCTACTCTAGCAATATCACCTATCAGAGTAGTTAAATATATCTTGTCTCTAAATATTAAGCACTGTCACCTATATTCTTCCATTCTAGAATCCTATTATTCCTACTTGTCCTGGAAAGCACGGTTTCATGGCAACATTTCCTACTGTCATTCAAGTCCTACGCGGGATAGGAACATTATGTTTCTTACGGTGTTTGTTCCTTCTTCATGCCCTGAAAAAGCATTATTCCATATTGCCTCAGTGAAGGAAATGGTCTCTGGCAACACTTTGGAAAAATAAATTAATGGTGCATTCTTAAGTTGCACATAGAAATCTATTCTTGACACTGCCAGTTTCTTGAGTATTTCTTTCCTCCTTCATATCTTGGCAGGGAAATACTGACATCCCCACATAATTTTCTGTAGGCTATCATTATGTCCAAGCTTTGAAGAATTAACTCAACAAATTATGAGGGCTGACTCTACTTCTTGACAGAACATTGACTTTCAATTTAGGAATGAATGCTTCAAACTCAGTAAATTCTCATTTATTATAATGTTTGCTTTGGTGTGCTGCCCAGTTCTCCACTCAAGACTGTTTGATTTTCCCAACTTTGGCAGTGTTGGTTGATACCTCACAGCTGCATCTGTTTCTGAGAACTGCCCATGGCCACAGGGAGTTACCTCAAACAAATTCCTCTCCCTCTAGGGGTGAGCCCACATCAAATGATTGGTCTGTGAAGAAATTCAAAGGTCTTTTCCCTTGATTCAACTCCAGACAACTTTGATAGTCACTCAACTCCAGAGCTCCTTGAGGCACTGAGACCGCCTCTTCAAGGGCAGCACAGCAGTTCAGCTTCTCCCTTTGCCCAAACCTGTGTTCCGCAGCCTTTGTAAGTGCTACTTCCAAGACTGGTCCTCAGTAAAACTTTTGCATGCAATCTCTATCTCAGAGTCTGTTTTCCAGGGAAGTCAATCTAAGATGCCTGCCAGGCCTTATACTCTTTTACCCTGCTCTGACACTTCAAAGATCCACTACACAATTATCTCCCAATTCCTACCCTGTACATATTAATCAGGTCCTACAATTCCAAGTTGTGATTAAATAACTTTCTCCAGTGGGAATTACTGAATTTTCATGCTTTGTAATAACCCTAGAAACAGTAAGTGTCGGTGGGGCAGCTGCTGAAGAGCACAAACAGTATTTGGGGAGGCATTTGCCTCTGAGGTGCATGTGTTCCAAACTAGGAAAACACTTTCTTTTGTCACAGGAGAGGAACTATTTCTGCCCTTGTTCAGAGGAAAACAGAGTTCAAGATTCTCGCTCCAGTCCACACAAATGTCCTCATTCCAATTCCTGAGATTTTGCTCTTTTCCAACCGAAGTCCTGAACTAAATAGAAGAGATCTCTCAAGGCAACATATTTGGTCTCCTTTGTAGCTCTGTCATGCTTAAAATCAAATCTGGGGTCTGATTTTCTGCAGAGTGTCCTATACTCATAGATGTTAAGGCTCTGCATAAGTGAAGCCATAGAGGCCCTCTGGCTTTCACAAAGTGCCTCAAGTTGGCAATTGGCTGCTCTAAGCCTATCACTTTCTCTTTTAAAGCTTCCAATATCATTAACAAAAGCCAGCCCAATTCACAGTCCCTATAATTATTATTGTCCCCATACCATATAAGCATACAGCCACTGCACATCCTAAAGTCTTATCTTCCACCTGCACCTTATCCCAATTAACCACATGGGAAAGCCTTAGTAATCATGATGTCACGGCCTGCCAGAGCTAATCACCAGCCCCTCTTAACACTAGCACTGGGATTCTTATTGCTGTGAGAATGGTCAGTAATGCAGTTTCAATTCATTACCCTAAGGGTTCACTTCCTGGGGCCATTTCTGATACCAACTGTTTTAGACTGAGTTTCTTAGAGCCTGAAGCAAAGGCTTATGTGTTAATACTTTATTCAACAGCACAATCCTGGGAAGCAGGGGTGAGGGCAAGGGGAAGTGAGGCAGAGAAGAAGGGAAAGCTGATAAGTGGTGCACTCCTAAGCTGACCGCTACATAGTATTAAGTGTGATTGATTGTTTGATCTCATGGGAGTATCTCCCAAGAAGCCTTAGTAATGACTGCTTCTTAGGACAGGCTATGCATGGGAGTGGAATGGAGAAGAATTTATTCTCTTCTTTCAGCTATTTTCTGTTGGTCAAAGATCCACCTTCAAGGTTATAATCTCTTCTCACTTCCAGGCTACTTAGGTGTAGGCACCAATGGTCCCATGGTGTCTTTTTTTTTTTTTTTTGCGGTACGCGGGGCTCTCACTGTTGTGGCCTCTCCCGTTGTGGAGCACAAGCTCCGGACGCGCAGGCTCAGCGGCCATGGGTCACGGACCCAGCCGCTCCGCGGCATGTGGGATCTTCCCAGACCGGGGCATGAACCCGTGTCCCCTGCATCGGCAGGCGGACTCTCAACCACTGCGCCACCAGGGAAGCCCCCCCATGGTGTCTTTTGCCTCAGAATCAACAGGGAATTTGGGCAAAGGATGAAAGCTGTGCATTGATTCCATCATGAAAGGAATGATAATGCTGTAGCCATTTGAATTCGGTCAGAATTCACATAAAGAGGATCTCTGTGGCTGTGGCCCAGGATGCAAAATTAGTCAAAGGCCTCTGGAATAGATGAAGCAAAGAAGTTATGAAGGGAAACAAATGGTATCTGATAAAACGACTTACTAGCTTTGTGACCATTTAAAACTTACATTTTCCCTTTCACTCATTTACTTCCTCTATAGCATGGAGCTAATAGTTATATAATATTAACTGCATGCTCTATGAATTATGATATCTTATTTGTAAATATTTTTTCACAGTTCTTGGACCATATAGTAAAGTATTATTTATTATTTCTGTTTTCATGAAGAAAAATTCCTGCAACCTAAATAAAAACTTGAAATATCCCTAGGTATTATTTAACCTTCTTATAAAGCACTGAGTATCAGGAAAATACTGCTAGAGGTATTTGGATGTGAGAGAAATATTAGTAAAATATTGATCCTGAATATGGTTTCTTATTTTAATTTAAAAAGAGAGATAACTAACTTGCAAGACAACCAATACAAAAGAAAAGAATTTTTCATCTCTTATCATAGAAAGACACAACCATACCTTTTTCTAGATGTAGTTTAGACTAGAAATGATTGTAAACTAGTATGCTTAGGGACCCTTTCAAGATTAAGACACCTACTCATATGCACATTATCGTAAAGATAAAATGGTTTTGCCTTCTTGGTATATAGTACATATTCTTTCTCATCCTATCAGCAACATAATTTACTCATAGCAAACACCTGTGCTATAATTGGGTTAAGTCATTTTGGAAAGATAACCTTAGCCTTGGACCACAGTTGGGATGTGATGCTAGTCTGGCTAATCCATGTGTTCAGTTTCTTATGGTGATTGACTCAGGAAGGGTCACATGACCTGAGTCAGTCCAATGTGGATCAATCTCAAGATCTGTCAGAAACATTATAGATCAGGGTTGTTAAGAATACCGATGTGAGCCTGAAGATGTTATGCATACCTTTCCTCTATGTTGGAAATTTCTGTCTGAATTATGCTAACAAAGGGAAGCAGAGCCACTCCCTCTTGTGAGAACACCAGAATCACAACTAGCTGCTGGACAGTCATTGACAGGAAGACACTGGAACTCACAAAAAAGACGTCCCACATCCAAAGACAAAGAAGCCACAATGAGATGGTAGGAGGAGCGCAATCACAGTAGAATCTAATCCCATAACTGCTGGGTGGGTGACTCACAGACTGAAGAACACTTATACCACAGAAGTCCACCCACTGGAGTGAAGGTTCTGAGCCCCATGTCAGGTTCCCAACCTGGGGGTCCGGCAACGGGAGGAGGAATTCATAGAGAATCACACTTTGAAGACTAGCAGAATTTGATTGCAGGACTTCGACAGAACTGGGGTAAACAGAGATTCCACTCTTGGAGGGCACACACAAAGTAGTGTGTGCACCAGGACCGAGGAGAAGAAGCACTGACCCCAGATGAGACTGAACCAGACCTATCTGCTAATGTTGGAGGGTCTCCTGCAGAGGTGGGCGGTGGCTGTGGCTCACTGTGGGGACAAGGACACTGGCAGCAGAAGATCTGGGAAATACTCCTTGGCCTGAGCCTTCCCAAAGTCCACCATTAGCCCCACCAAAGAGCCCAGGTAGGTTCCAGTGTTGGGTTGCCTCAGGCCAAACAACCAACAGAGAGGGAACCCAACCCCACCCATCAGCAGTCAAGCGGATTAAACTTTTACTGAGCTCTGCCAGCCAGAGCAACAGTCAGCTCTACCCACCACCATTCCCTCCCATCAGGAAACTTGCACAAGCCTCTTAGATAGCCTCATCCACCAGAGGGCAGACAACAGAAGCAAGAAGAACTACAACTCTGCACCTGTGGCACAAAAACCACATTCACAGAAAGACAAGATGAAAAGGCAGAGGGCTATGTACCAGATGAAGGAACAAGATAAAACCCCAGAAAAACAACTAAATGAAGTGGAGATAGGCAATCTTCCAGAAAAAGAATTCAGAATAATGATAGTGAAGATGATCCAGGACCTCAGAAAAAGAATGGAGGCAAAGATCGATAAAATGCAAGAAATGTTTAACAAATACCTAGAAGAATTAAAGAACAAACAAAAAAGAGAGGAACAATACAATAACTGAAATGAAAAATACACTACAAGGAATCAATAGCAGAATAACTGAGGCAGAAGAACGGATAAGTGACCTGGAAGACAGAATGGTGGAATTCACTGATGCAGAACAGAATAAAGAAAAAAGAATGAAAAGAAATGAAGACAGACTAAGAGACCTCTGGGACACATTAAAAGCAACAACATTCACATTATAGGGGTCCCAGAAGGAGAAGAGAGAGAGAAAGCACCCGAGAAAATATTTGAAGAGATTATAGTAGAAAACTTCCCTAACATGGGAAAGGAAATAGCCACCCAAGTCCAGGAAGTGCAGAGAGTCCCACCCACACAGGATAAACCCAAAGAGAAACACACCGAGACACATAGTAATCAAACTGGCAAAAATTAAAGACAAAGAAAACTTATTGAAAGCAGCAAGGGGAAAATGACAAAAAATATACAAGGGAACTCCCATAAGGTTAACAGCTGATTTCTCAGCAGAAACTCTACAAGCCAGAATGGAGTGGCATGATATACTTAAAGTGATGAAAGGGAAGAACCTACAACCAAGATTACTCTACCCGGCAAAGATATCATTCAGATTTGATGGAGAAATCGAAAGCTTTATAGACAAGCAAAAGCTAAGAGAATTCAGCACCACCAAAGCAGCTCTACAACAAATGCTAAAGGAACTTCACTAAGTGGGAAATACAAGAGAAGAAAAGAACCTACAAAAACAAACCCAAGGGCTTCCCTGGTGGTGCAGTGGTTGGGAGTCCGCTTGCCAATGCAGGGGACACGGGTTCGTACCCCGGTCCGGGAAGATCCCACATGCCGCAGAGTGACTGGGCCCGTGAGCCATGGCCACTGAGCCTGCACATCCGGAGCCTGTGCTCCACAACGGGAGAGGCCACAACAGTGAGAGGCCTGCATACCGCAAAAAAAAAAAAAACAATTAAGAAAATGGTAATAGGAACATACATATTGATAATTACCTTAAACATGAATGGATTAAATGCTCCAACCAAAAGACACAGACTTGCTGAATGGATACAAAAACAAGACCCATATATATGCTGTCTACAAGAGACCCACTTCAGACCTAGGGACACATACAGACTGAAAGTGAGGGGATGGAAAAAGATATTCCATGCAAATGGAAATCAAAAGAAAGCTGGAGTAGTAATACTCATATCAGATAAAATAGACTTTAAAATAAAGAACGTTACAGGAGACAAGGAAGGACACTACATAATGATCAAGGGATCAATCCAAGAAGAAGATATAACAATTATAAATATATATGCACCCAACATAGGAGCACCTCAATACATAAGACAACTGCTAACAGCTATAAAGGAGGAAATCGACAGTAACACAATAATAGTAGGGGACTTTAACACCTCACTTACACCAGATCATCCAAAATGAAAATAAATAAGGAAACAGAACCTTTAAATGACACAATAGACCAGATAAATTTAATTGATACTTATAGGATATTCCATCCAAAAATAGCAGATTACACTTTCTTCTCAAGTGCACACAGAACAGTCTCCAGGATAGATCACATCTTGGGCCACAGATCAAGCCTCAGTAAATTTAAGAAAATTGAAATCATATCAAGCATCTTTTCTGACCACAATGCTATGAGATTAGAAATCAATTACAGAGTAAAAATGTAAAAAACACAAACACATGGAGGCTAAACAATACGTTACTAAATAACCATAGATCACTGAAGAAATAAGAGAGGAAATCAAAAAATACCTAGAGACAAATGACAATGAAAACATGATGCTCCAAAGCCTATGGGACACAGCAAAACAGTTCTAAGAGGGAAGTTTATAACTATACAAGCCTACCTCAAGAAACAAGAAAAATCTCTAATAAACAATCTAACCTTACACCTAAAGGAACTAGAGAAAGAAGAACAAACAAAACCCAAAGTTAGCAGAAGGAAAGAAATCATAAAGATCAGAGCAGAAATAAATGAAATAGAAACAAAAAAGATAATAGCAAAGATCAATAAAAGTAAAAGCTGGTTCTTTCAGAAGGTAAACAAAATTGATAAACCATTAGCCAGACTCATCAAGAAAAAGAGGGAAAAGACTCAAATCAATGAAATTAGAAATGAAAAAGGAGAAGTTACAACAGACACCACAGAACTAAGCATCCTAAGAGACTACTACAAGCAACTCTATGCCAATAAAATGGACAACCTGGAAGAAATGGACAAATTCTTAGAAATGTATAACCTTCCAAGACTGAACCAGGAAGAAATAGAAAAAATGAACAGACCAAACACAAGTAATGACATTAAAACTGTGATTAAAAATCTTCCAACAAACAAAAGTCCAGGAACAGATGGCTTCACAGGTGAATTCTATCAAACATTTAGAGAAGAGCTAACACCCATCCTTCTCAAACTCTTCCAAAAAATTGTGGAGGAAGGAATACTCCCAAATTCATTCTACGAGGCCACCATCACCCTGATAACAAAACCAGACAAAGATACTACAAAAAAATTACAGACCAATATCACTGATGAATACAGATGCAGAACTCCTCAACAAAATACTAGCAAACAGAATCCAACTACACATTAAAAGGATCATACACCATGATCAAGTGGAATTTATCTCAGGGATGCAAGGATTCTTCAATATACGTAAATCAATCAATGTGATACCACCATATTAACAAATTGAAGAATAAAAACCATATGATCGTCTCAATAGATGCAGAAAAAGCTTCTGACACAATTCAACACCCATTTATGGTAAAAACTCTCCAGAAAGTGGGCATAGAGGGAACCTACCTCAACATAATAAAGGCCATATACTGCAAACCCACAGAAAACATCATTCTCAATGGTGAAAAACTGAAAGTATTTCCTCTAAGATCAGGAAAAAGACAAAGATATCCACTCTCACCACTGTTATTCAACATAGTTTTGGAAGTCCTAGCCACGGCAATCAGAGAAGAAAAAGAAATAAAAGGAATACTAATTGGAAAAGAAGAAGTAAAACTGTCACTGTTTGCAGATGACATGATACTATACATAGAAAATTCTTAAGATGTTACCAGAGAACTACTAGAGCTAACCAATGAATTCAGTAAAGTAGCAGGATACAAAATAATGCACAGAAATCTCTTGCTTCCCTATTCACTAATGATGAAATATCTGAAAGGGCAAGTAAAGGAACACTCCCATTTACCATTGTAACAAAAAGAATAAAATAACTAGGAATAAACCTACCTAGGGAGACAAAAGACCTGTATGCAGAAAACTATAAGACACTGATGAAAGAAATTAAAGATGATACAAACAGATAGAGAGATATACCATGTTCTTGGATTGGAAGAATCAATATTGTGAAAATGACTGTACTACCCCAAAGCAATCTACAGATTCAATGCAATCCCTATCAAATTACCAACGGCATTTTTTACGGAACTCTAATAAAAAAATCTTAAAATTTGTATGGAAACAAAA
Organism: Phocoena phocoena; assembly: GCF_963924675.1. NCBI lineage: Eukaryota > Metazoa > Chordata > Mammalia > Artiodactyla > Phocoenidae > Phocoena > Phocoena phocoena. The sequence continues at coordinate 55,165,470 of NC_089224.1, read as the reverse complement.
AGACCCTGAATAGCCAAAGCAGTTTTGAGGGAAAAAAAACGCATCTGGAGGCATCAGACTCTCTGACTTCAGACTATATTACAAAGCTACAGTAATCAAGACAATATGGTACTGGCACAAAAACAGAAACACAGATCAATGGAACAAGTTAGAAAGCCCAGAGATAAACCTATGCACCCATGGTCAACTAATCTATGTCAAAGGAGGCAAGGATATACAATGGAGAAAAGACAGTCTCTTCAGTAAGTGGTGCTGGAAAACTGGACAGCTACATGTAAAAGAATGAAGTTAGAACCCTCCCTAACACCATACACAAAAATAAACTAAAAATGGATTAGAGACCTAAATCTAAGACCAGACACTATAAAACTCTTAGAGGATAACATAGGAAGAACACTTTTTGACATAAATCATAGCAAGATCTTTTTTGATCCACCTCGTAGAGTAATGGAAATAAAAACAAAAATAAACAAATGGGACCTAATTAAACTTCAAAGTTTTTGCACAAAAAAGGAAACCATAAACAAGAGGAAAAGACACCCCTCAGAATGGGAGAAAATATTTGCAAACGAATCAACGGATAAAGGATTAATCTCCAAACTTTATAAACAGCTCATGCAGCTCAATATTAAAAAAAACAAACAACACAATCCAGAAATGGGCAGAAGACCTAAATAGACATTTTTCCAAAGAAGACTTACAGATATCCAAGAAGCACATGAAAAGCTACTCACCATCACTAATTATTAGAGAAATGCAAATCAAAACTACAATGAGGTATCTCCTCACACCAGTTAGAATGGACCTCATCAGAAAATCTACAAACAGCAAATGCTGGAGAGGGTGTGGAGAAAAGGAAAGCCTCTTGCACTGTTGGTGGGAATGTAAATTGATACAGCCACTATGGAGAACAGTATGGAGGTTCCTTAAAAAACTAAAAATAGAATTACCATATGATCCAGCAATCCCACTACTGGGCATATACCCAGAGAAAAACATAATTCAAAAAGACACATGCACCCCAATGTACACTGCAGCACTATTTACAATAGCCAGGTCATGGAAGCAGCCTAAATGCCCATCAGCAGACGAATGGATAAAGAAGGTGTGGTACATATATACAATGGAATATTACTCAGCCATAAAAAGGAACGAAATTTGGTCATTTGTAGAGACGTGGATGGATCTAGAGACTGTCATACAGAGTGAAGTAAGTCAGAAAGAGGAAAACAAATATCGTATATTAATGCATATATGTGGAACCTAGAAAAATGGTACAGATGAACTGGTTTGCAGGGCAGAAACTGAGACACAGATGTAGAGAAGAAATGTATGGACACCAAGGGGGGAAGCGGCAGGGGGGTGGGGGTGCTGGTGTGATGAATTGGGTGATTGGCATTGACATGTATACACTGATGTGTATAAAATTGATGAAAAAATTTAAAAAGGGAAGCAGAGTCCAATTTTGACCAAAAGGAAATAATACTGGGGGGGGGGGGAGATTTTGAGGACAGTGTTGGAGGCCTAGTTCCAACCATATTTGAAGCTTTCATTATTCTCAGACCATTTGATTATCACTACTACTACTATTAATACTACTGGTACTACTTTGATTTAGTCTTCTGTTACTTGCAATCAGATGTGTATTGGTTCATTTGTTGTATATTTTGGTTCATTAGTTTTAATAAACGTACTGTAGTTACAGGAGATGTTAACAGTAGGTAGCATTTCTGTGGGGTGTATAGAAACTCTGTACTATCTTTGCAACTTTTCTGTAAATTTAAAACTAATCTAGAATTTAAAAAAATATTTTAAAAAGTATCATGTATAATACAAATCTGCTTTGCTATGTCACACTGCCCACGAGGATGTAGATCCTCTCATTAAGGTCCTCTAATTAAGTCAAGAAGGTCAAAGACAAGCATTTCTCTAATATTCACACTTGGGGAACCTCTGCTTCCTGAATGTACAGATAGAAAATTTTCAAAACACAAGTCAATATGGTCAGTTTTGGGTGAAAACTTTTCAGTGAAGGGGAGATGAAAGAGGATGAAAAGATAGCATTTCAGTCAGCCATTCTGATTTATGACTGGTAAACAGTGGTCAGCTTTATATCTTGGTTTTCTAGTCATTCTAATGTCTGCTCTACTTATACTATAACTAGAAGTAGGTTCTTTATTTTTATTTTCTCTGTCAATCTCCTAATCAAGATATATGGGCATAAATCTGGAGAGAATCATAATTCAAAAAGATATACGCAACCCAATGTTCACTGTAGCACTATTTACAGTAGCCAAGACATGGAAGCAACCTACACATCCATTGATAGATGAATGGATAAAGAAGATGTGGTATATTTATGCAAAAGAATATTACTCAACTATAAAAAAAGGATGAAATACTGTCATTTGCAGCAACATAGATGGAGTTAAGAGATTATTATACTAAGTGAAGTAAGCCAGACAGAGAAAGACAAATACCCTGTGATATTGCTTATGTGTAGAATCTTAAAAAAAAAAAAGATACAAATGAACTTATATACAAAACAGAAACAGACCCCCAGACATAGAAAACAAACTTATGGTTACCAAATGGTAAAGGGTGGGGGAGGATAGGAGTTTGGGATTAGCAGATACAAACTACTATATATAAAATAGATAAACAACAAGGTCCTACTATGTAGTACAGGGAACTCTACTCAATATCTTGCAATAACCTATAAGGGTAAAGAATCTGAAAAAAAAAAGATATATATGTATGTGTAAATGAGTCACTTTGCTGTACATCTGAAACTAACACAACATTGTAAATCAACTATACTTCAATAAAAATAAATTAATTTTAAAAACCTGGTATTAATCAAGGCTCCACTTTTAATATAGGATTTTCTTTTTGTATTACAAATTCATATAATTTTCTCCTCAAAGTATTTTTTTCAGAATATTATATTTAACTTGTAAAAATACCTCATTCCCAAATAACAGAAAGATTTTATTTTATTGTTGTTAATTCAGATATATATCAATAATTTTCAGTGATTATTCTGTGGACGAATCAGCCTTTAGCATATAACCTGAAGATATCCAATAACTGCAATTTCAAACAAAAAACAGAAATAGTGTAACTAAACAGAATACACTTAACTAAAAAATCTTAGCCCCCAGTCTTACATCTTGTGAAACATGACTTTTATTTAGCCTGCTTTTATTTCTTTTCTAGGCATTTTTTTAACAGAAAGATTTGGTTGATTTCACAAAGGGTAGGAAGTATGTATCAAAGTTCCAGAGGCCCTCCATACTTCCAAAGACAAGCCCACGGTGCTTCTGCTAACAGCATCAACATGGTTCAGAAGGAATACAAAGGTAAAGATAGTATTTATAAGCTAATATTCAAAATAGAATGTTAAAGTCTATAGGCTTAAAAACCAGGCATTGCTGTGAGAGAAGAGATTGTCTTTCCATTTTCCCATTGAACATATTATTGTCTGCGCTTGAGTGTTTAGATGATAGAGTTTGTTGTAGCAGATGTCCGAGGAAGAAAAGTAGGAGAAGTAAATGAAAATCCCACCATTTCTGACTTCATAGAAATTGAGAAGAAAAGGGTAGAGAAGCAAGGAGACTGAAGAAGTGAAGATCAGGGCAGCCACCTACTCTGATTTTCCAGCCCTGGAATTGCAAAGCATATAAGGGTTGGAACAGCAACGTTCAGTTTGAGTGTGAGGTCAACTCTGTGTGGGATATTGGCCAGCCACCCATTTGGGAGTTGGGGAGCAGACTCCTGCATAAAGCATCCCTGAGCTAACTTCGGAGGACTTGGTATAGTTGGGAGGTGCAACAGTGTTGTCAGGCAAAGAGAAGGTCTAACCTATACTTGCATAGGTCTCTCTCTTCCTGCGTGTCACTGACATACAGAGGATCAAAAGGCAATATGGCCTCCTGTGGTTGAGGGCAAAGTAATCTCATAATAGATGCTACCATCAGACTATGGGTCAGACGGGAGAAGCAGCAGAAATTCAAAAGGTCAATTCAGCTGGGAGGGTCGTGAGACACTAGGAAATAAGAAAGAATAAGAAATCATCTGCTGCAGAAATCAGCCGCTATTGCCAACCCAATCAGGCAAAACAACACCTTAGATAAATGATACATTAGCATACCAGCCAGGGCACATTATAAAGTAGGAGAACAATACCCTTTTCCCAGTGTTACAAGATGATGCCATAAGCCATGACTCTACTCCTCTACACACAGATGACATCTTAGGGAATATAAGAGAACATTGATGCATTTGAGTCATCCAAGAAGGCACATTTTGTAATGCAAAAAATTTAATGATTGGATTGTACTGAGATTAGCAAATAAAAGTAAGCTTTACTTTCTTTCCCTGCTACCTAGCCATTGGAGGGTAGTGTGAAAGATGAGGCAGTTATAGATAAAATACGGAATCTTTATTTCCTTCACACATCTGAGTGTAATGTGCACCAATCTGCAACCCTGCAAAGCATTTGTTTTCTGACTTCTCAACCTCAGACTACTTTATCTTCAGGTCAGTTGAGCTTCTCTCCATCTCACTTTGCATCAGTTTCTAGATGCAACCTCCAAATTCTGATGGAATTTTGGCACCAAATCTAAACTTTCCTTACTGTTGTTATGTTCCAGATGTCTTGAAATAGCCTCCTATAGTCATTGTCCTAGATTCTGTCATTATAGCTGCTATATCATACTAGCTCATTCATGATTGAATCGAATCTTATTTTTAGAGATTTTCTTTCCAGCAAAACTTCCTCAAAATCATTCTTATAACTTGTCTTGCTTTCTCCAGTCATTTCTCACCATATTTCTCATTGCTGGACTCCAAGCCACATTCAATACTACGACACATGTCATACTGTTTGATCTCCTTTCAGTTAACTTTCACTCTTTATAAAACTGGCATTCCTGAGACTTGTGTGTGTATGATCATTCTAAAATAACTTTCCTGCATCCAAAAAGGCACAGATGGGAGACACATAAAATTAACTGGGAAAGTGGGTATTAATTACCAGGAAACACATACAGAGCCAACAACACAGATTTACACGCAGGAATCAATTAACTAATGATTAAGGACACTCACAAGGTCTGAAAAGTGCCACATCTTCTGATCTCTCTTAGGTCAAAAGCTATCATTCTTACCTCCTCACTGTCACAGCACCTTAATTGCACCTCAACCATATACATGCTTTATTCTCCTGCCATTACTGCTAGTGGTTTATTTGCCTTCCTTTTCAATATTCCTATGTTTTATTCATATTTCTCTAGCATATTTTCTAAGGCACTACTTTGCAAGATGTTGATACTGACTACTGTTTGTTGAATCGAACGGCAACTCATTTTATTCTTAATGTGAGACAAGAGGTGAGTTCTAATTCTACATCCAATATACACATACATTGTAAGCAAGATCCTTACGTATTAAGTTTCTCTGAAATGACCACATTAGCTGTGTGATTCTTGTGCGAACAGGGGAAGTGCAAAGTAAAAATAAAGGGACAAGGAGTCTACCCAGATAGGAAAAGTGGAGAGAAAAGCTGTTTTCATTTCCTGAAGTCCTAGGCTAAGTCAAGTTCGTGACTATGGCCTCTTGTGAGAGGCATCACGTGGGCAACAGAAGATCCCTGAAGGTCTAACTCTACGTGCTTTAGCATGTCTTTGAAATGAAGGTAAGGCTGACTTAAAATGTTTACCTTTATGGGAAAGAAGTAGCAAACAAACACTTATTGTGAGCCTTCAATATGGCAGGTCTGTGAAGGGCAGGCCGCTTATATATTTTCCTCAGGGAGACATAACCGTCCCTATACCAACTGAAATATCAATGTATTTTACTAAAATAATCACTCAAGTAGCTACTTGAGAATTTATTTCCATCACGGCAGTGGTTTTGCAACGATGCTTGAGGTGTTTGATTTGCAGCCCTGAGCTCAGCTGATTCTAAATATTTCCAGTAATCTATCCCTCTGGTCCATATCTCACTCCAGTTCTCCCCAGTCAATCTTCAAATTAAGAGTCCCCGATCGCCATTTCTCCCAAATATGTAGCTTTTCTTAGGTCTTCCCCTTTCTGACTTCTAATCGATGTTGGTAATCTACTGTGCCTCTGAAATGGCTTTTCCCATTGTGGGGAATTCTTTCAAACGAAACCTCTTCTCAACATTTCTCCCTTTACCTCCTTGAAAGCCAATTTAACCAAATAGCAATGCTGATTAAAACTTCTGTTTCAAGATAGCACACTTTTTACACACTTTACAAGGAAGCGTACAGCATCAGGTATTATCATTCCAGGTGTAGGTTATTTCATTCTTTTGTAAATCAAATTGTTGTCCAATATATTTATTTATTACTTTTAAAAGTTTCCAAGGCACCAGGCATTATACTGCAAACTGGGGTGGCTCCTAAAGATATAAAGGCAGCCATGGGTGAGCTTATAGCATGATAAGGGATTCAAATATGACTGGAGTACCAGGTGGCAAGTGCTGGGAGAAGGGATTCTACCACTCTGAAACATAGTGGGATGATTAACCACCCTATGGGGGTGCAGTGGGTGCTGTAATGGGCCACCTAGAAATTCCTGCAGGTCTGAGATCCTCATTGTGCCCACAACGGGGCTGCTAACAGGTCTCTATCTATCCTTCTCCAGGAATTATCCTCAGTGAAAGAGACCCACTATGCCCAAGGTTATGCTTCCTCAGGGAAAACGCTTATTCAATGCTGTGCTATGATCTGCTCTCCTTTCTTTAAGTACAGAAATCTTGAACTGTCCTCCCTGGCTCTAGGTCACCCAGTTGGATTGGCTAAGGGTTCTTTTCCACTGTGTCACATTTCAGCCTCTCCTCTGACCAGTACTGCTTCCTCCATCTCCTTCATGCAGCATTGCCTCCTACCGAAAGAAAGCCATCATAGAGTCACTAGGAATCCAACCTAAAATGGGGTTGAGTCAGGGAAAGCCCACAAGTAGTTTTGAGGGTAGTCCAAATAAATAGAAGTGACATGACCTGGTATTGTATTTAGGGGATAATTAGAGCAAACATACAGAGTGTGCTTATATGTGATGGATGCACTAAAGCTTGGGGTAAGGTGGTAGTGTGGGGAGTGGCTAGCAGTGAGGTTCAAGGCATGGGAAAAGGCTGGTTGTAAAGAGCCACAGAAGCCTTGCTAAGCAGTGAGCAGAGGCTTTAAATCTGAGGAGTGACAGGACCATATTTCTCTACGGAGGTAATTGTAACAGCCATGTGGAGAAAAGGACTGAAGGCAGAGAGATCTGTGATGGGGATTTGGTTTGACAGCTTTTATGATAGACCATAGTGAAAAAAACAAAGACTAAAAGAATGGCAATTATATTAAGATATCTACAGTGATATCTGTAGGATTAAAGACTTGTTAAAAGAGTTAAGAGAGGGTTGGTGCCAAAATAACTTTAGGAATTCCAGGTTCTGATGTTGGAGAGACCACTGACAAAGGTGATAAATACAGAAAGAGGTAAAATGAATTGGACTATATCCTTCCATAATTATCTTCTACAATCCTCAGCGCCAGTGCTGAAAATATGGGAAGAACAAAATTCAGGGAATCATCAAAATGAAATAAAATAATTTATATGAAGACCTTAGAACAATGCCTGGCATAGAGAACACTACATTTATTAGTTTGATAACAGGGTGGATCTTCACTCTTTCAATTTACAGGTGGACAGATATACCACTTACTACTATTATCCCATCTCTCTTGGAGATGTTTGAAAACATATTACAAATTTCATACCATCCCTGACATATTTTATAAGCTAGCACCCAAACAAACAAAAATTTCAAAAGCAATCTTACATTTTATTTTTAAACCATTGTTACCTACTCTCTTCTTTCCAGGGGCTTGTGTCATGCTTGTGAAATCAATAGCAAGAAGCAAGTATTTCAGGAAGCAGACAGTCAAGGACAGCCTCTTATTCTGCTCTGCAAAGCGTTTCTTGCTCTAGAGGCACTCAAACATGTGATGACGTCTTTACTTTTCCGAAGCCTAAAAATATGTTAAGAAGTTTTTTAAGTATTATCATCAAACTTGGGTATCCAGGACAGCATATTTCTTTTTAATAATAGTAGCCATTTTCACTGAACCCCCACTGTGTGCCCGGCACTAAGTGAAAGACTTTATAAACATTATCTCTAATCTTGTTAGTAATCCCACAGGATTTTTATTCATGTCTTCAGTTTCCACCTCAGACTTTGGAATGTTGAATAATTGGTTCAAGGTCAACGCAGACCTCTGGTTGCAAAGGAGGCTTTCACCTGGGGCTCTATGTCTTTACAGCTGAATAGCTAAGTCATTCCTGAAAATTATCCTGTCAATTCCAGGTGCAGGACAAAAGGGAATGATGTCTGCAGTCTTTGCTTGCTAACTCACTGGATTGCTTTCAGGTTTCATAAGAACACCAGTGAAAAGAAAGTGAGGGAGGTAGAAATGTGGCCATTATTAGGTTCATACAAAAGACTTAGGCTGCTGAAGGACAGGGAACACGCTCAGTATTGTAACTACTTATGTTTCTCCGTGCAGACCAAGAAGAGGAGAGGTAGGATCTGGTATCAATGGAATCTAAAAGGAATAAAGCAGAATAAGGCAAGAAAGAAAAATCATCATCAATATGTAGATAATTCACTCTGTATCGTGTGTGTGTGTGTGTGTGTGTGTGTGTGTGTGTGTGTGTTTAGTTAAAGCATTCTATACTTTCACTTCATTTTATCTCAGATTTTTAGCAGTCTCTTCTCCCACACCTAGGAGACTGTGTGTTAGATTTAGTATGATTGTTTTAAATAAGGCTGCTACCACGGTACCTGTCATTTAACTGTTAATAAAAGTACAGTTATACAACTTTTCTCTTGGGCCTTTCGCCTCTCTTCATACGATACTGTCTTTCAAGTATGACAACAGTGGCCAGTATGAACAGGAAAAGTACTTTGAATGTCAGCTTCCTACTCACGGTGGATTTATTGAGTTCACCAATTTTCATGGCATTTTATAGGTTTTGGAGAGATAGATGACCATTAAAGGTAATCAGAAAACAGTATCATGATTTTGTAAAATATGATATAAATGCAGAAACATCTATTAAGTGCAATAAGAGTAATTTTCATTTTATCTATAGAATATTGGTAATTGAACATCTTTACCAGATAGATGAAAATCAATAAATATAGAATAAGATAGAATGATATATATTTGTTTCACATGTATTTGTTACATATAGCACTTGTAATAACAGGAATAATATATTTTAAAAGATGAGCAAAAATAGAAATAACCAACCATAACCATTTTATTAGATATAACTAGGATGATCACTTTCAGATATATTCTTCAACACTTATTTTCCACTAAACCCATACAAACAAAAATAATTTTAAAAACTTTAAGAAGAAATTAGGTGAATTTAGGGTCAATAAGGAAATACTCATTTTTATCAGGTGCTTTTCTTATTTTTATCACTTCCATATATCACTCATGTTGTGTTATGTTAACATGAAAAAGTTCAAATGCTGGATAGCTCTGAAGTCAATCATGCCAACATAAGTTGCATTCAACAATTGTCTATTACCTCTTGGTCAATTATGATAAAACTCAAAGAGACCCCATGCTTACCATCATTATTGATTTTATAATCAAACTTAAATTGAACAGATCTCTCTTATCAAAACGAATTAACAAAGATATATGAAACACAGGAAGAAAAACACTGACAGTCACATCCCATGTATTTCAATCTAACTTGAGAAGTATGTTAATACTATGACATTCTTTTATTTACTTTACAGAATACAGTGGATTTTGTTGCTAAGGAGCTCAAAATGACAGTTGCCTTTCTAATCCATTAACAAAATGTAAAATGCAATGCTGAATGTCACTATTGCCCTCTTAAACTGTACTAAGTATGGTTTTAATATTGATTCTTGCACATGTCATACATTCCCCAGCATTCAGTACTTTTGATGGCAGGTTGTACTACAAATCACTCATATCTTTCATCCTGATCTTTAGATATACATTTTTAATACATTTTTATTATACTGCCGGTCTTCCTTTAGTCAGGATTATGAATGCATTTTACATGTTGGAAAAGATAGCTTTATTGGAGTAATGTGCCAGGAGAAATAGGGAGAATGAAAAGAGAAAAGGTTAGGAATAATGGCTATTTTATGGCCTATTAGTGCAAGTATTTAAAAAAAAAAAAGATAATAATAGAGGAAATAGCCTAACCTGAAACATAATCTATTAAAACGATTTTAGAAACAATAATAATACCTTAAAGTTGTATAGCAATTTAGTTTCAAATTACTTTTTAAAAATTAATTAATTATTTATTTTTGGTTGCATTGGTCTTCGTTGTTGCACGCAGACTTTCTCTAGTTACAGCGAGTGGGGGCTACTCTTCGTTATGGTATGCGGGCTTCTCATCGCGGTGGCTTCTCTTGTTTTGGAGCATGGGCTTCTCTTGTTGCATGGAGGCTTCAGTAGTTGTGGCACGCGGGCTCTAGAGCGCAGGCTCAGTAGTTGTGGCACACGGGCTTAGTTGCTCTGCAGCATGTGAGGTCTTCCCACACCAGAGCTTGAACCTGTGTCCCCTGCATTGGCAGGCAGATTCTCAACCACTGCACCACCAGGGAAGTCCCACTTTCAAACTACTTTTACATACATTGTTTCATTTGATCTTCAGAACCACTCTGTGATATAGAAAGAGTAGTTATTATTTTCTCTATTATCCAAAAACAGTCACTGACTAATAATTATGAGAGATTACGTGGCTTGCCCAAGGTTGTAGGGCTAGTAAATAATAGGGTCAAGATATGGAAGAATGTTCTGATTACTGGTCCAGTGATTTTACCTTACACTCATGAAGGATATCTTCTGTCAGAATAAATACAAAAGTAAAAAAAAAAAAAAAAAAATATATATATATATATATATATATATATATATATATATATATATATATACACACACACATATATATATATATGAGCCAGGAAATTTATCCTGCCCCTCTTCTCTCATTTGTCTCTTCTCTGGTATTCTGTTGCAAATGTCACAATATAAACTTGTGCCTGGAACACTGCTTAGCATTCATGGGAACTCATTTAATGTTTTCAAATAAATGGAAAAATAAAGGAATAAATAAATCTACACTTTTGAATATAGTACCTGAAGAACTTCTGATTCCTGGTCATTCCCATGAATACTGTGAAACGAGTTTATTTTCACTTGTCACTCTAATTGTAGTGTTTTGTTTACATGTAAAGAGTGATTGGATAAATTATCATTTGACATAGCATATTACTGTTTACAATAAACAGTGAATAATGAATATTCAACCAAAATATAATATAGTTACATCAAACTTATGGCTAGAACATTTTATTTTTCTTCTTGATTTTAATTTCTTCTACTGTCTCAGAAATAATAGCCATAGGAGATTATACTTACTTAAATTTAGATTAAAGGAGGATTTGATCAATTGTTCTTATAGTTCTGATTTGGAGACTACTAACGCCCATTAGAATGACCCATGAATCATATACTTTATATTAAATATGACTATTTCTAACCTCATTAAGATGTTTCAAAATTCAAATAACAGAGTTGTATAGGCTATATAAGTGATCCAACTACTTTGTGTAAAAACTGGATTTATTGGGTATTTGCTAATATGTCTCAAATTATCAATTAATATGAAGTCATAAAAAGCCATATAAAATTGAATGTGTGCATTGTTTTACACTATATGTTGATCATTTTTTGATCCTCGTGTTAGCCTCAAATCACGCTGTATCAGGGTTTTGAAGGGGTGTATGTGGGGGGGCAAAACTGGCAAGATGCTCAACAAACTCATTTCATCTTTCTGCATCTATAAAAAGACTACAATTCCCATCTTCACCTACAGTTATTTTGTTATGTAGGGCCATATAACTGGGTTCTGTCTAATGCAATGTGGGTAGAAGGGTGTCCTATGCCTAGAAGAGTGTCCTATGCTTAGGCATAAGTCTTGCTCTGTGAGCCTCCACAATCTCTTCTACTTCAATGATTAGGACAGTTATATTGAAAGTAGTGACATTATATGTAGAAATAGCCTAGTTTTTCATTCATGTTTAGAATAAAGCCTCCAAGAGAATCTCTGACACCAAACAGAATTTGAATGAAGGAGAAAAAAATTTGTTGAGTTACACCATTAAGTTGTATGATTTACTTGTTAATGCATCATAGCCTAGACTTCACTAACTAATAAGGATATGGGTAATGTGAATTGTTGCTATGAAGTTACAAATAAAGGACATTTGTAGGCTTAGAAGTCAGAGAGTGTACAAAGAAGAAACTGAAATTGGAAGCTAGAAAGCTGATGAATTGTGTCACATGGTGGCAAAATACTTGATTACCAGGGATAACTGTGAAAGCAGACCATGGGCCTGTGAAGCTTGTGGGTATAGAGAAAGCAGTTGAAAATCAGGAGTTCAGCACAGTTTGTTGTTTATTATTGATTTAAATAGATAAGGAATTATAAGAAATAATGAGCTTAAGGAAGAATTGAAAAGATTATGAGCAAAACTGAATAGACAAACTATAGAGTTTGGGGACTTCGCATTTGTAGAAAAGCCAACTACTTCTAAATCCCAAACAGGAAGATATTAAGAAATAAAATTTTCAGCAAAACCCAAGAAAAAATTTTCATTTAAATAAAGTGACCCAAGGAAAATATCAGATTAAGTTATAGCCTTCCCATTCAAGTCTGAAAGGTTCCAGATAGGCACCATTAAATTGAATGACACAGATATGGGAGTGAGAAAGTAAAAAAAAATTAAGTGGATTTGAGAACTATGTCTATTAAAGAATTTTAAGTGTGGAACAGACAATAAGCAAGGGGATCTGAAGCCTACTAAGTTTTGAAGAAAACTAGGACCATAAAAAAGTTAAGACTTTTTAAGATTTAAAACAACTCTTAAGACTTCAATCTGCATGAGCAATAGACACATTTGAAAAGCTCTACAGGAGTAATTTCCCCCCAAACTATTTTATATATAATAAATAAACAATGAACTAGGAAGAGCCTCCAGAGTATGGAGCCAGGGGCCAGGGAAAACTATGGATAACACAATTCCTCCCATAGAGCAGCTTCAGAAATAATAAAAAATCAAAGAACTCCTGGCTCTTCTAGGGTTGAGGGATTGAATGCAATCAGCTCAATGGTGTTTAGAATTGCCAGAGACTGATGCCTACAAGTTCTTCTTTTATTTGCTTTTTCAAATGGGAGTATTTACTCTGATTATCTGGTCTCTACACATTATGTGTGAGTACATGGTCTGCTGTCAGGTAACTTTGTGGTCAAGGCACATGACCACTGAGATTTGTAGGAGATCACATAGGTCATCAAGACCCCATGGATATGATTGTGTATGATTTAAAAATCATGGACTTTGAACTGGGTGCAATAACTGGGTGGGTCTCTGTCTTGTCCCTTTTAGGGAGAAAGAAAGTATGTTCTAAGTGTAGAAAGAAAAGTGACACATTTGGTGAATAAAAAAGAGGGTTATGTCATAGAATGCCTAGATGTTCAGTAACGCCAACAGTTCTTTCTGGGTACTATGTTTTCCAAACACTTGTAGTTAGTTTGGGCCTTCTGACTAGATAATGGCCATGTGACCAGCTTCTTCAGTGTGGGAACAAGTGAAGTGTGAAATTCCCAGGCCTGGATGTGAAACTTCTTGCACACACTTTCACTTTGTCCTTTGCTTTTGTTACAACCAGGAAGGCCACCTAAGAGATGGTGGCATAAGAGGCTGGTAGCCTGGTTCAGTTGATTACTGCTTGAGAGACAGTCACTAAGAAAATCTCCAACCTAAAACATACCTTGTGTATCTTAGAAGTAAAATTTTATTGTATGATTCTACCAGCATTTGGGGGCCTATTTATTACCTGAGCTTAGCATAGTCTGCCCTACCTAATCAAATATGTCTCATTGAACTAACAAATTTGGCCGTGTTTCATACATTTTTGTGTGTTGAGCACTTAGCAGAGTTCTTGGCATTTACAATAAGTAGTTGTGTTCAATGGGTGTTTGCTTATGAAATGAATCATCAGTTCTATGAAGAAATAAGTTCTAGGGCAGATAATATTGTTTTACAGAGTAAACAAAGATCACATACATATGCGGTAAACTGAATTATTGCTCCCAATTCTTTACTTCCCTGTATAGCAGGATCACACATGGACAACCTCCGGCCTGTTATTTTTTAGTGTAGTGTCTCTTTGAGGTCAAAATATACTTGCCTACCCCATTGATATTGGGCTTTACCATATGACTTGCTTCAGCCAGTGGCATGCATGTGTAAGTCACAATATGTTATTCTGCAGCTGGGGAGTCAAGATGCATCCAGGTTTCCACTTGCCTCTTGGGCTTCTTTCAGGCCTTGAAGATAGTGCTGCCAGGGTGCTGCTTGTCTCAGAAAAGACATGTAGGAGGATATGAACCCACCCTCAGTCTGGAGCACAGCCCAGTTTAATCCTTGAAATCTAGCTAAGATTCATTAAATCTTAAGAAATCAAAGATCTGTGAGTTATTAAAAAAAAAAGTTCTTGTAGGACAAAGAGATTCTGAGGTTGTTTTCTACATGGCAAAAACTGACATTATGGACTTCCCTGGTGGCGCAGTGGTTAAGAATCCACCTGCCTATGCAGGGGACATGGTTCGATCCCTCGTCCGGGAAGATCCCACATGCAGCAGAGCAACTAAGCCCATGCGCCACAACGACTGAGCCTGCGCTCTAGAGCCACAACTACTGAGCCCATGTGGCACAACTATTGAAACCTGCGTGCCTAGAGCCCGTGCTCCACAGCAAGAGAAGTCACGGCAGTGAGAAGCCAGTGCACCGCAACAAAGAGTACCCCTTGTTCGCCGCAACTAGAGAAAGCCTGCGCACAGCAACGAAGACCCAACACAGCCAAAATAAATAAATAAGTAAATAAATAAATAAATAAATAAAATTAAAAAAACAAAAAACCCTGATGTCACAGTAAATTCCATAGGTGGAAATTGAATTCAGTCTTCAAACTTCAAATTCAATGCTCTACCTACTACACAGTGGGAAAGATTTATTTTGAACTTAAGCACAAATTCTTCCATTCAACCCCTACTAAATTTTTAATTTGGAATGCATCTGTAGCTTTTAAACTCTTATTTTTGTGTGTTGATATTTATTTTGCTCTGTGTAATATTTTAAAAAATAAAAAACTTTTAACTTTCTAATCTTCACTCAAAAGCAATTTGTTTCTGTAATTATAAAAACTGACAAGAAAAAGAATTACAAAATGGTCATTTTCAAGGATGTTGTTTTTCTTCTCTTATGAAAATATGCAATTTTAATGAATATTGTTAATGCCTCTCAGTTCCTCTATGGCATTTAAGAAATAATATTCACTGGAATTTATACACTATAACTATGCAATTATTTTTACATCTTTGATGTGTAGCATGAGGGAATGTTAATCTTTGTTTACATTTTTTTAGGTTTGCTTTTTCTATTTAAAAACAAACTATTTAACAGCAAGGCCAATAAAAGTCCTAATTACTTATATTTATTATTAGTACTTTCTTCATTAAATTAGACGTTAGAAAAAAGACTTTTATAACTTAATCTCATTGAATATCATTATTGATGTGCTCTTGTCCCTTCAGTAACCCTCCTGTTTTGTGTGCCTCATTGTTTATTTTACTGTAAATCTTTTAAAATAGAAATCTCATTTCCTCTTCTACTCTGAGCTAGGTTTAAGACCTCTTCCTTGAAGTGACCATTAATTTCTTTTAATTCAGTCAAAAAATGATAAAAACTCTTGGCAGGAGGAATGAATTGACTACTCAATTATAGTTACTAGAAAATTCAGGCAAAATAACTATACTGGCTGTACATTTAGACACAATCTTTGTAATGTTAAACTTTATTACTTCATACACTTCAGCTAAGATTAGGCGAGACTACAGTCTAAATTACATATACAGCACATTTTGGTGTAGTATATACGATATATTGGTATAGAATAAGATGATACAATAGCTAGTGGGAAGCAGCCGCATAGCACAGGGAGATTAGCTAGGTGCTTTGTGACCACCTACAGCGGTAGGATAGGGAGGGTGGAAGGGAAGGAGACGCAAGAGGGAAGAGATATGGGGACATATGTATATGTATAGCTGATTCACTTTGTTATAAAGCAGAAAGTAACACACCATTGTAAAGCAATTATACTCTAATAAAGATGTTAAAAAAAGATATTATGGTTGGAGGTTTTGGATACATTTTAAATATCTGCAAAATCACTTATCAAATTTTCTACCAGATGCATTTCTTACTATGTACTTATTAATTACTTAATAATAATTAAGAAAATAGGAAAATATTACGGAAGCAAATCATATACATTCAATAGTAGGATTTTGATATTTGTAAAGACATTTTTGATTATTTTTCCCGTGTTTTCCCAATTAGGTGTTTTTCCCTAGCAAACACAGGTGCAAATTGGTATTGACAACACATACAACATTTAGAAGAGAATATATGTCTTATGAGAAAAATTTTCTTTAATCTGTCTATCCTTGCCTTCATAATCCTATATAACTTATCTTAAAATTTGTCAGAGGAGAGTTTCATTGTTTGTAGTTGTGAAACTGAATGTCAGACAGTGATTTTCAAGTTTATCCAGTAAGGGAAAGTTCTCTCATTTTGTAAGTTTCCCATTTAGAAAACCTCCTTTTCTTTTTCTTTTGAACTTGCACTAGTGAGTTAGCATGACAGATTTTTCATTCTGAAATGGTAGAGGAAACTCTGATGTTATCTCCTGGAATATTGGAGGCTTCTCCCAAATTACTATATTTTAAGTTCAAGTTGAAATGAATAGTGTCAAAGCAGTTCAACCACAAGGGAAGGAACATGAAATAGAATAAAATAATTCTGAATTTTTTACCCTGACCTGATTTTACCAATACCTGTTAGCCTATGCAACAAAGTTCTTGTGTCCTGGGACCTTGTATCACCTTTGTATCTGTAGTATAGGTTTCTCAATCTTGGCATTGTTGACATTTGGGGCTGAAAAATTCTTTGTTTTAGAGTTTTTCCTGTCCTTTATAGGATGTTTAACAGCATAACTGGCCTCCACCCATATGAATGTCTCTGATTCAATGCACATAAAGCATGCTGGAGGATGGCACCTCATTCTTGCAGGATATTGCCTCAAAGCTGGTACTTTAGATTTTCCTTCAGCAGGCCATTCTAACACTATCAGGGCAGCAGCAGCTGGGTGATGCATTATGTATTACAACCAGTGAATTCTGTGGTCAGAAGCTGTCTGGGGATTACATGCCTGTGGACCAGGCATTCTGTAAGCACCTGGATAGCACTACTGGCTGAGACCCAATAGCAAGAAAAGGAACCTTCAACTCAGACTAGGTATCTATTCCTGTGAAAACAAACCACACAGCCTTACCTGATAGAAGGACCCAATATAGTCAACTTAGAATTTAGTCTGCTCCAGGAAAAATGCCGTATTGGTCTTTGCTGTAGGAATTTTGGAGATTTGGAAGTAGTGGTAACAGGAGTTGGACAAGCCTAGGTAAGTAGGAATCCATGCTTTTGGGCACATGCATAGCTGTGTCTTTGCCATAATAGCGTCGTTTTTCATTTACCCATTGTGATAATACTATGGTAGCAGCTGATAGTTCTGCATCAGCTGACATCAACTGGATGAACATTGCTTCCATCTGGAAGTTTACTGCCTTTACTCTAGTGCATCTTTTCTGGTAGGCATTCACTAGTTAGCATTCTCATATATCCATCCATATGCCTTTATCCCAGACCTCCTTGTGGCCAATATTCCAATCCTTTTCCTCCCAGATCTCTGACCAGCTGACCCAGTAATTTGTCACTGCCCATCCGTCTATTTATATTATGACCACAAGTTAATTCTCCTTCCATGCAAAGTAAATATCCAAGTACTTATGTATTATGACTGTCTTTCAAGCTTAACCAGGAGTCAGGCTCTAACAAAGCCACCATTCCTTTTCAGCTGGTTTCCATATAATGTAGCTCATATGTAAAACAAGCTTGGGAATTTGACTTCTTTTGGAGCTGTTTGGACATGATTCTTCCAATGGTCATAGGTATGAGCTGGAAGAGGGAAACTAATGCAACTGTAGTAGGAGGATAAAGGGCCTGGGCTCCTTTCTCATGCAGATTCCTTGTGCTCTCTGACCCTGCTCCTGACTGCTCCCCAATACACCCCTTCTATTTTAAAAATTATTTCTTCTGGTTCCACTGAACCTTACGATTTGGTGCACCTGACAGTACCAAGTTCATGATGGACAGTTAGAGACAATCAAGACCTTTTCTCTGCCAGTGCTCAATAGCACTCCAGGAGCTTTTTGTTTGTTTGTTTGTTTTATGGCTTCCAACTTTTTTTTTTTTTTTTTTTTTTGCGGTACGCGGGCCTCTCACTGCTGTGGCCTCTCCCGTTGCGGAGCACAGGCTCCGGACGCGCAGGCTCAGTGGCCATGGCTCACGGGCCCAGTCGCTCCGCGGCACGTGGGATCTTCCCAGACCGGGGCACGAACCCGTGTCCCCTGCATCGGCAGGCGGACTCTCAACCACTGCGCCACCAGGGAAGCCCTGGCTTCCAACTTTTTATTGCAGATAGCATACTCTTGCTCCAGAGCCTCGTGATCCACGGAGGCTTGTCATACACGCCATACTGCATCTTTTACAACATCCAAACTTCAATTCCATATAATCTATTGAATCAATTGGGCCACAGTGCAGCTGATCGCACTGCAGACTGGAACTGATGCAGATCTGTGCCCTACTTAAAGCTGGCAGCCTTCACCACGGTCTACACCTCAAACATATATCATTTCTATTTGTCAATCATACCTCAATAAAACTGGAAGAAAAAATAAAACAGATGTAAAAAAACAAAAAATGGTGTGGCATCCTCATCTTCCGATATGTGGCCAGAGCTCTATTCATAGATGAAATATGTTTTCTCCAGAAAACACAGGAGACCTAGTAGGAGTTCAGTTTCCTTCTTTCTAGGTGGGTATGCAAGATACAGCAATTTATCTTTTACTTTGGAAGGGATGTCCTGGAATGTCTCTAACAATTCGACTCTTAAAAACTTTACTATAGTGACAGGGCCTTGAATCATTGTAGAGTTTATCTTCTGGCCTCTAGACTATGTGTATCCTACCGAGGCCTTCAGGGTAGGAGCCACTTCTTGCTTATCCTTCCTAATTAAAAGAATTCCCTCAACGTAATGGATCGATGTGATATTCTGCAGGATGTCCGAACAGTCTAGCTCTTTTTTTTTTTTTTCCTATATTATGATAGAGTTAACATAGTTCTAGGGCAAACTATAAATGAATACTCTTATTTAATCCATGGGAATGAGGACTGTTCCTGATCCTCTGTATTAACTGAATAGCAAAGAAGATATTGACGAAGTCAGTGGATGCATACCATATACCTGAGATCTATTAATGTACTTCACCAAAGATACCATATTTGGCCTAGGGGCTGCCATTGAAAATGTTGCTTAATTAAGTCCACCCTGGGCTATAGGCATTTGCTGGGATTCAGGATCCATCTGGTGTCTGCAGGGGGCAGACTGTTGAATTAGTGGGAGATATGATAAAGACCACTATTTCTGTACCCTTTAAATTCTTCAGTGTGGTACTTATCTCTGTTCTCTCTGGTATGTGATACATATTTTCTTTGTTTGTTTTACTGTCCTAGCTGGAGGGGTAGTGGTAGTTTCTGAGACTTCACAGACATCCCCACTATTATTGCCCTTATCTCCTCAGGTGAAAGACACAAATTCAACAGTTATTCCAATGGCCAAATATGTCAATGCCAAACACACAGTCAGATGTCAGGGTGATTACAAGTGGGTGGGTCTGTGGTCTCAGTGGGCCTTTTTAAGTTGGACTTTAGTCAGGAATTGATTACCTGAACCCATGTGACCCCACTTTATCAGAGGAGTCATGGGCTACTTCAGCTCTGTAGGTATTAGTGTCACCTTAACCTCTGTGCCCAACTATCCTCAAAATGTCTGTGTAATCCCCTTTTTCCAGTGTATAGTAAATAACCAACAGGTCATGGCTCAAGTAAATGGCCAAAGGTCTCTGGGAAAGGCCTGGAGAAAACGATTCAGTGTATCTTTGCCAACAGTGCAGCATCTTTCACTATGGGGACCCAGTGGCCCCTTCAGATAATAGTTTCTATATCTGAAACAGCTTCACATAATACTTCCCTGAGTCTTTTCATTCCGTATTCTACCATTTGTCATGACAATTCAGGCATATCAACACCTGGATGAATGATGCTGTGACTTAATTTTGATTATAGCTCTGGAGGCCAGGAGAGGAGGTGGCTCTCTTGAGTTCTGAGTTGGCAACTGTTGTTTTGTGGGGTAAATCCCTTGTTATTATTTTCTGATACTGGAGGAGTGCTACATTTTAATGTGACAAGGTGAGCCACTTATGAAGGCTCAGAAGGTTAAGAGAAGTCTAGGAGTCAAAATCTTCCAGGGCATCCTCTCAGATGTCCCAATCCCGGGTCAGAGTCCCAGGGTTTCCCAACGAGTGCCCCAACTTTTGTATAACAGATCTGTTATGGTTGAGCACTCAAATTTTAGCACCCTGTTTTTCAAACCCTGGGCTTAATGTATCTTTATCTGTTTGCTCAGAGCAAGACAAGAGGGTTTATTTGTGAGCTGCCAAAGAGACTCTCTGGCTCCAAGTTTTAAAATGATTGCTAACAGCTCTCTGCTTTTCATCACTAGTCTGCTTCAGTGCACTAGCCGTACAATTCTGTTCTCCTTATATTTGCACTCCTTCTTCCACTGATACTTTTCAAAGGTCTAGACCATGATACTGTATTCACCTCTACCATGCACCCATCCTGTCTCATCATGGGTAATAATTACTTACCCCCAAGCACAGGGTCCATCATCAATCATCTAGCTAACTTCTTGGCTTCCTAAGAGGATGAGATCTCAGCTTGAATCCTGAGGGACCCTGAAGGTGCTAAAAACTAAACTCTGTTGGCTAACCGTACTCATTATAATGGGGAAGCGAACCCTTCCTTGAGGAGGAATCTGAGTGGTACATCTCTATGTCTGCCAAACCATCAAAACATGCATATTTAGACTGTTTAAACTAGTTGTCAAGTTGATTATGTGGAAGAGATAGGAATGAAGATAAACTGTTCTGTGTAATAAACTGGAAAACTTTTTCATTTAGTTTCTTGTGAATAGAAAGTGAGAGGAGATAAGGGAAAAAGAGAAAAGGGAAGGGGTGAGGAGCAGTGGAGAATGTGCAAGAGCCTGGAATTTATGAAGAAAATGCCAAGAATATCTGATTTTCAATTTTTAATCTTTTAACTGCTACAACATAAATGCTATGTGGTCTTTTGAAACCCTCAATGAAATTTGATATAAAATATAGATCAGTGCTTTATTTTGGTTGAAATCCAGTAAAATATTATTGGTTCCACATCTGGGATAATACAGTGTGGACCAAGAGAATCACAAGTGGATGATGAGATAATCCATCCATAATTTTACCACCTTCCACAGATGATCCTGAAATACACCTATCTCTTAACAGAGCCAAGGTTTGGATCTTAATCTGTGGATGGACTGTGCACCCATCTAGAGTCATAACATGATGAAGTTCCCTTTAATTTTTTTTCAGTTCCCAGAGCATAATATTGGGATCATGTTTCACTCAGGTATATATAGATATATAATCCCCAAGCAGTTGATATGATATAAGGGGTCTTTAGTTACAGGAATTTTTCATAACTTTCCTTTCACCCTACTCTTATTTGCCAACACTGATATCCAGATCCACAATCTACCAATCCCAAATCTCTGGCACGAGCCTCCTCCATTTCCTCTTTGAATTTCTTGCTTCTAAAATACAATTATTACCCTGTTATTCTAATATTCAAAAGCACTCAGAGGTTTCTCATGGCTTATTATTTTTTTCAAATATTTTCGGTGGTTACTAGATGTTAGCAACTGTTCTAGGTGTTGGGGTACAATGGTTAATAAAGGTACAGTCCTTAATGTTGAGTGTCATATAGTTGCAAACATGGCAGAACACAGAGTTCAAGATAGAGGTTTACATGCAGTGGCATTAGTGTTATGGAAAGGGAGATTTGTAATGATTACATCAATTCTGGACTCTTCTGCCTGGCTTTCAAGATTGAGATGATTTGTTATGCCCTACTTACCCAAATTTGTCCAGTCACTGCCCAGCACAAATTCTGTTTCTTTTAGAAAAATACTTTAATTCGAGCCCCAGACATAAAGCTCCTGCTCACCTCTTTATCTTTGTTCTTCCCTCCTGCCTAAAATGGCTTTTGACAGCTCATGTCTGCTTGTCCACATCCTTTTGCTAGCTTTTAAAAGATAAGTACCAAAGCCAAGGTTTTGTTTCAATCACACAGTTTTACCAAAGTCCACATAGTTTGCTCTCTTCTCTAAACCTCTTCTGTACAAACTGATTGCATCTCCCTCTTGGAATTTATCTCTATTTGTTATTGAATTCAGCATGAGAATATCATCTTTAAAATTAGCTTTTCTATTCATGAAGGACTTATTCCATCCTAAGAAGCACAATTAAACAGGCCTGTATTCCTACTATTCACATTATAGAGGAGTAGAAACTGATGAATGGTTTAGCCTATCAATGAACAATTACTTTCAGGATTCCCATCATTTGCCTCAGGAAATGTTTTATGTGTAGGAGACAGATTGGGGAATAAGGCAAAAAGGGTTTTTGTCTTCATTAAGCTTATGATATAAAAATATAGATATATTCGAACAAATAAATATTAAAATAATAAACCTATATTTATAGACTTCGTAATAATGGAAATAATATCTTAAAGAAGAAGGATATGATAGAGAGTGCCGGGGAGTATGTAGCATCTTTAGGGTAATCGAAAAATGCTTTATCAGATGAGTTGATATTTGATATTTATTATGTCAGATCCTCCCTCAGATGGCAAAGAGCTAGTCATATGACAAGTACAGGAAGGAGTATTTCAGGCAGAGGAGATGATTAACACAAAAGGCCTGAGAAGCCAGTGTAACTAGACAACAGTGAACAAGCCAGGGATGGTGTAAGGGGAGGCCAGAAAGATAGGTTGTTCTTGTTAGCAAATGGTGGAGTTGTTTGAACTTGTTTCTCATTGATTCTCTCATACCAAAATGCTTTTTTCTCACTGGTGGAGTATTGAACACTGGTAGTCCTTGGTGCGTTGTTGACTCTTTTATGCACATATAAATTGAAAATTAGGATCAGAATTTTTTATTGAATAATGTCTTATGAAGGTTATGTCCAATCTTCCCAAAATAGCTTTTCAGCTTAGTACCCCTTAAAGTTGCACGTATCAAAAATAAGGTGCTAATACCGTGCTGGCGGTTTTCAAGAGCAAACCAATTCTCGAATTTAGTTGTTAGCAGTAGTGGACTTATTTCAATCCTTGAACAATTGTGAAAAGTCAACGCATTGACTTGATACAGAGAAAAATACAATGAATATGTTTGCTATAGCTCTGACACTGATGTGTTCAGGTGACATAGAACTGAAAGAGTCCATGCTCTGAGTAATTTAATTTTTTTTCAGGTTTAATTAAATTAATCTATTCCCTGCAGTTCTCCTTTCTTCTATTAGAGACAGCCCCTGAGGTAAGGTAGAAACCTGTCAATTGTGAGGGTAGTTTAATTAATGTAACAATTATAATAATATCCAATATTTACTTAGTATATGCCAGATATTTTGCTAAGTATCCTATATGCATTTTCCTCATTTAATTTTCTCAAAACTGTAGGAGAGAGGTATTGTGATTATCCTTATTTATAAGATTGCTAAACAGAGGTCAAGAATGTGAAAGCAACTTGCCTCTGGTCACACAATTAGTAAATGGCAGAAATAGGATTTGAATCCAGGTGGCTTAATTCCTGAGTTTAGACTTAATCATTACTCTGTCAAAACAAAACAAAACAAATCATACCAAACCAGCAGATACACTTATTTGGAAATCTGAATTATGTGTGTTTTCAATCTCTAATAATCAAATTAGATAGACAATTATAAAGACACCACATCATCTCATGCTGTATTTTGACAACAGAAGACCTATTTAAAATGTAGAATCAAGTCTCAGTGTATTAAATAATAGATAATGTAATTCCCGAATGATGTACAGACATTGAATATAAATTGGTGATGTAAATATGGTTTTACAAATAGAGGGTATGGTACAAAAAATTTCCAATTCCATTTCTTTAAATAATTCCCTTTATTATGTCAGGGCACCTTAATCAATCCTCTGTCTGAGTTTCTCTGTGTATTATAAAGGCAAAAAATAACAGTTTCCCAAACATTGTAAAAATGTTAGTTAATTTTAGAGATCACCATGTATGTTTTCTTCATGCATAATTGTGGGGAACCCTTAACAAAAAGGATGCTTTACAATGAACTTGCTATTGTGGACAAGGAGATTTTTAGCCTTCAGAGTGTTATGTACATGCTTCCCCCATTAGACAATTATGTGCTAGTTATTCCAGGATGATTTTCTCAAATGGTGATCTAAAAAAAAATATGTTTATTTTAACTGCTGGAGGACATTCCAATTAAGAAGAGTAATCAGAAAATAAAATATAACTTACATTAGTTTTCACTTTGTGTATCAATCCAATAGATTCAGGACCTTTTTAAATCTTGTTTACTTTGAGGTCTTTTTTTTTCTTCAGCTTTTCCTTGACTTCATTTTGAAAGTCTTGATGTATCATGTTTGTGTTTGTGAGTGTGTGATACCATGTGAATTATCTCGCCTTTTTTTTCATTTTCTTGTATGTTTTCTAGCCTCTTTTCTTTTTAGAAGAAGTCTGCACCGCAGGGGCCAGAGGGTAATGTAAGATGTGAACTGATTCAGGAAACTATAGGTAATATATAATACATATACTTACACCAGCAATGGGGAGCTGACTAACAGGAAGGACATTTTCCTTACTGCTACTTAGATTCTACAGGTCTGTCCAGAACTGACAGATATCTGATTCTTAAAAAAAAAAAAAAAAGTTTAACTCCTTATTTTTAAAATGTTGGTCACTAATTTGAAATTAAAAAAGAAATTTGTGCCAAACAAAATATGTGCACAGCCTATCATTTGTGACTACGAAGGATAACGGGATTGACTCTGATCTAACTTACGAAGTTTGCTAACAGAATGACTATGGCAAGTTACTTTTGTTATCTGAACCTCTAATTTTCTCACATTTAAAAGAGAGATAATACTATATCATATGGTTGTTTGAGTATGAAAAGACAGACTATAGATGAAAATTCTTGGCACATTTCCTGACTCATAGAAAGATTTAACTAAATTATAATTAACTTCCCTTTCTTGTCACACTTTTTTTTTTTTTTTTTTTTTTTCTTTTTTTATGCTGTATGCGGGCCTCTCACTGTTGTGGCCTCTCCCGTTGCGGAGCACAGACTCCGGACGCGCAGGCTCAGTGGCCATGGCTCACGGGCCCAGCCGCTCTGCGGCATGTGGGATCCTCCCGGACCGGGGCACGAACCCGCGTCCCCTGCATCGGCAGGCGGACTCTCAACCACTGCGCCACCAGGGAAGCCCTCTTGTCACACTTTTGACTAAATATGTGTTACTTACTTATCTACTCCATGAATCCTCCCCAACTCCCTTTTCTTCCTCAAAGTTGACCATCTTTTACTAATTATTATTACTATTTTAGGATAGACTGTCATTAAATGCATCCCCTCTTTAAAAAAAAATAATGTAGTTTTTTGTCCCTTTGCTTTGCTGAAATTTTCATTCCAGTGTTGAAAACGAATGGAGAAAACATTCTGAACTGACCAGCAACTGCATGTGATCCATAGCAGCTTGCTGAAAAATGGATCTTCTTAACTTGCACTTGAAGAAAGGAGCCAAATAAATTAAATGTATTATTAATAAAGACATAATTGTGTTGTTTGGATGATCCCTTTGAAAGCCTGCCCTGCCAAGCCTTTCAGGGAATGAATGTGAGGGCATACTGTTCAACAGTCATGGAAATTGTTCCTGATTTTCCTGTTTGATCTATTTGCATTTTTGCTGCATCTTTTATCATTCCCAGCATCAACTCCCACTTCATCTAATTTCTGTCAAATCTCTCCAGACCCATTATTGCCTTTGTAGTTACCAAACTTTTTCCTTTCTTAGATTTTAATAATTGTCTTTTCCATCTGACTCAGTATTCCCATGAACTGTAGACTTAAATGTCCATGCTTGGCATGGCCTGGGAGTTCTTCAATATTTTTTACTGTCTTGTGGTTCTCCTCATATTAGGTAAGTCTTGCAGGCAATGGGATGTAGAAAGGGAATGTTGCCCATTATCAAGCTGTTAGCCACTGCACAGCGCCCCACCCCCTCCACCCTGCCAATGGTGCACTTTGGATACTAGCCTGAGATAGTTAAGATGCAAATCTAAGGAATAATTTCAATGAGTCCAGATTCTTGCTCTTCCCATACATAGAAAAGTGCTAAAATCATTAACTTGAGATGTCTGTTTTTCTGATTAGCAGTAATTTTTGATGTTCAACTCCATGTTTGTTTGTTTTTTCTTCCCCAGCAAAATCTCCTATGTATCCTGGCTCCTCCCTTACCTCTTTGGAGCAGTTCCTCAGAGTTGTCTGGGAGGCTGTCTCCTGGGCCATAGTCTTCAGTAAGGTCCCCAAATAAAACTTAACTCTCAATTTTATGTTGTGTGATTTTCTTCAGTGGACAGGGAAATGAATATACCACATATCCTAAGGGAAATTTAAAAATTAACAAATAAATTCACTATTCACAATTTCCTATATAATTGTTTTCATGATTGAGTACTAAAACATATGATTAATTTATAATATTTCCATTAGAAAAAGATTTTATAGTTTTCATGAATAAATTATCAAAAACGTGGTTGTGAAAAAGTTTAACTGAAATATCTTGGATAGCTCATCATCACAAGGCCAGATGACATATACTCCATTTGATTTGTATGCACAAAAATGAATAAACTTTTACAACCCCATATACCTGGAAATATATGTTCCTCTAAGTGTCCAATTAAGAACCCTACATAGTTTATCCTAAAAGTGACATTGAAGAAATCATATGCTTCATTTTTTTCTTTTATTTTTACTTGTAACATTCCATTTTTTATTCATACACTCATATTTCTTTTTCTCAAATGGTAGTTAAAAGAATGATTTTACTTTTTCATTTTTATAAACAGAAGTAAACATAGAAAACATATTTTCAAATGAACTGTGTCATCTCACATTTCAGGTGAGACTGTTTCATAAAAACTTTATATCACAAGAAAATTTTCCCATAAATCAATGGTCTCTTTTCTGCTGGTAAATTTTTAGTAACATATTAAATCAATGAATTTTAGAGATTGTTCTTATTTTACAGTTTCACTTCTCTGATATCAGCTATAGAAATTGATATTAGAACCTGAAATATATAGTGCCAGAAAATTACAGACTAATTTCACATATAAAAATATAGTAAAAACTTAAAGTAGGAGCATATAAATCTATTAATATATTAAATATAATGGATCGTTTAATATTAGGAAATCTATTAATATAGTGCATCACATCAGTGTATCAAGGGAGAAAAACTGTTATGGTCCAACTGATAAATGCCCACCAAACAATATTCAGCATGTATTCCTAATTTAAAAAGTCTTAACAAGAAATAAAAGGGTAAAAAATCAATATCACAAAGTAAAAGTTGCTATTATACTTAATGATCAAGCACTACAAGCAAATTAAATCAGAAATAAGGATGAAATGATATAAGGGAAACAACAAAAAGCAGTGGGATGATGAAATATCTGTGTATTTCCTTAACATAATATGTTGTTATCTAGACTGAATAAGCTTTTTATCAAATGGCTAGGCACTGGAGACCTTTCCTTTAATCTCAGGGGAGGACAAAGTTGGCCAGTATAAACAATATTTTTTTAACATCCTTCACAGAAGTTCTAAAATTATTATTCAGGAAAACAAAATTTAAAAAATATATAAATTTATAATCAAAAGAGGAAAAGTAAACATACATTGCTGATGACATGATTTTCAACTTGGGAAATTCAAAAGAATTAACTAAAAATCTATTAGAACTAATATACACAGTAGTATAGCTTGATTGAAAATAATAGAGAAATAAAAATTTCCTATATACAAACGACAAGCCATTAAAATAAAATAAAAAATGAGTCATATATAGTAGTCAGGAAAAGTATGAAATATAAGCAATGAACTAAAATAAATTTCCCAGAACTTTATGAGATAAACTACATAAATTTTCTATGGAATTTAAAGGAAAGATGAAAATGAAGAAATGTACTTTGTTCTTCAATAGAAAGACTAGGAAGAGAGTGACAGCAAGATTTCCTAAATTAATCACATATAAGACCATTCTCACCCAAAGTTTAACTTTGGGAGGGTAGCATAAACTTGACTAAGTAATTCTAAACATCATTTGGGTACACACACACTTTGAATAAAAAATAGTAAAGCATGGAAAGAGTTTTCTCTCACAACCATTAAAAAGTTTATAAACATATCATTAATAAGCCAGTTTAGTAACAGCAACAGAGCATATGGATAGGTCAATGCAATAATGATGAAAGGTGAGAAGTAAAGATAATTATACATAAATACTTAGTTAATGAATCTTAAGTAGCCATTTTAAATCAGTAAGATGACCAAATGGATTAATCAATAAAAGGCAGTAGAATAACTGGTTAACACTACAAATACACACATGCACACACACACATACACATCCTACATCATACTTTATACCAAAATAAATCCCTGATATATTAAAGACTTATGGCTAGCTGTTTCTTACCAGGAATTATGGCCTGAAGCGTCGGTGCAAGGGCTCTGCCCATGGCAACCTATGAGCAAGCGAAGCTAGATGGAGCACAAAGGAAAACAAAAGGTACTACAGACTGGCCTCTTTGCCCTGAAAGTGCGCTTGCAGCCTGTTTCTAAAGGCCTTCAGAATTGTGTCTTGGACTGGTACTACACCACCGGCTTTCCTGGACCTCCATCTTGGAGAGGTAATTTTCAGCCTCCAAAATTGACTGTATGTCTGACAGGGTCTTGGTGCTCTGGCTGGGTGTCAGGCCAGAGCCTCAGAGGTGTGAGAGCTGAGTTCAGGACATTGACCACCAGAGACCTCCCGGCACCATGTGATATCAATCGGTTAGAGTTCTCCCAGAGATATCTGTCTCAACAGCAAGACCCAGCTCACTCAGCAACCAGCAACACCCAGTGCTGGACACCCCATGCCAAGCAACTAGCAAGACAGGAATACAACTGCACCCTTTATCAGAGAGGCTGCCTAAAATCATAATAAGTTCACAGACACCCCAAAACACACCACTGGATGAGATCCTGCCTACAAGAAAGACAAGATCCAGCCTCATACACTAGAACACAGGAACCAGTCCCCTCCACCAGGAAGCCTACACAAGCCACTGAACCAACCTTACCCACTGGGGGCAGACACCAAAAACAATGGGAACTTTGAACCTGCAGCTTGCAAAATGGAGACCCCAAACACATCAACAAAAGTGAAGCAAAATGAGAAGATAGAGAAATATGCAGCATATGAAGGAGCAAAGTAAAATCACACCAGACCAAACAATTGAAGAGGAAATAGGCAGTCTACCTGAAAAAGAATCCAGAGGAACGATAGTAAAGATGATGCAAAATCTTGGAAATAGAATGGAGAAAATACAAGAAACATTTAACAAGGATCTAGAAGAACTAAAGGGCAAACAAACAATCATGAACAACACAATAAATGAAATTAAAAATTCTCTAGAAGGAATAAATAGAATAACTGAGGCAGAAAAAATGGATAAGTGACCTGGAAGGTAAAATAGAGGAAATAACTCCTACAGAGCAGAATAAAGAGAAAAGAATGAAAAGAATTGAGGATAGTCTCAGAGATCTCTGGGACAACATTAAATGCAACAACATTCGAATTATAGGAGTCCCAGAAGAAGAAGAGAAAAAGAAAGGGACTTAGAAAATACTTGAAGAGATTATAGTTGAGAAAATACTTGAAGAGATTATAGTTGGAAACTTCCTTAATATGGGAAAGGAAATAGTTAAGGAAGCACAGAGAGTCCCATACAGGATAAATCCATGGAGAAACATATCAAGACACAAATTAATCAAACTATTAAAAATTAAATATAAAGAAAAAATATTAAAAGCAGCAAGGGAAAAACAACAAATGACATACAGGGGAATCCCCATAAGGTTAACAGCTGAACTTCCAGCAGAAGCTCTGCAAGCCAGAAGGGAGTGGCAGGACATATTTAAAGTGAAGAAAGGGAAAAACCTACAACCAACATTACTCTACACAGCAAGGATCTCACTCAGATTCATGGAGAAATTAAAACTTTAAAGACAAGCAAAAGTTAGGAGAATTCAGCACCACCAAAGCAGCTTTACAACAAATGCTATAGGACCTTCTCTAGGCAGGAAACACAAGAGAAGGAAAAGACCTACAATAACAAACCCAAAACAATTAAGAAAATGGTAATAGGAACATACATATTGATAACTACCTTAAATGTAAATGGATTAAATGCTCCAAGCAAAAGACACAGACTGCCGGAATGGATACAAAAACAAGACCTGAATACATCCTGTCTACAAGAGACCCACTTCAGACCTAGGGACACATACAGACTGAAAGTGAGGGGATGGAAAAAGTTATTCTATGCAAATGGCAATCAAAAGAAAGCTAGAGTAGCAATTCTCATATCAGACAAAATAGATTTTAAAATAAAGACTATTACAAGAGACAAGGACACTACATAATGATCAAGGGATCAATCCAAGAAGAAGATACAACAATTGTAAATATTTATGCACCCAACATAGGAGCACCTCAATACATAAGGCAAATGCTAACAGCCATAAAAGGGGAAATCAACAGTAACACAATAATAGTAGGGGACTTTAACACCCCGCTTTCACCAGTGGACAGATCATCCAAAATGAAAATAAATAAGAAACACAAGCTAAATGACACATTAAACAAGATGGACTTAATTGATATTTATAGGACATTCCATCCAAAAATAACAGATTACACGTTCTTCTCAGGTGCTCATGGAAAATTCTCCAGGATAGGTCATATCTCGAGTCATAAATCAAGCCTTGGTAAATTTAAGAAAATTGAAATCATATCACGTATCTTTTCTGATCACAACACTATGAGATGAGAAATAAATTACAGGAAAAAATCTGTAAAAAATAAAACCACATGGAGGCTAAACAATACACTACTAAATAACCAAGAGATCATTGAAGAAGTCAAAGAGAAAATCAAAAATACCTAGAAACAAATGACAATGAAAACTCGATGACCCAAAACCTTTGGGATGCAGCAAAAGCAGTTCTAAGAGGGAAGTTTATAGCAATACAATCCTACCTCAAGAAATAAGACATGTCAAATAAACAACCTAACCTTACACTTAAAGCCATTAGAGAAAGAAGAACACAAAAAACCCAAAGTTAGCAGAAGGAAACAAATCATAAAGATCAGGTCAGAAATAAATGAAAAAGAAATAAAGGAAACCATGGCTGGTTCTTTGGGAAGATAAACAAAATTGATAAACCGTTAGCCAGACTCAACAAGAAAAAAAGAAAGAAGACTCAAATCAACAGAATTAGAAATGAAAAAGGAAAAGTAACAACTGACACTGCAGAAATACAAAGGACCATGACAGATTACTGCAAACAACTATATGCCTATAAAATGGACAACCTGGAAGAAATGGACAAATTTTTAGAAAAGCACAACTTTCTGAGACTGAACCGGGAAGACATGGAAAATATAAACAGACCAATCACAAGCTCTGAAATTGGAACTGTGATTAAATCTTTCAACAAAGAAAAGCCCAGGACCAGATAGCTTCACAGGTGAATTCTATCAAACATTTAGAGATGAGCTAACACCTATCTTTCTCAAACTCTTCCACAATACAGCAGAGGAAGGAACACTCCCAAACTCATGTTACGAGGCCACCATCTCCCTAATACCAAAACCAGACAAAGAGGTCAAAAAAAAAGAAAACTACGGGCCAATATCACTGATAAATATAGATGCAAAAATCCTCAACAGAATATTAGAAAACAGAATCCAGCAGCATATTAAAAGGATCATATGCCATGATCAAGTGGGGTTTATCCCAGGAATGAAAGGATTCTTCAATATATGCAAATCAATCATTGTGGTACACCATATTAACAAAGTGAAGGATAAAAATCATATGATCATCTCAAGAGATGCAGAAAAAGCTTTCAATAAAATTCAACATCCATTTATGATAAAAACTCTCCAGAAAGTAGGCATAGAGGGAACCTACCTCAACATAATAAAGGTCATATATGACAAACCCACAGCAAACATCATTCTCAATGGTGAAAAACTGAAACCATTTCCACTAAGATCAGGAACAAGACAAGGTTGCCCACTCTCACCACTCTTACTCAACATAGTTTTGGAAATTTTAGCCACAGCAATCAGAGAAGAAAAAGAAATAAAAGGCATCTAAATTGGAAAAGAAGAAGTAAAACTGTCACTGTCTGCAGATGACATTATACTATACATAGAGAATCCTAAAGATGTTAACAGAAAACTACTAGAGCTAATCAGTGAATTTGGTAAAGTAGCAGGATACAAAATTAATGCACAGAAATCTCTTGCATTCCCATACACTAATGATGAAAAATCTGAAAGAGAAATTAAGAAAACACTCCCATTTACCATTGCAACAAAAAGAATAAAATATCTAGGAATAAACCTACCTAAGGAGACAAAAGACCTGTATGCAGAAAATTATAAGACACTGATGAAAGAAATTAAAGATGATGCAAACAGATGGAGAGATATATCATGTTCTTGGGATTGGAAGAACCAACATTGTGAAAATGACTCTACTACACAAAGCAGTCTACACGTTCAATGCAATCCCTATCAAACTACCAGTGGCATTTTTCACAGAACTAGAACAAAAAATTTCACAATTTGTATGGAAACACAAAAGACCCCGAATAGCCAAAGCAATCTTGAGAAAGAAAAATGGAGCTGGAGGAATCAGGCTCCCTGACTTCAGACTATACTACAAATCTACAGTAATCATGACTATACTACAAATCTACAGTAATCAAGACAGTATGGTACTGGCTCAAAAACAGAAATATAGATTAATGGAACAGGACAGAAAGCCCAGAGATCACACATATGGTCACCTTATGTTTGATAAAGGAGGCAAGAATATACAATGGAGAAAAGACAGTCTCTTCAATAAGTGGTGCTGGGAATACTGGACAGCTACGTGTAAAAGAATGAAATTAGAACACTCCCTAACACCATACACAGAAATAAACTCAAAATGGATTAAAGACCTACATGTAAGGCCAGACATTATAAAACTCTTAGAGGAAAACATAGGTAAAATACTCTATGACGTAAATCACAGCAAGATCCTTTTTGACCCATCTCCTAGAGAAATGGAAATAAAAGCAAAAATAAATAAAATGGGACCTAATGAGACTTAAAAGCTTTTGCACAGCAAAGGAAACCATAAACAATACGATAAGACAAACCTCAGAATGGGAGAATATATTTGCAAATGAAGCAACTGACAAAGGATTGATCTCCAAAATATACAAGTAGCTCATGCAGCTCAATATCAAAAAACAAACAACCCAATCCAAAAATGGGCAGAAGATCTAGACAGACATTTCTCCAAAGAAGATATACAAATTGCCAACAAACACATGAAAGGATGCTCAACATCACTAATCATTAGAAAAATGCAAATCAAAACTACAATGAGGTATCACCCCACACCAGTCAGAATAGCCATCATTAAAAAATCTACAAACAATAAATGCTGGAGAAAAGAGAACCCTCTTGCACTGTTTGTTGGAATGTAAATTGATACCACCACTATGGAGAACAGTATGGAGGTTCCTTAAAAATCTAACAATAGAACTACCATATGACCCAGCAATCCCACTACTGGGCATATACCCTGAGAAATCCATAATTCAAAAAGAGTCATGGGGCTTCCTTGGTGGCGCAGTGGTTGAGAGTCTGCCTGCCGATGCAGGGGACACGGTTCGTGCCCCGGTCCGGGAAGATCCCACATGCCGTTATGCACATATATACATATGTACATATACAGACATACGTATTACACAAACACACAAATTGAAAAAATATATAACAAAAGAGTAATAATTGTTAGCAATAATATCTATTAAAATTTGTTTCCTTTTTGTTTTACTTGTATTTTCTGATTTTTTCTTTTCTCTATGGATTATCCATAAAAAGCTATTCTTAAATTATATATATACATATATAATGATGATTTTAATTATAATTTATTTTGTGAATAATATTTTTGTTAATTTCGCTTGCTTTGTTAATTATTTTTTATAAAGCTATCTGTGGCCCTTATCAGACTGTAAACAGAGTCTTAATGTCTTAAACATTTTTGTATCCCCAATATGTCTATAATTCTCCTACATGATTAATAAACATTGGCTATATTACCATCATTTAAAAAGTATTCTCTTAGTGCTGAAAATACAGAGTTTAACAAACATGAACTTATGGTCTCTGCCTTTAAAAATCACATCAAATATAAAATAACAGATGCAGGATCAATTAATACGATATGAGTAAGCAAATTGTACTATGGCAGAAGGTCATGCAAAATTTTCTGGAGAAACAAGTATCAGAACTACACTGTAAAGAAGACTTAGAACTTAGCCAGGTAAAGAAGCTTTCAGAAATGAGTCTGTTGCTGAAATGAGGCAGGATGTAAAGAGGCCTAGAAATAAGAAAAATCACCTTAAAAAAATTTTTTTTGAAAAGTTGATTTATTGGATGCAGGTTGGAGTTGGGATTTCTAAGGGGTAAGCGTGGGTAGCAAAGGTGTCTAGATCTCATAGAGCCTTTGATGTTGTGCTAACAAATTAAAATTTTATCTTTAAAATAATGGAAGCCTTTGATGTACATTAACTGTGAAAAGAGGAAATGGCCCATAGTATTAGAAAGCATTTTGAGATATATTTCATGTGTATAAGATGTCGTAGTTCCTTGGAAACTTTGGTAATATATTCTGGCTCGTGGTACATTTGAGTTTTGAAACTGACAAGATCTAATTCATCCACTTTAAGTGATGTATAGTATTTCACATATAGTATATTACTATACTATAATAATTTTTTCAGAGAGACAGAGAGAGATAACAAATAAGGCTATTTTTCACAAAAATTCTCTCTGATACATGTTGGCTCTCTTTCATTTAATGTGTATTAGCCTTAAAGCATATTTTATACACATAAAGACAAAATTAAAAAGATGAATTAATAAGCGTCTACTAATACAGTGAAATTGATAGTCATAAATACTCAATAATGGTATAGCATAAACACAATTCAGGTGTAGCTTTCCTGGGTGAGATAACTTTGAAGACACACTTGAAAGGAGCTCTATATTTTACTTCACTGTGATGAACAAGTATACTAATGTAAGAAGATATGCACAATTTGGATAACAGGAATTGACTCTTGTATGGGTTCTTGATACATGATGGAGAGACCTTACAGATGAAGGAGGAAAGAGCAAGGACAATCACCTTTCCATATGGAAGTGGAAAAATATAAATATATTAAAGATATAAATGTAAAAAATCAAAACTTTACAAAAATGACCAAATAAAATACAGATGAATGTCTTTCTTACATATGTAGAGGAAAAGTAAGAAAGACACATAAAATAGAAATAATTAAAGAATGATGTGACTATCACAATTAAAAACTTTATTACAAAAGGCATAAAAATCAGGGCTTCCCTGGTGGCACAGTGGTTGAGAGTCCGCCTGCCGATGCAGGGGACAAGGGTTCGTGCCCCAGTCTGGGAAAATTCCACATGCTGTGGAGCAGCTGGGCCCGTGAGCCATGGCCGCTGAGCCTGCGCGTCCGGAGCCTGTGCTCCGCAATGGGAGAGGCCACAAGAGTGAGAGGCCCGCGTACCGCAAAAAAAAACCCAAAACAAACAAAAAAAAACCCCGATAAATCTGTTGGAAGTATAAATTAGAACAACTTTAAAGAGCAACTGAATATATACAAAAAAATCGACTGTACATATACCATGTCACCCAGAAATCTCACCTCTAAGAAAATCTCTTGCACAAGTAATATAGGAGATGCATAAGAGATGTTACCTGAATCATTGTTTATAATATATTGGACATGGAAAGATGGATAACATAGGGGAAGTTGTAAAAAGTACTATAGCATATTCATATACTATACATGAGATACGGTATACCACTTAAAATGAATGGATTAGATTTTACCAATCTTAACAGACGTTGAATAAAGAAACAAGTTATAGATGCATGTGTATAATGTGTAAGCACATGATTTTTATAAATGTAAAACCATTTATATATAAGTAGTAAAAGTATATCAACAGGGATGAGCTACAGATCAAATTTGTGGTAATTGTGTTTAGGGATGGAGAGGTATGGAACTTGGTAGGTGAATACAGGGATTTCAACTTTAATTTCTATAAAAATAAATTAAAAATAAGTACATCAAAATGACAGCAATTTTCATTTGCTTACTTGAAGAGGTGAGTACATGGAGGTGAGTACACAGATGTTAGTCGTTGTAATTTTCTGTTTTATAAAAATATTATTTTTCCTCTTCATAGGAATGAATAGCAAAATGATACATCATTCTTGTGGATGTAGGATAAAATAGCATTCCTTCTTCTAGCTCATACAATACGAGGCATAGGAAATGGTTTTACTAACTAGATTTCAGCCCTCATTGATATCTCTAGCCAGTAGCTTTTGTGCAGAGCACAGATTTCGTTTTTAGTTATGCTACTTAGGGGGTTTTATAACACAAGAAAGGATAAATTCTTGTTGTACTTTTTGGCTTGATCCTATATTTTATGTCTTATGAAGTGTATCCTCTAATCTAAGGATATATAAGTTTGGAGTTTATATTAATGAGTAATCCAAGTTTCAACCATTTTATTATAATCTCTGCCAGGCCCTAGCCATAGTGAAGGCAAAGACTATACCAGAAAAATTGTCAGAATTAACCTAAAACCTTTGTTTCTATGAGTTTTGTTATATTATAGTCAATCTACCAAAGTTTACTTTCTGGGGTATGTCAGCCAACCAAAAACAAAACAAAAAATAGCATGTTGGTAATGTGGACAAGATAAGCTTCAGGTACCATCTTTGAACTCACTAGTGAATGGCTTGTGATATCTTATATTCACTTATATTATTCAAAGTTGCAACCTCCTAAGCCAACAACCAAAGATGTACTACAGTACCCCCATTGTCTGTAATGTACACAATTACACATTGCACAAAAACACACCCTTTGTGTATGAACACAATCAATACTTGAAATTAATAGACCGACAGCTTTTTCATAAGCCCTTTTTCTATGTCAACACAGTGTGACTGACTGTACATTTCCAAATACAATTGTAATGTTATTGTATATAATATATACATACACACAGATACATGCATACACATGAACTAGGCTATAGCAAATATTTGACGGTTAAATCCAGCAAGTTGGCCATAAATAATACAACTATTCCACATGTACTTTGGGCCAAAATGCAGGGAAGGCAAACTAAGTCCTAGAAACCCACAAGGACAGATGTCAGGGAAGGGTGATAAATAGTTAAGTTTTAACACTTAAACCTCTGTGCCCAGGCAATCTGAATTATATATAGTGGAATAAAAGAGGAGCAAAAGAAATTGAGTGCAGATGGAAGAAAAAAAATGAGAGGTGGGAAGCATAACATTGGAATGTGCCTGCCCTGGGGAATGCCTTTACCTTGGTCAGCAACCCAAAGTCAAGTATGGAAAGAACACTATTCTAGAAGTCAGGAGACAAGGATTCTAAACCTGGCTAAACTACTACTAAGTTGTTGACCCTGGGCAAATTATCTCCCTTTTCTGGGCCTTGGTTTATTCGTATCACTGCTGTTGAATCTCTATATTCCTCCAAGATACTGTGAGCCCTTTTAGCCCTTTTTCATGGTACTCAGGAATTACTGTTAATGAACTGCAGCATCCTGTAACCTCACCTATGTTATATCAGCTCCACTTCTTGGTTTAAATATTTTTCACCATAGCATTACTAAAAGCTGGCCATTGCAAAAGTTTTTAATCTATCAATGGACTAGACTCCCAGGAATGCATGTTATGGGCCGTATGCTCCTATGAAAAACTGCTTTTTAAGACATCCTAAGGCCTTAGTCATCTACAACCCTGGCGTCAGCGGAACAAGTTTGGCCTTACAGAATCATCATCTTTCCCTTCACTCTCTTAGTACTTTCTCCACAGAATTTTACCATAATGGGTCTGATTATTTATGTAAGTCCCACCCACTGGTAGAATATTGTTTTGATAAATGTTAAGAACAAGTTCAACATAGCAGAGAGATCAACATAGGTATCACTCAGGTAAAAGGCAAAATTAATTGCAAAATAAAAAGACAAAAGAAGTGTTCAAATCAGTCACAACACCCGGAAGAGAGACTAGCAACATTTTTCAAAGTAGATGCACAGATGTACACCTGTGGACCTCTGGAAATCTCATCCTAGGGTTCACTGTTGGGACTGTTAATATCTGAATGAATGGGGATCATCTCAGATGTTCAGGAAGCTCAATTATCCCCTCTAAATCTCATCATACAGGAGCAGTTCTAGTGGGTTTGATAAATACGTGCTGGAAACCACCACACCAAGCACTTCATCAATCTCAGGGTCGTATAACATGAAATATAACTAAAGTGAGATTCAGAACAGTTAGGCCTGAGTAGGGCCTCAGTTAACACTCTCAACCTTCACAAAGTGAAACAGCCTGGTCAGGATAATTTTCTGAATCCAGAGCTATAGCATTAGGGCCAGGGCCAGTTTCCCAAATGTCCTTGGGAATCGTACCAACAGTCCCTCAAACCTACTATGTAGCCTAACCTACCCAGGATCAAATTCAGGAAGACTGGAGCCTGAAGCACATGGGGGACCCAGTACCCTACACTGGTACAGAGTAAGGCATGCTGGTCCTTTTATTGCAGGGCATCACGTAAGGATGATCAAAAACAAAAACATGATCGACAGCAAAACACATTGTTAGAACGGTAACAAAAAAGGAAGTCAGCTAGGCTGGGGAAGGGGCAGAGTGCTAGGGAGGGGACAGTTCCAAAGAAGACATCGATCCAAAGATGACCCCAAGAGCGTGATCTGAACTGCAGAATTCAGGCAGGTGGTAAATTGGTAAATGAACTGGAAAGCCATGGCTGGCTGGAAACCCGTGAAGGATTCTGAGTACACTGAAGAGAAGAGATATCTTGGAATGCCTAGCTTATAGTTAGGTAAACCTCAGTTAGGCATTGCTCTATCTGCCGAGGCTTCTTTAAAAATGTGATTATAAAGCTCATGCATATACTTTCTCTAGCCAAGATAGATAGATGATAGGTAGATTAAATAGATGACGAATAGACATTCATGGAATTGCACACAAAATACTTTTATGTGTATATCATGAATTGCTTTACTGTCTGAACTATATTTAAAAGCATTAACATGAAACACGTTCAGTCAGGAAGTTCTGCCAAATGTTTGCATTGTTAATGGTGTGGCCAGCGAGGTGGTTAAAGATTCAAGTTCTACGGAGTCAGAGAGAAATCCCAGAAGATTCGAAATTAACTGTGTGGTATATCTTAACATATGAATGCTTCTAAATAAGTTTTCAAAGTTCTTATGGATTGACTGTCCCTCTGAACTTCTTAGAGTAATTCTTAGTGTTGCAGTAGAAAGTGCTGACTTTGGATTTAGATGGATCTGGCTTTAAATTCTTGTACTGACATCTTCTAGGTGTTTGACCTTGGGCTATTATCCTAACCTCTTCCATCATAAGTTTACTTCATCTACAAAATGGAAGCACTAATGTCTTGGTCACAGAGTTTTTATAGAAATTAGTGAGATGATTCACGTAATGCATCTAATGTGTGCTTGCCACATAAAAGATGCTATATAAATGAATTTTTATGACTTAATTTATGAACTTCCAGAAAAAGATAGATGGCATTTATAAATGAACAATGAGATGAGGATTACAGGATCAGAGCACTAATATTATGAGCCAAGTTAATAGAAAATGTAATTTGATGTATCAAGATATGAGGGACACATCCAAAAGAGAAAAAAGTATTTTACCAATATATTCTATGACACTGCTATAATTTTAACACAAATGACGTCATAAGGTCTAAAGGACCATGGCTCTCTAAATACTGTAAATCACTAAGTAAAACAAT
This sequence comes from Phocoena phocoena, assembly GCF_963924675.1. Classification (NCBI taxonomy): domain Eukaryota; kingdom Metazoa; phylum Chordata; class Mammalia; order Artiodactyla; family Phocoenidae; genus Phocoena; species Phocoena phocoena. The sequence goes on along the minus strand of NC_089224.1, from coordinate 55,124,869 downwards.
TTTTTAAAATTGTATTTAAGCATAGCCTTGTTATAAATATTCTCTGCTCTTCATTATTTCTTTATTATACAAGTAACGTGTAATTACAAAAAATATGATGAGTGAAAGTATATCTTCATAACTCACCTGTTATTCTACTTCTCAGCAATAACTACTGCTAACATATTGTGAATAAATTTCTACACCATAGGTACATGCATTTATGTCTATGCATACGCATACGGGTATAATTTCTTTAAAAAAATAGAATCATATAATCATGCTATAAATACTCTTTTGTATCCTTATTATTCAACTACACATCCATTTCCTTAATATCCTTAATAACTTTAAAATAAAATATGCTACAATATTCTGTTCAATATGGTGACTGAACAAAACTGTAGCTATTCGAAAATGCAGTTATAAAGAAGCTGCTCTAGAGACCAAAGGCTTCTGGAAGCTGCGTTATAATTTTATAGAATAGAACACCTCGTTCTATTTAAGTTTTTCGTCTAATCCTGAACCCATATTTTTATTCCATTTTGAGACCATGACATACTGGTTTGTAAAATATCTTGTGATCTTTTGTTGAAAGTGCTGAATATTATTATAACCATTTATCTTCACGTAGTACAAACCCTTGACTGGAAAAGGCATTGTTTTATTTTCCTAATGCACTGGGGAAGTTGTTACATTTTTGGCTCTAGCTATTGCTATTAATTCCTCAACTTTTATGACCATGAACCACGGCCCTCAAATTCTTTTCTTCCCATTTTCATCAATATAGCTATATATAATCTTGCTTTTGCAATGAGAAAACAGACCAACAGTGCATTACAACTGGTTGGCTTATGCAAAATTAAATATTACCTGTTGACTTGAGGAGACCTTTACAACAGCTCTGAATTTATAATTATTTTTCATATGGACCCCATCCATTGATTTAGGTACTGGCAGACAATCAGTAAAACAATATTAAAGTCATGAATATTCTTTATTAATAAATACTAGGAAGAATGAAATTTCCCATGCTTTAGCATTCCAAGTCACCAAAGCCTTTATATACCTGGGATGGATGACAAAGAGTTTCTTGTATCTTAGTAATATAAAAATTACTTTCTAAAATTTTTTTAGTATTTCATAAACATAGTCTGAGAATTTAACTCTAAGAGGATCACTATATAAAGAGAAAAATTGGCTTTTAAGTCATGTAAATATAAACTATCCTCTAAAGAATTTGTATCATATCATCTGTCTCTACTTTGCCCTATCCCCATCTATAGCAAGTTTTCTATATCATTACCATTATTCTGATTATTTTCTTTGTTCCAACATGGGTTTTGTTGTTTCCTATGGCCCCTTCTTCATCAGGTACCTATTAGTTGTTAAGATATTAGACTTGCTTCCTAAATCTTAGAGTCTTAAAAAACAAAACAAAACAGAGAACTAAGTACTCTATGTGCTGAGAAGGTACAAGAGAGAAACACCTATAAGGAGATGACATTTTATATTGGGTCTGAAGAGATCATAATTTCTTTTACATCATGGTGGCTAATCTCGTCCTTAAGTTTTATGAATTGCAGTGCCATTGATCATTGTGTTGCAGTAGAAAAAACACTCCATGGTAATGTAACACAGGACATTCAAATTCTTCTCCTGCCACTGCTGTGTGGATCGAAACCACTGGCAGAGGCAGTAAGACCTTAATTTAGTGCCTGAGTCTCATTTATTTGTCATGTGCCCTGGAAAAGCTACTTGCCCTTTTTGCGCATTAGTCTCCTCATTTCTAATAAGGGAAAAATAAGACTTTTCTTGCAAAGTTGTTGGGAAGATTACAACTGCTGTATATACTGTCAAGACTAACACCCTGTACCTAATAGCTACTCAAGGAAGGGTGGCTGTAATTATAATAGTTGTTATTAATCACTATCCTCAGATTTTCTGAGAAACAGGTTAGAGAAACTTTTGTTTCTTTCGCACCCACCCCTTTACAGATCCCATCTGCATTTTAAGACAGAAGAATTTATAATACTTGTTAATGCAATTGAATGCTATAGAAGAAAAGAGTACAATAAAATACTTCCTGTAAAAAGTACTTGATTGGACATTTTTAATAAGAACTTATTCTCTCTCTCTCTCCCCACCCTTTCTCATTTTTTACTTTTTTCTCTCTCACTTTTACTTCCCTCTGTACACACATATACACATACATGTATACTCTCACCATTTACTCCAAACCTATTTTCTCATTCTCCTTTTTGCCTTTATAGATATTCTGAAAGTTCTTTAGGATTTTTGTGCTTAGAAGAAAGAATATCAGTGTCTCTCACTTAAATATTTGAAGAATTAGTAATTTATGCTTATTAGAAATTTGTGTATATAAAATCTCATATAATAGCCTCAGATAAGTGAAAGTATAAGATTTTAACGTAAAATATGTAGAAGAACGTCTTCAGTTAACTCCTGATAAATTCTGAGGATAATTTATTACATATATTCCTTAGGAACCATTTTTCAAACTACTATAGTAATGTGGATAGCATACTTTTAAATCAATGTATATATGTTTAAATACTTAGGGTCTGTTTAGATATTTTTTCTAAAGGCCCTCTTACCCATATGAAAGGACCTACTTTTATTTCTCTCTCTCTATTCTGTCCCTTCTTAATGGAAGGAATGGTATTTCTGAGCTACAAACATCCTATTTTTGCATTAAGGAAGAGTTGTCAGTCTATTTATGGAATCCAAGTGTTTTTGTTTTTGCTATGTTCCCTTCTCTAGTGATACAAAACTCCCAAAATAGTTAGGTTAAAAATCTGGTGCTTAGATTCTAAACACTATGATGATTAAATAATCAGTTGTGATGATTAAGTAATGACAGCCCTTTTCTGCCTTCTACTCACCTATCTGACATCAGCTTTGACATTTGTTTTGAAGCCTCTGAGTTTTGGGTGAAGTCTCCGTCATGGGTGTTAGGTAGTTAGATTTTCCATGAACTAAAAGGAAATGCGAAGAATGAAATCTTCCATCTAATATGCTTCCCAAAGTTGCAACATCAGGATTCACACAATAATATACCGGAAGAATGTGGCAGTATCACATTGTTCCACAGCATCTCAAACCATCTGAATTGTAAGTGATATTCAGTGACCTCAGCTTGTCCTTGAGGCTCTAGCAAAAATATAGTGTTGCAGTTAGAGCCCTGGCAGCGACCAGAGCCAAGTTTAAAATAAAGAATGCTGCTGTCTTCTATCTCTACAAAACCAAGCTTGTAGAGCTAATGTATTAAATGATTTGGGTTAGTATTCTGCCCTTTTATGAAACTTAATGAATTATTTTCTCACAATTAGAGAGCAACTAAATAACCCTGTGTGCTTTTAGATATTCAAATAGACTTAAAACCCCCTTAAGTTTTTTTGGATGCAGTTTTCTATTGAGGAAAGTGGATAAAGTAAAAGATCATTAAAAAGATTGACAACTCCCAATGTACTATTAAAAAAAAATAAATGGTTTGAAACTACTTTTTATCCTTGATTTATCAGAAGTTGTTCTAGCTTTTTCAAGGGAGCAAAAGAGAAAAATCTATTTGCATCCTTTAGAGATTAATGTGAGTTGAAGTTTTTTTTTTTTCCTTTTTAAACTTCAAGTAAAATGAGTTGTTATGAAGGATAAAGTGTGTTGAAATAAACAGACTTGCTATAGTTGTAGGAGTTGAGGATCCACAATTCTGTTAACATAAATTTATTATAATTCCTACTTAGGAATATGCTCTTTAATGATGTTAAAGATAAAATTTGTTTGTTCTTATTAAATTTATATTATTTATATTATGTGTGATACTCATGCATGAGAAATATCCTTTGAACATGAAGACATAATTGTTTTCTCAATATTAACTTTCAGTGATAGAATAGATCGAGATATTTTAACCAGTCATTCAAAAAAACTCTGAGGTTAGGGCTTCCCTGGTGGCGCAGTGGTTGAGAGTCCGCCTGCCGATGCAGGGGACCCGGCTTCGTGCTCTGGTCGGGGAAGATCCCACATACCGCAGAGCGCCTGGGCCTGTGAGCCATGGCCACTGAGCCTGCGTGTCCAGAGCCTGTGCTCCGCAACGGGAGAGGCCACAACAGTAAGAGGCCTGCGTACCGCAAAAAAACCCAAAAAAACAAAAAAACCCTCTCAGGTTAAACTTTGCATGCAAATTAGATGCAAAGCCTTTGTAAAACAGAACTCTGCAATTAAATACATTGGAAATATTCACTAATAGAGTCAAGGTAGCTCTTTTACACTTACCCTGAAGTTACTCCCAGTATAGCAGAGACTTGAAAAGACTAAGTTAGCTATGGAAATAGATCAGGAAATGTATACGTATTTTTAGTTGCAAGGTAATAACTCAGTGAGATACATGTTACTGACTGAGCTTCTCTAAACTATTGTTTCTTAGTTTTGTTTATGGATTCAAATGTTATTGTTCAATATATGCAAGAGCCACATAAATTATTGTAGTGCACAGGCAGTATGAAACCACCAATTTACTTCACCTCGCCATAGCATTAAATGTCAAGGTGTCAAGTTGTCCCTTCAGGTTTCATTGGAAAACATAAATTATTGCTAATAGAATGCACCAGTGAAATTTCTGAATAACAAATGACTTCGCAAAGCATCACTTCAAGAAGGAACTATAGGACACTTGAGATAATTTATGATACAAATAGTTTCAAAAGCTGGTCTGCCTGGAAGGTTAATTTCTAAATGTAAAATAAATAGCTGACTGAGTTTCCTGTGCTCAACTCATCCTCCTGCAATTTCCGTCAAATACATTCTTAAAGAAGTCAGTAGCTCTGACTGCAAACCTGAAGTGCCCTTAGGGCATCAGTGGTACAAAGTAGAAGATTCAGCTCCAAATTAATAGCTTGAGTTCTTCCAAACTAACTTCCCCTTTTTTACGGATTCAAATGTTATTGTTTCATAGAACATATAGTGTCTGTTTTATCCCCTCAAATACTCTTAGCTCAAATAGGATAGAATTTCAGAAACTCTAATATCCTGAGTTTACTCATTTTGCTGTACTGCCTCCTTCCCATTTTTATGAGGAACATATAGCGGGGCAAAAAATGTACCTCTACATATTTTTTTAAAAATTATTAGAATTTCTGGCAAAATCATTAACATTTGTGGAAGATTGTGAAGGTAGTTTCTACCAAAAAATCTTATAAAGAAAATAATCCGTAAAAAAATCTATGATGGATAAAAACAACAGATCTCCACCATTCGCAATAGAAACTTGTGTATTCTTTTATATGGGCTCAGACAAGGCAAGACTTGGGTAGGTTAAGTATAGATACAGCTAAGAGAACCACAAAGGCCTGCACATTTCCTCTGTAAGTTGACTTTTCCTTCTCAGGAGCTTGTATCATGAAAAAGTAAACCTAACATGTATCTAACATGTGGAAGTTGATATAATTATCAATACTTTAAAGTGTTATATTTAGGAAAATATCATAACGGTCACACCTATATACCTACATGGGATATTAGAAGTAAATTGTTTAGGAAATATTTTGAATATCTCAATACCTATTTATACTTTATTATATTATTCTCTGTTTTTGCAATGTTTCTCATCCATTTACCTCATGGATATTCATGCACTAACAAACTCAGCATTTATTAGTGATTTTCAGAATACTTGTCTTTAAAGAAAAAAATAAACTATATCAAATAGATTATCTGTAATAAGAAGCAAAATTATTCCTAGGCTTCAATGTAGAAAACATTTCAGTTCTTTTCAGTGTAGAAACACACATTCTAAAAACAACACAAGTTAACCTTGGAAGAATGCCTTTGGAAAAAATATTTTAATCCTCAAAATTTAATTTGCTATCATTTAATTTATTTTAACGTCTTACAGTTTTTCCTATCAACCCCTTTATACAAAAAAGTTAGATTCCTCACACTTGTATTATGTGACCCTAAGTTTGCTTTCATAACTTTATTGTTTAATAGCATGTTAAAATTTTTATGCCTATTCTCTTTCTTCTTTACAGACAGATAAATTTGGCGGAATACATAATTCTAGATCTTATGACAGGGTTTCTCAACAGTGGTGGACCACAAAAATTATATGGAGGCTTTATTAGAATCAAGATTGTCCCGTCGTCTCCAGATATTCTAAATCATGCCCGAAGTGTAGCATGAGGCCCACAAAACTACATTTTAATAAAAGCCCATATGACTCAGTTGTTGGTGTTGTATGGACCACACTTGGATTAAAAATAGCCTGAGTGTCACTTGGCAAGAGATTTTTAGCAGTTAAAAATTACCTAATATTCTTAATATTATTCAACTTTTGAATCTGAAATTAAGAATGAGGGGATGCAAGAAGATGTAAGGAATTTTGTGAACTTTGGAATCAGATATGCCTGGATTGAAGTCCCAGCTCTGTCACTTACTAGCTGTGCAACCTCAGGCAGTATTTGTTCAAATGACAAAACTGTATACATTTATTTATTTATTTAATTTTTGTCTGTGTTGGGTCTTTGTGGCTGCGTGTGGGCTTTCTCTAGTTGTGGTGCAGGGGCTTCTTATTGCAGTGGCTTCTCTTGTTGTGGAGCACGGGCTCCAGGCGAGGGGGCTTCTGTAGTTGTGGCTCATGGGCTCTAGAGCGCAGGCTCAGTAGTTGCGGCGCACAGGCTTAGCTGCTCCGCGACATGTGGGATCTTCCCGGACCAGGGCTCGAACCCATGTCCCTGCATTTGCAGGCAGATTCCTAACCACTGTGCCACCAGGAAAGTCCGAAATGACAAAACTAATAATAACTACATTGAAGGGTAATTATAAAGGATAAATTAAATTTTTGTATATGCATGTAACCAGTAGTAGAGCATCTATAAATGCTTCATAAAAGTCTGTAATTATCTTACTTTTTCCTGTTGTAGGAAAATATACAATGACAATGGTTATTTGGTTTTCCTAGCAAATAAGCATACCCTTCTACTGGCTAATTTATTAAATTAGCTGTCAGATCCACTTGCTCCTTTCTAAGGTCAGGCCACCATTATTTCTTACCAGGATTACTAGAAATCCTTCCTAATTATTTTCCTTGACTCCAATCTTACCCCCTTTTCAATCTGTTTTCTGCAGTGCATCCAGGCTGATTTTACTAAGATCCAAATCTGGTCAGCCTGCTGAGTCTTTCATGATATGGACATTGCTTATTTCTCCTGTATTATTTCTAGTCATTCCTAATTGACTCTACACTCTAGCCATACAGAAATTGAATATTCCATTAAGAAGCTAAGTTCTCTCTTACTAATCCCTATCCACCTTCACCTGGTTCAACTATACATGCATTTTAGGTTTCACATTAGACATTATTTTCTTCTTAGATGCTTTTTGCTTTCCTAGACTCTCAGGTTACACTTCTCCAGAAGTCTTTCTATAACATTTATAACAAGTATCATGCTGTATTGTAGTTGTTACACTTGCCACTCTCTTCCATAGATCATGAGCCCCTTGAGAATAGTTAATACATTTCTTTAGTTATCAGATTCCAGTGCCTAACACAGTGCTTGGCTCATAATACTTCCCCACAAAAATATTTATTGGGAGAATGAAAGCATGCATTCGATGACCTTATTGAATTCTACAGTGTCAGAGGAGTAGTTCCTAGCTCTGGACTTATCTAAAATTGACAGACATGGTAAAGAAGGGAATGTGGTAAGGTTAAAAGCCAACAGGAAACCGTAAGACAATCAAGCGTCTAGACAATGTGAAGGGGTGTTCCAGATGAACACAGGCATTGAAAGCTTTGCAGCAATCCTTGTATGACTGCAGCTGGAGCTTATCAACATATTCTCTGTAATACAATGTATTTCACAGTGTCGTTCTAGCTCTGAAGTAACAGGGGCTAGTGTCTTCATTATTCTTCATTTCACTCCATCCTGTATATGTTAACATTAAAGGAGAAAAATGCCCCAAATTCAGAAAATAGAGGACTCTAATAATTGGGGCCATATTTGTACTCCTTTTAAAAATAAAAATCATTTTCATTTAAACCAAACTTTTCTCTAATGTATTAAAGACATTATTGAACATGGTAAGAAATGTTTCACACATATGTGTAATATGTACCTAAAGATTTTATTTTACCAAAACAAAATACAGCCCTAATTATTTTATTAATTTTTGTCATTATAGATATTAATTTCAATATTAGCAATGAAGACAAAGCCAAAACTCTTCTAGGCACATGTGATCATGACACAAATTTACATTCAGTACAAGCTGTATTTTCAGCAATCATTCTTTTTTTTTTTTTTTTTTTTTTGCCGTACGCGGGCCTCTCACTGTTGTGGCCTCTCCCGTTGCGGAGCACAGGCTCCGGACGCGCAGGCTCAGCGGCCATGGCTCATGGGCCCAGCCGCTCCACGGCATGTGGGATCTTCCCTGACGGAGGCACGTACCCGCGTCCCCTGCATCGGCAGGCGGACTCTCAACCACTGCGCCACCAGGGAAGCCCTCAGCAATTATTCTGAAGCATTCTTTATAACTTTTGTTAAGTTTTTCTTTAAGGCAATTTTTCAGGTTGATGTAAATTGGCTCTGATAAAAGACAGTATATAAATTTCTTTGTAAGGAATTTTAAGTATAAAATTTACCCAAGTCTTTATATTTGGAGTTATTCTATGCCTAGCTAAAATACTAAATAAATAGGTGGAGGAAAGTTTGAATTGTTCAAACTCTTCATGGCAGAATTAGTGTTAAGTCATGTATCTGATTACTACTGTAATGCAAACCAGTAAGTGTATTATTATTATTATTTAAGTTCAGTTGGCAATACAGCAGGCAGATTGACAAAATGCCTGAATACTGAGAATAGATTTTTCTATAATTATAGTATAAAGTTAAGGAGAGAAGCCATAAACATATATTAAATACCTGTTGTGTGTCAGACAGAGTGCGAAAACTTTGACATATGCTATTTAAGCCACATAGATGTTGTGAATATTAAATTAATATTGAAAAAATACACAAATTACCTACTACAGTGTTTGGAATACAACAAGCGAATAATAAATTAAAATATGATTATTTTACTCTCTACAAGCAGGCTGAAAGAAAAAAATTTCCATTTTACAGATGAGGAAAATGAACTTCAGAACATTGCTGGCAAGCCAGGATAACCCATTTCTACTTGCCTTTGTTTTATGCCAAAATCACGTCACTAAATCTGACCTTTTGGACTAAGGGGTCTTGAATGTAGTGAAGGGTATATATTTCCGTATGTAACAATCCTTTTTTTTTTTTTGAAGCACTGTTCAGTTATTTTTCTTGCATAATGATAGTACCCTGATTTTCAAGTCCATTTACTCAAAGTAAAGACCTGAGGACACATTGCAAACGCCTCAGTGATGGGTGCTCTATAATATAAGAAATCAGGAAGAGGATGCAGAGAGTACAGTGTTAGTCATTAAGGAAGACATCTTCTCATAGACAGGGAGAAAGATAGGTAAGTTAGTCATGGTAAAGCTGCTTCGTAGTCTAAAGTAAGAATTTGGATCTTGGAAGAGAATAGTTAGATTGAAAGACTGTACGGATATATGTATGCATAAACATTTTCCAAATGTAAGACAATAGAAAATATTATTTCTTACCATACTCAACAACAATAAAAGTTAAAAGTACAACATTCAATTTCTTTTTTTTTTTTTTAAATTACATTAGGCACTGGATAAGGGGCATGGTTCAATAGCAGTTAATTTGAAAAAGGTTTCGAAAGTATGTATGTGTCTATATAAGTATATATATATGTGTGTGTATATATATACACACATATACATATATATATATACACACACACACACACACAAATAGCAAAAATAATTGCTAACACTTTAGTGTTATGCTTAACTGACCAGCTAATAGCAGTATAGCAAGGCAGCTAAAAACATAAATGTACCCATAATCTGTCTTAATCAAGACAAGGACAGCAAGAATTTCCCTGAACCTCATCAGGGATATTATGTTCACTTTTGTTCAACATTAAGGTGAATATTGGTTAAAGAGTTGAAAGACTGAGAAATTCTTGGCTTTGGAAAGATGAACTTGGGAAGACTAGCATGACAGATTGGAAGAGTTACCTAAGGCTTTGACTTCCTTGTACCATGTGATTGTCCAGAACTGGCACTAAATAGAAGGAGAGTGGGGAAGTATATTTTTGCTCAACATATGAAAAAGTGTTTTAGCCATTAATACTAAGTAATAATATATGAACTATAAAACTTCTATTTCTGCATATTTTCAAGGAAAGGCTAGATGCTTTTCTGTCAGGTACATATAAAAGACACTGCTATAACTGGCTAGATTAGATGGCCTTAAATTCCTTTGTAACTCTGAGATGTGTGTTTAAATGTAGATTTTGCCTTTAATTGCCTTTATACTGCAGAACATGAAATTATCTTTCGCCAATAGTTTAGGATGTAGCAGGGGTTTTTTTGTTTTGTTTTGTTTTGAACCTTGGAAAATAAATGTCTAGTCTTTACCTTACTATTTCCTGGTAAGTAACAAAACATTATCCAGGGACAACATTTCTTTCCAGGGACATTATCTTTTAAATAATTATTTGAGAGGAAGTCTTTTAAAAATATTTCTGGAACAATTTTGTTCCCAGTGTTCTACTTATTTATATGTCTTTCCTCTTAAATCCATTCATGAAACAAATTCCCTTTTCTATTGATAGGAATATATACATTTTTTTGACTAGTTTTAATGATGAGGTGACCATTGATTATAAAAGATGCTTTGATCAAACAATCTTCACTAACAGCTTAGAAAAGTCTTCAGTACCAAGAGTTAAAAGACGTTGAGGTTCTTCAGGGAAAATATCCTATCTGGAGAAAGAAGATTGTGGCCATTTATTGCTGCAATAAGTACAGTAAAGACTTGGAAAAAATTTATCTTTCACTTTTAATCAGGTTACTCAAGTAGAACAGCTTCAAGAAGAGATTGCTCTTTAAGCTGAAAATGGGAAAGACTCTTTCTTATAAAGTATAATGCTGTAGGGTCATATATGAAAAATGGGACCCTTCTCTGCTCTTTACATAACAAAGCATAAAAGCATGTTTTAACCGGCTTGGGTTCTAACTGGGTATTGATTAATATCACCAAATAATGGCCCAGATACACTTTCAAGGACAAAGGTGGACAAAATAATCAATGTCATCACAAAATTCATTCTTTTTCATACATCTTTTCTTTGGATTATGATTTCCAAATTATTAAAAATCATGAAAATTAGAAGTCTGAATGAAAGTTTCTTTAAATCTCTAAAATACCGTCTTTGAGTGAGGTTCTAAGTTGCAACAAACAACAAAAGCTGTTTCTAAAGTGAATCTTGCCTAAACACTGAAGGTTTTAATATTCATTTTTTTATTTGGGGTAAGTGGAGATGCATTAATTGACTCATGATGTTCTTCTTTTTCTTCTTTTAAAGGAAGAATCAGAAAAAATCAGAAGCATGAAATATTTCCATCCTGATTTAATTAACATAGATCTAATGAAGTGATATATAAAATATCAATTTTCTTTAGCAACATCAAAGTGATGCCTAGGTTTAATCCTGCAAGTGTTTAAAACTATATAAGCTGTGATGAGCTAAGATTTCTTTTTAAGAAATTGAAATAAAAGACACTTCCTTCATCTACTCATCCTTTGAAGCATGAGAGGAATCAAATGAACTGTTCTGAGGCCATAAGTGACATTCATAAGTAACCTGCTGTCTACAGACACTGCCCTTGTTTAGCTGATTCTCCCTGTCTTCCTAGAGGCAAAAAAGAGAAACTTCTTGTAGAAGGAATATTTTCAGTGCATAATAATTTTCATCCCAAGAGCTCTGCTTTTCACTCCAGAAGTTACTGTCTGGCTGTATTTGCCACTCTTTGCTGGACAGCATCTGATCACAACTCTGCTTGAGGGATGTTCAGTAGTGGCACCCTATTTCTTCTCCTTCGGTACAACCCTGGCACATCATCTGTCATTTTAGTAACAACTCTTGGAGCTTTTGAAGCTTATATAACAAAAATCCTGATAAAGTTTAATGTGTTTTAATAGGCTGTAATGGACTAGAATAACCCAGTTTCTTTTATTTCAAGATCGTCCTACTGACGAAGGGGAATGTGTTGTACAACAGAGAACAGGCAGAAAGAAAAGAATTTAGGTCAATTAGAAATGTGTGTGCACTGCTGTTTAAGATTTGAAATATGTACTTTCAAGGATATGGAGCAAGAGGAATGCTCAAGCAATGTTGGTGCTAGTATAAGTGTCTGTAAATACCTGTCTTTGGGACATATTTTCAACTAAGAAAAAACATCACTCTTCCCTTCTTAATGCCTTCCACACTGGCTTCAATGACTGGCTCAGTATCATCCCCAGTCCTTAAGAGTTAGTCCTTTTTTAATTTTTTTTCAAAGAACTAAAACAAATAATCCTAAAATTTATATGAAATCATAAAAGACCCAGAATTGCCAAAGCAATCCTGAGGAAAAAGAACAAAGCAGGAAGAATAACCATCCCAGACTTCAGACAATACTACAAAGCTACAGTTCTCAAAACAGCATGGTATTGGCACAAAAACAGGCATATGGATCAATGGAACAGAATAGAGAGCCAAGAAATAAACCTACACCTACACACCTATGGTCAATTAATCTTCGGCAAAGGAAACAAGAATACACAATGGAGAAAAGACAGTCTCTTCAGCAAGTGGTGGTTGGGAAAGTTGGACAGCTACATGTAAAGCAATGAAGTTAGAACACACCCTCACACCATACACAAAAATAAATTCAAAATGACTTAAATATAAGACATGACATCATAAAACTCCTAGAAGAGAACATAGGCAAAACATTCTCTGATATAAATTGTACCGATGTTTTCTTAGGTCAGTCTCCCAAAGCAATAGAAATAAAAGCAAAAGTGAACAAATGGGATCTAATGAAACTTACAAGCTTTTGCATAGCAAAGGAAATCATAAACAAAATGAAAAGACAACCTATGGACTGGGAGAAAATATTTGCAAATGATGCGACAGGCGAGGGATTAACTTCCAAAATATACAAACAGTTCATACAACTCAATAGCAGAAGAATGAACAACCCAATCGAAAAATGGGCAGAAGACCTAAATAGACATTTCTCCAGAGAAGACATACAGATGGCCAACAAGCCCATGAAAAGATGTTCAACATCACTAATTGTTAGAGAAATGCAAATCAAAACTACAATGAGGTACCACCTCACACCAGTCAGAATGGTCATCATCAAAAAATCTACAAATGATAAATGCTGGAGAGGGTGTGGAGAAAAGGGAACCCCACTACCCTGTGTGGGAATGTAAATTGGTGCAGCCCCTATGGAAAACAGTATGGAGAGTCCTCAAAAAACTAAAAATAGAGTTTCCATATAATCCAGCAATCCCACTCCTGGGCATATATCTGGACAAAACTATAATTCAAAAAGATACATGCACCCCTATGTTCATAGCAGCACTATTCACAATAGCCAACACGTGGAAACAACCTAAATGTCCACTGACAGATGAATGGATAAAGAAGATGTGGTATATTAGACAATGTAATACTACTCAGCCATGAAAAAGAATGAAATAATGCCATTTGCAGCAATATGGATGGACCTAGAGATTATCATACTAAGTGAAGTAAGTCAGAAAGAGAAAGACAAATACCATATGATATCACGTATATGTGGAATCCAAAATATGACACAAATGAACTTATCTACGAAATAGAGACAGACATAGAGTACAGCCTTGTGGTTGCCAAGGGGGAGGGAGAGTGGGGGAGGGATGGATTGGGAGTTTGGGGTTAGCAAATGTAAACTATTATACCTAGAATGGGTAGACAACAAGGTCTTATTGTATAGCACAGGGAACTATATTCAATATCCTGCCATGAACCATAATAGAAAAGAATATGAAAAATAATATATATGTATAACTGAATCATTTTGCTATATAGCAGAAATTAATACAACACTGTAAATCAACTATACTTTAATAAATTTTAAGAGCCCTTATAAGAATAATATATTAACTAGCACATCATTAACAAACTATGAATGTATCATTGTGATACAATAATAAGAGAGTGTTGCAAAGCAAGACTGTAAGGAAGTGATACAAGAGAAGGACACCTGACATCACAAGTATTTGATAGACACAGCATTTAAGCGCTTCAAGTTTTTTCTGACTGGTGAGTCAATTCACGTGTCAGCACAAAAATGAGACACACCTGCAAGGCAGTAGCAGAACTAAGAAAACAATGATGGGAGAAAAGACCCAAAGACCAATTTAGCCCTTCATAATATATGAATATGTGTAACTCTAATTTGGTCATTGGATTTGTGAATTGAAAAAAAAAAACGAACTAGAAAAAGGATTTTTGACATTCATTAACCATAATTTTCTTCATTTAAATGATATGTGAGTCTATATACACTGCCAAATGTAAAATAGATAGCTAGTGGGAAGCAGCTGCATAGCACGCAGAGATCAGCTCGGTGCTTTGTGACCACCTAGAGGGGTGGGATAGGGAGTGTGGGAGGGAGACGCAAGAGGGAGGGGATATGGGGATATATGTATACATATAGCTGATTCACTTTGTTATACAGCAGAAACTAACACAACATTGTAAAGCAATTACACTCCAATAAAGATGTTAAAAAAAAACAAACAGTTTCCCTTAAAAAAAAATATGTCAGTCAAGAGTATAAAACACACAACGAGGAAAGGCTCTGGTTGATGCTAGAACATTGCAATGGGTCGTGATAGGTCCTGTTTACAGGGAGCTTGTGAGTGCACAGGATTAGAAACTTCTTGGGTCCCCTCACCTAAGAGCACATAAGAAAAGCTGCCTAAATATGGAGAAGCAAGAATTCAGAACCCTGAATTCAGACACCAGGTCTTGATTTATTGTTTTACATGGTAAAAAAGTTATTCCTGGGTATTTTAAGATCTTCAGGGCAGGAGGAGATAACAAAACCAGGGAAGTCTTGTTTGGGATGCCTAAGATACGGTTTCAGTGCTTCTTCTTGATGTCATTTTGCTTACTTCTCCCTGAGGAACAGAAGATGAATTGTGGGACTTGCAATTGTTGCCTTTGTCTATGCTGTGCTTGTATGCTTTTGATGCAAAATAAAGCTTGTCAGCTGAACAGATTTATTCTGTTAAGTATTGCAGTTAGTGTCATTCTTTCACACTTGGACTCAAGAATGGCACCATAAAACTACTAGACTTCCAAAATACATTGGTAGGAAGTCATTGTTATATGAAAAGTCATACATTGTTTAGGGTTTTAGTGACTTTACAGAACTAGAACACTTTCTCTAAGTTGTATTCATATTTTAGTAGGCAGAGTGCCTGATATAAATTTTATTGTGTAAATGCTTGGATTCAAAATTCTTCAGAATTATGTAACAAATTTGTTAAGTAAATGGTGTGGGGCAAACAATAGCAGCAGCACTTGGCGGGGTCTGGAACTCATGAGAAGAACAGTCAACAAGCTCATCCATCCCCAGGTCACTCAGCACCATACACGGAGTGATGCTGATGTCCATTTGCAGCTGTTGTATCCCAAGGCTCTGCCTCTTATTTCTCTTCCTTTGTGTACATATCCAAGAGGAAGATCTCCTGAGCCAGAGAACAAAGGAC
The DNA here is from genome assembly GCF_963924675.1 of Phocoena phocoena. Taxonomy (NCBI): domain Eukaryota; kingdom Metazoa; phylum Chordata; class Mammalia; order Artiodactyla; family Phocoenidae; genus Phocoena; species Phocoena phocoena. The sequence continues at coordinate 55,109,162 of NC_089224.1, read as the reverse complement.
CTGATCTTGGTATTGGGGATCCTGGAGAGGAAGGACAGGAGACTCAGTCCCAACCTTAGTCTTCTTTTGATTGAAAAAGTTTCACATTTCGGAATTAGTCTCCTATGTTACTATTTATTCAGTGGCATCTACAATATATTATAAGTGACTATCACCCCTTTTCTCTTCCCCTAAATCTCTAGGACCTCTGGAGACTGTTGTGACTTCCTGGATGGAAAGCAATTGAAAATCATCTCTGGAAGGGAATCCGGCCTAGGAGTCCTTCCACACTCACTGCTCTAGATGCTCCCCATTGTTTTTCCTTTTCAACCAACCATCTGGATGATTTTTTCCTCCTTGTACAGTCTTCTAGATAGTGCTTTCCTTTTCTAATAATGGTTCCTAGCTTCTTACCTATTACTTCCACCCAGATTTTTAAAATAACTTTTCAACTTAACTTCTCATAGATACCATCCCAAGCGTCAGCATCCAGCAGACTAATGAGTGTCACCTAGAGTAGGCACAGCCTCCTACTGACAATTCATCTTATAACTTTCTTAAAACTCTGCCCAGGCTATGTGACAGACTGCCAGTTCCTGAAGCTGTGTTCTACTAGGGCCTCCAGACTATAGACTTGGTTTTCCTAACTTTGCTCCTCTCCCCCGCTTTCCCTGACTTGCTTGCAGTCAATGCACCCACCTATTTATAAGATATTCATAGAACTACCCTTGTCGCCTGGGTGAATGTGTCCCACCTCTGGGTATTACAACTGAACGCCCTCCATGCCATGAAACACTGTGTGCTCCATGTTGGGTGTATCATTTAAGCAAAATCTTGAAATTACACTAGCATTATCACTTGGTTAAGATCAGAACTCATACTTCACAGCAAGGTACTTGGGCCAAGGTACAGCTGTACAAGCCATGTGGTAGGATTCCAGAAAAGATTCCCTCCTTACTGTTTTCCTTAACAATGAAAATCAGAATTAGTGTGGTCTTGTCATTGGGGGATGGATATTTAGGGCTTGGCCACTGTGATAGATGTGAAGATACACAGCCGAGATTCCCCATTAAGGAATAAATTACATCCCAGGTATAGGGGATGTGGTCCAGGAACAACACCTAGCTGTCAGCTCCTTCAGGATCTGCTTCAGCTGAAGACAGCCTCCTCAAATTAGGTTACACCCTTCCCACAACTACCTGCCTTCTACAATTTAAGACTAAGCCAGGGCTAGGGAGAGAAAGCCAGAGTAGGGCCAGGGATCTAATTTCATCCCATTGCCATTTAGCTACTTGGAATGTAAGGAATTTTAGAAAATTCTAAATTCAAACCTTTCATTCCCTGTCATTATACAAGTATATCTGTCAAAATAAAAATACAGAATATATTATATTTGAAATTTTTAGCCAGATTTAAAATTTTAAAATATTTATACACATTATGCTTTTAATCTTGCCCCAGGCCAAGCAACTGCACACTTGGACACTTGGTGTGCAAATGAAACACTGAAATGATCTAATGATGACCAGAGGACTTCTTCTAGAGCGTAAAGCAGTCATACATTCATGTTTAGTATCTGAGAGAACAATTTGTTTTTTACTGTGTGTATACACTTCTGGACTTTCATTTGAATTTTTCATGAATGACTTGAAAGAGTTTGAACTCAGATTATCAGCTATTATCACTGTTGAGCAAAGGTCTTTGGCAAACATGAGGAGCATCACTTGATATAGACTGGAATTCACAGGCAGAAGCGTTAATGGGTACAGGTATCTTTCTTTCTTTGTCATCCGGTGGAGACATTGTGGGCTGTGCATCATCAGAGGTACCTCCATCTCCCTGCTCTCCCTTTGTATGGCTCTAAAATGAAAGTGGTCTTGCATGGGGGGGCTATGCATTTTGGGCTCAGGCACCAAGCTGTCTGAGATTATATGTCAGATAAGTCAGGAGGACCTTAGGAAAAAAACCTAACTTCCCCAAACCTAGAAACCTTGGAGTTCCTGTGGAGAGATGAGCTGTCTGTGTGCAGTCTCTATGGTGGAGAGATAGGTGCTGAGTCTTTGGTTCCAGCTGGCTTGTTACAGGCGAGACAACGACTTGGATCTTATTTTTCTCTACAGTCTACAGAATGAATAAATAGGTAAGAATGGAACCCATGTTTCCAAAATCAAGAAATTAATAGGTAAAATATTTACAGAAAAGGAAGGGTTTGTATTCTAGCAGCCAGTCTAAATTAGAGTTGCTTTTCTCTTTGGTTTAGCATTTGAATAAGGAATATAATTCCTCTAAATTACAATGTGATTTCCTGGTTACCTATAAACCCTACATAAGTCCAAGAAAAAAATAATTTTATGTTAAATAAGTATTTAAACTTCACATTTTATAATTAGAGAAATTCAATTTTAGACCTGAAGTTTCTCTAGTGTTAATCTAGTGTAAATATGTGACTTTTAAATATTAACTGCTTTAAGTATTATGTATATTTCTTGAGCCAAGGCATTTCTATAACATAAGCATTTTTATATGATTAAAGTGGTAAAATTTAGTCCACACATATTCATTGTTTAATAGGGGTGTAAAAAATTCATAATTGAAAAAGTGAAACAAAATATAATATTTAAAAGGAAACATCTCTTGTTGATAGCATTTTTTTTTTAATAACAAAACTGCTTGATACAATTATAAGAAAAAAATAACTCTCATTGTTCAGACTGGTCTCTAAAGGTCCAACTTACTTTTACAAAATAGGCGTTTAATCTTCTAATAATCCCAGACAACCAATCAAGAAATAACTTATTTCCTTATTATTCTTAATCATGTTTCCTTATCATTCTTAATACACTGTGTTCTCTGTCTTTTCTTCTGGAAAACATTAGTGGAACACCCTAGTATCTACCCTTGCAAATTCTTGAGGCTTTTTTTTTTTTTTAAAGAAGATGTTGTTGGTAGGAGTTTATTAATTAATTTATTTATTTTTACTGTGTTGGGTCTTCGTTTCTGTGCGAGGGCTTTCTCTAGTTGTGGCAAGCGGGGACCACTCTTCATCGCAGAGCACAGGTCTCTCACTATTGTGGCCTCTCGTTGCGGAGCACAGGCTTCAGACGCACAGGCTCAGTAGTTGTGGCTCACGGGCCTAGTTGCTCTGCGGCATGTGGGATCCTCCCAGACCAGGGCTCGAACCCGTGTCCCCTGCATTAGCAGGCAGATTCTCAACCACTGCGCCAACAGGGAAGCCCGAGGCTATTTTTATAGAGGCAAATATGATAAAACCTAACATTCAGGAAAGCTTAGAACACTCCTTTAAATTGTAATGTAGTGGCCTAAACGCCAACGCCTGGCTCTCACATGTTTTCTCAATTTTCTTGATGCAAATCAGAAGGGGTTTAAAGTTGGCTAGGGTCATTTTGCTATCATTAATGCCTGCTTCAAGACAGTATAGTACAGGGGTTAAAAGTGACGACTCTGGGGAATAGTTACCTCAATGCATGAATGGGTTCTAGGATTTACTGTTAGCCCCCCTACCCCAACAATTCATAGCACAGTGCCTGACACACGGTAAGCCCTAAATTAAAGTATTTTGAGTCCACAAATTAATATTATATCTTAGACTAGATTTTAGTTCACTGGGCTTACCTTTTAAAGCAATTAGCTCCTCCTCAACTTTTGCAAGGTCCTATGGTTTAATGAAAATAAATGAACTTTGGAGTTAGATATCCATGGGTTGTTTACTACGTTCCCCAAACAAGTTGTTGTATATCCTTTCAGAGCCTCAGTCCTCAACCTTTTGAAACAAAGATAATACTATATTGTGACAATTAAGATAGATTATCTATATAAGATAATGCCCATCCATGTTAGTACTCAGCTAGGGTTATAGGATCTAACCTAGCCCAGCTCCCTGTTCCCTTGACCCATCCACACAGCTAAAGCATGCTGAGTTGCCACTGTCTCGTTATTAATCCTGACAGTTTCGAAAATCAAAAAAAATTATCTTTTATCTTTCTAATTAAATTGGAAAGCCATGTTTGAACTCTAAAACCTATGAATTTTAAACCCCAACATTTAGTTAATAACAATTATTTTAATTTTTAGTTTTGTCTCACCACAGAAAATCAAACCTTTTCATCACAATAATAAATATTTGTTTCGGTTCTTCATTCATTTACAAAATTCTTGAAGACATTTAAAGGATTTTGTTTATATTTTTTTCCCCAGGCCATAAACACTGTTTCATGATACTGAAGTCAAATCTTTAACTTACTAGTAAGATGTGAAAAGCATATTTAATGAGGTGCTAAACACTGGTCTAGTTCAAAAAATGCTGCTAGTCACCATTAACATTAGACATCTACAGTAGCTTAATATGTTACATATAATTAGTACTAATCTTCAATCATTTGGCATTTAAAGGCATTGAAAGCTACTCAAACTATCTAGCTAAGAAACAGCTGGTAATTGATAATATCTACCTCCAGCTTTAGAAAACTGTAATCTCAGCTGGAAGTCTCCAGATGGGGTGAGTTAAAAAAAAAAAAAAAATGTTCCTCAATGCTCTCAGTATAGTCTGAACTTCAGATCGAACACAGAGAAAGAATATAGAATGCTAAGAATTAAAAACTGAATTTGTCCATCACTTTGTTACCCTGATATTTTCATTAGATTGGCTGAAAAAAAAATGAATCGTACTACGTCTAGAGGAGAAAGAAAGAAACCGATCTATTTAATTTTTCTAGACAAATGTTAGCTCTTCCAATTCCATAACTAGTAATTTAACCCTACAATGTTCTTCTTAACAACAAACAACACTCAGGTTATAGGAATACAGATTTAGAGACAGAAAAATTCCTTGTAAATACAGATGGGATCATTGAAACTCAAAATTATCAAGATGTCACACTTTCAGCAAGTCATACAAAAAGACTGGCTTAAACTCAGATTTTTAAATTCCTGGTAGAGCCATCCTTTCACCAAACTATAATACGTCAATGAAACTTAAATAGCAAAAACCCAAATTTCTCTATCATAAAGAAATAATAATCAGTATGTTAAGTTTGATGAACTAAAAGTTGGAAATTCTCTAATTTTTACTTCTAGGCAAGATAAAGCAGCTTTGAAAGCCTAAGGTGAATACTAAGAATTTAAAGACAAAACCAAATCCATCTTTCAATTGTGTCATTAAAGCCTAGATGTGCACTCAGGAAACAATTTCTAAAATGATTCAGATAATTATTTGATGGTAATGTGAAACACTTTAACTGGAGGTTAGTTATGAAACAAAAAAATTGTTCTCCTGTTTATTTTTTTTCTTGGCTCCAGGAAATACATAAAAATACTTAGTAAGTGGGGGGAGGGAAGAAAAAGAGAAACAGCAGGATGTTTCAGAATATTTTTTCCTCCCATGCATAAAAAGCAGAGTAAAATAAAAACTAAAGTCCTCTAAAGAATGGGACTGTCCTGTCCCTCCTGCCCCCAAGCTCCAGTTTTTCTTAAGCCCTTCATCTGAGAAGCCTGGAGATAAAAGGAATTGGTTATCTTAGTAGATAAAGGATGTCACTGGAGAAAAACTTAAAGATTTAGAGACGGTCAAAACTGTGTGGATTGCAAAAGGACAGCTGGAGAGAATGAAGTCTTGTAAAAAGTGTCAATGAATTTAGTGGAAAAAAAGGTAAAAAAAGAGGCTTACAGATGATTTACTTACACAAAACTCTACGATTTCCTTCTCAGGAGAAAGTTTTCATAGTCGCTATTGTAAACCCTCTCACTTACAAATTGGCTCTTTTGTAATGTGTCACTGGAAACATTTTACATGAGAAATGCAAAATTCAAATATAAACAAATATTAGCTGTGTTGCCAAAGTTCTTCCATTACATAACTTAATATATTTCCTGTAATCATTTATTGTGTTTCCCTTCAAAGATTGCCAAGCTGAATTAGTCAACGAACTAAAAAATATTTGAAAAGTATGAAATATTACTCTAATTCTGTGCTAGGCAATAACTCCTCACTTATCCGTATCACACTGGTTATGAGAACATAGCTTAAAACCAGGATAAAGAGAAAAAGGACTGCATAAACAACCAAACCAGATCACACACCTTCTAAGTATTTCATTCTAAAGAGAGCTTTCCAGAATCTTAGGCACTTTTACATTATACGCAATTCAAATATACATGATTGTCTTGTTCCTCAATTTGTAGAAAATAGGAGGTAACAACATCTAAATTACAAAGTAGGATTCCCATTTGGAGGCTCCTAGCCCTTGACCCAGCAATACCATATCTAGAAACTCATTATGCAGATATATCTTTTTGCAATTGGCTAAGTATAAGGATATTTACCACTCCTCTACTTTTTTTTAAGTAGCAAAAAAGTTGTAAACAAAACAATTCCCATTCTGAGGTTAAAAAAAGGATGGTTCATTCACACAATGGAGTAGCATGTGACTGTTTTAAAAAAATATGATTGTGTTCTATCATACTAATATGGAAGAATTGAAAAAATATATCAGTAAGCGAATCAGTAATTTTTAAATGTTTAAGTCCATAAATATTTCTGAAAGTTTATATGAGAAAAATTTTAATTGATTACATCAGGAAAATGAGAGTAGGGGTGAGGAGTAGTATGCCAAATCACACCCATTTTACAGAAGACACTGAAGCCAGGAGAAGTTAAATAACTTGAAAAAGTTCTCCTGTTTGAATTCTGTATTCAAACCCCGGAAGTCTAGTTCCAGAGTAGGTGCTTTTAATCGTTTCACAATGCTGCTTTTCATGAGAATAAGAGCAAGCCTGTATATCATATATTAAAATGCCAATTTGATAGCTAATACATTTTATCCATCTAGTCACTTATTTAATTTTATTCAAGATTCACTTTAAAACAAAACAAAATAAAAACATGAAACAACAAAAAATAATTCTCTTCTCTCAGATGCTCATCTCTATGTCATGTAGTATGTATTTGTGTATTTCACAAAATAGACCAAGATTGTAGAGTCTTTCACAGAATAACTTTGCCCTCTAGAATTCCCAGGCACACAGTGTCTCCAACTGCCACTGGTGGAAAAAGCAGTGATCTATGAGTAGAAACAGGTTTAGAGGCCGTTCACCAGAGCTCTGCAATCAGTACTAACTACTATAGGCTTCAGAGTAAAATTCACATATTGATTTTAATTTATAAATCCCCCTCTGGTGGCCTGCCATGTTGCCTTATAGATTACCTCTGCACCTGTAAATCATCCCACAGCTGGGACTGGTTGTACCACTCATAAACCTGATTCTTTGATTTAAATGTTAGGGGACTGGAGGCAGATATTTTCATTAATCTTTTATGTATTTTTTCTTACACATTTTTCTTCAGGATAATATGAAGATAATTATAGAGTTTTAACCCTCCTTGATTTATAATTTAAGATATTTGGCTTATAGATAGTACAGTGTAAGAAAGGTTAGCCCGGGGCCAATTTGTGAAATATGAATTTTTAGAAATCTCAATTTCCTTATTTGACTTCTTTTTTTCACCCTTTAAGACTTCTCTCCCACTCCCTCAGGCACCTACTGCTTTGACTGTTTTCCCCTCTTAAACATTTTAATATCAATTTACATTGCTATAAATTGCATGCAACTATTGCAAGTTTTTAAATGTTATTTCCACCCTAATGTTTAAACATTGACAAGGATCAGCCCCTTTAAGGGAAGCTTTAAGGTTACCTTGAATTGGAGGTGCTTCATGTGAGGTAGCCAATTTTTGGAACATCCACCAAGTTCATAATAATGTCTTTAACTATCCTTCTGGTAGAGCTATGGTAGCCATATTTATTCTATCCAGCCTTGCCCAGCTACAGCCAGTTGGATGAGGCGTGACCATTTGACACTGGTTGGTCCAATCAAATCCTTTCAACTAAGAGGCTTCATTTGAGAATATGAGTTTCTAATTGAGATCTGAATAGTGATATAAAATCTCGGGAGTTGTGACTGCATTCAAATGCCCAGGGATTGAGTATGAGAGAAATCAGGGCTGCAAAAACAAAGAGTGAAGATTTTAACTGAGAATCAGAAACCAGAGATGGAGAGACACAAACTGTTCAGAAGTCCCTCTTCCATTCTTATCCTTGAATTCGAGATATTTTTATTTTCTTGTGAAAATTAGCCCATTTCAATTAAGTTAAACTAAACTGGTTTTTGTTACTTGCAACATCACCTACCATCTCCTTCCCTTTTAGGATAAGATTATTCAATATTTTCTGAGGAAATAAACTTATTTCACCCACAGTCCTTTGGCTCAGATGAAACTGCTTCCACTTCTAGCTCCAGGGTTTACCTTTTGATCTAAGTTAACCAGAGCATCATTTTTTCAGTAAGTGTGATTGTTTACAGATAGAAACATGGTACATTGAGAGTCAATGGAATGAAGTGAAACTTTGATGGAATTTCTGAGACAGCCTCATTTTCCTTTAAAATTTGAACCTGCAAGTTCATAGTCTAGAACAACTTGAACTCCCTTGCTCTGAACAAGAGTTGGTTTATATGAAATCGAGTCAGTCTAAAGAAGTGGCACCTAACAAAAGAAAGAAAAAACAGGATTTTAGTGTCTTCGGCTGAGCCCAGGTTCAAACCCTATCATATGTTATATACTTTGGTTGTACTTTTCAACCAAAAGCCTCCTAACTGATATAACAACCCCCCCCAATACCACTGTGCCATTGTTGCCTTCTTTATCTAAATTATATCTTATTCTTTCAAATAAAAGAAAATTTTCAGTTGGTAAGAGCATTACATTTAAATTTCTGGGGTTTCCCTGGTGGCGCAGTGGTTGAGAGTCTGCCTGCCGATGTAGGGGACACGGGTTCGCGCCCCGGTCCGGGAAGATCCCACATGCCGCGGAGCGGCTGGGCTTGTGAGCCATGGCCGCTGAGCCTGTGCGTCCGGAGCCTGTGCTCCGCAATGGAAGAGGCCACAACAGTGAGAGGCCCGCGTACCGCAAAAAAAAAAAAAAAAAAAAAAAAAAAGACACTGCCTTTTATTCTTACTTTTATGAGAGTTTTTAATCATGACTGGATGTTCAGATTTGTAAAATAATTTTTCTAAATCTATTGAAATCTTCATATAAGTTTTTCTTCTCTTTCCTTTCCCTATATATAGTGATGAATTTCAGTGGTTGATGTTTAAAATTGTATATTTTTTCAAATAATTTCATAAAAAATTCCAAATATACAGATAAGATGAAATAATTTTACAGGGAACACCTATGTTACCACCACCTACACTTTATAATTGTTAAGATTTTGCTATAATTGCTTCATCACATAATTATCCATCTCTCCATGCATCAATCTATCATTTAAAAAATATTATTATTGATTGTTCAACCAATCCTGAACAAATTCCCCTTGGTTTCATATGTCATCTTTTCTTTTCTAATATTTCTGGGAAGATTTATCACTATTTTGTTAGGTATTTGCATCTGTCTTTGGAAATTGTATATTTTCGTTTTTTTGCAATGTCCTTTGTCAGGTTTTGGAACTCAAGATATATTAACCTCATAAAATGAATCACCAAGGGTTGCCCTTTCTCCTTGATGAGGAAAGTTTATATGAGATTCTAGGTATATCCTTTTTAAATTTGGGGGGCAATTCAGTAACATAGTTAGCTGGGACTAGAATTTTCTTTTGGGGAAGGTTTTCTATAATGGATTCAATTTATTTAATAAATAAAACTATTTTGTGTTTCTATTCTTTTTTTAGTTTTAGTAGGTCATGTTTTTCAAAATATTTGCCCTTTTCTAAATTTTCAGCTTTAATGGAGAGAAGTTATGCATCATATATTTCTATTGAGTTTTTTGTTTGTTTGTTTTTGCGGTATGCGGGCCTCTCACCACTGTGGCCTCTCCCGTTGCGGAGCACAGGCTCCAGACGCGCAGGCTCAGCGGCCATGGCTCACGGGCCCAGCTGCTCCGCGGCATGTGGGATCTTCCCGGACTGGGGCACGAACCCGTGTCCCCTGCATTGGCAGGCGGATTCTCAACAACTGTGCCACCAGGGAAGCCCTCTATTGAGTTTTTAATGTCTGCAATATCTATAGTGATACTACCTTTTCTTTCTTGTTATTTATAATTTGTGTTTTCTTGATTTGTTCATGACTGGTCCTACTATAGTTTTATCAATTGTTTTAAAGAACAAGGTCTTGGCTTTGTTGTTTTACTACCCTTTTCTATGTTTTTGATTTCTGTTCTTATCTTTATTTCCTTCTTCTAGTTACTTAGGTTTGAATCACCACTTTTTAATTCACTTCTTAAGAAGCTTCCTTTCTAATAAGTGTATTTAAAACTATAATTTTTCCTCCTAGCACTGCTTTAAATGCATTCTACATGTTTTGACATGTTCCATTATGACTATGCAGTACAAAACAGTTCTTACTTTCTTTGTGATTTCTTCCTTGAACAATGGGCTATTTTGAACTATATTGTTTCACTCCCAAACTGTTGGGTATGATTTAGTTTGTTGTTGTTGTTGTTATTGTTGTTTATTTCTAGTGATTCATAAAATATTCTGAATCATTTTATATTTATTAGGCTTGTATTATTACCCATCCTATTGGCAGCTTTGGCAAATATCTCATGTGTACTTCAAAAGAATGTGTATTCTGTTATGTTGGGGTAAAATATTCTTTAAAATAACTAAGTATAGCTTGTTAATTATCTAATTGCTTGTTTTTTTTTTACACCTTCTCTAATCTTATTATTTTTCTTGCTTGCCCTGGAAGCAGTGTTTAAATACACTTCTCAGATTATGGATTCATCTTGTCATCCTTTTAATTCTATGCATTTTTGCTTCATATATTTTGAAGCTATAGCATTTGATAGAGCTAGATTTAGAAATGTTTAACTTTTCTAGCAGAATGATCTTCTTACCATTTCAAAATATTTCCCTTAGTCTCTATTAATACTTGTTTCCTTGAAGTCAATTTTAATATTAGCATAGCTTCAACCAATTTTTTTGTTGGTTAATGTTTGTGAAGTGTAACTTTCTCCAGGCTTTTACTTCCAGTATTTTTGTGCCTTATATTTAAGGAGTGTCTCATTAAGTAGAAAATAGCCAACTATCATTTTTTAGTCAAACTGAGGCTTTTTTTCTTTTAATTAGACTATTTTTAATGTAATTAATGATAGTGTTGGTTTATATCTACCATCTGACTATTTGTATTCTATTTGACCCACAGTTTAAGTTCCATTTTTATTCCATTTCTTCTTATGTACTAATCAATATATTTCATATATTTTTCAATTACATTATAAATTACATTTTTATTATTTTATATGTTATAAGGGGTCACAATATGCATCCTCAATTTATTAAAATCTAATACAAATCATTCATATTCCACTTGCCCAATACATTAGAAGCATAGAACCCTTTGTTTCCACTTATCTTTCACCTGTCTTTGTATTACTGTTGTCAAGTCTACACTTACATTTTAGTTTGCACAGCATATTACACTTATTGTTTTGTATTGCTATTTCTTATTTAAATTTGTCCATGTATTTCCTCTTTCCATTAATCTTCATTCCTTTATGAATTTGAGTTTCCTGCTGAGAGCATTCTTCCTCTGCTTTTAGTAAAGCTATGCTGAAAACAAATGTTCTCAGTTTTTGTTGTTTGTTTTTTGGTTTGAAAACACTCTATTTTGCCACCTTTATTGAAAGTGTATTTCACTAGGGATGGTCTGTTGATTGGATTTTTCAGCTCCCTTAATATATCACTCGATTTGGTCTACTGCAAACAAAACATAAAATAAAACAACAAACAAACAAGAGAACAAAAAAATCAACAACAAAACCTATCCAATTTTAATTTAACTCTTTCCATCTTACATACTCCTTATTCTCCTCTTTGCCAGACAACTACCTAGTTTACAAAAATATCTTCCTCATCCTTGCCTTTGCGTCTTTGCCTACATTCCTTATTTTATTTACAAAAACCTTTATTAATATTTATTTTGACTACTTAGTGTATATATATATATACACTAAGTATATACTAAATATATATATATATACTAAGTACATATATATATATATGTATATATAATCCCTGTCTTCTATATAGTAATAGCATTCTTATTCTCTTTTAGAGAATCCTTTTTCTTTTGCAAATGACTTGGATGGGATGTCAATCAAAATGAATCATCTTCTCTCCACCAAGGATGACTACATAATCCAGTCAAGGCCAAACATATTTTTCTTTGAAATATGAATCTTGAGCTTAGCTGCCTAAAGACTGAAAATGATTAGAATTAATTCTTCCTGATGATGATACATTATAGAAACACTATAATTGCCCTTATTGCCTTGATATTTTCTACCATTTTTTTCCAAAACAAATGCTTATACATAGTAACTAGAAGAGTAAGGGTAATATAATTTGCATTGGTAAGACCTACTGTAGTATTTAATTAAAAGATGATTAGGGCTTCCCTGGTGGCGCAGTGGTTGAGAGTCCACCTGCTGATGCAGGGGACACGGGTTCGTGCCCCAGACCGGGAAGATCCCACATGTCGCGGAGCGGCTGGGCCCGTGAGCCATGGCCACTGAGCCTGCGCATCCGGAGCCTGTGCTCCGCAACTGGAGAGGCCACAACAGTGAGAGGCCCGCACACCAAAAAAAAAAAAAAAAAAAAAAAAAAAAGATGATTATAGTAGAGTTTCTGTAAGAGAACAACCAAAAAGTTGAGGGGACTTTAATCCAGGATATTTGAAGACTAGGCAAAAGAAGATTGAGGACACCAAGATTACACACCAAAACTGCTGTCTTCTGAAAAAGTATTCCCTTCTGCATGTTTATAGACTCAATCTGAATATGGAAAAGAAACAGGGATACATTTTTAATATCTATATTTACTTATTTTGTCCAGAAAGCAAACATGAGATTTCTGGATCTAAGGAGACATTATTATCACTAATAACAATGACTGTATTGGTTCCCGATACTCCATTCTCTTCCTTTGGGTAAGAGAATGAGAGCCAGATGGCTGGGCATGTGTATAAAGGGGTGCGTATTTCAAACTTATGAATCTGGAGCTTACATAAAAACTAATAGTGAGAGTGGGACAGAAAATCTCCTGAGAGTGGGAGAGAAACCTTATCTCCCTAATGTATTCTCTGTGAAGAGAAGAAGTCACTCCAAGTTTACAACTCTTTTGAATATAAATAAATCACCGTTAGTTTTATTATTTTTGAAATGTATACCTATGGCTCCAGGTAGCAATAAATCTCTTTATCTCTCTAGAGGCCTCTCTATTTTATTAACCCTTTAACTTTCAAATATTTTCCCTTGCCCCAGGTTGCAGTTTTCCACATTCAGAAAGCTCTAACCATGCAAAAACATGAAAATATTTTCTCTACAGTTGCACAAAGAGTTACTGCTATTTTGCTATAAATAAGAGATTAAATTCAGTTTGATAGTGATTAAGGAGCGAGCAGGCTGTCTCAGGGAGTAAGGAGTTCCGTGCTACTACATTCATTCAAACATATGTTCACGTTGACCATTTAGAAGAAAAGTTATAATGGTGATTCAAGCATCCAACAAATTCATTGTATCCTCAGGACATGGCAAGAAACAGAATGGCACACTCAAAGAGGGATATTGCCAACACTTTAATGAATAAACTCTTTGCAAAAGCATGGTTAAGTTGAAGGGAAACTAATGAGATGGTAGAGTATCTTGGGGCTAAGAATGATGGTGAGGCAGTACCAACCTCGAGTTGAAGGGGTAAGGGGAGTGATTGGTTGCCAGAACTCAGAGATCCCTATCCCTCCCTCTGTGGGAGAGGGCCACACAACAGGAAATAAGGCCTAAGATGAACAGCATAACCACTGTAACCTCCTGCAGCCTGGTAGACAGAAAGCTGGGGAAATAAATATCTTGACTACTCTCTGATATCCTTAACCCACCAACTTCAGCCTTCTGCTGGTGATCTTCATTTGTCTAAACCAACAGGACACCAGAAGACAAGAGAGCCCAGTCAACTCAATCCACAGAGGCCACCCACCCACTCAGTGTACAGATTCTTCTAGTAAGATGGCATCTGGTGAGTAAGACAGCAAATATGCAGCCCAAACACTTCCAGGTGAATGTGAACTTAACTAAACCCTAAAAGTCTCTGATTCTTTGAAAGGTTAATCCTAATACATTCTTTCAAGAAAAGTCTCATAGCCTGAAAGAAACACTTAAAGAATGAATGAACAATTGCTGTATAGAAATGGATATTTAGAAGTCAGCCATTAAATACAAATTGATATAACTTGATGTCAAAGGTTAAATAAACCTCTGCTAATGGAGAAGGCTAAGCTTTACTTGTTGCTGGCTCCTTTGACCCATATATGCTATTCTGAAATCATCAGGATAGACCATCAGCCAGTTTGCTTTCAATTATTTTCTTATCTCAGGCATACACTTCAAGAGTCAGGGATCCGTACCATCTGGGCCAGATGAAAGGAGACCCAGTGCTGGGTGCCAATAACATACTGATGACACTACATTATGAAACATCTCACTCTTTCCCTGTGAGGCTTCACTGAAAAGACTTCACAGACTACCATATGTCAGTGAGAACTGCAATATCTAGTCAAGAGTTTGGAGAAGCAAGTGTAAAAGCTACTAGTTTCTTGTGTGTTTAGTTTCAAATCTATACTCTGATAGGTATAGCTGATCTAAAAATGCTTTTATCTGTCACTTTTTGTTTCATTTCAAATTTTGACTGGCAGTCAATAGTAATGCTATCCAGATATTCAAAGCAATTTTATGCTGCCTTCTGTCATAAATTAACATGTTCCATTAACTAAACAAATTCTCAATGCCATAAATCAGCCCACACTAAGTAAATCACAGTTAGTGAAAACCAAACTGTAATTCCATAAAAGTGATTAAGTGCTGTCAAGATATAGTGAGATATATTATCTGTGGTGGATAGCATGATTATTCAATATCTGTATTCTGTTTTTTAGACTGGCTAATTTCCTCCATAATATGTATTTTTACTGGAAATATTTAAAGAAGAATATATATCACATAAAACTGTGTATTTTGTTCTTGTTTTGGAATGTTTTATTATAGCCTCCTCATTAGAGCATACTTTGAAATATAGCTGATGGTTAGTTTACAAATTTGAAAACCATAACGGAT